>NC_090935.1:905510638-906135638 GCF_040938575.1 Ambystoma mexicanum | reverse complement strand
AAACGTTATTACAAGAGCCATTGAGAATTTTCCATATTCTTTATTGATTTTGGCTCCCTGGAAGCTGAGAATGTTAGTTCTGTCAATTAAGTCATTAGACCACACAGCTTCACAAATGGAATCGTTTATCAGTATTCCCAGATAACGTATTGACTTCACGTTGGTTAAACATTTGTTTTCAATGACCCATCTGAATTGTTTTTCTTGTCTTGAGAAACTTCGTCCAATACACATGATCTTCGTTTTTTCTGTGTTTAAGGATAGGTCATTTGCAATCAAATAGTCGTTTAGCCGGTGTATAAAATGTTGTAGCCCTATCTGTGTTTGAGCAATCAACACGATATCGTCAGCGTAAACCAGGCAGTTCAAAGGAATTCCTTGATCTTTGGTGGAAAACTGGATCGTTGATTAGTTGCAACACAGCGAAAATACAATTATTACCCAATGATAAAAGGGACTGTCCAGTCAAGGTTGAATAAAAATATCTACCTTATTATTACTACAACAGACAGTTCTAGCACGCTACATTTACAACCCACACTGTAAAGAAACACAGGGGACAGACAGTTTCACAAAGGAAAGGGATGCACTCTGGATACTGACAGGAGGGTAGTTGGAAAAGCAAACAGTTTTACTGTTCAAGATTATTTGGTTTCAACACCAAAGGGCCAATAGGTCGTAACTGTCTCTAGGGGCCTTCAGAGAAGGACCCGGGGGCAGAGCCACAATGTACCTGGTGCTGGATAAGTTCTTGGTGCTCGACAGCGTTGAGGCAGTTCCAGGGCGCTTTGCAGCCTGTGAGATAGAGTTAGTGGAGGGAGACGGCTGCAGGTAACAAGCGGCAGGCAGTTCGGCAAGCGAGGCTGGATGGACGTCTGGAGGCTGTCTGGCGTGGCAGTTCAGGGCCAAGAATCGTTGTCTCTGTGCTGGTTGGTGGATCTGGAATGCTGGTCGAGGCGTCTCAGATGGCACTGGTGACTGGGGCATGACACAGACATTTGTGCAGCCGGATGCAGTTCAAGGACTCAACTGTCTCAAAATTGTCCTTGCATGCTTGTGTGGCACTCCGCTTAGCTTCTTCACAGGGCTCGTGTCCTTTCAAGGCAGATGGCCCAAAGCTCAGGAGGGTGTTAGCAGGCAACTGCCTTGTCCTTTGTCCAGAGACTCTCCGGCACTTCCCACCTAGGAAGCTTGCTGTCAGAACCTAGCAGTCCAGTATCTCCCTCTGTTCCATGGGAGATGTTTAGGGGAGGGATCTTGCTTCCTTCTTGGAACTCCTGGCCTTCCTTCAATTGCAGAAGATGTAAGGCAGAATGTGGGAGTCGCTCACTCAGAACAGCAGCTGGTTCCGGCACCATCAAGGAACCCCAGGCGGGGCCATCTGGTGAAACGATGGCAGCCTGACCCCGCATGGCAGAGATGATATGGGTTATCTTGAAGAGGAGGATTCAGCCGTGGAGGGTTTCGACCAGGAGTGTGTGGACAGTCCTGTGTCACCAATGGCTCCTGCCAGATACCCCCAGCACGCTTGCAGGTGCCCTCCGGAGAGACTATGTCCTGGAGTGAGGTCGCTCCTCCCGCAAGTACTGTGTTTGTGATGTTGAGTTAACAATATGTTGTGTTATTTGTTGAAGTTGTTCATGATGGTTGGAAGGGATGTTATGGCGCGCCGCCATCATGTCATGTGATGGTAGCGCCACAGTTGAAATAAAAGGGGAGGTCCGCAGCCACATAGGGGCAGACTGTCCCCGTAACTGCAAAGACGACTGGCACCTTTACTTCAGGGCTCCGCTGCGGGTGATCCGCCAGCGTGCCTTACAACAAGGGGCATGGGAAAAAGTATGCCCTCCTCTCTCTGCACCAGGGCTTTCTCCATTCTGATTGGCCGGATGCAGACACAGAGCAGATTAAGCCATCAGGGGCACTCCACAGGACTTTCCATGCCGAGTGCCTCCGCATCTAAAGACATTCACTAATGGCTCCTGAGACCACAACCAAGTGTAAGATACACAAAGGGAAGATCCATGTGACGTGATGACAAGCCGACTGACCTCACTTTTTAGAATGATCACTGCGCGGCCCCAGCTTTGACAGACACATGACATGCTAGAGGATTCCGTATTGGGAGAAAATGTGTTAAACAAGCCAGCGTTGGATTACATTGGCGTAGTATTACAAGAATTAACATTTATTGCGTTTGGGTTTATGCCACAGCATTTCCAGTTGTCATGCCAACCACAGTCAGCGCCAGATCCCTGACACTCCTTTACCTTCGCTCTGCTCTGCTATCAATTATGTTGGCAATATTTTGGTGGTTATGCCACCAAAATGCACCAAATCCAACAATCGCGAAGCTTCTGAAAAAAACAGCTGTTAGCTCCAGTTAGCAAAACAAAAATCTCCATATTTTTGCAATGCCTTCCAAAGTCAGATGGTGTTTTCAAACCAAAGTTTCAAAAAGACCTTTTGAAAATAATATTGCTACCAATTACATCTGGGAAGAGATGTGTCCAAGTGCCTGAATTGCAGACTGGTCTCAAACCCGGCATTGCCACTTAACTAAAGTGTGTGCTCCTGGGAAAACTCTTTTATCTCATTCTGCCTCATCTGCCAAAATTAGAAGGCTCTAAAATGTTCAGCTCACACTGTCTGCTACTTCAAAAAAGCCTCACTCCTGATATTGCCACTTTGGTAAATATTAATAGTGACAATTAATATATTGCATGTCACGGTGTATTTCTCTCCTGCCTTACTCATGTCAATGTGTTTGTAATGTAATTCCCCATGCCCATGATACCTTTGCACATTACAGACCCATTCTGTGGCATAATTTTCTGTAATATCACTGATGTCAGTATTTATGGAAATAAGAGGGGCCCACACACTTATGCTGCCCAGGGTCCTGCAAATCCCAGGGCCGGCCTGTCGGCATGCATGCAGTGTACAGGCTTCCCACATCCACTCACCTTGAATCTGTGCATCCGCAATAAAGCAAGTGCATTCCCCACCCGTGCATGCGCGCAGCTGGGTTATACGCCTTTGCAAATGTGACCCCAAGCATACAGCTTGAACTGATTAACAAGCCTGCAAATTATGTATTTGATAACGATACCCCTGCACATATGGATTGTGTTAACCCAGTTCTAAAACTATGCGCGCAAAATACTTCTCTATTGTGCAATGTGCCACATTGAGCGTATACTTTGCTTTTCGCTAGCTTCAACTTGCCACAAATTGCGTGAACATGTCCTTTATTCCACATAAAACTGATGAAAGAAAGACGAATCCATTTCCGTACACTTTATTATGTCGTGTAATTAGCGCGACGCAGACGCCGCTTTTCTGGTAAACACCTGAACTGCGCCGCCAGAAAGGGCTCCTCTGCGCGGATGGACTATAGAACACGCTGGGAAGTGTAATTGGTTGTAAATGCTACCGCCTTTTGTTGAAGGTGACCCCTCCGTAGCAGGAATTCGATTAAAGCCGTTCGTGGGTTGATGGTGTGTGTTGCTGGTGCGCTCATCCATAACAAGGAGTCTGCTATGAGCCACTGAAGCCTTCTTAATTGCACTTTTGAAGTTGCAGTGTTTTGCAGGCCCGTTTTACCATTTCGCACAGCGGTTCGGCAGGGCTCACGCAACTAAATAAGACCCTGTGCTATTCGAAAGGGCAGCATTTGCACATGACAGGCCTTCTTCGTAAAGCGCCTACAACCTGTACTACTATCTTTTTATTATATTAATGCTTGTGTAGCAAACACATTGCATGTTGTTGGGAAAATGACATGTTTAAATTGTTTTTGAATTTTCTCAACAAAACATGGTTGAAAAAGTAGCAGTAATTTGTCAGTGAGTGTTGTCCCGGTAGATGACCTTTAAGCTTATATGTTTCTAGGAATAAGCAGAGCCCTCTCTGAGCTGTACTTCTTTGTGAAATGTGTTCCTGAACCACTTTAAAAACCCAAATGTCAAAACTGTTCATGCTTCGGAAAAGCACCTGCTACGTAAAACATACTACAAATATACAACGAACAACTAGCATGACTTCTGCCTTTGCCTGTGCATTTTTTCAACATTAAAGTAATCGCTCGTTGATCTTTAGAAAACAACAATAGATGTTTACAGATGTCTTACTTTAAGCCAGGGGTGCACAACTGATTTTGACAGAGGGCCGAAAGTACCTTACATGAGGGCTATAGTGGGCCGAAAATTAAATGTGGGCGGGCGGTAGACGGGGCGTGGCAGGAGGCTTTTTAAACCCCCAATTTGTACTAAACACATGGAAAAAGAATGTTTTTGAGGGGTAACGATTTTTATTTGCATTTCAAATTTACATTTTGTACTACACATTTTACATTGTTATAATTTATTTCTATTTAGTTATTGTATCTCGCCTGTTTAATTAACTTATATATATTTTATTGACCCTAGATTGGACATGCCGTTATTTTGGACTGCTACAGTTTGCTATTTGGGTTGCCCAAGAGGAGTATGGCCTTCGTTGAGTCAGGTTTCCTCAAAATGCCAAAGATGAACATCTCCTAACTGTGCCTGTTTTAGCTTTATCATTGTGTTCACTCCTGGAGTGCAACACTATGCCCCATGCCCCCCTCACCCACAACCAAACACTATGGCCCATGGCACCCTCACCCCCAACCAAACACTATGCCCCATGACCCCCTCACCCCCAACCAAACTCTATGCCCCATGTCCCTCACCCCCAACCAAACACTATGCCCCATCGCCCCCTCACACCCAACCAAACATTATGCCCCATGGCCCCCTCACCCTCAACCAAACACTATGCCCCATGGCCCCTTCACCCCCAACCAAACACTATGCCCCATGGCCCCCTCACCCCCAACCAAACACTATGCCCCATGTTCCTCACACCCAACCAAACACTATGCCCCCACCCCCCAACTCAGCACACACACAAGCATGCACCCATACAGACCCGAACCCCCACCCCCCAACTCAGCACACACACAAACATGCACCCATACAGACCCGAACCCCCCACATCCCCCCAACTCCAACCCCCCAAATCAGCACACACACAAACCAGCACCCATACAGACCCGAACCCCCCCAGCCCCCAACTCAGCACACACACAAACATGCACCCATACAGACCCGAACCCCCCACCTCCCCAACTCCAAACCCCCCACCCCCCAAATCAGCACACACACAAACCAGCACCTATACAGACCCGAACCCCCACCCCCCAACTCAGCACACACACAAACATGCACCCATAAAGACCCAAACCCCCCACCCCCCAACTCAGCACACACACTCTCAAGCATGCGCCCATACAGACCCGAACTCTCCACCCCCCAACTCAGCACACACACAAACATGCACCCATACAGACCCGAACCCCCCACCCCCCACCCAACTCCAAACCCCCCACCCCCCAAATCAGCACACACAAACCAGCACCCATACAGACCCAAACCCCCACCCCCCAACTCAGCACACACACAAACATGCACCCATAAAGACCCGAACCTCCCACCCCCAACTCAGCACACACACTCTCAAGCATGCACCCATACAGACCCGAACCCCCCCCAACACAGCACACAAACAAACATGCACCCATACAGACCTGAACCCCCCTATGCCCCCAACTCCAAACCCCCACCCCCCAAATCAGAACACACACAAACCAACACCCATACAGACCCGAACCCCCACCCCCCAACTCAGCACACACACAAACATGCACCCATAAAGACCCGAACCCCCCCACCCCCCAACTCAGCACACACACTCTCAAGCATGCACCTATACAGACCCGAACCCCCCACCCCCCAACTCAGCACACACACAAGCATGCACCCATACAGACCCGAACCCCCCACCCCCCAACTCAGCACACACACAAACATGCACCCATACAGACCTGAACCCCCATCCCCCCAACTCCAAACCCCCCACCCCCCAAATCAGCACACACACAAACCAGCACCCATACAGACCCGAACCCCCACCCCCCAACTCAGCACACACACAAACATGCACCCATAAAGACACGAACCCCCACCCCCCAACTTCAAACCCCCCACCCCCCAACTCAGCACACAAAAACATTCAAATCAAAACATTCATACACATCCGACAACCCCCCACCCCCACATCTCAACATACACACAAAAAACACTCAAATCCAAACATTCATACACATCCGACACCCCTCCCCACCCCCGCATCTCAACATACACACAAAATACATTCAAATCCAAACATTCATACACATCCGACACCCCCCCACCCCCGCATCTCAACATACACACAAAAAACATTCAAATCCAAACATTCATACACATCCGACACCCCCCCACACCCGCATCTCAACATACACACAAAATACATTCAAATCCAAACATTCATACACATCCGACACCCCCCCACACCCGCATCTCAACATACACACAAAATACATTCAAATCCAAACATTCATACACATCCGACACTCACCCCACCCCCGCATCTCAACATACACACAAAAAACATTCAAATCCAAACATTCATACACATCCGACACCCCCCACACCCACATCTCAACATACACACAAAAAACATTAAAATCCAAACATTCATACACATCCGACACCCCCCCACACCCGCATCTCAACATACACACAAAATACATTCAAATCCAAACATTCATACACATCCGACACTCACCCCACCCCCGCATCTCAACATACACACAAAAAACATTCAAATCCAAACATTCATACACATCCGACACCCCCCCACACCCGCATCTCAACATACACACAAAAAAACATTCAAATCCAAACATTCATACACATCCAACACTCCTCACACCTGCATCTCAACATACACACAAAAATCATTCAAATCCAAACATTCATACACATCCGACACCCCCCCACACCCGCATCTCAACATACACACAAAAAACATTCAAATCCAGACCCGAACCCCCCACCCTCCAAATCAGCACACACAAACCAGCACCCATACAGACCCGAACCCCCACTCCCCCAACTCAGCACACACACAAACATGCACCCATAAAGACCCGAACCCCCCACCCCCAACTCAGCACACACACTCTCAAGCATGCACCCATACAGACCCGAACCCCCACCCCCCAACTCAGCACACAAGCATGCACCCATACACACCCAAACCCTCCACACCCCAACTCAGCACAGACACAAACATGCACCCATACAGACCCGAACCCCCCACACCCCCCCAACTCCAAACCCCCCACCCCCCAAATCAGCACACACACAAACCAGCACCCATACAGACCCGAACCCCCACCCCTCAACTCAGCACACACACAAACATGCACCCATAAAGACCCGAACCCCCCACCCCCCAACTCAGCACACACACTCTCAAGCATGCACCTATGCAGACCCGAAACCCCCACCCCCAATTCAGCACACACACAAGCATGCACCCATACAGACCCGAAACCCCACCCCCCAACTCAGCACACACACAAACATGCACCCATACAGACCCGAACCCCCCCATACTCCCGCAACTCCAAACCCCCCACCCCCAAATCAGCACACACACAAACCAGCACCCATACAGACCTGAACCCCCACCCCCCAACTCAGCACACACACAAACATGCACCCATAAAGACCCGAACCCCCCACCCCCCAACTCCAAACCCCCCACCCCCCAACTCAGCACACAAAAAACATTCAAATCAAAACATTCATACACATCCAACAACCCCTCCACCCCCGCATCTCAACATACATACAAAAAACATTCAAATACAAACATTCATACACATCCGACACTCCCCCCACCCCGCATCTCAACATACACACAAAAAACATTCAAATCCAAACATTCATACACATCCGACACCCCTCCCCACCCCCGCATCTCAACATACACACAAAAAACATTCAAATCCAAACATTCATACACATCCGACACCCCCCCACACCCGCATCTCAACATACACACAAAATAATTTCAAATCCAAACATTCATACACATCCAACACTTCCTCCACCCCCGCATCTCAACATACACACAAAAAACATTCAAATCCAAACATTCATACACATCCGACACCCCCCCACACCCGCATCTCAACATACACACAAAAAACATTCAAATCCAAACATTCATATACATCCGACACCCCCCCAGACCCGCATCTCAACATACACACAACATACATTCAAATCCAAACATTCATACACATCCAAAACTCCCCCCACCCCTGCATCTCAACATACACACAAAAAACATTCAAATCCAAACATTCATACACATCCGACACCCCCCCACACCCCTATCTCAACATACACACAAAAAACATTCAAATCCAAACATTCATACACATCCGACACCCCCCCACACCCGCATCTCAACATACACACAAAAAACATTCAAATCCAAACATTCATACACATCCGACACCCCCCCACACCCGCATCTCAACATACACACAAAAAACATTAAAATCCAAACATTCATACAAATTCGACACCCCCTCCACACCCGCATCTCAACATGCACACAAAAAACATTCAAATCCAAACATTCATACACATCCGACACCCCCCCATACCTGCATCTCAACATACACACAAAAAACATTCAAATCCAAACATTCATACACATCTGACACCCCCCCACATCCGCATCTCAACATACACACAAAAAACATTCAAATCACATTCATACACATCCGACACACATCCGACACCCCCATCCCCCCCATCGCAACATACACACACAAACATAAAGCAAAACAGACCTGACGCACAAACACAAACAGACCACTTACCGGAGACGTGCTGGAAAGCAGGTAAGCGGCAGGTAAGCTGGAACGCTGGAATCGTACTACGGCTGGCGTGGTCCAAGGCTGAAATGCCTTCCGGCATCAAGCCTTATGGACCACGCCAGCCGTAGTGCTGGCCCTCCATTGGTGCAGCACACACGCATTACATGGCTCGTAGGAGCGACGTGGTGCGTGTGTGTGCTGAGCCAATGAGGGCCAGTGTTTTGTCCAGCCCGTAAGACAACAAAGACTTTCCTAATGGAGGGCGGCCTTGGGCCGCCCTCCATTAGGAAAGTCTTTGTGCCTCGCGGGCCGGACAAAAGAGCATGGGGGGCCGCAACTGGCCTGCGGGCCGTATGTTGTGCACCCATGCTTTAAGCCAACACAGAGTTCTCCATTTTGCCCGTTTGGTGAGGCAGTTTTCTTTTATTCTTCAGGGAATATATTACTTTATTAAAATGTTTTGCATTTTAGTTGTACAATTTTATTTGTACAAACTTCATCTCTAAACTCCATTTCAAGATTGACGATATACACCAACAAAGATATAACAAAAGAAAAGGCCCACATCTGAAGTTTCTCCTCCCCTTTTCATGCATTTTAGATCTACAGATAACATTCCAGAAACCTACCCCATATTCCTTCATACAGTTTACATTTTTTCTAATGTTTCAGATTACTTTCTCAATCAGGGATATTCTAACCCAGATGGAGGTTTACTAGATTTCCATTCTCTCAAGATCAATTTTTGGGCTGCAATAGCCACTCTAAAAAAAAAACATTTTTGTGCATGAGACAAGTCTTCATCAGAACATCCTCCCTCAAGAACAGTGTTTAAAAATCACAAAGCAAATCCACAGAACAGGACATTTCAGTGCCACCAGTTTGGCGCAAGATCCCTGCAGTGGACTAGTTGCGCCAAACTGGCCATGCCAAATTGACCCATGCCGAACTGGCCATGCCGAAATGGGGTGTACTGATCCACGCAGCAGGACATTTCAGCGCCGCTGGTTCAGCAATGGCCAATTAGCCGCAGACGTTTTGCCGCAGGAGCCGGTTTGGCACGGCCAGTTCAGCGCTATTTCCTTTTCTATTGTAATTTTAACATCGCAATAAAAAAGAAAAAAGAAAAATAAACAAGTCCGGTGCAGAGTCCAGTCTGCCTCCAGTCTCGGCTGTTACCTGTGGTGTGAGGAGCTGCACTACGTGATCAGTCCCCTTTCTATTGCCATTGTTTCTGCCTTCAAAGACATTCCCAGCACACGGAGCGTGGCGCGGAGTCCGGGGCAAAGTCCAGTCTGCCTCCGCCGCTGAAGCAAAGGATCGCACTTGGTATCCGGTAAGAAACAAAAATGGTCACTGATACTCGACCACAAACTCGTCTAACGACATTGAACGCTCGCAGCCGCGGCGAACTGTCTCTCATAAATGAGCCTGCGGCGTCAGTAGTGAATGCCTCAATTGACACACTCTCATCCCTCCCTCTGTCCTCCTCCCCCGCCCTTGCTCCTTCCCTTCCCCCGGTCCAAACTGTCGATGTCAAGCAACCCGCTAGTTTGTTATTATCTAGTGCTGGCGGCGAGGCAAAAATGGCAACAAATGTCACAGCTCCAACAACTGCTGTGTCGCCGGCTGACGAGCATGCGCCTGACATTGTAAATCTAGTACTGGCAAATCAAATGTGCAAAAAGCCAGAGACCGCGGCTTCGAATTCAAATGAAGGAACAGAAATAAATGTTGCAGCATTGCCGGCTGAGGAGTGTATGGCAAAAACAGAAGTGTGTGATACGTCTGAATGCGTGGCTTGGAACATGCAAGCAAAGGCGTCTTCAAAAGCCAAAAATGTCATTTCTATGGAGGCGAAACCTAATCCATCGCTGCTCCCAACTGATACGCATACAGTCAATATTGGGAACAATATAGTTCAGATACTTGATTCAAGTGTGATGGTGGAAATTGACACCGCGTCCTTTCAATCTCCTTTTGATGTCACAGACATCGAACTTTTGGCATTAAAACTACCAAATGGAATAGGAGACCACACAAACTTTTCCTTTGTTCCTCCACTAACCATTAGCAAAAAACAGGCCTCTCTGAACGTAGATTGTCACATTTTGCATCCTCCCATTGCAACGAGTGTTCCAACAGCAAGTGCGGGAGGGGCTTATCTGCAATACCGGAAATGGCAAAAGATAAACCTTTGAAATGACATTGTATCTCCTGCAAATGACGAAGTAATTATATCCGACCATACAGCCAGAAGAGCTGCTGCTGAAAGCATGGCTATCGGATTTCAGTCAGATTTTTCCAGCACTGATGCAGCACGTCCATCAGCAAATTCTGCATTTCAGTCTTCTCTGCCGACAAATGGTTGTAAAAAAAGCCTCAGAGTGGATTTAGTAGGACGAGAAGCGCGGCTGGCAGAGCGTCTCACAGCTGATTATCAGACTGTAAAAGACAAACTGATCAACAGCTTCTCCAATGCCGCACTAAGTACGACCATCATAAAAGAAAAAATACCCTCTAATATCGAGAAAGGAGAGAAGTCTCTTCTCCAATCGAAGAATGATATTTTTAAATCTCGGACCAGCACACCTCATCAAAAAGAAGCTCATGGTCAGCTAAATATGGTCAATACCTCGACGGTAAACCTTAACCCCAGTTCCACAAAGGAGCAAATTGGTAACTCTCGCTACCATCGAAATATAAAAGCAGTTCAACAACCTTCTATACATGAATGGCGATCAAGTCAACGGGAAGAACCGTCTATCCAGGACCTTGAGTCGGAAACTCTCAACAAAGAGAACCTATCAGTGGCAGCCGGGATACAGATTCATAATAATGTATTAGCAGCTACATCGCTAGCCCTGATACCGTTCATTAAGCCATATGAAACTCTAAGTGAAACAGCAAATGATCAAAATGCCCTGCTGCATAGCCTGGTAACCAAAATATCGTCACTTGAAGAAAACAATGCCCACCTATTGGCAAGAGTTGAACGTGAAGCCGAGATCTCCTTTCAATGGCAAAATCGGCTAGGCGATCTTGCAATGAGAGACCATACGGACAAAACCAACCAAATGGAAGCCATTCTGTAAATACTGAAGTGGTTTTGGCACCCAAAAACAGTGAGCTTGGTGGCCAGTGATGGCGAACCCGATGGAAGATATCCACAGCACTCAGTGAGGGGAAGTGCAAATATAAAAAACAATTCGATGTCCCATGGAAAAAATAAAACCATGAGTAATATTGCTCATGATAAGAATGACGGCACCTGCCAAATTATTGAAGCAGGTAGCGTGCCTACTGCTATACTTGATCCAAAGGCTGCAGTAATTTCAGAAGATTCTTGTGAAGGTACTCATTCACGCGAAAATCAACTTGCAATTTGCAGCCCACTACGAACTAACAACGTACCTATTGCTGTGTCCTTGAAAGAACAGATACATGCTGTCATTGCACCTCCCTCGACAGGAAATTTAAACACTTTTGGTATCTTCATGGGGTCCGCAAAAATGATTGACTCCATGCAACAGATAAAACTGTGCGAAAAGAAATCAAAAGCTCCGATTAACAAACACATTTTGAGTAAGAGAAAATCTAATGTGAGCAAAAGCCGATTGAAAACCAAACAGTTTGTTAGGAATCTCTCTACTCCGCAAAAGCTTGGTCTCTTCTCTCGCTGTCCACAAAATGTTCAGCAGGGTGGCTCCGAGACAGTGACATCAACTGAATTAATGCCAAAATCTATTGCTAACTCAAGTGTGGCGGAAAAAGCTAATCCACACAAAAGACGAAGACTTTGAGTCTGACTCTGGTTCAGTTAGAAATGACTTAAGTGTCACTGATTTATGTGACTTATCCACATACTCAGTTGAATCTGATGAACGTTGCTTGCCCAAGATGCAGAACTCTCACGTCTTGCCGTGAAGAATACTCAACGACCTGTGAAACAAATCCACCAAGCAAAAAAAGCAAAAGATGGACTCCCAAATGATGCAGCAAAGAGCGCGATTTCAAGCCTTCCACGTGGGAAAGCAGTAAACCATAAACAGATGATGGACGGGGCTAGAGATCAAAAAACAAGAATGATCTCTACAAAGTTAAATCCCAAGATGACGGCGGCACAATGGCAAAAACAAAATTTAACCAAATTAAAAGAGCTACCGACTCCTCTGCCGACTCAAGATCACAAGTATTGGAAGATCAGGCTTGAGAACATTTTTTCTGACGAGAATGAGGTAAATCTAAACCGCAGAAATCTGATGTGTCTGCTGCATAACTTTCCCTCATTAAGAACGATAACCTCAAATGATATAGCAATCGTCGAATACATCACTGAGGACTCACTGGACAAGGTCTACCTACACATCAATTCCCAAGCAGTCAAAAATACATTAATCACAGCAAAAGATGAATTGCTGTCGTATGGTTTCGACCTGACACTAGAAGCCAAACCAATTAAAAAAGCAAGTGAGAAAAGAGTGTTAGAAGACCGTGAGTCCACCCATGAGCAAAGACGAGAAGCTCTTAGGAAACAATTTAATATAAAGGAGGGAGCAGACTCTGCTCAAAAAGCCCCCTTCAAGCTTGCTTCACTAAATACATCACAAAGAGCTTAGCTATTGCAAACCAGCGGAGACAATGTAAATGTGCTAATATCATGGAACACCAGAGGCTTTCGACATCTGTTTCAGAACTTTGAAGTTGAATTATTTACCTTTGGGAAATAATGTTGCTGTATGTCTCCAGGAGACGTGGTTGCGGGAGGTGCCATCGAGAGACGGATACTCTATGATACTGAATCCAGCCGGGAAAAATCAATTTGGTCGTCCTTATTCTGGGCTGTTGACTATGATAAATAATGCAAACGGCTGAGAGATCCTGCAGTTTTTTTCCCCAAATCTTTTTGTTCAGGGAACAATTCTGCAGAACAAAATTGGCTCAGGCGCAAAACCTAAACACCTGCTCTTGCTCAACACATATTGGAATACAGCCATGATTTCCTCTTGTCATTTCATACAATCGATAACAAAATTGATCGATGATAGTATGGACACGTATATGGATCTAAATGTGATCCTGTGCGGTGATTTAAACTTCTCCTGGTTCGATGATCGTAGGATTGTTACAAAGCACAAGCATCAAACAAATATCATCTGCAGAGGTTATCAATTTCAAGCAGCAATGAATGCCAGAAATGCCAGATGTTGAACGGTCAAATAAAAGGAGATATTCCCCCGAATTATACGTGGCAGCGGGATGGCTGCAAAAAAATAATTGATTACATCTGGGCCTCAAACACGATGTCTAACGAGATTGAGTATCTGAAGATCTTGAATTCAACGCTTAGCCACCATAATCTGCTAGAGTTAACTTGGAAAGCGTCATCTAAAACAGCTGTGGGACCATTCACCCAGTCTGTGGAAATAAATCAAAGAGGAAACAGACTCAAAATAAATAGTCAACAAATGACGATCTTAATTGAAAATATGTCTTCGGAAGTAGTTGCGGTAAAAGACAAACTAAATTATACCTCACTGCTGGCAAAATTTCAAAGCAAGTTTAACCATCCAAACAGCTGCACTTATATAAAGAAATATGAATTCAGTGTACTGGTATCTCAAAAAAAAAAAAACAATTGCAACAAGATCTGCGAAAATTTAAAAAAGGTTCAGATCACAATAAGCCAGCGCTAATGAAACACCATAAGATGAAATACCACAATTGGTTGAAATATTTTTCAACTATGAGAGATCAAGTGCGTGGTGAGCGAATTCTAAAGCTGATCATCTGTCATCAGACAAAAGAACTATGGAACATAATAAACAACAAGGTTGTATTCCAGAAAGCAAAGACTCACCACGGTATATCAAAAGCAAGCTGGCAACAACACTTTGTGAAGATCTTCAGAACCAATGAAAGCAGAAAGAATGATGAAAGTCCCCCATTTGTTCATTCTTGGGACATAAGTGAATCAAGAGAGGATATTATAACAGCAATTAAACATCTAAAAAACTCTCAAGCCGCTGGTCCTGATGGCCTCACAAATGTGATGCTAAAAGCAAACAATGAGTATTGGGCAACATTTATTGAACATTTGTTTCGAGTGATAGCTACCACAAAGTTGCTCCCAAAATCTTGGAACTATGCCATTATAGTTCCCATATTCAAAAAGGGCAGTCGGGACGATCTGGCGAACTATCGTCCCATTGCCCTCCTGGATATTGTGGGTAAGATATTTGCAACTTTTCTACAGCAGAAGCTTTCAAAGTGGGGTACAATTTCACATCACTTCGATATACGCCAGACTTGTTTTACCAAGGGTGTTGGAACGGAATTGAACTTGACTATACTGAACGTGCTGAAATTGGAAGCCTTGCAACAAGGTAAAAATCTGTTTATCCCTTTCATAGACATGAAACAAGCGTTTGATTTACTTGACTGACAAAAATTGTGGGAAAAACTGAAGAAATGGTCTTGCCCGCCAGAACTACTGCAGCCAATAATGGCTCTTCATAAAGAAACCTCAATCAGAGTGCGAATAAATGAAGCCGGCAAGCTTACCAAAGAGATAATGACTAACAAGGGAGTTAAACAGGGGTGCCCCTTGGCTGCCCTTCTCTTCAAATTATTTATATCAGATGTCTCAGAAGCGTTTCCTCATGTGCGATGTTTTCCACCAAAGATAAATGGCCAAACCATCAGCTGGACCATCTATGCTGATGATATCGTTCTAATGGATTGAACACCAATTGGCCTTCAAATACTTTTATTGGCTTTAGAAAGGTACCCAAACGATAACTCCTTACAAATAAATGTAGATAAGACAAAAATTATGGCAATTGGAAATTCTTCCAAAAGAATAATCAAAAACTTTGGATGGAAACTTGCCGATGTGCAGATAAAACAGGTTCCAGTAGTTCGATATCTAGGCATCCAATTCAATACCTCAAGTAGAGAACATGAATGAATGATAGATTTAAAACAATGCATAGTGACATTTTCGCTCCAAGGTGCAAAGCTACACGCCGAATACGGGAAATTCACACTGAAACCCGTACTAATTTTCTACACTGAAAAAGTGATTCCCTCAATCACATTCGGCCCTGAGGCCGGCTGGAATTTAAGTTACAAACTGTGGTCATCTCTGGAAGGATTGTTTTGGAGACGCATTCTTAAACTTCCCATGGGTGTCTCAATGATTTCCATAAGACATGAGCTAGGAATCGAATCCATGTACAATATAGTTGTTTGGAAATCGTTGGCTATGCTACGGAAGATGTCGCTAGAAGATCAGGCTCACGCATACCACATTTTTTCAGCAGCTCGAGCAAACCAATACCACGCCATTATGTTAGAATGGATCACTAGATTGAAACTGATACTTGAGTATGCAGATATAAAATGGGAAACACATCTAGCAATGCCACAAATTGCTAAAAAGAACTGAGAGAATGGAAATGGATCCAAAACTTGGCACAAAGAAACCTTTTGATTTCGTCAATTGACTTGGGACCAGCAGCAAATAGTCTAGATCGACTTCCAAGATATCTCCAAAGATTTCCATCAAGGAAATATCAAAACCAATTCTTAAGATTACGGTTAAATGCATAAAGAACAAAGGAGATTCTATGGTGGAGACGGGATACTAATATTAATAATAACCTATGTAGGTTTTGTGAACAGTCAGTAGAATCATTCAAACATCTGATCACAGAATGTCAAAAATTAACGCAGTCAACATCTCGTCAGCTTGGAACTTTTGCTCCTGTAGACGGTGACATTGATAAATGGTGGTACTGGGTACTATCTAGCAACAATGTACCACTCACATGTTCAGTATGCGATTTTCTAGAAAATAACCTGAAAGATGAAGGGCCTCATTACACGGATGGCGGTAAGGATTTACTGGTACCAGTAAAATACCGGTACCGGTAAAACCTTACCACTTACTACGAGGTCCCTTTGCGGGTTGGGGAATTTAACACCTGCTTTTTGCAGGCGTTAAAAACCAACCCGCAAAGGGACCCAGGGAGCTAATTACAGTACCGCAATTTGCGGTACCATAATTAGCGCCTTCCCCATTCCCATTATGCCCTATGGGGCAAAAATGGGAATGGGGAAGGGCAATGGTGGAAGGGGGAATTACCGCCCCGCCAACCTTGGAATGGGGCGGTAATTCCCCTTTCTGCCAAGGCGGTCCCGATATTTTACCGGCATGAACCATGGTGCTAATAGCGCCATGGTTCTCCGCCATCCGTGTAATGAGGCCCGAAATCTCCAAGCCACCATATGTTACTGATGCATGATAATCAATGTTTCGATATCAAACATATCGATTGTAGTTCTATGTGCAGCTGAATAGAGTGAAAAATGTGAATTTTTGATTGTAATTGAAGTTTGAATACAAACTAATTGTTACAAATAAATAAATAAACAACGAGGGTCGTCGCAAATCCTGGTATGCAGGGCTGCGAGACTGCACAGTTAAGCACAAGGCCACTGAGATCTCGTCCATGTTAGCCTCACCAGTTACCTATATATATCATGTTCGGTGTAAATAATGGATCATGACCTACGTTCATATAAGTAGCTGGTGCATCTGAACTGAAAAAACCTCGATAGCCTAGTGGTTAGTTTTCCCGTCTCCCAGCCCTGCCGGCCACGATTCAAGAATGCAAAAATGATCTGTCTTTTTTAAATTTTATTTTTTAAAAGTAATGGTGCGCAGAAATGTGCTGGTGCCAGAAGATCCCTGCCGCGGACTGGTCGTGCCAAACGTGCCTGGCCAAACCGGCCCATGCCAAACAAGGTGTCCCGAAATGGGGTGTACTGGCAAATCCATCCTCAGAACATCATTTATCACCTTCGACACTTCACACCAAAGTATTTTTTGCAATCCCAAATTGTATGTTCAAAGGTGCCTTCCTTGTGATTGCATCCCCAGCAGGCGCGCGATTAACTCATCCATATCCTATACATTTTCTCTGGTGTCCATAAACCCTGTTTAATATCTTGATCTACCTAACCGGTTATCTCTAGTTTAAGAAAACTAGTGGTATATTCCAACAACGAGCTTCCCATCTCACTTCATTCATTCTTGTTGCCAAGGTCTGAGACCATGTTTCAAAGAGTGTAGCATTTCCTTTTCTCGCTCTCGGTAAAAGATTCTATAATGCCGAGGCCATCTGTCCTAGCCATCCCATTTCTGACATAATGTAAAATGCTGAATTTAAGTCCAGAGTTTCTATTGAAAATGTGCCCCTTTGTGACATGTGTTTCGAGCTGACTTCGCTCTTTATCAAACCCGGGCACACAGTAAAACTCATCATTGACAAACATTAACAAACACATCAGTATCACAAAATTTGACATCAAGCATAATATCATCAGTACGAGAAGGGGGGATAGAGAGAGAAAGAAAAAAAAAAGACAATGAATGTTATGTTAGAAAGAACTCATAAGACTTTGCCCAAAAGAACATTTTCATTCAGGGTGCAATAGCGCATGCATGCTCCCTCAGTGCTTGCCAGTGGTTGTGTGTTGTTATATACATAGTGCTAAACCACATGCCAAGTAGGTGCTTGTGCTCTGAAACCTCAGTTAAGCTGTTAAATCACTCACCCACAACATGTCAATGTTGGTTTAGATCTGTTTACTTTGCACTTATGAACAGGTTGGATCCTGAAAAGCTGTGAAATCATAGAATAGGACAGAACATTTCCACACTGTGGAATCATTATGTTAATCTCTAAGCGTGCCATATGGATTTTACCAATCTCCAAATTGACCTATTGAAATTAACAAGAAAGCTCAAACTTAAAAAGTACTTTGCGACTATAGTGTCCCAATGCCAACAAGAGGAAGAGGTGGCAACTCCAAGCAGACATACCACACAGGACATTGAAAATATGCATTTATTGGCCACACTGGATGAACCCTCGGATATGGACGTAAGCAGTACACTGAATGAGCTGAATATTAGATCTAGTAACATTGATATGCCGGAACTTAAACCTAAATTGAGATTTGTGCCACCAATGGCACCTTATAATGTAATTGAAACATTTCATCAAGCTGTAACAAAAGAGATACATAGGTATATGGATAGCCGCAAGTGGAGAGGACACAACAAAAGTAGTTTGATCATTCCAGAACAGGATGCCCTTGACAACTTGAGACATAATGAGGAGATTGTAATTAAGGAGACTAATAAAGGAGAGGTGATGAATCGGCAGATTATCTGCAGATGGCACAGTTACACTTGGAGACTCCTGGTTGCTATCAGAGTCTCGGAGGACACCCTAAACTGTCCACAGTGAGGGTTATACAGGAGCAGATACCCAAGTGTCATCGACAAGGGCTGTTAACAGACATGGAACAAGGATTACTTCAAGTACCAGAACCCGTAATGCCAACTATGTATTTCCTACCTAAAATACACAAAGAGTTTACTAAGATACCAGAAGACATGCCCTTTTTAAGCAGCATTTAGCTACTGAGAAGATGTCAGAGTACTTAGATATGGCTCTCAGAACTTATGTATATCATATTACATCATATCTGAAAGACACAATGCAGGTCCTCAACATACCTCAATCAGACATGAACTGGCCATTTCAACCATGGATCACACATTCAAAGGCAGTTCAGCATCACACTACAGACACATATGTATGCTGAAGGAAATGCTCAAAATCACATGGGAACATAATTCATATTCAACGACACCTATTATTGTCAAACAGGGGGTTGCAATGGGTGCTAAATATGCACCAGCTCTAGCTAATCTGTTTATGGGCATGTTCGAGGAATCAATCATTTATGTAGATCATACCTTTGGTTCCAAGGTTATGCTATGGTGAAGATATATCGATGATATCCTCATGATATGGAAAGGTAATGAAGCAGGCCTGTTGGAGTTTGGGAGAAACTTGAATACAAATGAATATGGGATCATGTTTCCATGTAATATGACCATACAATTGGTAGTCTCTCAACTACAGACTCAAACTTTCAGGAAGCCCACAGAGGTTAACTGGACGTAACGCACTTCAAGTTGCCATAGTGTTAGAAAAGCACCTCTCCAAGTTTCGGACCTGTTAAAGGGTCCTTGCCAAACCATATGCGCATGGGCGCAAGCTGACCAGCAGGAATTCCAACTTAAATGAATACTGATGGGGGCCGCGATTAGAATGAGGAGCAACACACCAGCAGGCTCAGGACCCTTCAGAGTCACGGGGGGACCAAGAAAACTTGTAGGTAAAGGGTGTGGATCTCAGCAAGTGAAACCTGCAGTCAGCTTAACTTTAGAGATTGTTGGGACAAACCATAGGGATACAGGAAGTCTGCGGACTTGGAGAGCCCAGCTCCCTCTTTCCCAAGATATGCAGAGGACTCAGTCAACGGCAAGTTCAAACTGTGGTTTATTACAGGCAAACACAACAGGGATCAGCACATGAACAGAGAAAGTCCATGCACATCTCGCTCTTCTTCGGCTCACAGGCTGGTTTTACAACCCAATTACATCAGAGTGACTTCACAACCTAGGCCCTTCTCCAGAAAACCTATCGGGCCACACTTTTTGGTATTGAGTATTTTACCACCTATAGTGCGCTTTACAGATGCTACTCTACCGGCCCTCGCATGTCAGGTGGATGGCCTGGTTCATCCCCAAGTTACTATCTATAACAATGTTGCAGTATGGTGGACTTGCCATTGTTTCTACACCTTTGCTACCCACCCCAAGGGTACTAAAATGTGATTGGCTAGAGCTGACGTCCCTCAGGCCTGGTACCCGCAACGGTTCTCAGCTCTCTGTGTACCTCTTCAAGGTCACATGAATGACTATGTGTCTGCATTGTAACTTGTGTACACCACCTTAGCTTATGTGAGTGCTCTCCTGATCGGTGCAACACGTGTATCATATTGTTGCAGGCTTGTCGTTGTCTGTGTCTAGCGGCCGTGGACCAGTGCTCCTTTCCCACCGCTGCTCGCTGTCCATTGTCTGCTTTGGCCGTGTCATGTATTCAGAGACCACAAATTTGATCTGTGCAGCTCTGAATTATGAGGATTTAACAGCTGTTTCTGCAGCTGGTCACCTTGTCGTCTGTGGATTGGAATGTCATTCATATCTCTTGACTGCGTGTCCACGCGTCTTGTTCTCTGTGCAGCATACATTTCGGCTCAGCTCATCTCTTGCGAAGGGGCCTGTGGCCTGCTGTACTTTTCTGGAACCTTATAATGCAGTTTCTACCTTGTCATACTATACTACATTTCCATAGGTTAGTCACAATTGACTCTGTCAGGTCCTATAGATGCTCCTTCAGTTCCATAGGGTTAATTGCATGTAAGCATCTGCAAGCTGGGCTCAGGATCTCTTGTGCCTTGCATTTCTGCGTTGCTGCATTTGGCTAATGACAAAAATAATAAAGTGATGACGGCATGTATATGTATCTGTTCACTAACTATAGAACTGTACGCTCGTGTTCTTCATGTATTCGATTGTGTGTTTGTGTCCCAGAGTGTGGACGGTATGTATGCTTCATGTCTGATGCTGGTATGTCATGGTGTCTCAAATGACGTCAGTAACATGGCTTCTTGGTGTCTTTGATCATGGCCTGTGGCTCTTCATCTACGCTGGAGTAAATCTGTACAAGCACTGCTCTGTAGGGCTGGTTGAGAGGGTATGGTTGGCTGTGGGGGGATCTATGGATGTTCTTGTCAATCATAGGATCACTGGGAACAGGTCCGAAACAGAATGGGCGATTGCAGTGTTTCCTGGCCTTCCTTGTCATGAATTTCATAGGAGGTGGAGGGGGTGTTAGGCTTCCCCATCCCTCTTCGGTCCCCCCTCTGTTTGACCTGTCGACCACATCTTTATTCAACCGTCCTTTTGCTCTTAGCTGCCATATCTTCGTTATTCCTCTGAGGTGCCCATAGTAGTTTGTGTGGTGAACCAACGACCAGTGCATGCAACAGCACACTCCTTCGGGGTTGCACCAAACCCACTTCCCTTCATAGTACTTGGGATTGAATGGCTTGTCCAGCTTCATGGATTCGGTTGGGAATAGTTGGAATTGTGCAATTCTTTCTCTGAGCGTGTCCCTTTCTGCAACAATCTCGTCTTTGCTCCTCCTATGTTTACATCCATCAGTATCTGCATTCCAATAGCCTATTCGGCTGTTTTCTTGCACTTGGCATGCAGATTTTGATTACACACATTGATGTTGCTACTGACACAAGAGCTCCCATTATCACCTTCAGTCCGTCTGACAGCCATGATGGCATCAATGACCATATGTACGCTATCCAGCTTTGGTCCTTCCCTGTCCCCCTTGCTTCAGCTTCCATCTTGGCATGCATCTGTGCCAGTTTTGCCACTGCATCTGATAGAGTCCCGTTATCTTCGTCATTGGCAGGTGTGAATGTGCAACAGGAACTCCCTATCGTTGCGCAACCTCCTCCTTCCATATCCGTGAGGAGGTCCAGAGCGTATCTATCTGGAGCTCCATCAACCTTATTGCTCTAAGCTCTTGCTTTATTGTGTTGAACCCATTCACAGTAGAATTCATTGTTACCCTCAGCTCCCAGCGAGTGATCTGTAACCATTTGGCAAATGTGTACATCTGCACAGAGGGAATTATCGACACAAAGAACATTTGCGTTCTGCTGAACAGTCTATGTTCTGCTGGGATCTCATCTAGTGCAATTTCTGATGCTTCTGAGAAGTAATTCCCTCCTCTCTTTACTCTGCTCAATCCTGCTTGCTTCTCTGCCTTCTCTGTCTTGGCAGCTGGTGCCACTTCGATCAATCTCTTCTTTGTTTTGCTGTCCATTTTTAGGAACTCATCGAGCTTCACATCCTTTCTTGGCACAACCGACTAAGGCATGTTGATGTGTACCAACGAGCAAACTCCTCCCCAATCAGGTGGCAGCTTCTCATATGCTTTCGATACGCAAGCCCAATTGTGATCCATCAGAACGGCCGTTCCTGCCTTCATAGCTGCAAGTTGTACAATGTTTCTGCACCCGACATTCTCGCCAACTTCAATTTCGTCATTGTTCTGATAGCACAGTGCTGTGTCTTGAGAGGTATTATGGCCATCGGACCAGCTTCATTCTCCACCTTCGGTATTATTTGTTCTCGCTTCCCATTCTTTCAGACATTTGGCATTTTCTTCCTGCACTTTGTTCACTGATGATTGCGCTAGTGTCAGTGCTTTGCTTCCCACGACTCCATCTTGCCTTCCATCGTTTGTGTATACTTGGCCATACACTAGTATCTGTGGCCTTTCCCAACAACCAGGCTCTCCTCCTGTCTCCCTCACTCTTGTCCAGGGACAGGGCAGTTCCTTCAAGGTGATAGTCTTTGTTTCTCCCTTCTCAGGTCCATCAGTTAGGTACTGTAACCCTTCATCTAGCTGCCAATAATTGTTCATCATGTTCAATGTTTTTATGTCACTATCTTCATACGAGAATGTTTCCTTCGACATCCATCTCAGCGTGGCTGCCGTCGCTTGAAATCTTCCTTGAGTTTGCACCATCGAGAGATACATCAGACATTGTGCTCTTGCTGCGGGTATTTCAGTTGCTATGAATGTTCCGGAGGCACTCATTACGTTGGGGATTAAAGAACAGACATAACAGCTCTCCCCAGTGGTTTCCTTTCCTGCTTTTGTCATTTGTTTGTACCACATGTTATCAGACACTTGAGCAGTGTTGGTGAGATACATGTCAACCCCTTTCATGCATGTGTCAACATTAAGCTTACCTCTCCTTACCTTATCAGCAGTGTTCTCCCATCCACCTGACATGTTTGTTCAACTTGCTTGGGGTGGGGGAATGTAAGTAGAGGCTACAGCGGTAGCAGTAACAACAATATATAATTGCCACAATACTAATCCCGCCAACCCACTTGGAACTAATAGACACAACATAATAATAATATTCTTTATTGTTTCCCTCATTTCCACTTACGCTGCTAGATCTTTACAGCCTGAAGATATAGCTGCCCGCCTGAAATGTGCAAAAAAATGCATTAATTTGTTATGTTTGTAAAACACTTGTAAGCCCCGCGGACCAAATAATTACTGATGGCAAAGGAAAACACCTCTTCCCACAGCGATCTTACTGATGGGTCCCTTAGAGTGGCAAGTACTGAGTGTACATTTCGGCCAGAACTCTATAAAGGCAAGATTGTATACCCTGGGGGATTGGCCTAGGAATCTGCTGGGTCTCCTTACAGCATGGACACATTTTTGGAGAAGGTATCTGGGTGGCGGGTGGAGGGCCACATGAATACATACAACAGTAACAGTGATATCTGCTTGTACGTTGGCTCTGTGTGTGAAGAAAAGGAAAATAACAAATGGACAGTGTGCCCTAATTTATATCCACAAGAGTTCCAGTTGCTACTTCTGCCGCTTGGGAGTGCGTGACCATTGGATGTCCCGGTTTCCCTAGTCGTGTGAGTTCAGAAGGCACTTGTAGCTCTCCAAGGTGCTGAACGTTGGCCCTGTCGGTCACAGTGACTTTGTTGCCAGCCGAGGCCGCTGCTTTGTAGGGCTTGAAGTCTGACAAGTGGTTCCAGACTGTCTTACCATCTAGTTTGATAGCCCGGTTGGCCACTTTCTCAATGATGTGCAGGCCGGTGAACCTAGGCATTCCAGCGCTGCACAAAATTCCTGAGGAGGACAATATCCCCCACACTCAAAGGATTTCTGAGTCCAGAGTCTTGTGGTGCGCTGTCCTCATTGCTTTCTTTGGCTGTCTTCAAGGCCTCCCCAGTGTCGTCGTATCTGGCGAGAGATAAAAGAATCACTAGCCACCAAAGAAGTAACATAGTCGTTCATCTCCTGCCCTAACACATTTGCGCTATTCTCACAATCTTTCAGTGCTCTTGTGGGAGGAGCCAGGAGAAGATGCATGCACTGTCCAATTACCAGCTCATGGGGCATTAAATGGTGGCTGGACCCAGGCTTATTGCGCAATGCAAACAAGGCAAGAGGTAAACAGTGCAGCCAATTCCTTTTAGTACTCTGTTGTGTCTTGACTATGCACTCTTTCAGAAGGCCGTTCAGGAGTTCACACACTCCATTTGCTTGTGGGTGGTATGCACATGCAAACTTGCCTTGGATGCCCAACAGTATTGTCATATGCTGAGACACATTGTTGGTAAAGTGAGACCCGTTGTCAGACCGCAGGAACTCACACACTCCACCTTGAAAAACCTCTCTAACGAGGAACCTGGCTACCCTAAGGACATCAGCATGGGAACAGGGACCAACCTCAAGCCACCTGGAGAATGTGAATACAACCACTATCATGTAGTGGTACCTTTGGCAGACTTGGATCATTTCTACATAATCCACGTGTAAATGCTGCAATGGACCCATTGGTCTTGTTATGGCTCCTCTTACCACTCTTAAGGTATGCCCTGCTGTAAACTTTTGGCAGGTCAAGCAGTTTCTCACAAATTCAGCCACATGTTCATTCAGATTGGGACAGAACTGTAACGCTCACCTGATTCTCGCAGAGGCGCCGGTCTTGACTGGGCGACTACCGTATCTTCAAAGGTGATGTGTAGCACCCGGTTGGCTCTTTGGGCTGGACCTCTGTGCACTGTATGCCTGACGTGTAGAGTAAGATGTCTGCAGATAGAAAATATGGGGTTAATGAACTGGGGTTATTGGGGTGTCCCTATCTCTTTCCTCTTCTCCTCTCCTGTAGACCCCCAAAGGTTAACGCTCTCACCTTAGGTAAGTGAATGCCGAGCTCTCCATCTGCCTCGGGGCAGGGTGCTGTAACCAGTTTCTTCACTGGATAGGTAGCGCAGGCCTCTTGACTTCAGAGGACTGCTGTCCGTCGTTTACTGCACGAACGGTAAGTTTCGAGTCATTCAAATGTCTTTAAAGTCTTTAGTAATGATGCCTCTTGTTTTGCAGGGTTCCGGCGATGGCGGATGACGGGCTGAAGTGAGTTGAAGATGGAGCCCGTGTGATGAATAGAAGCGCCTGGAAGCACGTAAGTAAGCGCTTGTTGCCTGCTTCACTATGCGCTCTAACTGTCTTTTTATTTTGCAGGTACGAGTTCGGAGCGGCTGCAGGGTGCCGGAATACCCACTGGATTAGATGTGGAAAGGAGTAATGGCACGTGAGTATTAAAGTTCCCCAATGTCTTTAAACGCACCTTGTTTTGTCTTTCAGATGCGGGATGTAGCGCCGAAGGCCTCCGGAGCGTGCGAAGAGTTGGTAAACTTTTGTCTTTCAGATGCCGGAATGCAGTGTGAAGACCTCCGGAGCGCACGAAGAGTAGGTAAGCCTTTGCCTTTCAGATGCCGGAATGCTAACCTGTTCTTTCTTGTCTTTATAGGTGTTGCTGAAGACTGGATTCAGGATGGTAAGCCTTTGCCTTTCAGATGCCGGAATGCTAACCTGTTCTTTCTTGTCTTTATAGGTGTTGCTGAAGACTGGATTCAGGATGGTAAGCCTTTTTCCTTAGTCCCAGGACCGGATGCAGAAGACACGATGAGCGTTCTGCTGCAGAGGTTGCAGAATAACGCAAAGCAAGATTCATCCACCGGGTGTGGTTTAAATAGCCTCTTGTAGTGCTTAGGTGTCTCCTTCCACAGCCACGCCTAAGTAAGAAAAGAGTTCCTGGTAAGAAAAGAGTTCCTGCCTTCCAGAAGAGTTCCAGTGTTCTGAATCTAGGGAGTGGCTCCAGCCCCAACCAACAGGAAAAGTAGTTCGAAACAGAAGAGGATCAGAGGCTCAACTGGCAGGCAAGTAAGCAGCATGGTCTGCTGAAGGTAAGTCCACCCAAGCATTATGAGCCCGGCGCTTCTAGCGCTGGGACTGGGCATATTTATGAGCCTGGTGCCACTGGCGCCAGGATTGGGTCCAAAAGGTCCCAATTGGGACTGGTTGGCACTCGGAACCTGGGTTATGGATCTGCTTCCAAGGGAGTTGGGAAAACCCTGACCTTTTGGAAGCAGAGATCATGACAGTACCCCCCTCAAGGCCCCTCCCAAACCGGGCTTCTCCGGGGGTTTTGGCTTGTCAGGAAATGTTCGGTGAAATCTTTTGATTAGGCAGGAGCGTGGACATATTCAGCAGGTTCCCAGGATCTCTCTTGGGGGCCGTAGCCTTTCCAGTCAATTAGGTAGAATAGTTTAGATTTGGAGATCTTGGAGTCGAGAATGCTTTTGACTTCAAACTCGAGTTCTCCATCCACTAGGATAGGTTTTGGAGATTTGGTTAGTCGGGTTTGAGGTTGCACGGGTTTTAATAGAGAGACGTGGAAGACCGGATGTATCTTCATGTGCGGGGGCAAGTCCAACTTGACCGCTACTGGGTTTACTATGGTAGTGATGGAATAGGGACCAAGGTATCTTGGGTTGAATATGCGTGGCCCTTTTAGAGATAGATATTTGGTGGATAACCAGACTTGATCCCCTACTTGATAGTGAGGGGCTTCCTTCCGATGTTGATCTGCTCCTTTCTTGTATTGTTCTTTAGCCCTTTGAAGGTGAGAAACAGCTTCCTTAAAGGCTTGGGTGATTGTAGAATGCAGGTAGTCTACTGCTGGTGTTTCAAGATCTTGGAGGGGATCCAACTCCGAGGTTCGAGGGTGACTGCCGTACAAAAGAAAAAACAGGGTTTTCCCAGTTCCCGAATGGACAGAGTTATTGTAGGCATACTCGGCTATCCAAAGGATATCTTTCCAAGTTTTTTCAGTTTGTTGCAGCATGCAGCGTAAATACTGTTCCAGAGTTTGATTGGTCCTCTCGGTTTGTCCGTCGGTCTGAGGGTGGTGACTGGTCGATAGTCTCACATCAATTTGAGCCGACCGACAGCAACTTCGCCAAAAATGAGAAATAAATTGACTACCTCGATCCGAAATTAGAACCGAAGGAAAACCGTGCAGTTGGACGATGTTTTCGAGAAATTCTCGGGCCAGAGTTGCTGCTGTTGGCAAGCCTTTGAGCGGAATGAAATGCGCCATCTTGGAGAATAAGTCCACGATTACTATAATCGTATTGTATCCGGAGCATGGAGGTAGATCGGTGATGAAGTCCATAGAAAGCGTATGCCAAGGGCGAGGTGGGATGTCAATAGGGCGTAAGAGGCCTGCTGGTCTTTCCTTTTGACTCTTGTTTTGGGCGCATACTCCACAGGACATTATAAAGTCTCTGATATCTTTTTTCCAAGACGGCCACCAGAAGTAGCGCTTGATCTTTTCTGAGGTCTTGGCTATACCGGGATGACCTTCCATTAAAGAGTCGTGATAACAAGAGATTACTTTTTTCTGTAAATCTGTGCTGGGTAGGTATAATCGTTCTTGGAAATACAATAAGTTGTCCTTTACTGCAAAGTCCTTTCCCTGCAGATGCCAATTCTGTATGTCTGCTGGAGTTACAAGTTGCCTGGCTTTATCCTTAACTTCCTCTATGGATTCTGTGGCGATTACACCCAGAATTCTTTGTTCGGGAATGATTGGTACAGGTTTAGGGTTGACCAAGTGTTCTTCCACTCCCATCCGAGAAAGGGCATCGGCTTTACCGTTCTTTGTACCAGGTCGATAGGTAATTATGAAGTCAAACTCGGCAAAGAATAATGCCCAACGGAGTTGTCTAGAGGATTGGGCTTTTGCGGTCTTCAAATATTGCAGGTTTCGGTGATCCGTAATCACAGTAACGGTGTGTCGGGCCCCCAGCAGATAATGCCGCCAAGCCTTAAAGGCAGACTTGATAGCCAGAAGTTCCTTGTCAGTAATCGTGTAATTGATTTCAGGAGGCGAGAATTTGCGGGACCAAAATGCCACGGGATGCAACTGATTGGTTACCGGGTCCTTTTGTGATAGAACTGCCCCCATGGCAAGGCTTGAAGCATCAGTTTCCACGATGTAGGGGAGTTCGGGGCGAGGGTGTTTTAAGATTGGTGCAGAGATAAATTTAGTCTTCAAATCCTGGAAAGCTTGTTCCGCCTCGGTAGACCATTCAAAACGTTTGTTTTTCTTTAACAAGGCAGTGATGGGCTGGACTATTCGAGAGAATTCGGGGATAAACCTGCGGTAAAAGTTAGCGAAGCCTAACATGCTTTGCACACCTTTTACGGAGGATGGTGATGGCCATTTGAGAACTGCATCGACCTTCTTTGAATCCATACGCACTCCACCAGGTGATAATATGAATCCCAAGAATTCAACTTCAGTCACGTTGAAAACACATTTTTCCAACTTAGCGAAAAGTTTGTGTTGACGCAATCTTTCGAGGACCATTTTCACGTGTTTCCGATGTTCAGATTCCGATGAAGAATAAACGAGGATGTTGTCAATGTAAACAACAACACATACATCTATGAGCTCTCTGAGGACATCGTTCATAAAATATTGAAAGGCGGCCGGGGCATTGCAAAGTCCGAAGGGCATGACCTGATATTCAAATAGCCCATACTTGGTGCGGAAGGCCGTCTTCCATTCATCGCCCTCTTTTACTCGTACCAAGTGGTAAGCTCCTCTAAGATCCAGCTTTGTATATATGCATGATTTTCTGACTTGGTCCAGGAGTTCAGGGATCAAAGGTAACGGATATCTATTCTTAACGGTGATCTGGTTCAGGGAGCGATAATCGATACAAGTTCTAAGGTCTCCTTCCTTTTTTGGAACGAAGAACAAAGCTGAAGAAGCAGGGGACTTGGAAGGACGAATAAACCCATTTGCCAGGTATTGATCCAGGTATTGTCGAAGGTGAAGGTTCTCAGGCTCGGTGAGGGCATAAATTCTACTACAAGGAGGAGTAGATCCAGGTATCAGGTCTATCTGGCAGTCATAAGACCTATGAGGAGGTAGAGAGTTAGCCTGATCCTTCCGGAAAACATCTTGGTATTCTAGGTATTCGGGAGGTAACTGGGGAGTCTCTGAAGAAATTGCGGCCAGTGCAACACCAGGTGGAGGGTGACAAGTAGAGACACATTCTGGAAACTGGACCGTTCTTGCTCGCCAATCGATCAGAGGATTGTGTTTCTCTAACCAAGGTATTCCTAGAATAATCTGAAACTGAGGGGCCTTGATCACATCGAACACGATCTTCTCATGGTGTCCATCTTGACTTACTAGCGTCACCTCTTGAGTGCTATGCGTTACTGGCCGGGAGGCTATCTCCGTACCATCCACCGTAGTAATGACGTCCTTTACAGCCTTGGGACAAAGAGTTAGATTCATCCTCAAAACCATTTCATGATCCACATAATTGCCGATGGCACCGCTGTCGACGTAAGCTTCAATTGCATGTAATCGATCCGGATTATCAGGGCTAATGAGGACCATAGGTATCACGAAATGCGAGGTCACGGAACTGGTTTTCACGCTCGGCAAGAGGACCTCTATTCTTGTCAGGCGAGGTCGTTTCCCTGCTCAGAGTTTGTAACTTTGGTAACTGCAGCTCCTACTGCCTTCTTGGCAGGTTTCACCGGAGAGTCTCGAAGAAAGTGCCCTGAGTTTCCGCAATATAGGCATAATTGCAACTGTTTCCTCCTTTCCCGCTTCCTTTGTGTTAGAGGACCTTTCAGACCCCCTATTTGCATGGGTTCCCCGGAGTCTACTCCTTTGGAAGGAGTTGGCGGTTTGGAAAATACTCAAGCATCAAACTTGGAACGATCAGCCTTCCTGTTCTGCAGCCTGTGATCTATTTGAACGACCAAGTCTATATAATCCGAACAGTCTTGTGGGGGATTCACTACTTGGGCTAAAACGTCTTTGAGCTCTCCACGTAGACCTCTATAAAACAGCGTAATCCTTTTGTCCTCAGGCCATTGAGTTTCCACTATTAGTCTATTGAAAGATGCAATATAAGCCAAAAGGTCTTGATTACCCTGTCGCAACGAAAGAAGCTCATTGTCCAAGGCCTGCCCCTGTGAATGTCTTGCGAACAGTTTTTCCATACTAAGCTGAAAGGCTTGAAAATCATGGAGAACCGGATCATCTTGATTAACTAGAGGGATCGACCAGTCTGCCGCATTGCCGCTAAGGTACGAAAGTACAAAAGCTACTTTTGCTTGATCAGTTGGAAAGGCTGCTGGCCGGCATAAGAAGTGCAACCGGCACTGATTGATAAATACTGCAAACCTCTTTGGGTCACCAGAAAATCGTTCGGGCGGAGCCAGAGGTACATTCCCAGGTAGGTTGATCTGCACTGGATTCATAGAGGATGTTGAAGGAAGATTTGCCCCTGATGCGGGTAACGGGGTCTGTCCGGCTTGTGACTGTAGCACTTGTCTAGCAAGATTGTCTGTTCTCTCCTTGGAAATAATTAGTTCCCTTCTTAGAGCATTCGTTTCCTGACGAGCTGCATGCACTTCTGCCCTTAGTTCCCCAAGTAACCGAGCTAGGGGGTCAGTATCCGAGGTTTCCATAGCGCCTGGGCGAGAGTTTTGCGGTAGGCTTTGCGTTCTGTAATGCTCACCTGATTCTCGCAGAGGCGCCGGTCTTGACTGGGCGACTACCGTATCTTCAAAGGTGATGTGTAGCACCCGGTTGGCTCTTTGGGCTGGACCTCTGTGCACTGTATGCCTGACGTGTAGAGTAAGATGTCTGCAGATAGAAAATATGGGGTTAATGAACTGGGGTTATTGGGGTGTCCCTATCTCTTTCCTCTTCTCCTCTCCTGTAGACCCCCAAAGGTTAACGCTCTCACCTTAGGTAAGTGAATGCCGAGCTCTCCATCTGCCTCGGGGCAGGGTGCTGTAACCAGTTTCTTCACTGGATAGGTAGCGCAGGCCTCTTGACTTCAGAGGACTGCTGTCCGTCGTTTACTGCACGAACGGTAAGTTTCGAGTCATTCAAATGTCTTTAAAGTCTTTAGTAATGATGTCTCTTGTTTTGCAGGGTTCCGGCGATGGCGGATGACGGGCTGAAGTGAGTTGAAGATGGAGCCCGTGTGATGAATAGAAGCGCCTGGAAGCACGTAAGTAAGCGCTTGTTGCCTGCTTCACTATGCGCTCTAACTGTCGTTTTATTTTGCAGGTACGAGTTCGGAGCGGCTGCAGGGTGCCGGAATACCCACTGGATTAGATTTGGAAAGGAGTAATGGCACGTGAGTATTAAAGTTCCCCAATGTCTTTAAACGCACCTTGTTTTGTTTTTCAGATGCGGGATGTAGCGCCGAAGGCCTCCGGAGCGTGCGAAGAGTTGGTAAACTTTTGTCTTTCAGATGCCGGAATGCAGTGTGTAGACCTCCGGAGCGCACGAAGAGTAGGTAAGCCTTTGCCTTTCAGATGCCGGAATGCTAACCTGTTCTTTCTTGTCTTTATAGGTGTTGCTGAAGACTGGATTCAGGATGGTAAGCCTTTGCCTTTCAGATGCCGGAATACTAACCTGTTCTTTCTTGTCTTTATAGGTGTTGCTGAAGACTGGATTCAGGATGGTAAGCCTTTTTCCTTAGGCCCAGGACCGGATGCAGAAGACACGATGAGCGTTCTGCTGCAGAGATTGCAGAATAACGCAAAGCAAGATTCATCCACCGGGTGTGGTTTAAATAGCCTCCTGTAGTGCTTAGGTGTCTCCTTCCACAGCCACGCCTAAGTAAGAAAAGAGTTCCTGGTAAGAAAAGAGTTCCTGCCTTCCAGAAGAGTTCCAGTGTTCTGAATCTAGGGAGTGGCTCCAGCCCCACCCAACAGGAAAAGTAGTTCCAAACAGAACAGGATCAGAGGCTCAACTGGCAGGCAAGTAAGCAGCATGGTCTGCTGAAGGTAAGTCCACCCAAGCATTATGAGCCCGGCGCTTCCAGCGCTGGGACTGGCCATATTTATGAGCCTGGTGCCACTGGCGCCAGGACTGGGTCCAAAAGGTCCCAATTGGGACTGGTTGGCACTCGGAACCTGGGTTATGGATCTGCTTCCAAGGGAGTTGGGAAAACCCTGACCTTTTGGAAGCAGAGATCATGACAAGAACCATGTTTCTTCAATGCGTATAGCAAGGACCTCCTTCCCTGTGTGTTTTGGATAGTGCAATTGTGTCAATGCTGTATTCAATAATGCTAGTGGTATCACACTTTACCTGTGTTATCTTGCCTCCATAGTGCACCTGTCAGAGACATTGAACACCCTCTCCTTATCCACATCTCCTTCTCTTCCTTGGGTGCAGCTCCCTGCAACTCCATAGTCTGTGCTTCTGGCAGCACATTGTACCATTGCTTGAGTACCATATTCCCGGTGCACTATTTCGCATTTGAGGTTCCTCCTAGCTCCCACTGTTCCCCAAAATATGCTGCGCACTTGGCCTCAAAACCTGCTACTTTGTTTCCCCGTGAGATAGGATCTTCTCCATTTGTGTGTGCTTGGCACTTCACTATTGCTAACTGTGATGGATAAGCAATTACTTTGATCAGTCTGGCCAGTAAAAGTGCATGCTGTACTGGAGTTCCGTCTGCTCTCCTGAACCCTCTCCTGAGCCATTGTGACAGTCCTGAATGTACTGTTGATGTCACGTAGGCAGAGACATAATTGCTCGTCACTTCCTTCCTTTTCTATGCTGTTTTCCAGTGCTAGTATTAGGGTCACTAGTTCTGCTGCTTGTACTGAATAATGGGATGGTAGGCATGCACTTGCTTCCACTTCACTTGTCCCGTCCTCCTTCAGTCTTACCACTGCAATCCCAGTATGTCTGACCCCATCTGTCTGGTCAAGTGTTGAAGAAGTGTCAATATAGAGCTAAGTCCCACCCTTCAAGTGCATCCTCCCCTACCTTTCGAGTGCCACTGAACATATCTATGTTGCCTGTAAAGTCATGTACATAGTCTCCTACCAGTAGGACATCTGCCAAAAACGTTGCTGGGTTAACAGTCCTGCATCTCATTATTTTCAGGTCTACATTGGATAGTATCACCTCATATCCTGATCCTGTCTGTGTGGTCAAAGTAAACTTTGGATTCTGTAGTATTGCAAAAAGGGCGTGCTCCACTAAAAGAGTGGTGGTGCACCCCATGGTTATTGCTGCTGACTTTTCTGCTGCAAATGCAGCAGCTGCCAAAGCTGGTTCACACTGATAGTGTCCTCTCATAACTTGGTAAAGTTGTCTGCTGTAGTAAGCTAATGGCTTATGGCCCATGCTTATTTTTTGTGTCAGTACTGTCATCAACACTACACCATCAGTGTGAGAAAATAGGAAAAATTCCTTTTGGTAGTCTAGGATCTCTAGCACTGGTGCTGTGCTTATTGCTTCCTTCAGTTCCTCAAATGCCTCAGTCATCTCTGTGGTCCATGTCAGTGTCTTCGTTCCTTTGTGTGCTTCTTTCAGTGCACCTAGCAGTGTCCTCATGTATGTGCTGTAGTCAAAGACCCATGCTCTCCAGTAGTTGCATAACCTTGAGGACTGCTGCATTTCCCCTACTGTCGTGGGCTTAGGTGTCTTGCGTACTGTCTCTGCTCTCTGTGAGGTTATCTGGTGGCCATTTTGTGATATTGGCTGTCCAATGTATAGCACCTGCCTCTGACAGTACTGTAGTTTGGCCTTGTCCACCTTGTACCCCTTGTCAGCTAACACAGTCAGCATGTGTACAGAGTCCCTTTTACAGAGATCTTCTGTCATGCTGCAGATGAAAATGTCATCTAGATATTGCAAAACTGTGCTTTCCATCTGTATGTTGCTCAAGTTCATCTGTATCACTCTGTTAAAGATAGATGGTGACTCGCAGTACCCTTTTGGTAAACAAGTGTGTTTCCACTTCTGATTTGTATACATAAAGCTGGTTAAGTCTTGTGAGTCTGGGTGTACTGGTACTGAGAAGAATGCATTCTTCAGATCAATGACCTTGAAGCAGGCAGCTTCCATCGGAATGCTGCACATAATGGTTGCTGGGATTGCAGCTAGAGGATACTGTGCTTCTACAATGTGGTTAAGAGGCCTTAAAGCCTGTATGAAACGCCATCACCATCCCTTTGCCTGGTGCACTGGATACACCACAGTGTTACATGGGGATTCTGATGGCATAAGAAAGCCTCTCTCAATCAGTGCTGTGATTGTCAAATAAATACTCTCATTTGTTTCTGTGGTGTCGGGATACTGATTTACTGGTAGAATTGCTCCTGTCTTTAGCTTGATTTTCACTCCCCCTATGCTCGTTATGCAACCCACATCATACAGACATGTAGTGCATAGGGCCCTGGGTAACTTGGCCATGTCCTCCTCCCAGAATGCTGGTGGCGCCTCCAGTGCCAATGCTATTCTCTGTGGCACTTCTCTGTAATGGATTTGTAACCAGTAGGTCACACTCATTTCAAACACAATCTCTATTTCTAGCCTCTCTTCCCTGAAAAGCTCTTTGGCTGTCACTGTTGTCAACCTGAATCCCTCTGCCACTGAGATCATTGCTCTCCATGCTCAGCCTATGTCATCCATGCCATGTACGGCAATCCAGTACTCTCTTGCAACCACTGCCTCTATTTCTATTTGCACTTTGGTTCCCTCTGGCTCGTCCATTGGTAGTTCTGGCCTGAATAGGTACTCGTTTGGAACTCGCCACATCTTCCCTGCAATGCCTGGAGGCATTGCAATAGCAATGTTAGTTCCATTCTGGAAAATATCTGAGTCCACTGGCACCCCCTCTGTACCTTGGGTCCACAATAATATTGGGCAATCTGTTTTATGCTGACCATGTGTGTACCTGTTGTCAAGCATATTATTCACTTGTCTGTGAATGAGATGGCCATGTTTAGTCTGCTCATAATGTCCCGTCCCAGAATGTTTACAGGTGTCTGTTGAGAGTAAAGCAGAGGTAGTGATAGATCGTGATCTCCGATAGAAAGTGAGATATTGGGGGTCATTCCGACCCTGGCGGTAAGGGTTTAACGGCACCGGTAGAGGTGCCGGAGCCATCAATCCCTTACTGCCTCATTACGCGTTCTGCTCGCGGGACCCGTTAAGGACGCCTGGTTTTACCAGGCAGCCTTAGCGGGACCCGCGAGCAGCCCAGCATGCTAACAACGGGCGTTAGTAACGTGCCCGTTGTTAGCATGCTCCCCATTCCCATTGAGCCCTATGGGGGCTCAAATGGGAATGGGGATGCGTTACTTGAATGAGGAATTACCGGGCCCTCCAAGGTCATAATGGCCCGGTAATTCCTCATTCAAGGAACTCAGACCTGGTACCCGGTAAGGGGGTAGCCATGCCGCTAATAGCGGCATGGTTACCTCCTACCTCGTAATGAGCCCCAATGTCTGTGAAAGGAACCACTTCCCGAGCCCCAGAGAATCATTGAGGGTTCATGGCATCGCCTGACAATGTAAATGCTCCTTCCCTAATGCAGGACCTAGTCGCCGCTGTGTCAACGAGAAAGGAAAAAGTCTTGTCACCTATCACCACCTCTATGCGAGGTTCCTCCGCATGGTTGGGTATTATCGACAGGATGGGACACATCAAGTTCGTATGTAGGCTGTCCTATTGTGGGTACAGGGACATCCCATTCCCTGTAAAGGGGTTGTCCCCTACCATGGTCAGTCTGCCAGCTGTCTGGTGGGGACTGTCGCCACTGTGTCCACGTGTGCTGGTGCATCATCATTCTGTTTCTGTGCTAGTTGCTGTGTATTCCCTCGAATCTGCAGTGCTTGTAGATACTGCAGTACTGGTGCTGGCATCTGTGGTACCTGCATTTGTGCTGGTGGCGCTTGTATTTGTGCTTAGGGCATCTATTGATATGTGCCCTGCAGCTGTCCTTGCTATTGTTGATCCTGTGCATAATAATCGTCCTGAGCTCCTTGATAGGACTGCTGGCCCTGGTCGCCCCAATTCTGCTGCATCCCCCTATATCTGCACACTCTTCAACTGTGTCCAGTCTGCCCACAGGTCCAACACTGTGGTGGCTCCCTCCATTGCCCCTGAAAACCCCCCAAATAATCCTCTGGGTTATGCTGCATCTGTTGCCTATATCCTCAAAACCCCCCTGGGAAATCCCCTTGTTATGATGCATCTGTGGTCCAAAGCCACGCCCTCGCTGTTGGCCCCCCTTCCTCAAAACCCTTGCTGTGTGCCACCCCACCTCATGTACCCTCCTCCCAGGGGTGGTGCAAACTGATGTGGTTGTGGCTGTTGCTGCGGCTGCTGTGGCTGTGAGGTGGGGCGGGTTATATCCACCCCCTCCATTGCAAACCTCAATAGTTTTTCTGTACTAGTTTCGATTCATCTGCCTTCCTGTCCCATGCCTTTTTCTTAACCTTCTCCTGCCATAGCTACAATGATGAACTATGGGGAGCTGTATTTCTGGCCATCCTTTTGCCTCCATCCCTACTAACTTCCTTAAACTCTTCTGAACTGGCTCTGGTAGCCCCTGCACTAGTATGTGGTGGAATGTTGCTACTGTTTTGTCCCAAGGCTCTCATGTTTCAAGGCGCCAAAGCTCTTGAATCTCCTGAATGTACTGCATAGGCTCTTCGTCTTCTCTCTTTTTCAGTGATGTAATGGCCCCAATATCTGAAGTGTCTAGGTACTGTGTCCTTAATGCTTGCCAAACTGCTTCCCTGCAGTTTGCGATTGGTTCTAGCCCGTTGCTACCCACCCCTAGTCTACTAAACTGTGATTGGCTAGAGCTGATGTCCCCCAGGCCTGGGACCTGCAACGGTTCGAAGCTCTCTATGTACCTCTTCACGGTAACATGAATGACTATGTGTCTGCATAGTAACTTGTGTACACCACCTTAGCTTATGTGAGTGTTCTCCTGATTGGCGCAACACTTGTATCATATTGTTGCAGAGTTGTCACTGTCTAGCAGCCTGGGACCAGTGCTCCTTTCCCACGTTGCTCGCTGTCCGTTGACTGCTTCGGCCGTGTCACGTGTTCAGAGACCACAAATTCGAATTTGAGCTGTGCCCCTCTGAATTATGAGGATTTAATAGCTGTTTCTGCAGCGGCTCCCCTTGTCTTCTGTGGATTAGAATGTCATCCGTATCTCTTGGCCTTGGCTGTGGGTCCTGTCTCATACGTCTTGTTCTCTGTGCAGCCTGAATTTTGTCTCAGCTCGTCTCTTGCTAAGGGGTCTGATGCCTACTGTACTTTTCCTGATTCCTAAACCTTACAACGCAGTTTCTACCGTGTCTATAATATACTACATTTCCAAAGGGTAGTCACACTTGGTTCTGTCAGGGCCTAGAGGAGCTTAATTGGATGTAAGCATCTGCAAGCTGTGCTCAGGATCTCTTGTGCCTTGCGTTTCTGCAGTGCTGTGTTTGGCTAGTGGCAAAAATAATAAAGCAATGACAGTATGTATATGTATCTGTCCACTAACTATAGAACTGTACGCTCATGTTCTTCATGTATTCGAGTGTGTGTTTGTGTCCCGGAGTATGGACGGCACGTGTGCTTCATGTGTAATGTGGCTATGTCGTGGGGTCTCCAACGACGTGAGCAACATGGCTTCTTGGTGCTTAGTCCAGACTGTCAATATAAGGTGTCTTTGATCATGGCCTGTGGCTCTGTGGCTTTTCATCCACTCTGGGGTAAATCCGTACCGCACCTGGTCTGTAGGGCTGGTTGATGGGGTATGGTTGGCTGAGGGGGTATCTCCCGACATACTTGTCAATCATAGGACCACTGGGAATCAGTCCAAAATAGAATGGGTGATGGAGGTATTTCCTGGCCATCTTCCTTGTCATGAATTTCGTAGGAGGAGGAGGGGGTGGTAGGCCCCCTCATCCCTTTTCAAGATTAACATAACGATACTACAGTGTGGAAATGTTCTGTCCTATTTTATGATTTCACAACTTTTCAGGATCCAATCCAAGTGCAAAGTAAACAGATCTAAACCAACATATTGTGGGTGAGTGATTTAATGACTTATCTGATGTTTCAGAGCACAAGCACCTACTTGGCATGTGGTTTAGTTTAGTTTATATATTTATAGAGCACACCTAACCCTAGGGTATCTGGGCGCTTACACTTGAACCAAAGTTACAGAAAAAGCAAACAAAACGCAGTTGACTTGTGTTACAAATCAGGTCAACATACCAGATAGGCAGAACGTGAACAAGGTATTATCTGACATGTCATCAAGCCAGATAGCGGCCTGATATACTAAGCATACAAAAGTGCAACGGGAAACAATTGGTACAGATAAGATAGCAAGCTCAACAGTGGCTATGTGAACCGGACATGCAAGGTTGCATATAGTCACTAGGTACCAAGAATCAGACCTGGTCGGAATTTTAAGAGATTTAGTTTTGCTGGGTGACAAGTCATTCTTTTACTCTGTTTCTGAAGGACCAGAAGGATGGCTCAGCCGAAGTGCTAGCACCAGGAAGCTGTACCCGTTGGCTTTTTGTATTTTGTACTTAGGAATGTTGAGGCAATGTGAATAGTTTGATCTGGTCTGTCTGGAAGATTGGTTCCTGATGAATTTGTCGACCAAATATTTTGGTGCTGTGTTAGACAGGCATTTGTGAGTAACTGCTAGCGTTCGAAATGAGATTCTGGGAGCCAGTGTGCGTCTCGTCTTATTGCTGAAACGTGGTTAGTTTGCGGGATGTTTAAGGCTGCTCTGAGTGCATTATTCTGAAGCACTTGTAATTTGTTCAGGTTTCTTACATTGGAACCTAGGTATAAGGTGTTACAATAGTCGAGCTTGGATAGTATCTGAGCTATAGCTAAAGTAATGCAGCTCTGCATAGATAGATAGGGTTTGCAGGCATTTATCAAATTGATGGTGTAAACTGTTGCTGAGGCAGCAGCATGGACTTGCCTAGTGAGAGAGAGGGTGGAGTCTAAGTAGATACCTAGAGTTTTGACTTCGCTGGAGACCTTGATGATGTTACCATCAGTGTTGAAAGATTTGTAGAGTTTATCCAGCTTGTTTAGTTCGAGATTGAGGGCCTATGATAAGTAGCCCAGTCTTATCATTATTTAGGTATAAGCCATGGGCTGCCATACATGCCTGGATGTCAAGATAGATATCTTTTAGCATTTTAGTGTCTTTGTCATAGCCCGTAAGAGTGATTAGGACTTGGGTGTCTTCTGCACAGTTAGTGTAGGTGACACCCAATCTGTCGAGGTGGTTAAAGAAGAGCTTCGTAAAGATATTGTATAAGGTGGGAGAGAAAAAAGAGCCCGGTGGAAGAGATTGGTACTGGTTTGGTACTGGTTCGGCCGACACCAACAGAGCAAAAACCCTCATAGACCCATTAGCTAAAAAGTATACAATCTAGGTAGCAGCATTATGGGAGAAGTAGGCTGCTGTAGTTAGATGTTTGGTGAGGATCTGATGGTCAACAAGATCAAGAGCTGCTGACAGGTCCAACAGCAGGAGGATGGCCAGTTTTCCTTTATCTTTTGATTCGTACATTTGGATTTTAAGATCAAGGAGGGCTGTTTCAGTGCCATATATTAGTCTGAATCCAGATTGGCGTAAATTTAGGAGGTTGTTGTCTTCTACGTGCTTTTGTATTTTGAGGTATGCCGCCCTATCAATGATTTTCAGGAGCAACAGAATTGGTGTTATGGGTCTGTAGTTGGAAGGGATGTTTGGATCTAGATTTGGTTTTTTGAGGAGAGGCATTACCCATGCCACCTTGAGATTGTTTGGGTCTATGCAGGTTTCAAAGGATGCGTTAATCAAAACCGTGATGAAAGGCACGAGTGCCTTTGCTCCCTCTTTTATAGCCGTAGCTGGGCAAATGTCCCCCTGGCATCTAGAGGGTTTTAGGCTGGCTATGATGTCTTCTACCTCCTTAGTAGAGACTGGGGAAAATTGGAATGAGTGACACAGTATAGGCTGAGGGTCATGAGGCTTGTTGAAGTTAGTGATTAGAGTCAGACTTTGCTTTTTTGCCTCTATTTTAGCTTGTAGCAGAGCTATTTTGTCCAGTAAGGCTTTTTGGATACGGGTACACCACAAGGCGTCTTTAGTGTAGAATTCTGTAGGTGCAAAAGGAGTTTCCAATTCCATTAAGATACTGAATAGTTCTTTCGAACCTGATTTATCATTTTGAATTCTGGCATTATAAGTTTCTCTTTTAATATTTAGTATAGCTGCTTTGTAAGTGTTGGCAGTGAGTGAGAACTTTTCTTTGTTGGGGAGAGTGTGAGTTTTCTTCCAAACAGCTTCAGAGATTCGTTTTGCGCTGCGAAAGGCTTTTAAGTCTGTAGTGAACAACTTGTTAAGGTGGGCTGTTAGTTTAGCTTTTTCCAATTTTAACGGGGCAATTTTGTTTAAAGCTTGGAGCAGGGTGTGATTACACAAATCCACTAGTACAGACATGTCTTTGTCAAGGATTTTCGCAGGAGGGCGAGCAATAGTAATAGATGGGCCAGTAGAAGTGTCAATGTTATCTGGGATGTGTGCCGCTAAGGCTCTAAGGGATAAGTTATGTAAACACCACCCTAACAGACCCAGTCAGCTGGTCTCAGTAGTAGACCCAATGTGGTGCAATTCAGACCGGGCCTCACAATAGCACTATGGTTAGTTCAACAGTTATATAATGACAATAGTATGATATGATATGGCATTTGTAACGCGCCTATACACAGGTGTTTCAAGGCGCGAAAGTGTGGAGAAACCTAGGTTGATAGAGCGTTTGGCGAGGCCCCGTTTGATGATGATATGCACGTAGGAAGGCTGCTATGTATGGGTGGCTCACAAGGGTATGTCAAATGGAAACTGCTTTGGCAGACCCAATAAGTGAAACCCTAGTAATGGACCCAGAGTGAGGCTATGCTAACTAGCCTGGGAGCGAAGACTTGCACAAAGAAGCCATAGTCCGATGCAGCAGATAGGGGCACAAGGCCAACAGGGTGTGCCCATTAAGTATGGGGTCAAGTGGGCAGGGCGAGTCACAACTGGGTGTACAAGTGAATAGTGGGGCAAGCGGCAAAGTAGCCCATGCATAGTACAACAGTTATCCGATGACTGGGATTAATGGAGACCTCCAACTGAGTGGCAGAGAAGGTACATAAGATGCGGTGAGAAAACGCTGATTGTGGGCGGCACAGCAATCACAAAGGACTCGGCATAATCATATAACATCAAAAAGTAAGCAAGACATGGAAATACAGCTGATAAGGCAGTGTTAGAAGAATGACGATTCAGTGAAGGTGATCTTAAATGAGTAAATGGGTAGCAATCGTTAGACTGTAAAAAGTTACACGCTGATAAGGACAGGTACGTCTAGCCACGGGAGGCTAACATTAAATAATACATATGGCAGGCTAATAGACTAGTTCCACATCGCTATAGGTATTAAGCAACTGACAACTCATATTTAGCACTATGTATATAAGAACACCCAACCCCTGGCAAGCACTGAGGGAGCAGGCATGCGCTATAGCATGCAGGGCTCATATTGCACCCGGAATGAATATGTTCTTTTGGGTAAAGTCTTATGAGTTCTTGGTAACATAACAATTATTTCCTTTTTTTACTTTCTCTCTCTACCCCCACTTCTTGTACTGATGATATTATGATTGATGGCAAATGTTGTGATACTGATGTGTATGTTAATGTTGGTCAATGATAAGAGTTTTACTCTGTGCCTGATTTTGATAAAGAGCGAAGTCAGCTCGAAACACGTGTCACAAGAGGACACATGTTCAATAAAAACTCTGGACTTACATTCAGCATTTAACATAATTTTTGGTGACTCTGGTGCTATACCTGGGGCTACCAGTTTTACTTATACAGTCTAATAGTTGGGTAAACCATGGGCGCACCCGGAGTGGCGGACGACGGCCTCACTATTGGCATATCCCAGCGCAGAGAGGAGCTTAATTACCCCACGCTTCCATTTTACCATTTCTAATATAGTTCTTCTCAAGTCTTCTGTTTCACTGGGTTTGTCTGTGGTCACTGCAGCCTTCAACACACAGTATGTGTTTTAGGTACAGTGGTCTAGGCCATTATCTCCCTTTAGTTTCTCAAAAGGGATCCATGATTCTCTTTCCACCAGATCCCCCAACTGCTTCACCCCTCCTTGATACCAATGGGGCAGATAACATCTTCTTTATAATCTGCACATTTGGATTTAACCAAGTGGATGAATTTATAGAATGAAGAGGGTCATAACCCAGTATTTTGGAAATTCCCATTAAGCATGTCCTCAAAATGTCTGTAGGACAGTAGGTTTCGAGTGATGGCCCCATTATGATCGGCTCTATCTTTTGCCATCCATCTGGGTTGGCTTCCATGAAAGGCAATATATGTCTAGCTGTAAATTCCAGATGGTATGCCTCAAAATTAGGTACGCTCATTCCTCCTTTACCGCACAGCATTTGAAGTTTGCAAAGTATCATTCTCAGCGGCTTGTGATACCAAAGGAGGCTTTGGATTAATCTGTCCGTGCCAGCCGTTACACCTCTACCTGGAGGAAGAGGTAGCATACTTTGCACATAGCGTATTCTAGGAGCTAAACACACCAAGGGCTTATTCTAATCGGACAACATGTCATAATTACTTTCCAACCGTTATAGTTAAAGGCTGTAACACAAAAGAACGATTGGAGAACAGTATATCAACGATTCATCAATCGTATATTGGCCAACTTTTTCATACACACTTGGTCCCTACTAAAAACCACCTTTACCACTGTCTTTCATACAGGTCTTCTATGGCGTAGAGTATATAATATATGCCTATTCAAGCAGGGATTTGGGGGAACGAAACAAAACTAACCCTAATGCATCTTCCTTCATACATGTAACATGTTAAAAATCAGGTAAGGTCTATAAACTGCCTACAATAACTCTTCAGAGATTCCAGTTCTACTATATTCTGTATCTCTAAGTACCTGTGGCCTAATTTAACAACTGGGTTTTGTAGTTTCTAATTTAATAACCAGCTAGTTAAACAAACATGCCATGGACTTAAGACCTTACTCTGAATGAGATTATACAAAATGGGCTCTGCCGTAGCAAAGCACCATTGCTTAAAAATAGTTTCCAACAATTGTGATTTCAAACAGTTTTTTCTTTTCTGTCAGTGTCCTTATTGTCTCTTGATGGTCATCTTGTAGGCGTGAGACAGCTCACGCCTTGTAGGGTCGACCGGTTTCAACTATCAAGTGGCTAGGATCATCTTCCTCAGGACCAATTGTTGTATCAGGTGAAATTAATTCAAACTGGAGAACGCTGTCTTGATCAGTCTCCTATAGATTGTACACCTCTGCTTCCTGTTTTGGGGACCGAATAATAAAGGTCTGTACCTTTATTATTGATATCGGATGTGTAAATACCCCAGGGATCTTGTGTGTAAATTGCTTTACGAACCTTAATTATTAGAGTGGGTGCAAAAATCAAGGGACCCAATCTGTGGGCTCCTATAATGGCACTATTCACATGCAGAGCGATGGGAAGGGGTGGGGAAAATGAATTTGTAGACAAACATCATTGTGACCCATGCTATTGCATGCGTGGTGCATCTTTTTAAAAAATGCTGTTACTCAGTCAGAGATAGGTTCCCCCAGTGTGTGCTCTGGTGACCATGCCATATCTCTAAGTAGTGCTCTCGTGCTCCACATCCTTTGATTGATATAAAAAGGTCCTGTTACTGACCTTAGCATTGGATTTTGCAAGAGAGGCGTGGGAGAGGGGGGATCAATGGGGTATGTGGTTCCTATTCTGTCCCCTTCAACCTGTCAGAGCTCATGACTTCCTGAAAACAATAATAAATAGACCTGCACTAGATATATTCCTTCCGCTCTTGTTCACTTTTATAATATTAGCAAACTAAGGGCAAACAGGTGATCTCCTACTTGCATCTATGTCTCAGCACTGCTCACTAAATTAATATAGCGCACAAATATCCCGAAATTGCGGTGGCTTCGGAACACCTAAATACCAGTCCTCCCAACAACACTACTGACCACCTTAAAGCAGTGGTCTTCAAACTTTGTTGGTCTGGCCACCCCTGAGCAACATGTGGGCAGGCTGGCCCCCACAAAAATGCCAAATAGATAGTATCTACAAATGGCTATGAACTATTGCGCGCCATCACTGCACCCTACTCCCAGTATAGTCCCTAAGCTCCCCCACCTGCTCCCATCACAGTTGCTGGACTCCCTCATCCCACTCCTACCCATTCCCTGGCTCCCCCACCTGCTCCGATCACAGTCACAGGCTCCCTCATCCCACTCCTACCCAGTCACTGGGCCCTCCCCACCCCATCACAGACACTGGACTCTCCCCACCCTGTTCCCAACACTATCCCAGTGCTCCCCCCATCCTGCTCCCACCACAGTCCCTGTGCTCCCCCCCCACCCTGTTCCCAACACAGTCTGAGGGCCAGTGGGAGCTGGTGAATTTTTTTTAAGTGGAGGGGCATAGATATTTCCCACAAAAATGACATCGCGACCAAGCACAGCAAGCCAGCCTGAACCAATCACTTGCTTGGAGGGTTTTCCCCCGTGAATTTTTTTATAATAATGGGTTAAAATGTTGCATTTTAGGGCATACTTTAAATATATAAAATGATAGATATCCAGTAAAAAAATACCATCCCTGTCCCTTGGGCTCCACGGCGCCTCAGAAGGAGAGCTGCTTTTGGCAGGTGGGTAAGGGGATTGTGCAACAAAGGCATTTTTAAAATGCCTTTGTTGTACAACCCTCCTTCTCACCTCAACACCCTACTCACCAAAATCAGCTCAACGGACCCAAAAAAAACCACGCACGCACACACCCAATCACTCTATCATTAATACGAGCACCCATCATCATACACTCACTCATAACACAATCATAAACGCATCCATACACATATTTAAATAAAAAATAAATGAACATAAACGTGCCTTCTGCAGGGGCCTGCACGTGGGTGCTGAAATGCCCCACTCCAGGTTGCTCTGTCCATATGTGCGAGGAGGCGCAGGAGCTCCCCCTTGTACATACAGACATGCATTGTCCCAGCCAGCATTTCCAATGAGCTATGCAAGGCTGGCAAAGCAAAATGCCCCCAGCCTTGCTTGGTTCAGTGAGCATGTGCGGTTGCGAAACTGAACTGTCAAATGGAAACGTTGTTTCACTTTGACTTTGACAGTTCAGCTAGCCCAGGAACACTCCCTCAGCTGTAAAAAGCAGCTGAGGGAGTGCTCAGTGTTTCGGACTGGCTCCTCAGCTCCTCCATAATTAATGAGGGGGCCAGTGGGTGGACGGCCCCTCGCCCATTATGGATGAGCCGCCAGGCTCGGACTGGCCTATAGGGCAATACATGTAGCAAAATTGCAAAATGCTAGTGTAGGCCCGTCAAAAAATGGGTCACTGTTTTGGCCAATGTGGGCCAGTTTGATGAGTTACTTCACAATGCAGCTAGTAGATTTTTACCATTGTTGCTGAATAAATATTCTTTAAATATCACAATTTGCTTACATTTTAACAAAAAACAGCCCCTTGGGTACTATTCAAGCAGTCTGTGAATAAATGAATGAATATCCATTGCAACTGCGGGCCGCTTTTTTATTGGTGCCTGAGGCAGTTTTATGGTCTAGTCCGACCATGTGAGCTGCCCCTGCCCATTTCCTCCAGTTCTTTTACATTTCATGCTGGCTTCTTACGCCCCCCCCTGGGATGGGAGCGCGCCCCACCGTTTGAAGACCTATGCTTTAAGGGTTTCACTATTAGAGAGCCTTCCCAGCTTCCTAGCCAGAACCAAAAATGGAGCACAGAAAATAAAGCCTCTCCCTTTAAGGGAACAGTGTTGCAACTTGTCAAAGTTATTAACAAGCAAAGGAATATATTCTGTCCTCAGCATTAATTAAATAGGACATTTTTCTTATTATAACTCAACCTAGCCAAGCCTGTGGAAGTCTCACAGATACAAAGTCACACTTGCTCACTAGAGAATTGACTTGTGTGGACCACACAGAGAAGAAAACAAACAAGCCTTATTCTCCAAGGCTTGCTAGCATAATAGGGAGTACAATATTGTAAATACCCTGTGAAAAACACATAATTAATGTAACTAATTTATTCTGTGCCTGGACACAGTGAAGACAACCTCAACGTAGATTAATTTTTGGAGATGTATTCCAGATACACTGTGTAGGTTCTGTATAAAGGGACCTCCGGGAACAGCCAGGCATATCCAACTAGCCTTCCAGCTCCCACCACCTCTCCTGCAATCCCTCACATCCCATATCCCTGGAGTCTCTTCACCCTAAGGTTTCATTTGTTGAGAGGTTGATCAGGAGAAGCAAAGAAAGATAAACAGAACCAACCGCAGTTCAAAAATAGCAGGGTTAGGTCATATCACATGCCTCTGTCCCCACAAACATCTATGAGTACCCTCTCCTCATTGCTATCTTCACTTTGCTCCAAATCCTACCATGATCAGTGACTACTGCCTCCTGAAACACCGTACCCCCTTTTGAGGAAAGCAGAATCTGCAGGTCCCTTTCTGGCTTATGCCAAAGTTCTTCACCCGCACCTCTTCCCCCACCTTAAAGTCCCTCCCCTTGCAGCAGTTAATCCGGTCAGATCTGTTCTTCAGCTTTTCCATCCTCACACTCACAGTAATGCTCACACTCTCTGGATCCCAATCCATCCGTAAATATTGCTAACCCAATTTATGGTGGACAGACCAATGTGCTCGGTTTCCTCTTTCGGGGGACCTCAAATGGATCCAAACTGGCTGTGGAAAGTGGAGCTAATCGACCACCCTTCTTTCCACTTCCTCTTCCCAATCCTTTTCATGCACTAACTGCCATTCACACTGCTTCCACCAGCGTCCGATTAAACCTCTCTATGACTCCATTAATTCTGGGATGGTAAAGAGATGTCTTATCATGACACACCTATATTTGTTGCATGATGTCAGAGGATAGCTGTACTCTATCATCCATAAGCAACTTTCTTGGAAAAACTTCTCTTTAAAAGACGCCATCAAGAAATTGTACCACAGCCTTGGATTAAGCCTCATTGGCCACCAATGTCTCAACTCAGTTGGAACAGATCTATGAGGACTAAAGCATACTTTGTTCTTGGTTGCTTACCAAACAATATCCCCAAAACATCCCAAACCACACATTTCCATGGCAGGGATTGTGACTCATTGGGCCTCAATGGTTGAACCTGCACCTTCAACACCGTGTCACTATCTTGACACCTCCCACAACCCTTCACTAGCCTCTGAATATCACTGTCTACTCCTGGCCGCCAATAGTCCCCACAAACTCCCCCCTCGTCTTTGTCATACCCAAATACCTTTTGGGACTCGCCTCCAAAATTCTACCCCTGACCTCCAAGGGCGGGATCATTTTACTCACTTTAAGGAGAAAGCTTGCCTCTATACACTGTTCTTTTTTTATCCTCTAAAACGTCCCAAGATGTTCACGCATGGAGGCCCACTCAACCTCTCACCACCCTAGATCTAACTTATCTCATTACCTCATCTTCTGGTATAGGTCTTGCCCACTGAATATTTTGCCTCCCCCTGAAGCATGTGGTCTTCACCAACCTCAAGCTGTTTCTCATCTCCCTCTTCTTCTTGCCATTTCACTCCCTTCTGTCTGGAAACAAAATCAACTATCACATTCTCCTTTCCCTCTATATACTCTACTAACATCTCATGTCCTTACAAAGAGGTACCCCATCTCATTATCCTGCGGGAGGTAGCCTCAAGGCCTTTGTATGAGAACATGCCCAGCAGAGGCTTGTGATCAGTACTGACTGCAAATCTCCAGCCCCACAAATATGTCTGAAACCTGTTCATAGCCTACACCGCACTGAGGGCCTCCTTCTCAATCAGTGAGAATTTAAATTCTGTCCCCTTAAATGTGCTGGAGGCCAAATTGATAATGCTTTTCTTTTTAAACCTCCTTGGTCCTGCAATATAGCAGCACCAAGCCCTGTCTCGCTCTCGCTTGCATCTGTCATGACCACCCCTTATACTGTGAATCAAGGCAAGTTAAGGCAGCTCTTTTGTTGCCCTCAAAACTGTGATTGCACTCCTCTGACCATGTCCTCCAAATGCTTCTTGCACAGCTGAGGAACAATCATATACCTCTCATCGAAGTGAGGCCCAAACTCCTGAGTAGTACTCCACTAGACCAAGAAATAACATCATGTCCTTTTGACTTTTGGTCAGTTACCCTGACCAGGCTATTTTTGGCCTCTACCCCATGACTGCTCAACCTAGTCCCTAAGTAATCTATGTAGCTCACCCTAATATTACATTTCTCTTTTTTAGCGTCCACCCTGCCTTTCCCAGAATCCTTAGCACTAATTCCATCCTTTCATCGTGCTTTCCCTCAGTCTCCCCTGCAACCAGAATTCTATCTTGGAAGCATGACACTTCCTTCAGTTTTTGAAACAAGGATTGCATACTCCTTTGGAACACTGCATCATTTTGTACTGAAATATCCCTTCCAGTGTAATGAAAGTGGTTAGTGTCCACGATGCTGGATGAAGCTTAACCTGGTAGTAGGTTGAACCCTGTTCTAAGAAGCTAAACACCCTGGCATTACTGACTACACACACTAGTACCCCAATGTTTGGGAGTGGAAACGTGTCCTCTAATACACACGTATTCACTGCCCTAAGATCAACACATAGGTCCAGTAGGTTTGCACATTTCCACAATGGGTAAAAGCCAATTGGATGCTTCTACTGGCTCGATTATTCTTTGATCCTCCAGTCAGGTTCTTTCACAAGTTCCTCTCGTAAACATATGGGGGCACTTCTAAGCCATGCTACTTCAGGCTCTGAGTTGACTCTCACTTTAATCTTATGTGAAACCCATGTAGACAACCCAACTTGTCGATAAAAACATCTATATATCTGTCCTCTATCTTTTTGACATTTCTACCTTGCAGAACCTAAGCATGGAGCAGGATGTTGGGATCTAGAATGATCCCCATGCCCCTCTGCTCATATCGGCATAAAAGGCATTCTCCAACCTTTTATATGTAAAGGTTTGCCTTGGACTTTCAACCCTTGCAGTCAAAATTTACTTTGAAACCACCCACAATATTAATGCCCAATCCTCATAGGAGCTAGAATGCTATTGTAACACCTGAACACTTGAACTTTTCCTCCAAAGCCTTTGAGTCGATTTTAGTACCCAGAATTAATTAGCATGAGAACAGTCATACCTTCGATCAGCACTTCAGCACAAGGTGTTCTGCCCCCTGTTCTTGTGTAATACCTCGCTGACCAAGAATGCAACTCCTTCCATCATTCCCAGTCCCAGATAGCTCTCTAATCCCACCTTTCGATAAGTTGTTACAGCAAAGAGCAAATTAACTGTTTTTCCTGCACTCTGCACTCATACTAGTGCACACTGGTGACCTGGCATTGTGGAAGTTGCTTCCCCACCTATGGAATGACTTGTTCACAAACACTCTATGTTCCTCTCTTACCTCATTTCCCTTCGGCCTATCCCTGTTCGAACCTGAGTTGTCATGACTGGGATGAGTAGGGATAACCTTCCCCATGTGCCTTGTTTGCTGCTTCCTCTTGCTTGCGTTCACCACTTCCTTTAATTGCTGCACATTCCTTTCGTTTGGTACTCCCTTTCTTCCTAACTCTACACCCAGTGCATCATGGTCTCTATTTTTGGATAGGTCTAGGACTTCTTTCAAAATAGGATCTCTCTTGCTCCAGATTTCTGGTCGGATTCTCTGCTATTTACATTTTAACATAAACTGGTCACATATGTGTTTGTTGTAGGAGTCCCAAAAAATGCATTTCTTTGCCTATTCTCTGAGTCTGATAATACAGTCCTTGACCGATTCTCTAGGTTTCTGTTCTCGCATGACAAAATAATATCTCACAAGTATATTTGCTCTCTTCTCAGAGTGAATTAATTTTCTTCACAACCATCTTGTATGCGTTGAGTACCTCACCTCCACTTTCTTCTCCTTTAACAATGTCTCTAGCTCTGCAGTTGGATGAACATTTGAGTATCCATCAAAAGGGCTTTTTTCACTTTCAATACTGTATGTGGGCCTGTGTATTGTTAAAACATCGTTTGTTAGTTTTACTACCAAGATTAGAGGGTTGGAAGGAGAAACTGGATGAATTTGGAGGAACATTGGGTATCATCTGAAAAGACAACAAGGTCGTGAGGAAGTTGGAAAGGGGGGACTGCAGGAGTAAATCAGAGGAGGGAGCAGGAGGTTAAAGCCCTTAATATCAGTCGTGGAGAGAAAGAGCGGGGTGGTTCCAGCAGACCAGGTCATTCCAGAGCAGAATCTCGAGGTATCAGGAGGAGGTACGAGATGGCGCAGTCTCACAGGTACGGTGTGCTCACGACAGGGTTTCTCAGCAAGGTGGTATCGCCGAGATCAGGATCCTAGTACAAGTGATCAGCAGATGGTGAGAGTCCTGGGTCAAAGACCAAGATCCATGGAAAGTGGGTCAGTATTGGAAAGACTCATCCGTTGCCTCCTTAAGCTGATAGATGAGACCTTCTGACTTGTTCAAGCCTGGAATGCCACAGCTGCGCAATGCATAACATTTGTAATCAACTTACAAGGGTTCAGGACCACCCCAAATCTGCAACCTGAAGACGAAGGAAAGGATCATTGGTTGGTTATTCGAGCAGGGTATATAAACCTGCTTAGTTGGTCTTTAAGAGTAATAGAATTTCTTTAAGATTTCTGACTGGCGACCTATACTATGATTCCTTTGTTGTTTTCAGACTAAAACCCTATTCTTTTGGTAACCTATCCTTGTGTCAACCTCTTTAGGTCTCCCACCTGGCTACAATGTCACACCCACTCCCCATTGTCCCCCTGCTTGCTCCTGTTGCACGAAATTGCTCAGCTGAAGGGAGCAGTGGAGCTTGCTCCAGCAGACGAATTTGAGAGACATTGGATTTCTCGCTGGTTCCTAATATCCATAGAGGCTGGAGGTCTCAGACCTAGCTTAGACTTCACACTCCTCAACAAGCTTCTCCAAAACTAAAGTACCAGTTCAATATGGTCATTCTGGTCCAATTTTAGGAGTTGCACAGACCCAATGATAGGACTCCAAACATTGGAAAGTTGTTTTGTTTTGTGAAGGTGAAAACTTGTTCCCAGATTGGAGTCCTATCATTGGGTCTCACGTTGGACCCGAGAGTATTCACAGAAGCAGTGGTGACTGCCCATCTGCACAGGAAGAGAGAGCATGTCTTTCCCTACCTCAATGAGTGGCTCATGCAGGGCAGGTCATAAGACTTGGCTCTTTGAGACCTCGTAACAACAGGCCATTTGCGACGGGATCAGTAAGCTGACCATTCTAAGCTTGGGCTAGGAGGCCTACCAGGGTGGTCGCTAGAGCAAGTCCTACATCAAAGGTGCCAGTTGGGAGGGCCCCATGCCCTGCCCCTTCTTATATTGCCAGCATGCATGTGCAGAGTAGCACTGTCAATCATCCCATACTTGTCTTGCATGATGTTGATCAGTATTTTTCCCTTTTTTGAAGGAAGCCCCAGGTTCTGGAGTGCCCAGCAGTAGAAAGATAAATGACCAGCCGAACCTAAACTCCAAAGAGTTGCCATATAAGCATTGACTTAAACCAGCAATACAGTGAAGTAAAGCCTCCATGCGATGCAGCATAGTAGACCAAAGCGGTGCCAGCGCATGTGTGGAAATCTCCAAACTGCTTAACCGAGGCCTTATGCTTAACCTGTCAAGTAGCCATGAAGCATCTCCCCAGGCAGACCAAAGGGCTAATGAGCCTGGGAGACTCTCACACGAACTGGAGCTTGAACGATATAACTCACCACCACGGTCTGCCGCTGCCCAATCCAGGCCCACATGGACATGAAGTGCTCTTTGGTCTTTCCTCGCCATGACTACTGAATACAGGATGCAAAGCTATAACCAAAAAGTTCATGTCAAGATGAATTGTCTTATGTATAAAAATGTGCTATGAATTGTGTCACAAGCAAGTGCTGTGCTCACATTACACTAGAACACCGGCAGCAGCCTCCACCCTGCAGGACATAGAAACATGTCTAAGGCATCAATTGGACTTCACTCCGTAGCTTTACTAAACACTGAAGCACTAATCCGTGCACTCCCTGGCTGGAAAAACGTTCGAATGGGTAGAGCGGTACTCAAAAAATGACTTTACATAATTGGACTCAAACTGCTCCACCTCCATCTTGGTGGTACTGGTTGGGTAGGTTTTCATGCTATGAAGAATCTGTGGAAATAATGTATTCATTTTTTTCTCTTCTCTCTTCTTTCTTTTCTTCTTTTTCTCTGTTCTCTTCTTTCTTTATTCTCTCTCTTCTCCCCTCCCATTTCACCCTCTCTATTGATTGTTTTATTGCCTTCCTCGTCCGTTCTGTTGTAGACATCTGCAAAAAAATATATGTTTTAAATAAATGACGAGAGTGAGAGGAGGGAGGAGGAAATGTATAAAAAACTAAACATGTAAAAATAAACCGGGGTATACATTGGGGGAAGAGGGGAGGAGAGGTGGAGCGGGTGCTGGGGGAGGGAAATTAAAAAATTCCCGTAGAAATGTATAATAATTTAAGCATTTTTGAACATATTTAGTGTTTTTGCTCAGCCAATGTCAAAGCCATCCTGACAGCTGAAAAGTCAAATCCGTTTTTCTCTTGTGTTTAAGGGGGGAAGGTGGGAGTGATATTTGGTTTGGTCTGTGTTATTCCTGAGTACCTGCTCTCTCCTCACATATATTTAAATTGCCTATTGGTGGTTTGAGGGGTATTGCAGGGTGAACCCCTAACCATAGTGCTATCTGTTATAAACCAACCCACAAGTATTATTTTCTTTGCTGCATTCTTTTTGTGTTCATTACCTGATTCCCAGTGCATTAAAGATATTATTCATTGTTAGTGTCACCCATTGGTGATTGTTGTTACCTATTAAAAATATATTGTGATTTTAAATTCTAAATAAATAAATACATATTTACCTTTACAACTAGCTTGATTCCTGGTTCAGTGTAACCTGGGGGTTATCTTGAGAAGGTGACATTTTTTCAATGAAGCCTTATGCAGATGTTCTACTAGATGAATAATCAGCAACACAGTGCCCTCCTTGCAAGCAACATCTGAGTCGGCAGCCAAAAGAAGATTGTCAACATACTGCAACAATGTACAAGTGGAAGGTAACTGGAGTGTATCGAGCTGTTCCTTCAAAGCTCTACTGCAAATGCTTGGACTCTCGGTGTACCCTTGTGGCACATGAGTGAATGTAAAGGAGCGTCCCCCTGAGGTGAACGCAAACAAATATCTACTGCCAATATGTACAGGAATGCTAAAGAAAGCATTCTTTAGATCCACAACACTAAAGTGAGTAGCTGAAGCTGGAATCATTGTTAATATTGTAGTCACATCAGGCACCATTGGAAATTGTGGAGCAACAATCTTATTGATAGCATGTAAATCAATAATAAAACAGAAAGGAATCGCATTATCCCCTTTCTTATACACTGGTAGAATCAAACTGTTACACAAACTTCCTGCAATCTTCTCAATCACTCCTCGATGTACAAAATCAGAAACTATACTCTTTAAAGCTTGCTCACCGTCCACTGAAATCTTATACTGTGGAATACGTGGTATTTTAACACCTGGTTTCAACACAATTTTAACAGGTTCAATTTGTAAAATACCAACGTCATTATCATCAACCGCCCATAAACATGCCGGAACCTTATCCAATTCAGTCGGTAAAGCCTAGTCAAAAATTGTGAAACAGAAGCTCGCTGAGGTGAAATCGTCAAATATACTCCATCCGGAGAACAATAAATTACCGCATTTAATTCTTTCAACAGATTCAACCCCAACAAATTTTCACCACCATTCGTCATCAAAAGAAATGGACATGAATCGGTGAATGGCCCCAGTGAAATCGGTACCGGCTGAGAAACCGGACTAACCACTGGCGTACCAGAGAACCCTACTGAAATGTTTTTATGCCCTGACAGTGGAATATCTGCAACCCGTGCATGATCAACGGAACACTTTTGTGCTCCTGTATCTATCAAAAATGGATGCTTCATTTCTACGTAGGGCGCTTTCTGATCGACGGGAATAGGCACTGGTTCCAGACTCTGCTTTTGGCTGTCCTAACGGAACAGAATATCATCAAATACAAGATCCTTGGAAAGATAGACAGTCAAAGGATTATCAAAAATGTTCCCATTATTTGTAATATGCTGCTGACTATCTTGTGGAAATGACTGTTGGTTCCGAGCGAACTGACTTCTACGAGGACCCGCTATCCCAGGATGGCCTCTGGATCGTCTACCCATGGTACCATACGTGTTACTCGATCTCTGCTGAAGGATCGTCATTGTGCTCGCCAATGACCCGCTTGTCTGCAGTAAGCACATTGGTTCATGTGTACAGGACCCATCTGCGCATTACTCTGTGGGGCAAACTGAACTCTAAACTGCGTATTTCCACCTCTAGTTCCTCTTACTATTTGCTGTAACAATACTTTTGTCTTCAAGTCTCCCTTCTTCTTGTATATCCTCTCTTTTTCAGTATTGACTCTATTTTCATAATGCTGAGCCATGTGCAATACCTCAGACTGCGATTTTGCTTGCCAGGCGTTTTCAGAAGTCATAATTTGTGATTGGATATCAGGCAACAATCCACGCACAAATGGGTCCACAAACAGCCTTTTTCCTGACTCAGTACTCAAATCCTGACTGCTAAAATCAGAAAATACTTGTTCGAACCATTTAAAAAACTCAGTAGCACCTTCAGATTTCCCCTGGATGCAAGCAGTAAGCTTGTCCCAAACTATTCTTCTCTCTGGAACTAGAATCTTCAATTTTGTAACTATTCTGTCTGGCAGGGTCAATATCACCTTTGGCGGTCTCTCACCAGCATTCCTTTCTCCATCTATCCGTACCAAGTTAACCCATGTGTCCCCCAATCCTGCCAAATCATCAACAGTCCTAATCTGTTTCCATAAATCAGCAGGTAGGATCACAGGGAACAACAAGTCTATATCACCCAGCGTTAAAACTGACGAATGCAAAACAGATTCTATTTCTTTATAAAATCCTGTTGGATTCTTCCTAATGTCTGGAATCGTTTGTCTAATGGTATTCACTTCCCATCTGGAAAATGGGACATGAACAAAGTGTGAGACATAGTGAGCTTCAATAGTAGTGGCTGCCACGCCTATTGCAACATTCGCTGGAATCTCAACTTTAGGAACAAATGTAGGAGGAACTTCCCTCATAGGCAATTGAGAAGTAGGCAATTCTGAACGTTCATTAAGCAACAAAGCTAAATCTAACGACAAAGTAGTCAAAGCAGTATCAGGTGAAAATGATCTCTTATAAATGACCATAACATCTGCGGGACAACAAACCTTTTTCTTCATACACTCATCCTGTAGATATTCTACCATTACCTGTAACACTTTGGTTTGCATTTCTGGAGTATACTGGCTAAACGTGTCATATACTTCAATGGGAGAAATTGAAACATCCAAAATACAGCTAAGCGCATCTCTTGTGCAAATACGTGTCTCTTCACTCATTGGTTTACAAGAAGGAAGAAATTGTTTCTGCACATACGAAGCGTCCAATCTAGTACCATCAATTTCATCATTCTGTAACCGATCCAACTCCCTCTTAAACTCAAAAACCCTCTCAACATGATCATGTACTTTCTCTGCAGTGTCTCTTGAATAAGCTAAAACATTCAAATCCCTCAACCCTTGTGGGACATCCATGTCCGTCAAATCACTCCACATTTCAGTCAAGTTTATTCCCATCCCCTCTATCAAAACATTCTGTTCGGGAATACTCTCTTGGTCAAAAATTGTAGTTAAGACAGCTGATTTTTCACCTTCTTCTATACATTTCTTAGCCCATGCGTACAATTCTCTTTTCCTAGCTTGTGATACTGTACTACGAGTCACTACTTTTGGATCGGCACTCGCCCCTACAATCGCTGCAATTGGAGCAGAACCACTTGGAAAAGAAAGTTCAGACAAATCTTGTACAAGCGGGTGTGGAGACACTACCGCTGGCGGTAAAGGCAGAGGCAAGGGAACAGCAACTATCGGTAAGAGCGGAGATGCAAAACAGCAGGAAGAGGCATATAAGAGGTGATGCGGTAGCAACAGTCCGACGCTCATTCTAAAGTTTATCGATTAGCTCGTCTGAGGCATGAAAGTCCTGAGACGGATATATTTTCTGTACTCCAAGTTGAAAAGCCCTATCCATGCTTCTAATAGATTCCGATTGTTTCTGTTGATTAAACAATAACGCTTTTTCAGAGTTAGACATATGGCGGCGTGAGTGTTTCTCTTTACTCTTAAGTTGCTGCATGGCTTCCTTTCTCCAATTTTTTATTACATCAAATGCTGCAGGCCTAGCCTTTTTCTTTAACAATATAGACTCTAAATTCTCTATATGGGCAATTTCAAAACTGCCATGAACTGGCCACTGAAATTCAGAAGCATGTCTAGTTTGTATGTGCCAAATATCATTGAATACTATACTACCAAGGCCGTACTTACAGTACATAGTACACGCCAGCGACTCCTCCGGTGGCGCCGGTCGGCCATATTCCAAAGATTGTCTGTCTCTGCAGAATAAAACCCTGAAACAGGCAGACAATTTCCCAGGCATATCAGATCACTGGTGTTACCTGGCATCGTTTAAACCCATGGGTGTAAATCTACAACCAAATATCAGGATACTTAGGAATCAGGGCACTACTCTCCTGATCACAAAATGCAAAGGAGGTACGATCTGAGTTTGTTTTACATTGTCTCGTTGTTTAGATAAGGATGAGACTTGTGAGCACAGACAACACTTGGATTGCAGTTCATTCGAGTCACAAGGTTTCTTTGCATTGAACAAACAGTCTGCTTTTGGTCAGCCTGAACATGAACAAAACTCAAAGGTCGTTCGGCTCAACTGCAAGTCACAATCTCCTGCGGTGTTCCTCAGGGTGCCTTACCTCCCCCTGTTTTTATAATATTTTCACAGCTCCTTTATTCGCAATTCTTGACCATGAGAATATAATATTCACCAACTACGCGGATGACACTCAATGAACTTGCCATCAATAGAGTTTTTGCCTTAATTGAAATGTGGATGGTCCATAATAAGCTGGCTTTGAACAAATCAAAAACCGAGTTGCTTGTTATAGGATCCTCACACACATTAAATAAACTTGGCCCACAGTATGATGGTTTTCAACTGGGAGAAGAATCCATCATGCCATTAAAAAAGGTGAAAACACGGGGGGTGACCTTTGACCAACACCTGACTATGAAGCAACATGTCAGTAGCTTGGAATCATCATGTGCTTATTATATTAAAATTTTAGCGCATTTAAGGCCCCTTATGTCCCAAGATAATGCGGAAACAATCGCGAGAGCGATAATAGGATCAAAAATAGATTAGTGCTCCAGTCTCCTCATGGGACTTAATAAGACCGATTGCAACAGACTGAAAGTTTACCAAAACGGAGCAATCAGAACTGTTATGAAACTCAAATATAGAGATCGCATCACGACTGCAAGACGAGAGCTCCACTGGTTGCCCGTAGAGTCTAGAATCCTGTTTAGGACTCTGACCCTAGTACAAAATGTAGATTTGGCAACATGCCTGAATATCTAATACAGCTCCTTATCATGAGGAATAATACTAGAACACTAAGGTCTAATAATCAGTACTTACTATTCGTACTGAGATGTCATACTAATAAAGTGGCCAATTCAGCTTTCTTCTCCATTGGACCAAAGGTCTGGAATGCTCTCCCCTTGGATATGAGATGCATCGAGTCACTGGACATTTTTAAGAAAAGGCTGAAGTCCCACCTTTTTAATTAACTTATTTATAGTTTTTACCTGACAAATAATATGCCTCTTTTAGAATTCATACATGTTCCTTTATGATTTTTGTTATGTGTTGTTTTTGTCTTGTAGCGCCCTCACGCCTTAGGGTCTATGGCCGCGCTACATAAATGTGATAAAGAAAAGTAAAGTAAAGAAAACACAGTGCACCATTTTAGAACACAAAATAAGAGTTGAAATCAAAATGGCGGATGATTCTTTTTCAGGCGGCGAAGTTGATCGAAAATCAGAACATTATGAACGCAGTTTTCTGTGTAACGCAAATGGGCTTAGGCCAAGCATCTCTGGCATGTCTGTTCCAAATACACAGAAAGAGGTCAGAGCCTTGATAGGCATGGCCTCATACTGTAGACAGTGGATCCCTAACTTTTCATTAATGATAAAACCAATGTTGGCATTGACAAAGAAGGGCATTTCTTTGCCTTTACCGTGGAACTTGGATTGCCAGAAAGCTTTTGATCTGCTCAAGGCTGCGATGTGTTCAGCACTGGTTTTGGGCACACCATATAATGACAAGGCCTTCGTGTTGTATGTGCATGAATGCGATGGATGCGCTTTGGCTGTGTTAACACAGGAACATGGAGGGAAGAATAGACCAAGTGGTTATTTTTCCTCCATGCTTGATCCTGTTGCATGCGCTTTGCCGAGATGTTTGAGAGCTGTTGCTGCTGCCACTGCATCTGTAAAACAAAGTGAGGGTATGGTTCTGGGTCACTCCTTAACCGTGATAGTACCTCACTCTGTAGATGTTCTATTAAACAGAACGCAAATGCAACATCTCACATCAGTACGATTAACAAGATACAAGCTAATTCTATTTGCACCGCATATCCAAATTAAGAGATGTTGCGCATTAAATCCGGCCGAGCTATTGCCTCTTCCGCAAGAAATTGCTGGCAGTAACAAGATGTCACATGACTTCCTCTATACCACTGAACAAGAAACAAAAGGCAGGATTGACTTAAATGATACACCACTAAAAGATCCACAAGAGGAACTGTTTTGCGATGGCTCCTGCTTCAAACCTTCGGATGGTACATCCACTGCTGCTTATGCCATCACTACATTAAGCACTATTGTGGAAACCAAAAGAATTCTGCATAACTCCGCACAGGCCGCAGAGATTATTGCATTGACTTGAGCTTGTGAACTTTCCGAAGGGCTTAGTGTGAACAAATTGACAGACAGTCAGTATGCCTTTGGGGTGGTTCACAACGTTGGTAGATTATGGGTAGAAAGAGGTTTCTTGACCTCACATGGAACTAAGATTCAACATGGCACTTTGATAGTTCGGCTACTCTCATCACTTGTGCTTTCTGCTCAACTAGCAATAAAGAAATGTGCAGCACCCCAGAATGTAACAGATGATGTGGGGAGAGGAAACACTTTTGCTGACAGATAGCCAAACAGACTGCCACCGATTTTCATTCTGAAATGTATATGACAAGAGAAGCCACTAACACTTATATAATAGATGAAGGAATCGATTCTATAAAAAGACATGCAGGCTGATGCCACTCCAGAAGAGCTTAAGCAATGGGCTGAGGGTTTAGCAAGATTAGACGATGAAGGTTGTTGGGTAGATAATACAACAGAGATGGATGCTACCCGATGCTTATGTCACTGCTATGGTTACGATGGATCATGGTCCAACCCATATATGTGCTAGAAAGATTTGTAAATTGTTAGAACCTGTCTGGGTAAATGTAAATATCTCAAAAACTGCTTAGTGTTTGGTCCAAAATTGCATGGTATGCTTACAGCATAATGTGGGAAAGGGTACATTGACGCCGAGGGGTAGTTTTGGTCCCCCCTCTGTGCCTTTTGAAGTTATACATTTCAATTTTATTGAAATGGAGCATTGTCAAAATTACAAATATGTCCTGGTAGTAATTTGTGCTTTCAGCAAATGGGTCGAAGCTTTCCCTGTAAAAGATGCCACAGCAATAACGATGGCGAAAACAATGCTGAAGGAATATTTTCCTAGGTTTGGTTTGCCGAGGGTCATTTGGTCAGACAATGGTCCACATTTTATCACTGCTGTTATCCTGCAAGTATGTGCGGGATTACATATCGATAAATGGTTCCATTCGGCCAGACAAACTCAGAGGGCCGGACTTGTAGAGTGCCATAATGGTAAACAAATCTGCGCCAGTAGCAATTTGAAATGGCCAAATGCCTTACCAATAGCTCTATTGTCCATGCGGACGACCCCACAAACGAAAACTGGGCTCTCTCCCTATGAGATAATCATGGGGAGACCAGCCAATATTTGGAATGTAGCCAAGCCCAAACGGTTAAAAGATGTAGAGCATTTGCTCCTTTCTGAGTACTGCGACCAGCTAACTCAAAACTTGTGTTTGATTTATCAACAGGTGCAAGAAGACCTCCCAGTAAAATACAAGGGGCCAGGTCATCGACTCCGACCCAGCAACTGGCTGCTCATCAAGGCATTTCAAAGAGCATCCTTCTTGCACCGTGCTGGAAAGGACCGTTTCAAGTCCTATTGGCCACACAGACTGCTCTACGAGTAGACGGAAAGCGACACTGGATCCACGTGACGCACATCAAGAAGATACCTTTTCCTCTGCCTCACGACGAAGAAGAGAAGGAGATTGTTCACTCTGTTCCTCATCACAAGTCTGTTCTAACGGACACCGAGGGTGTGCAGGAAATCCTTCCTGAGCCCGTGGGGCCTGGGCAGACTGCCGTTTTGCCTTCAAGTTCTTCTTCAGATCTTTTTTCACCATTGAGCAATCTTGCTTCTATTTCATCACTTCCTTCAGGAAGCGACAACACTTTGTTTGCAGATCACGCCGTACCTGGAGTCTTGAGGTATGATCTGCGTCTGAGGAATCAGACTTACAGCACAGCATTGGGTGTGCCCACAAGGAATCATTGTTGAGCCAGTCCCTTGTCACTCTTACCCTGGGAAAATAACAAGTAAGAGACAGAGACCGGCAAAGCTACCTTCAAGCAAGATAGGCCACATGGTCAGGAGCCACCACCGGATGAACTGAAAGAGCCTAATGGAGAGGCTTCTAAACGGACTCTGAGAAACAATGTCCTTTCCTAGATATACTCATGCGGAACAAGCTAGTGGTCTTATGGCTGATGAAGAATCTGTTTATCAAAGATCGTGGTACTTGAAGACTCACTGTTTTCCTATCACAGTACTAATTTGTCTTGTAATTATATTTGCGCTTGGGTTATGGTACGTTGAAGGGGTGCATCCACTTGAGACTTTGTTACCTACTGAAATGATCTTCCTCCTCGAGACCCCCAACACAGACAGGGTTATCACAATAACACACTCCTTATGATTATGAATGCGACCCATGCAATTCTAAACAGAACGAATTGCTGGATGTGTTCACACTTGCCACAACACAGGGAAAAGGGGTTGGGCTGGTATATTCATCCTCTTCCTTTAACTACTGCATGCTACGCCTCACTAAGGGCACTATTCTTTGGTCGTTGGAATGACAGCATTTCTGGGAACTTCAATGGGACTAATCTGAATGATTTCAAAACACCTTTGGGATGTTCCCTCTTTGCAAATAGGAGCAAACTCAATGTTGCTTCTATTAGGCCTTCCGATGGACTTTCTAAACCTTTCCAATCACTGATTTCTTTCAAGATGGCTCCCATAGGCAACCGGGATGCCATGCCTTCTTCTTATACTATCAATCATAGCCCTAACTCTGTTTCCTTCTGCACACAAAGGGATGGTTCTCAGCCAATGGGTACATTTGAGGGCTGTACTAACGTTGCAAATCTAACCAGTGAGGACAGACCTTTATACGTAGGAGATCCTGTTTACTTTGTTTGTGGCAATGAAGCTTATCCATGGTTACCTAGAGATTGGCAGGGTACTTGTTACTTGGGTATCTTGTTACCAGGGATATATGTGGCCAGCACCTCTGAAGTCTCTAGAGCTCGTCCAAGGCTGGACGAGAATGGTGACACTCCTTCGCAAGTCATGGGTGATGTAGCAAAATCCTTTGTGCCATTTTGGGGACAGATAATGAACTCTGAGGGTATTAGAAGATTAGCAAGGGTACTGGAGATGACTATCAATAGAACCACCAATATACTATACAACATGATGCTGGAACAAAAGGAACAAAAGGCAATTAGATTAGTGGCCCTTCAAAATAGGATGGTGTTAGATGTCATCCTAGCAGAGCGTGGTGGGGTATGTAAATTGGTGGGATGTGCTTGCTGTGTCTTCGTACCTGACTCTTCCCCTACCATATTCAAGGCAATACAAAATATGCATACTTTGAGTACAGAAGTACATGTCCCCGAGGGAAATTGGAATCTTAGTGCTTGTTTCTGGGACTTACTACGTTCATGGGGTCGGGAGCTCTTTGCAGTCCTAATGATAGTTCTTGGTGTTCTACTGTTTTGTTGCTGTTGTATACAATTTCTTCCTGCCATATGTTCGATGATAGGAGGATATTGTGCACAAACTTTAGGTACATTAGAACCAAAGGAACATGCACCCAAGAAAACTGCTAATGCTTTTGTAATGAAGGATATCACTATCAGGGAATTTATGGCAATCGATATTTCTGAAGAATGTGATTCAGGATGTACAGACATTGAGGCGTGGGGTTTTGATTAAAGTGAATGTTTGAGTAATGCTCTTGGCCTAGGCCAAAAGGAGGGTTTGTTAAACTGTATTCATATAATACCGCCTTGATATTAATATTGGCCTAAACCCATTCGCTTTACACAGAAAACCGCATTCATAATGTTACGATTTTCGATCAACTTCGCCGCCATTTTAAGAATCTTCCGCCATTTTGATTTCAACTCTTGTTTCGTGTTCTAAAATGGTGGACTGTGTTTTCAACTTGCAGTTGAGCTGAACGACCTTTGAGTTTTGTTAATGTTTAGGCTGACCAAGAGCAGACTGTTTGTTCAATGCAAAGAAACCTTGTGACTCGAATGAACTGCAATCCAAGTGTTGCCTGCGCTCACAAGCCTCATCCTCATATAAACAACGAGACAGTGTAAAACAAACTCAGATTGTATGTTTTTTGCTGAACTGCATTGTAGTGATTCTTGAAACAAGGCTTACCATGGATCAGAGAACCAACGGCACCATTGTAACTTCATGGACATGCAAACTTGTTTAATCCGTTGTACAATATTGTAATATTTGACATGTGAACTGGGCATGAGCCGTAGCATGTAACTTATTAGTTCACGGAGGGGCTGGACAATGTTTAGAAAATTATATAAAACCTTGCGTGTTAAGATATTCAGCACTCTCACCTCTTACTGGGTCTGTTGGTACACACTGCGAGGTGTTGGGAGCCAGATACCTATCTGTTTGCTTTGATTCTGTACAGAAATAAAAGATACTTGTATCTTTTCGACCTGTGATTTCATTTTGAGGTACTAAGCCTCGATATTTCTTTGGCCTTTCATGGTTTGTAGTGTGGCTAGATCAGCACTGGTAACGCTCCCTTCTGGACCCACTTCATATTGTAGCGAACCGGCTAGTGGGCATAGAGAGCTTTCAGAATTGACTGTTCCAACCAGATCAGCAGAACCTCTTGGGACTAATGGAGTGTCTTCTGGTGCAAATGAGGACTCGTTGGAGTGTACCTCCGACCAACATGGCTTTTTGAAACTTAAAGGAGGTGGACAGAAACGATCACAGGTTCCATCTCAAATTTAAAAAAAATCAAAAATATTAAGACAAAAATGCAGACAGGGAAATTGTCTAGGAAGTTTTTAGAAAACTCGACTATCCAAGAATCCCTGAGTAAGCAGAAGAAAGTGAACCAAGAGGACAATGGTGGTCTTGTAGTTTCTCATGTACAAAATCCTAATATGTCGTTGCTGGAGCTTGCTCAAGAGGGCTGCGTGGGTGATCATGATATATCTGATTTACATACCTTGGTCCCATCTATATTTATTATAGATAAGCAATATATGAACATAGTTGTGCAAAAGGATATGGATGGTTTGTTATCAAACAAAACACAGAAGTGGAAAAGTCTGGTTAGGAGGTCTATTGTATCTGACAATGTGGAGGGTACGTGTGTTAATGCCTGTGTGCAGACAATGATGAACACAGAAACTGTGTCTGCTAAGGATTCAAAACGTGTGTTAATTAAGGATGAGGTTGATCGGCCAACTAGAATTGGAAAAGATGTGGGTGTTGATTTAAAACCTAAGGTTTATAGTGCGTTGAGCGGGGCCGTAGGGGGTCAAGTTGACCCCGGTTTCAGCATGAAATATGATGGTGGGAGTACCAATGAGGTAGTTTATAATAATTTGAATGTTCATGGGGGAAATAACTCTCAAGCTCTGAATAGCCAGGTGTTCAGAGTAGAACCATCTACATTTTGTGAGGGATAATATGTTGATAGTGGAAATTCTCTTTAGAGAAGACAAGGGTGTGTGCTTAAATAGGTCCAATATTTTGAAATCATTTGTGGAGGTTTCTAATCTGAGATTAATTACCTCAAAGGACATTGACAGAGTAGATTTCTCTCAAACATCCAAACAGATAGAGCAATATTGGACGTCACAAATTGTATATGACACCACCTTGAGTGAAGGGTTACCATTATGACAGCTATGGTTTGATATATTTGAAGATTCAGATGTTCAACCTCAAAGGAATTTTACTAATCTTTCTAAGGGGAGGAATGATAATGTCATTCTATTAAATAGTGGTTGGGCAATTATAGGGAAGTTCTTTATGCTCGTAAAGAAAATACAGTAAATCAGGAGCAAAGAGACTGGTCATGGTTTTCGGCAGCTCTGCATGGTACTGGAATGCAGCAAAGTTGGAGGGGTGAACCAGGTCTTAAGTATGTATGTATGTATTTATTTCATTTGTAAAGTGCATACAACTCGTAGGCATTGAGGTTCTGTTGCAGGTACAGAGTACTTGTCAAGCTAATGTGAAACAGGCATAGTTACATACAAATAAAAGGTAACATAGGTATAGAAAGGGGTAATTATCATACATATATCATATCATATCATATCATAACATACAGAATCATACCTAGGCATCAAGCTAAATGGCAATTATCCTACAAAACAAGCAGTTGGGTGGTGGGGCAGTAGATAGCCCCTGGCGAAGGAGGGGAGAATTCAAGTTTAGGCAAAAATCTGAGTTTTTAAAGCTTTGTGGAAGCTCCAGTAGGATTTCTCTGCCCTCAGGGAGGGTGGGAGGTCCTTCCAGAGCTTAACCCCAAGGTATGGGAAGCTGGAGCCTCCGGCTTTGCATCTTCTCACTTTGGGAACAATTAGTTTATCTGTGTAAGGGGTCCTAGTGGGTCTTGAAGAGTCGGCTTTGGCAATTCTTTCGGTTTCGGATAGGTAAGGTGGTGCTGAGTTGGAGAGGCACTTGTGGTTAATGGAGAGTGTTTTAGGGCACTGGTGGGCCAACAATCAGGATTTCTGTCTTGTCACTATTGAGACAGGGATGATTGGCTGCCATCCAAGTCCGAATTGTGGAGTAGATCGTATTAACGGTGTTAGAGTCTTCTAAGTAGTTGCCTGTGAGGGATATCAAGATCTGAGTGTCATTGGCATAATTAGTGTACGCTATGCTGAGTGAGTCTAAAATCTGAAATAGAGACCTGATAAAAATATTGTGTAGGGGCGATGCATGATCCTTGTGGCACATCGCAGGTGATAGGGCAGGGAGAGGCATTGGCAATCTCTCTGAAAACCCTCATGACTCTTCCATTCAGGAAAGATGCTATGCACACAGTGGCTGAAGATGAGAAATGAGCGTGAGTGGTGAGGTGGTGTCAGAGGATCTAGTGGTTGACCAGGTAAAATGCTGCAGATAAGTTTAGGAGGAGGAGTAGTGCAGACTTGCCTTCGTCCCTAATCTCATCTAATATATTTTTTAGAATGAGCAGGGCGGATTTGTAGCGTTCCCTGGGTGGAATCTGGATTGGCGCATCCCTAGGATGTGATTGTCCTTCAGGAACTTCTGAACTTGTAGGTAGGCAGTTCAGTCCAAAATATTTAATAGGAAGGGGTCAATGGGTATTGGCCTGTAGTTTGAAGGGATGGCTGGGTCTAGGGATGTTTTTTTCAGGAGCGGGTGTACCCATGCTTCTTTGAGGCTAGCTAGAACAGTACTTTGAGTGAAGGAGGTGTTTATGATGGATGTGATGATGGGGGTTAGTATGTCGGCACAATCTTTGACTTTGCATTTTGATAGTTTTAAACTATTAATCAGTTTGGTGACATCGGTTTCAGAGAGGTCGCTGAAGAAGAACTGAGTGGTGGAGGAAGTAGGGGTGAGGGGGCAATTATTGCTAGAGGCCATGGGTACTATTTTGAATATCGCTTGTTGAGATAGGATCTTCTTGTTCAAGGTGTCCATTTTACCTAGGAGTGCCTCTTGGATGCTAGAGCACCAGATCCTGTATTTAATGAAGGTTGTGGGTGGAACTGCAGGGGATTCAAATTCTCTGTATATGGTGTAACATTCTTTTGCGTCTTACTTGGCATAACTGATTCTAGTGTTGAAGGAGATGGACTTGGATGTGATAATGGCTGATTTATACTGTTTGGAAGCTTTGCTGAAGTCCTGTTTTGCAGAGATAGTGTTTTTTTTAGCCAGGTTAACTGGGCATGTCGTTTCAGTGTACGTAATTGTAATAGGTCAGGGGTAAACCATGAGTTGGAGTGTCTGACCATCTTGCTTTGCGAGGTACTAGGGGGGCTAAGATGTTCACTGCCTTACAGAGTATTGAAGTGTAGGTATCCACTAGTGAAGTAGGGTTCAAAGCGAAGGGAGACTGAAGACAGGGGTAGGCTATTGGCTCTGGTGGGCTTCCGTGAGCTCCTTGTGCCAGCAGGGGGAAGTGGGTTGGGTAGTGCTAGTGGCTTGTTTGGCTGTGTGATCAAGAAATGGATAATATGGTAGTCAGACCATGGACAGGGTGTGTTGGTGCTGGTGGAGATTTGACAGTTGAGATCTGCGATCCAGTCCAGTGTGCAGCCTTTGTTGTGTGTGGGATTGGTGATGCGTTGAGTGAAGCCAAGTGTGGTGAATAAGAACTTGTAAAAATAATATCGAGGTAATAGTCATTTGTTTATGAGCACAGAAGTTGTTGGCCAAATAAGAGCTTATGAAGTTGTTATATTGTAGGAGACATGCCTTATTGGGTCCACGGCCTTGGATGGTTTTACAGTTCTTGCTCAGTTAGCCAGTAAGAGTAATGGCGGCTGCCTTTCTGGTGGTTTTCAGACTGGTATTAAGTCTGATAAGGGCATCATAGTTAATAGTGTGACAGACTCTCTTGCTGGTGTTCTGCTGTGGATGGGACACTAGGAGAGCTGAATCTTTTAAGACATGTTCTCTTAATAAATATGTACTGGCACAGGGGTATTTGTGATCTTCTTGAAATAATTATCAAAGCTTATTCCTGGCTGGGAAAATTATACTGATAAAGGATCAGTGTTCTTGGCTGGGGTTCTTCTGATTTACCACAGCCTTCATATTTTTCACATTAGCGTGTGGGACGCATGCATGTTTTGCTGGTGTCAGTGTTGCCTGTTCCTCTTGGTTGCTGGGACCTGGGCAACCATCTGCATCCTCAAGCCTAGCAAACCAATTTTCAGTGGAGATGCCATTAAATTCCAGATGCTTTGAGACCTTGACTTTTGATGGGGAGTCTGGTGGGGAGGAGTTGCCGGAGGTCTTGCGTCCACGTTTCTGAACCACCGCCTTGTATTCCATCTCTTTGTCATTTTCTGCCTGCTCCGCCATTGGTTGTGCCGTCAATGGTGTTGATAGTTGGTAACTTGTCCTTAGAAAGACAGTGTTTTCCCTAATAAGAGCAGTTTCACAGCGAGTGTTAGTTCTTTGAGTGCCCTAATAAGGGCAGTTGGAAAGTTTAGCTAGCGCTTAACCCTGAAAATGGTGATTGCAAAGATGAGAACATCTCTGGTTTTCTATAAAACGGGCACTTGGGAACTATGCACACAATGTGCAAAAGCTCTTCGCGTGAGTGTAAAGCAGGCTCCAGGACCTATGCTTTGCCCGCAACTAATAGTCCTTTAAAGGACTTTATGCACCCTGAAAAGGGCAAGAAAGAAAGAAGGTGCTCAGTGAGGCTGGAAGAGGCTTGATGAGCGCTACCTGCCGCCACTAGAAGGGGTCAGTGACCACCGAAAGGCCCATGCAGTTATGTTACCCCACTGGTCCACTGCAAATTCCACTGAGGTGTGTAAGAGAACAGGGAATGCCGAGAGGCACATCCACGCCAGCGCAGCAGAGGGTCCTCTCCCTGGTCCAGTGTGCTCAGCTCCTGGAGCCCTTCCCCACTTCGGGTCGCCGTCCAATGGCTAGCCCAATGCCCACAATCAAGTATAATACAGAGGCTACTGCTTCCTCCCCCTCTTATAGTATGCTAAGATCCTGGAAGCCTGTGGAGTTCCGGAACTGGCTGGCCGTTTCGGTTAATGATGTCACCACACCACCGGATCAATTGCCTCCATTTCTCTCCCATGACCACCCTGTTGTGTACCCATGTACACCATTGTAATTACTTCCCTTAATAGATGAGTCACTGTGACTACACTTGTGCTAATTGGCCGGGAAGTGACGTCTGTTCCATCTAAAATTGAAAACCTTAACCTCCATGAAATAAAAATTTGCTTTTTGACTTACTGTGTTGTATCTGAAACATCCATACATCAGGGGACATTGTTTGATGCACTGTGAATTATCTATAGCAGAAACAAATATGCAGTTCTGTTGTCAAGAAATGGGCTGATCCTGTCAAAACTGACTCTGAAACCCGACCCAAAATTATGGAGGGTCAAGGTCAGCGTTCCAAAGTGTAGCACTTGCTTCTTAAACCAGAGTGTTGCTGGAGGCCGTTGACTGCCGGGCTCTCAAATCAGTGGCAATGGCCGGTCATTCAGGCAGCACCTGCTGCAGCTTTTCCATGGCAAAGATGCTGCCAAACATAGCAGCCAGCCTTGGAATCAGGGCCCACTTTAAATGAAAAGACTGAAATGCCCTTAACGCCAGTGGCCACTCTGATCCCTTTCTGTAGCACGGCATTTAGTTTCTCCTGACTGTATGCCTGCCCAGTTAGAAGCTCAGAATGTGCACGCAGGGGTGGGTACGCCCCACCACCCTCCCCCGCATAGCTCTCAACCATTTATGTCCCCAGGGTGGGTGAAAACCCCTGATTTTGTTTTTAGTGGGCGCAAGCTCATTTAAGCGTATGGGCGTGTAAGGGGAATGGTGGGTAAGCAAGCTGATTACAGGTCTGCTGACAACTGACAAAAGCATGTGAATTGAGAGGCATGCCCCCTGTCACCGCGCCTCCTACACCCTGCTGCATATTCCATGAGCATGGGGGGTTTTCTTCCCAGATAATGAGCTATGTATGACAAATTGTGCTTCTGGAGAATGAAAGTGGATTTCAGAAACACATGATGCAATTAATTGATTAAGTATACACATGAAAGAGTTTTTTTAATGGCAACACAAACTGAGAGAAGTTACAAACAAAAAAGTGAAAGCATGAAAAGGTATAAAAGCAAACATCAGAGTAACATTTCCAAGTTGGTTATGCTATAAGAAGGGAGCATGCCTGTGAGCAAGTTCTTGATGCTCAAGGGTTCATTTTTGCAGACTTCCCACAATGTGAGGAAATGCCATCTGGCAAGGTTGTAGAAGCGCAGGATTTTTTATTTTCACGAAATGCAGATAATTCCATTTCTGAAAGGGAAATCTGTTGGCCAGATTTCCCTTTCATAGGCTCCATGCCAAAAGCACAGTGTGTTCGTGTGGCATGTTGCCCCAGTATCCTGATCTGCAACAACTGGTCTATCTGTGGCACAGAGCAGGATCAGAGGTCACAGGTTCCCATTTGCCAGCGGTAGTGACAGCTAAGTCTCTGCAGTGCAGGGGCTGCATTTAAAACATGCACCCCTGTAGCAAAACCCACGCATCTACCCTCATGGTGGCAGCAACATCTTTAAATATCTTCGGCACCAAGATGCTTCGGCGAGCATGCGCTTTATAAAATAAATTAACATAACATAATAAATATAAGCCTTACCTAAGTTATGGTATCGTGGATCATTTTTCTCATAATAATTACAGCCACAGCAATTTGATATCACACATGTGTCAGCCCTGTAAGCACTGCTCAGCTGTGAAGGGATTGTGTGTATTCTCCCTAGACACGCTCAACCTTGCCACAGCTGGCAGGAAGGTAGCCTGGGAGATTGCCTCTCTTTCTTCTTTTGTGATTACAGGTAATACCCTCCCCAGAGAGACAGCCACTGCACAGGAAGCTATGCTGAAAATAGGAATCAAAGGGCACACCCATTCATAAAAAGAGTACCCGCACACCAATGTGCTGCATATCTAAAGGCCTTTGATTCTATTGAAAAGAGAAGTGAGTGGGCGTAGTGTAGACAGAGGGAGCTCTTGACAGCTGGAAGAAGGTTCCAATATCTTGTTTCTCTCTGCCTCTAACTCTCCTTCCTGCCCTCTCCTCTTCCTGTAGGACAAAGCTCTTTGGGTTTGAGGCCAGAAGGCAAAGTCCACTTGCTTTAAAAACAAGGATTGGACCTCTATGGCAGGCTAGCTTTAGTCCAATCACCTGTGGGCATTTGCCTTTAAAAGAAGGGTTCTCACACTCCTTCTTTTATTCACTCATGCATAACGACCTGGGAAATAATTCATTGGACCTCTGTTGAGAGTATTGATCTTTCCAAAGTCCTCTGACAGTGAGGTGGACTGAGAGTCCAAGGCAGAGGGAAGTTCTGTCCCCTAACCATCCCCAGGGACCAGTGGGGGTGAATTGCTGTTGGGACATACATGCCTTTCTCCCACCTACAAAGGTACCCAGGACCTTACCCTGTTGAAAGAACTCTGCATTTGTGTCCCAGCCTCCTCCATATTTGGGAGCCAGAGAACAAGGACCAGTCTGCTCCTGGAATACCTCGATTGGGATGTGCAGCACTCTGAGAGCAAAGACAGCCAGGACCCCTGTTTTTATTGCATCTAATGGGTCAAACTGCTCTGCAGCCGGGTTCACTGCACCTCGAACCACAGAACCTGCTGATGCTGCCTTTGGTACTAAATGGAATTCTTCAAACCAGTGTACTTGCACCTCAAACCAGCTTGATGCCCCATAGTGACTCGCTGAGCCCTTCACCTGCTTGGCTCAAATCAACTGCTTATTGTCAGTCCCCGACTCGAACAGCTGGAGTGTCACTCGCTGACTCGAAAAAGCTGTTGCACAAACTACTTGCCCCGGCGCGGCCTCTAATTGCCCCTTTGTCGAACCACACATCGGAGCATCAGGATCACTGCTTCGAAGTGTCGACACCCCTCAACTAGACCCACGGGAGCATCCATTGCCAATGCTACCCATAGTTTACAAGCCCGTCTCGTACCGACTTGGCCCTGAACAGATCCTGATGATCACTCCAACTTGCATTGCTGAAACACTGTCTTCAAAAGTCTCTGAACAATGTATGCGCCCCAACTCAATACCAGCTTGCTGCTTGGATCATCATAACTCGGTGCACCACAGCCTGGCTCAAACTGCTGCACAGCCGCTCATAGCCTGGTTCGATGATGTTTAACCACAAAGAACTGCAAAAAGGTACTATTGACTTCTAACTGCCCCCCTTGGTCCATTGCTGGGCCTTAGAGACTGGTTACGTCACTTTTACCCCTTTTGCAGCCAAGAACATATTTTTTTCAAGAACATTGCAACTTTGACTTGCTTTTCACCCTTGATTCATTACTAGGAGTGCTGCATCTTGCTATCTTTGTTGATTCTTTGTTCTTTCCTCCGGGGTGGGTTTTGAGTAGTGTATTCTATTTAGTTTTCTTGCATATCTTGTGTTTAATTAAAGTATATATTTTTATAGAAGCTTGATTGCACAGTCCTTTATTCTGGACTGTTATATTGTTGGGGTGTTTGGGTAGATATTGAATCACACTCACACCCCTCTTGAGAGTATAGCTTTCCGTCGGTCCACATTACCACAAAAAGCGGAGATATTTTTCTTAACTGTTACTATTTTACCTTTATGATTGAGTTGGCTCTTGGTTTGTAGAAGTGTGGGGGCTGAGTAGGTGCTTTCCGCTGCTCATCTGTTAGTAAAGTTGTCAAAGTGCCAGAAGAAGAATGAATTTCAAAATCATAATGTGCATGTCCCTAAGGATGCTTTTTCCTGCATGTCATTGTGTGAATTCTTGTAGAGTGCCCTGTCACCATAGGTTGTGACCTCCTGGTTTATCAATAAAATTCCTCAACATGTGGGTGTTAATGAAGTATTGGTGGGTAGTGGAAACCAGTAGGGTTGTTAGGATGCCGGAGGACATTCAAGTTATGTCTGCCAGATGCAGTGGTCGAAGTGAGCGGGAGCGGGTGGGAGTGGTGCTCCTCTACTTTTTAAAATTCCCTTTTACAGCTCCTATACTTTTATTTTAAAAAGAAACCATTCCGGAACGGTTTTGTTTTAAAATAACAGTGTAGGAAGAAGATGAAACTTGCACTTTCAGTGCACTGCACTGAACGTTCCCCTAAACAGCATTCAAAGGTGTTTGGGGGTTTATATTGTGTGTGGGAGGGGGCAGGGCAATGGGGTTTGTGAGGAGCGGGGCAGGCTAGCAGGGAACATAGTTCCACTACTTCTTTTCTTACACTTCGACCACTGGCCAGATGTGGTGATTGTTGTAACCTCAGACACTGCATCACGGCAGCATGAGTTCATGTTTTAGGTCACATGGCCCCCATGTGACCTGTGATAATAAAAGGAACGTATGTGTGGTGTCACGTGCCCAGTTATTTCCGGGTCAAGTGACACACCGGAAATAAAGGAATCACTGGAACTGGCGTTAGAACTCCAGTCCGGGTTTATGCAGCAAAACGTGTGGTCGCGTCTTCTTTTGCGCACCACGGCGCGCGGCGCACTAAGCCAGGCCCAAGCCGGGCCTACCCCCGAGGTCGGGCCCCACACACTACCAGGGACCCGACATCACACTGGCGACGAAGGGGAAAATGAAGAGCCCGTGAGCGGAGCCGCGTATCAACACGCGCAACATCCGAGCCTCGTTTTCACACCCCCAACATTCTATATCTACACGCAGGACCGACGGAAACTTTGGAAGCCTCGTTCTCAGCCCCCCAACGTTCTAGGAGCATCGCGCTCGGAACAAAGTGGCTGCAGCAAGTCCCGCCTCACCCAAGAACAATTTAGGTTTTTTTTTCTTCAAAAATTCAAAAACATTTTTTTCTCCTATTGAACAATTAAAATATCAGGAGGCACAACCAAGCCAACAAAGTCAACGGTGGACACCACTCAAGCACCCAAGCATCTGCATCACGACACTGGTGAGTGAAGCCCTACAAGCCTGCATTTTTGGCTGCGCCATCACCCCAGAAACGCAACATGTCCAGCAGAGAGTCAAGCCCCTCGAGGGTCAACACTAGCCCGTCATCCAGAAGGAGCATCACCACTGATCACCCCGACCCAGCACTCACCACGCTCATGCCTCCGTTTGACCCATTCACCACTGGAGCAGCCATTCACTGGGAAATCTGGCTACAACAGTTTGAAATGCACCTTGACGCAAGAGATATCACAGTAACAAAGAAGAAATGCACCTTCCTCTTGCTGAACATCGGGGCTGCCGCCTTACGCCTGTTTAACGCCATCCCAAACCGCAGAGACGGAAACAACTACGACGCTGCAAAGACTGTGCTCAATAACATGTTCAATTCAGACCTCAACCCGGACTATGAACGCTTTCATTTCTGCATGGCCAGGCAGCGAGAAAACGAGACGGTTGATAAATTTCATGCACGCCTGCGCGAGATGGCGGTCGGCTGCGAGTTCCCTGACGAGGAGTTCGCCACCCGCCTCCAAATAATCAACGGCATATCCTCAGAAAAACTGAGGAGAGCTATCCTTTCAGAGAGGAATGTACGCCTATCCCGCATCCTGGAAATGGCGCGCCTTTGTGAGCAGACGGAAGACCAGGTAGCGGTGATTGAAGCGGCGATCCAGAGACTTCCACTTGACAGCCCAAAACCAACAGAAGACGTTGCAGCCATATCCAGACACCGGAACACTTGTGTGAAGCCTGAGCAAAAGGCCCACATGCCGCAAGGGAGGGAGAAAGCCTGCAAATGGTGCGGCGGCCGTGGCACAAAGGTGAATCCTGTCCCCCATGGGGGTCAACATGCCGACAATGCAACCGCCTCAATCATTACGCTGCAGTCTGTCTAAACCCGCCGAACCAAAACGACAGAGAGCCAACTCGGCGACCAGGGCAAGAGCGCCGGGAAAAGTTTGCACCCAGAGAAAATCCATACCAGCCTAACAAGAAAGGAAAGGCCAGAGCCGTTGATCACTCCCAAAGATCCCCGGACACAGGCAAGAGTGACGACAGCGATGACAGTGAATCCCCCGATAGGAGAGACAAAGACAGACGGAAAAGAGGGAACAAGCGGATGCACCGGGTGTACCTCATCTCGGCCATTGAACCAGATCGATCCCGACAACGGAAGAGACAATCATGCACAATCATCGCCAACGGAGAACCACTAAAAGTAGTCATCGACACTGGCACAACAGTGAATGTAATGCCAACGACAGCATTCAGCAGGCTCCACCCGTAGCCCAAACTCCATGAGAAGAAGGTCCGACTATACGCCTACGGATGCAAGAAACCCCTACCAGTGCAAGGATCCTTTAACTCGGACTTTTCTCATAACAACACCAGTTTCCGGGCACGCATATATGTCGTGGATGCTGGCTGTGAAACGCTGCTAAGCTGTAAGACAGCGGAAAAACTGAAATTAATACAATTCACCTTTAGCCTTCAACACAAAGAACTCGACGGCCTGCTAGAACAATACCAGAAGATATTTCAAGGCATCGGATGCCTGAAAGGCCGAACCATCAAGCTCCACAAAGACCCTACCATCGAGCCGAAAGCCGTCCGACACCGACGGATACCGTTCCACCTGAGAGAGGCAGTGGAGAAGGAACTGGCCAAGCTCGAGAAGCAGGAATAATAGAAAAGACGTCAGGCCCAATCCCGTGGGTATCCCCCGTGGTGGTTGCCCAAAAGCCCAAACAACCCAAAGCAGTACGAATCTGTATAGACATGAGGCTTCCCAATGCAGCCATCGGAAGAGAACGCCACATAACTCCAACGATAGATGAGCTCATCGTGGACCTAACAGAAGCAACAATATTCAGCAAACTTGACCTTAGATCCGGCAATCACCAGCTCCAACTAGCCAGAGAGTCGAGATATATTACCACATTCTCCTCTCACCTCGGTCTAAGAAGGTATAAACGACTTAACTTCGGGATATCGTCAGCTGCGGAGGTATTCCAACACAAAATCCGCAAAGTCCTTGCTGGCTTAGAGGGCACTGCAAACATCAGCGACGACATCCTTGTGTACGCGTCAAATGAGAGTGTGCACCACAAACTCCTGGCAGCAGTCCTGGGCAGATTGGAAGAAGCGGGCCTGACGCTAAACGCAGAAAAATGCGAATTCGCAAAGGAAGAACTATGTTTCTTTGGGTACATCTTCAACGCGAAAGGCGTATCACCTGACCCCTCCAAGGTGGATGACCTAAAGAACACCAAGGCACCTCAATCTGCCACTGAAGTAAGGAGTTTCATGGGAATGGCGACGTACTGCGCGCGGTTCATTCCAGACCTTGCCAGTATGGCAAGCCCACTCCGAGAACTAACGAAGAAGGACCAGAAGTGGGAATGGACATCGATCCACCAACAAGCATTTCAACAAATTAAGGACTCATTATCAGCCTTCACAACCATGGCATTCTTCAACATAGAAAGGCATACCGAACTTCTTGTGGATGCCAGCCCGGTTGGCCTTGGGGCGGTACTAACCCAAACAGACAATGAAGGCAACGTGTTCCCCATCGTATTTGCCAGTCGGGCACTCACCAAACCTGAGCAGAACTATGCACACATAGAGAAAGAAGCACTTGCTATCCTGTGGGGATGCCGTCACTTCAAAGTGTACCTGCTAGGCAAGCAAGCAAAGGTATTTTCGGATCACAAACTCCTTATTCCGATATTCCGAGGGTCGGCTCCTCACCCACCAGCACGCATTGAGAAATGGATGCTGCAACTGCAGCCCTACAATATAGAAGTTGAATATCGCCCAGGGACAGACAACCCAGCCGATTACCTGTCCCGTCACCCGAGGCCTGCCACTGAAGGAGAACAACGCCATGCGAAGGAAACTGATGAACATGTGTGCCACGTAGTCGCCTGCGCCCGACCACGGGCCCTGACCTTACAAGAAGTAGCATTTGAAACGGAAGCGGATCACATCCTGTAACATACCACCACCGCCATTCAGTCAGGTAATTGAAAGAACTACCTCACGTCCATGGCCCAAAGCACCACGTCAGCTCAAGGCAAACTCCGAGCAATATTCGGGATCCGACGTGAGCTCTCTGTTGCCCCCGAAGGGGTACACCGCATCACTAGAGGAGAGAGCCCTCCGGCTAGCTCACAGCGGACACCAGGGCATTGTCAAAACAATGGCATACCTAAAGTCCAGAATGGGGATGCCCAACATACAACAACGGGTAGTAGAGCTGGTAGAATCCTGCGCAGCCTGCCAAGCCTCCAGAAGGCCCGAGAACCCAGAACCCATCAGTAGTGCTCCAAGAAGCAGCAAGCGGTGGGATGGACCACTGTACAATTGCCGGTGAAGGATATCTACTCTTGGTGATTGACGAGTTCAGCAGGTATCCTGAGGTAGAACACGTGGCGTCCACTAACGTGGAGACCACAATCCTCACGCTAGAAAAGATCTTCGCAACACACAGAATTCCAAGAAAGGTAAGGAGCGACAACGGACCATCATTTACCAGCCAAGAGCTGCGTGACTTCTTTAAGGACATAAATGCAAAACACAAGCGAATCACCCCAAGATGGCCCCAAGCAAACGGCGACTCCGAGAGATTCATGGGGTCACTCAATAAGGTTATTCGCATCGCCAAAGAACGAGGACATCCATGGCTGAGAGCGGTATATCGGTTCCTGAGGACCCACAGGCAAACCCCACTCTTCCACAGGCATCAGCCCTGCCGCTCTCATGCTCGGGGTACCCATACAGGCAGAGCTTCCCATACACCCTCAGTGGGTAGCCCCTGAACCTGACATCCCGGCTATAGACGCCATGCGACTGAGGCGAAATGAACAAGAAAGCATTGCCAGGCGAGCCAGTCACAGAGAGCTAATGCCAGGTGACACTGTCATCGTCAAAAACCGGGCAACGCCCAAGAAGATGTCCCTCAACTTTGAACTCCAACCGTGGACAGTCAGTGCGGCAAACCACAGCATGGTTACCGCCACCCGAGGGAGCGAAACAGTGAGAAGAAATGTGTCACACTTCAGGAAAGTACCACCCGAACTGTGGGAAGAGGGCCCAGCGTCCCCAAGAAGAGAGACGATGGCACCTTGCACGCCCCAAAACCAAGTATCACCCAGAATCTATGCCACGCCAAGAGACTCCGAGGCGCCACACCAGCAAGAAGATAGGACTGAACCTGAGCTCCCAAGGGCGGACATGCCAGAGAGAAGAAACCCCCGATACCTCCTGAGAGTGAAGCCCAGACCGTCCTCCTGTCTCCAAGGATACCTGGTGGACGGAGTTTACCTACAGAAAACCCGGCCAAGATGAACTCTGAGTCAGTTTGAATGCACAGTACCGTTCTAATGTTTGTTGTTGTTATTGGTGTAAACACCTCCAAGTTGGAGAGGAATGTGGTGTCACGTGCCCAGTTATTTCCGGGTCACGTGACAGACCGGAAATAAAGGAATCACCGGAACTGGCGTTAGAACGCCAGTCTGAGTTTATGCAGCAAAACGTGTGGTTGCGTCTTCTTTTGCGCACCGCGGCGTGCAGCGCACTAAGCCAGGCCCAAGCCGGGCCTACCCCCGAGGTCGGGCCCCACACACTACCAGGGACCCGACATCACAGTATGGTGCACCGTGCGTTAGTTCTCACCCATCAAACCCAGGCTACGTGTCTCATTGAGATTTACAGAGATGAGGGGGCGGTCTTCATCGGCTCCCGTACAAAAGTGATGAAGTTGATAGCTGTGCTGTAATACCCTTCTTTTAGGTTAGGTTCTTTCTCCTGCTCAATGGCCGCTTTATAATCTAATTCAAGCAGTATTGTTATCCATGTGGGTAATACTCCTAGAGTTGAATGGATTGGAAGGCAGGCATGTAAACCCCTTAGAATTCTCCAGTGTAGGATTTGTAGGCTTCAGGAGCCTGCCAGGGAGAGGCTGCTGTCGTGCTGCCCGCGCGCTCGAGTTAATTTAGTCAGTGAGCCCTGATACTGAAAACACTGTGACATATTTAAATGCAGCGCTCACATTCAAAGAGGGATTCCCACTCCAGGACACATTTGTCTCGAGTCATCTGTTTATCAGTCGCAAGAAGTCCTTTAATGTGGAAATCGGGGACGTTTCTCCGAGTGTGTGGCTTCGAGGATAGCAAGTGATAGCTTGTGTGAAAGTGGCAACAGACGGTGCACCCGCCTTTGAAGGCGAGTAAACATTGATCATCAAGGGAGGAAGGAGGCGGGAATCCATTGAAGATGATTCGATCAAGCGCAACACTGTGCCAGGTTTATTATGCAAATAGGACTAATGTGCTTCATCATGCCAACTGTTACAGGCACGGATTGAAAGATTTAAGAGCAGTCCCGTCACATGTTTGGGATTAGCTGGAGTTCTCACCATCCATTACCGGCTGAACGAGCAGAAACTGGTCTCATGGTCACGATCATTTACAAGACAACAGCACTGGTCCGATATCAGCTTTTGCATCCAGTAAGGAAAACATCAGTGCCTAATAAAATAGCAAGACAGTGCCAGGGTGCTTGCCTCGTAGTGCCACAGCATTACCCAGGCGGTATTGTTCACAGATGTGACAAAATCATATTCTGTCCTTAAGTACAGCATGGCCAAGCAAAGGCTTCTATGGGCTGTGCCTAACCCTGTACCAGAACGTGGCCCATTGGTATTTCGGTCCTAAAGATAAACAGGCAAAAGTATACAATATCCCACCTTCTACTTCTTTTGATAATATGCACAGAGGGCAGGCTGTGGTTTATAAAGAAGTAGGTTAGCCAAAAAACCTAATTACCGTATGTCCAAATAAAGTTCTAAGAAAATACAGTCTTTACTAAAAACACATAACTATAAACACGAAGAACCCCCCTCTACAAATGAACACACACAAGAAATACAGACTGTGTTTATTTACTCATATTCATAATTATAGGCCGGCTTGATAACTGCAAATTAATCTGTGTGAGGTAAATACATAGGCAACCGATTTGAGAAAAGTAAAAACACACAAAAATATCTCTTTGGTCTAGGCCAGGAACAGGGTCTAATCAGCGTCTAGGACTCCAAGTATAGCTAGGGGACCAGATTGCTTCAGATTTCTGGGAATGACAAATAGCCCACTTTGAGGATTTTGACCATCTGCACGGTGGGTGCCTGGGCGTTTAAAATGTTTAAATTAAATTGAATGATGCTAGATCAACCTCCGGAAAATGTGTGGTGCTAATTTGCACACATTTTCCTATGCTCACTGCATGACTTACACATAGACCAGTGTACTCTGGGTAGACAAAACCAACAGGCGCTTTCGCGCCTGTAATATTTAGTTGGGATATGACAGCCAGGAGCACATCAAGACATCTCAGAAGGGGGAGGCCAAAACCTTCCTCCTGCCATGGCCAGACTAACTAACTAATAAAGGCTCCATGGATCCGCCCTGTCCTTGGTTAGCTGCTGTTAGGCAGAATCATATGCAGTACCCTTTGGGAACACTACACACAATTAAGACTACAAGTGTCAGTACAATTTCACCTTTGGTACAAGCCTGTACTACACAGTAATGTGGTAGCAGTGGCTGAGCAGCCAGAGTCATCTCAACAGTAAAGTGAGCAGAACAACAGGTTACACAAAGGACTAGCAATTACAGTGATTCAAGCAAACACTCAACGTTTCTTGGTAAAAGAACATGCATTTATTTAAACAGCCATTTTGAAAACATCCCACTAGCAAACGCTGCTCAATATCACACTCTAATACACTACAATACACAACCAATCAGTTTCTGAACAAGTTCAGCTCCAATGAAGTGGGAGCAAAATGGCACTTCAGTTACTTTAAAAAGGGGTAAAAAGACAAGATTAGAAGGATCTACAGCACAAATACTTTCATAGGCAGGGCAAAGGTTTTTTAGTTCAACCAGCAATTCAGTTCAATAGGCCTGGGCAAAAGTCGATGGTTCAGAGTCTTGTATAGGATAGCATAGTTCTGGTAGTAAATGGTTAAGTCTTTGCCATGGATCTTAGAAGAATTTGGACAGATGAAAAGTTAGATGTTGGTTTAGGGAAGGACAAGCCTTCAAAGTCGGGAAAGTTTCACAAACTTTCACCGTGGCTGAACGGAGCTCTGCACCGCACTTGCACAGTACCTTGTAAGTGATGAAAAGCTATACCTGAGGTAGCTGTTCCTGACAGTTCCTGCAGATCTCACTGTTCCTGAGCTTCAGTTGTGGGGACAAGAAGGAGGAAGTCAGGAGGTTCCTGCACTGCCCAGGGAAGAGGCCACAAGCTTGGCAAAATGTCGATTTAAGGTGTGAGTGCCTTAAAGACCACGGACTGGTATCCTTCCCACTGGCTATCCGGTTTTCAACAGCACTCTGGAGAAAATTCGACCAATATGGGGACGGTGGCCAGGCGGCTTACAAGTTGGTTGTTCCCACCAAACTTAAGGGAAGAAGTTTACCTTGAAGGGCTTCTCTGTCGATGGAGTTTCAGGCAATTCCTATCTGCAGCAGGGCTTCACAGGTGGACCAGGAGTTGTATCAGTCGTCTTCCTTCAGCTCATCTTCGGTTCTTTCATTCCAGTGGTCGACTTTGCTTTCCAAGTCCCAGAGACCTACTTTTACGCAGTTTTCCACCATTCATTTCAGCCTGGCTGTCACTCACACAGCAGGGTGGCTGTCCTTGCCGGACAGCCAGCCGGCCAATCACACCAGAGTGCATTCAGGTCTCCTAGGAGACTAAGCACAGGGAGTTTCGGGCACCTCCCTCACATTCTGTCCACCCCAGACACTCAGGCACCAGAGGAGGGCTTCAGCACTGAAGCCTGCCAAAGGCCAACAAACAAAGGGACCAAACCTGGTTTGGCGCGCAGAGACAAGCACAAGAAGGACCTTTCCAAAAAGAAATGGTGAAAAAAGTCGACCGGAGTCTGTTTTTACAGGTAGGTCTTGGGCGCCATATTGGAAAACATGGCTGACCCGATTTTTAGCTACCAGTGTTCGCGGTTGGGAAAAATTATGGTAGTTTGTTTAAAACCACTGCCACCAGCCATTTCAAGTGGTAAAGGGTAACATTTGACTGTTACATGAGTGTTTAGACTCAGGGGAAGCTAGGCAACCCCTCCAGCACTCTATAGGAAGATAGTGTGTGCTGGGTCTGTACATTTAAAAAGACTAGTCAATTTAACTTTACATGCTCTGGGAGATAGTAGTCAGTCCCAGAGAAGGTATTTAAACATTGTGGAAAGACACCCCTGTGCCACTGCACTGAGGGTGCTGTGTGACACACAGAAAAAGATGATTCCTATGGAGTTGTTTTAAAACTCCATATCCAAAGAACAGTACAACATAATACATGGAAGAGTGGGAAAAAAGGCTTACACTCTTCCCAGGTAAAAAATAAAATCCTAGAAATCCAGCAAAGTTGTTGGGGGTCTCAAAAGGTAAGGGAAATTAGCACATTCTTGAGAATTATCCCTTACAGCTGCTGGTGGCAGCTTCGCACACTAATCAGAGATAATCCAAGCAGGCCCATGGTTGGCCTGGTAGCAGGACTAACAAAATATAAAAAAACCCAACAACCATTATATGCACCGTGTCAACCTGAAGCCATCTCCCGCCTCTCAGTATCAAGGGCAGTGATCTGTCATGTCTGGAACTATATATGTATAGTAGTCACCCTCGCTTGGGGACCACATTCAGAAGGTACGAGTATGTGGTTTGGCGGAGACCAAACGTCTGGTCCTGTTGCAGCTTCAAGGGAGACTTGCTGCTTTAATCAGGAACCACAGAGAGCTCAATTAACCAGAGAGACCCTTTGATCCACAACAGACATGAAGATAGGTGGGACTTATTATCACATGTTTTCACCCCTTTACCTTTTCTGTTCCTATCACTCTAGTTATGACCTCAAGCATACAGGAATTTGTTGGTGGGGACCTAGGATTGGTTCATTAAGGTAGGCTTAGCCTACACCAATCACTGGGGTCCATTTGGCTTCAAAAGATGGCTGTACCCCTCTTTTGGCAGATCATCTGAAGACTTCGCACGGAGTAACAAGAAGAACTCATTTGGACACTGGCTGAAGTTGCAGTCTGCCTTACAGCTTCCACCAGTGAAGGAAGGCCAGTATTTCCAAAGAGTGAAGCAAGATCCCTCCCCTAAACATCTCCAAAGGAACAGAGGGAAATTATGAATCCAGGGGACCTTCCATCAGCTTCAGAACCAGTACCCAGCCAGCACACAGCATGTCTTGCTAGGCTCTGCAAGCAAGCTTCCAAGGTGGGAAGTGTCAGAGCTTCTCTGAACCAAACCAAGGACAAGGGCTTTGCCTGCAACAATCTCCTTAGCTTTGGGACATTCACCTTCTAAGACGGCACGAGCACAGTGAACAAGCTAGGAGGAGTGAATCGACAAGCATCAACCAGCATCTGCCTTAGAGGACATTTTTTTCGAGCCAGTTGTGCCCCTCGAGCTGCGACCGACTGCACCGCTGACTGTTGTCATGCTGCAGTCACTAACGTCGTCCAAGACGCCTCACCCAATGTTTGAGACCCGCCAACCAGCACTGAGACAACGATTCCTGACCGCGAGCGCCGTGTAGGCCAGCCTGAAGCTGTCTGTCTAGCCTCGCTCGCCGAACTGCTTGCCGCCTGCCGCCTGATACCCACAGCTGTCTCCCACCTTGAACTCTGTCACAGGAGCTGCAAAGCGCCCTGAAACCGATTCGACCTGTCGAGCACCAGGAACCTCAACAAGCACAAGGTACATTGAAGTTCTGTCCCCCTGGTCCTTCTCTGAAGGCCCCTCGTGAAAGTTTACGACCCATTTCTCTCTTTGTGCTGAAACCAAGTATCCTTGAAATATTGCGATTAGTTACTTTACCAACTACCCTCCTGTCATTATCCAGAGTGCATCCCTTTTCCTTCTTGAAACTGTCTGTCCTCTGCACTCCTTTACAGGGTGAGGTGTATGTTGTAGTGTGTTAGAACTATCTGTTGAATAATAATAAAGTAGATATTTTTATACAACCTTGACTAGGAAGTCCTTTTTATCATTGGGTAATAATTGTATTTTCGCGGTGTTGCAACTAACCAACAATCCACAACCTTGCTGAGATAAGCTTCTTGTTCCGTCTACGTTACCAAAATTGGACAAGGATGGTTATAATTTGCTTGTGTTTCCAATCTGTTTGGATCCCTTCTGGTGTACTAGAGGTGTGGGGCTGATTGATGGTTTCGAAACCGATATTCATCCCTGGACGACTGGTTCCCTGGAAGTTGATTCGTCACATTGGTGGCAGGCGGTCGGATCTGGTTGGAGCCTTGCGCACCGCTTAGGCACCCAACAATAAAAGTACTGTTGCATGCAACATTTAGACACTGCTAGGTATTTGTAATAATCATGGATCTTGACTGTGAAAGGAATGAGCAATGATGTCCTGAGTGCCCTATGTCAAGAGAGGGGACTTTTCCACAGCACTAAGGTTAATAAACCTGAGTTGCTGACCAGCCTCAAAGATTGGGTAGAAGCGAGGCTGATTGGGGAGATCTCAGGGGAAGAGTTGGGCCCCATGTTCCTCAACGGAAAATACCTTTCAGAGGTGGAAGTGGAAGACGATGAGGAAGACAGCATGAGCAGTGTTTCTCACCAACCATCCCACCAGGGGGTGCGCATGGTTTCTCAACACTCTAGAGTATCAGTGAGGTTAGGGGCTAGTGTGGCATCCCACAGATCACAGGCCTCAGCACAGTCTCTAAGTGGCCCAGTAATTGTTCCTGCCTGTTAATGAAGTAGCAAATAGAAAGCACCTGCTAGAGGAGAGGAGACTAGCGCTAGAGGAACAGAAACAATGGGTCACGGTCACCATAGAGAGGGACAGGGCTGCCATAGAGCTGCACCAGCTGGCGCTTGAAGAGAAAAAGGAGGCAAACAGATCCACCTCTAGAGAAAGTAGCAGTAGTGGCTCAAACCAGAGTTCCTGGGATAAGCACCAGCAGCACATCCCCAAAGACTTCATGCAGGCTTAGGTAGTGGGAAAGGATATTTTTGACTGGTTTGAAGTGCACAAGGTGGCTTTCCAGCTACAGGAGGTGGACGTGGTACTGTGGGGTGCAGCCCTGATGAGTCGCCTACCGACACCAGGGAATTATGCTATTCTTCAGTTAACTCCTGAGGAAAAGCCCATTTATCAACAAATGAAGGCTGCCCGCCTCAGGGAATTCTGTAAAAACCCAGAGCAGTATCTCAAGAGCTTCAGAGAGCTTGAAAAGAAAAGTGGGCCGACATTTGAAGTTGTCATTCAAATTTCTGAGCGGGTGGGTGGCTGGTTACAGCGTTGACACATTTAAAGGGATGCACAATTTGATTGTGTGTCAGCATGTATTGAAGAATTGTGAGGTTGACCTACACCAGCATCTTGTGGACAAGACTATCACAAACCCTAGGGAGCTTGCAAAGGCTGCCAACAGGTTTGTGAGTACTCGAGTCCAGAAAAAGGCTCAGGCGAGCACACCCAAACCGGAATAGAAATTTTCAGACAAAAAAGTAAACAAGCTTAGGAAGGACAAAGGTCCAACCCACTCATCTTCGAAATCAGGTCCCCAAAAGAATGAAGGGAAATCTCAAAACTTTAGTTTAGCTGTACACACTGAAAAGAAGAGTGCAGGCACCCCTAAAACTGGGACACCTGCATTCTCACCACTGTAACTGATTTCATTCCGGCACTTCACCTAAGTCAATGCCTAGCGTGGAATGCACAACTGAAACCCTTATTTATTTATTTGTGTCCATAAATTATTTTATTTCTGAACGATGTACCACTTATATCACGCCCCTCTCTTTGAATCCCCCCCAGTCACACTGAACCAGGAATCCGGCTGGTTTGCAAAGTTAAAATATTTATTTATGTAGTTCACAATATATATGTCACACTATTTTAATGGGCATACAATAATCACCAATGGGGTGATGTCACACTAAACAATCTCTTTAATGGCAAGGAGTAATGATAAGCAAAAACAATGCAGCACAGAGATAATACTTAGTGTATGTTCAATCAAATAGCAGGATGGTTACTATTTCCTCCTGCACACCCTTCAATCCCCCCAATTTGCAATATGAAGAAATAGAAGGAGAAAGAACAGGTTTCAGGAATGCATAATTCAAGCAAATATATCAATCCCAATTTCCCCCAGCAAACACCAGAGAGATACAGGAATGATTGCAAAACTGTCAACACGGTTTTAAAGTTGGCTTTGAATGAATTGGGTAAAACACTGAAAGTGGGTTTAATTCACTGAAATTATTTAAATACCAAAGGGAGCCGCCTTATCTGATTTCAGACACACACTAGCAATGATTTGAGAGTAATAAGCAAGTTGAAAACTTAATTTTGAGGTCGGGTGCAATGAAAAGCTATTTTACACGTTAAAGATTTTGCCAAAACGAATAATTTGCGGCAAACTTTTCCACACGCGGTAAGCGCGATTGCAGAAAAACTATAAGGAGTTGATATGCAGTTTTGGGTTCTTTAGAAAGATTAGGATGTTAGCTACAAGTAGACACTTTAATTAGCATAAAGTATGAAGAAGTATGATGACGAACTTATGGATGTTTTTGTGGAGGTCGTTTTTTCAGAAAGAGGCAAAATTGTAAAACAGGGATGCGCTTTTAAAATAAAAACAAAGTTTCTTTACACTAGGCATGGACTATGAAGAAAAAAATTACACGGATGCTCAGCCACTTGATCAAGGCAACTGCCAGCTGAGACACTTGCCTTCTTCAGATGCAATATATCAGCGCAAAGATGATTTTAACAATATTATTAGAGAAGGACTATAGGATAAGAGAGAGAGTTCAGGCAAGACAAAAAGGATTTCTAACAATACAGTTCTGGATAAGATAGATTTGATTTGGATAGGGATGACTATGGAAAGTACATCGGCTAGTGACAATCCTAAACTATGGATACTCACTACCAATGTTTTGAATGGAACCGTCAGGGATTCTGGCTCTGGTCAGGGATACTTTCTGGGACAGACTTCTGGGCACACCAGACTGGTCTGGATCAGCGATCAGAAAGGCGCCCTAGACACCGCACGGCAGTACTGGACAGCAAGGCGCTCTGGTCTACACTGCACAGCACGACTCGACTGGATCTGCAATGGCTCTCTGATCTGCACAGCACAGCACACCACCAGATTGGGGTTTAATCTGCCCTTCTGGTTATGAAGATGATTCTTTGGCAGGCAAGCAGTTACAGCACAGCCTGGCTGCTTCTTTGGTTTCCCCTTTGAGTTGAGGGATGGGTTCTGGAAGTTAGGCCCAGCTGAAAGTGGTTCAGCTATGCTCTGAGCCTTTCTGCTTGTAAAGTTTCTGTAGTCTGGAACAAGGAGTATGAATAGATCTCCTTCAAAGTGCTTTTCCAAATTCGGGATGGTGGGTGGATCACTCTATTCTGAGTCCTCAGCTGTCTCTATTTATGTGTTTCATAAAAGGGTGGGTAAGCTGAATTATCCTAGGTGCACCCCCTAGGTCGTCTATTGGCTAAAGTCTGCTCTCTCCCTTGATTGGAGGGGAAAACAGAGTGTCATCATGATGATGCGGTTCATGAGGCACAATATCCTCCCCTTTGCCTTTTTGTTAGGCGATCCTCAGCACATCAGGCCTCCCCACATCAGAACACTGCTCACATTCCCCCAACATCTCCACCCCAGCTTCGAGGCTCAAGGGATTCGGTGAACCCACAGAACCGAAAACACCGTACCTTCTTTGGTGTACGGGCTCGATTACAACCTTTCCTGCATTGGCAACTGCCTTGGAGGATATATCGCAGAAGGGGCGGCGTTACGTCATCACGTCGGTCACGTGATACAGTGTGGCGTTCCTCACGTGATCTTGGTGGACGTCACATGGCCCAGAGACGTCACATGACCCAGGGACACACAGTATAAAGAACTGAGAGGCAGGACGATCATTGCTTCTCAGCTGGCTTCGGACCCTGTTTGGCGTTACTACTTGCTCCTTGCTACCTCGGCCACGGAACTCTATCTTGGACTCTCTTGGACACCCTTTGTACCTTTGCTTGGAACTGTTTACCTGTTGCTGGATTTTTGGACTGCACATCGACTTGTCTTTGGATCATCCCTGAGTATCTTGCTGTACTTCTACGCCCAAGTCAAGCCCTACCTTACAGGTGGCCTACCCGCATCCACGCTTACCTGCGGTTCTCCCTCTCCAGGGACCGCTGTATCTTTTTGAGCCTCGAACCTCCCTACTAGGTTACCTGGGTCTCCCTTACACCAGATAGGTAAGACACTTCAGATTCTTTTGTTTACCTGCCTGTATTGTGATTGCCTGGTGCTTAACCTCATTCCTTCTTGACAGCAGCATCGGTGTTCCAGAGGCTCCGTGGATCTGGGAAGACATCTCTCACCTGTGGCCTCAAGGGTCGCACAGCGGGTTTCTATTTGTTCCCCTGTGCGTCACTTGGGGACGGAGGTCTCATCGGTCTACACGACACTCAAGTCAGAACAGACTGAGAAGCCGTATAGTCGTGTTAGACGATGCAGGGATCCACGGACGAACCCATAACTGCTTTAGTTCAGGCAATTACAATATTAAGGGCAGATATGGCCGCCGCGAATACAGTGATCCATCAAAGGTTGGATACCATACAGAGCGTTCAGCATTCCCTTCCTGCAGACCCTGAGTTTGGAGATGGCAGCTCCTCCACTACACCCCCTCCCTTGGCTACTTCTACAGTCCCGACTCCAATAATCCTCCCAACTCCTTCCCCCCTGGCTGCTCCTGAACGCTACCAAGGCGATCCCAAGAAATTCAGAACCTTTGTTAACCAGTGCAAGCTACATTTCTTATGCAGGCCTTTGGCTTTTCCCACGTCCACTGCTAAGGCCGCCTTCGCCCTTTCCCATTTAGCTGGAACAGCTGCCGCTTGGGCTAATCCCCTGTTAGAGAACAATAGCCCAGTTCTTTATGACTTTGATTTGTTGGTCCTAGAAATGTCCCGAGTATTCGATACCCGACACAAGGCACAGTCTAGGGATTTGGAGTTGTTGGAATTGACTCAGGGCAAAAGGACTCTGATAGATTACATCACCCGGTTCAATCAGCTAGTTGCGGAAACATCATGGCCAGAAAACAAGCGGGCGGTGGTCTTTTATAGGGGGTTAAGTAACACCATGAAAGACGCTTTAGCAGTGATCCCTTTTATGCCTACTCAGTATCAGGAATTGGTTGATCTCGTCCTGCAGGTAGATGCACGACGATCGGAGCGTAGAGCTGAATTGGGGGCCTCTTCCTCTCCTACTCTTGTTAGTACTCCCGCTTCCAGTACTGAAGAACCTATGCAAGTGGGAGGGTTACGCAGTCCTATTACAACATCTGAGAGGGAACGTAGAAGGGTAGATAATGCATGCTTTTATTGTGGCACCACTGGACATTTCGTGAAAGAGTGTCCTCGACGTCCCAAGAAGAGTCAGGTTTTTCGGATGGCTCGACCTTAGAACCGGAGAACAGGTCGAGTGTCCCATCATCTTCTCCGGGTACCCCTCTTGCCTTTGCTCGTGTTCAACCCATCTCCGTAAAGGCTACTCTATGTTCCTCTACTGGCCTTCTTCATGCAGTCAATATCATTATTGATTCCGGTGCCACTGGTAATTACATAGATATTGATTTGGCCCATTCCCTCAATCTACCCTTAGTGGTAAAGACACGACCGGAACATGTCCAAGCCGTAGACGGCTCCGCATTGGTTTCTGGTCCTGTTAGACATCAAACTGCACCCCTCTTGTTGAACATACAAGACATACACACAGAAACCTTAAGTTTTGATTTGATCACCGCACCTCAATTCGGTATCATACTAGGAATTCCCTGGTTACGTGAACATAATCCACTGATTAATTGGCAAGCAGGCACTGTACTCTTTGAGTCCGATATTTGTCAGAATTATTGTCTCCCGGTCCATCAAGCCCCTGACACACCCTCTCGGGTCTTGGGAGCCTTAGCACAACTCACACTGACCGTTGACGATCCAGAAGACATACAGTCCCATACTGTTGGGGGGTTGATTTCTGGGATTCCGCCAGAATATCGGGCTTTCGAATCAGTTTTCGATCGAGGCTCATCTGAGGTACTTCCTCCACATAGAACTTATGACTGCCCAATCGAATTGCTTCCTGATTCCACTGTTCCTTCGGGCAGGATCTACTCTTTGTCTCCTTCGGAGGAACTGGTGTTAAAAGAATATGTACAGAACGCCCTGCGTTTAGGACACATCCGCCCCTCCACTTCACCAGCGGCAAGTCCTATCTTCTTTGTACCCAAGAAGGAGGGGGATTTACGTCCTTGTGTGGATTATCGGCGTCTTAACGCAATCACCAAGAAGGATAGATATCCCATCCCGTTAATTACTCCACTCCTAGATCATTTAACACATGCTTCCATCTTTACCAAACTTGATCTACGCGGCGCATACAATTTAGTACGCGTTCGCGAGGGAGACGAGTGGAAGACTGCTTTCTGTACTCGTTACGGCTTGTACGAATATCTTGTCATGCCCTTTGGCTTATGTAACGCCCCGGCCACGTTCCAACGATTCATGAATGACATTTTCAGGGATATTCTGGATGTGTACATGGTTGTGTATTTGGATGACATCCTGATCTTCTCTCGTGATCTTGATGACCATGTAAAACACGTCCGAGAAGTATTAACCCGTTTAAGAGTACATTCCTTATTTGCCAAACCTGAGAAATGTCAGTTCCATAAGACCTCTGTTGAGTTTTTGGGTTTCCACATCACCCCTGGGGCGTTATCCATGAACGAGTCTAAGGTCAAAGCAGTCTTAGATTGGCCAGTACCTCAAACACTCAAGTCCTTGCAGGCCTTTTTAGGATTCGCCAACTTTTATAGGCGTTTCATTTCTTCCTTTTCTACGATTGTAGCCCCACTCACGGCCCTGACTAGTCCTCGGGTACCATATCAGTGGCAGAGAGAACAGCAGGAGGCTTTTGAGACTTTGAAAACCGCCTTTACTACCGCACCGGTGCTCCAACATCCCAATCCTGATCTTCCGTTCATAGTCGAGGCAGATGCCTCTTCCTTTGCCCTCGGGGCGGTACTGTCACAAACATGTCCTAATACAGGCAAATTACATCCAGTGGCATACCACTCCCGTAAGTTTTCCAGTACTGAATCTCATTATACCGTTACGGAGAAAGAACTCTTGGCTGTCATGGACGCATTCCGTGTTTGGCGTCATCATCTTCTGGGGGCTAAACATCCCATCACAGTATACTCCGATCACCGGAATCTACAGGATTTGGCCTCTCTGAAATGCATTAATAGCAGACAGGTCCGATGGCATCTTTTCTTTTCCTCTTTTGACTTCCGTATTATGCACCGTCCTGGAACGGCACATGGGAAGGCGGATGCCTTGTCACGTTCCCCGGGGGGGGTCCAATTGCCTACATTCCCCGACACTGTTCTCGGAAGGAGTCATGTGATTTGTCTCTGTACTCCCTCTTTGTCACTCATAGACTCGGTTCGATCCTGGACTAGCAATCATTCTGACCAGTTGCGAGAATGGGACCCAGTGTATTCTGATGGATTACCGTTCGTACATGAACGCCTGTTCCTTCCTACACCTGACACACGTAATCTGGCCCTTGAGTGGTCTCATGACGCTCCCTTTAACGCTCACCCCGGACAAGAGCGCACTTTAGATCTTCTCAAGCGTTGGTGTTGGTGGCCTTCTATGAAGCATGATGTAGAATGTTATGTTAGATCATGCGCAGTATGTGCTCAGGCTAAACATCAAAGGGGTCGACCGATTGGGTTGTTGCTTCCGCTTCCGGTACCTCCCAGGCCCTGGCATACGTTGACGATGGATTTCGTTACTGATCTCCCCAAGTCGAAGGGCTTTGACTCCATCTGGGTGGTGGTGGACACATTCACTAAAATGGCCCGTTTTGTTCCTTGCAAAGGTATCCCTTCGGCTCCTGTATTAGCGGAATTGTTTTTTGAACATGTGTTCATGCTATTCGGCCTTCCTTCGGTCATCATATCTGATCGAGGGTCACAGTTCACCTCTCGGTTTTGGAGATCCCTGACGAAGCTATTGGGCATTGATACCAGGTACTCTTCGGCCTATCATCCTGAGACCGATGGACAGACCGAAAGGACGAATCAATCTATGGAACAATACCTTCGTTGCCTTATATTGCAACATCAGACCTCTTGGTTGGCCGCTTTACGGCTTGCGGAGTTCGCATATAATAATGCAGCTCATTCAGCCACTGGTTATTCTCCTTTTTACGCCCTCTATGGCCAACATCCCAAGGTCTTGCCGGTCCCTGATGCTTCTGGTTCTGCGAACCCTGCGGCCACGACATGTCTTAGGGATCTTTCTGCCTTACACACTAGTACAGTGGTTCATCTCACTGAAGCAAAGGCTGCTATGAAGGCCCGTGTGGATGGCAAGCGTCGGGCTGCTCCCCCTCTGGTGGTGGGTTCCAGGGTCTGGTTGTCTTCACGTCATCTTCGCCTAGTGGGTTGTCGGAAGTTGCTACCTCGCTTTGTCGGTCCTTATGTGATATCAAAGGTTGTGAATCCGGTGGCTTTCCGTCTAGTGCTTCCCAGCTCTTGGCGCATCCATCCTGTGTTTCATGTCTCCCTCCTCAAACCTTGTCCCGACTCTGTCCGTCTTCGTACCCCTGTTGCGTCGGTGTCCTTGACCTCTCCTGATGTTTTCGAGGTGTCGGCCATTTTGGGCTCCAGATGGTTTAGGGGTAGGATCCAGTATCTGGTGGATTGGAAGGGTTACGGCCCGGAGGAACGTTCATGGGTTTCCGCCTCTGACCTGAACGCCCCTCGCTTGGTAGCCCGTTTCCATTTAGACCATCCATCCTGCCCACGGGGTCGTGGGCCGTTGGGGAGGGGCTATGTTAGGCGATCCTCAGCACATCAGGCCTCCCCACATCAGAACACTGCTCACATTCCCCCAACATCTCCACCCCAGCTTCGAGGCTCAAGGGATTCGGTGAACCCACAGAACCGAAAACACCGTACCTTCTTTGGTGTACGGGCTCCATTACAACCTTTCCTGCATTGGCAACTGCCTTGGAGGATATATCGCAGAAGGGGCGGCGTTACGTCATCACGTCGGTCACGTGATACAGTGTGGCGTTCCTCACGTGATCTTGGTGGACGTCACATGGCCCAGAGACGTCACATGACCCAGGGACACACAGTATAAAGAACTGAGAGGCAGGACGATCATTGCTTCTCAGCTGGCTTCGGACCCTGTTTGGCGTTACTACTTGCTCCTTGCTACCTCGACCACGGAACTCTATCTTGGACTCTCTTGGACACCCTTTGTACCTTTGCTTGGAACTGTTTACCTGTTGCCGGATTTTTGGACTGCACATCGACTTGTCTTTGGATCATCCTTGAGTATCTTGCTGTACTTCTACGCCCAAGTCAAGCCCTACCTTACAGGTGGCCTACCCGCATCCACGCTTACCTGCGGTTCTCCCTCTCCAGGGACCGCTGTATCTTTTTGAGCCTCGAACCTCCCTACTAGGTTACCTGGGTCTCCCTTACACCAGATAGGTAAGACACTTCAGATTCTTTTGTTTACCTGCCTGTATTGTGATTGCCTGGTGCTTAACCTCATTCCTTCTTGACAGCAGCATCGGTGTTCCAGAGGCTCCGTGGATCTGGGAAGACATCTCTCACCTGTGGCCTCAAGGGTCGCACAGCGGGTTTCTATTTGTTCCCCTGTGCGTCACTTGGGGACGGAGGTCTCATCGGTCTACACGACACTCAAGTCAGAACACTTTTGCACATAAAATCTATTTTTGATATAATACATCTTTACATGTGTACAATATTTATACCAATAACATACATAGATCACATATTTTGTGGAGCTCACCCTCTTCCAAGCCTCGTAGCTGTGAGATCCTGGATCTGGATTTGACACATTTTTGCACTTTTTGTCTGGCACACGATATCTAATTTGTCCAAAATTTTGTACATATGTGCGCATGACATCTGGGCATAATCGTATGTAGTTTCATGCTTCTGACATAAATACAATTGCTACAAAACTCGAATTTTCACTGTGCCTTCTCAGAACATCGCACAGAATTCTGGGTCCTCTTAAAATGTGCACAAAAAAATCACATCAACAATGCTGTTAATTCTATAAATTTTACAAATTCGCACAGTCCTTTATCAGTCTTTTTCAAAAATATGCTTTCTGTGTTTTGTGAATCAACAAAAGTGTCTGTCCGCGCCCCCATCTCCATCTTGCAGCTCAAGAGCCATCTCCGCCCTCTACATCCTGGCAGAGGCCACTTTGACACTTTACAATCTGCATATCCTTTCAGCCAAGGAAGGTCCATTGTCCACTTCTGCTGCAGCAGCCCAAGATCACCTCCCCTGATTTAATCAACACAAAGATGTAAGTTCCTGGCTTTGGTGGGAAGCAGGAGGGATGCCTTTTGTTGGGGGAAAGATGGGGGGAACTGGTTTTGGTGACTTTGAGTTCATCTTAAATTCACTGTCAATTTCTTACATTTTTCTTGGTTTAAAATAAAACTTAAAATTTTTACACAGGCAACTAGAACACTGTCTCCAGTCTCTAAACCATGGAGATTAAATAGTTGCAACCTATATTACTTTTGATAACAGGTCACTTTATTCCCAGACATTTGATTCCAATTGCACAAGTTTAAGCTTCTGATGCAACTAATGACAGCTGTCATACAGGTGGCCGCTGGTACTGCGCCCATATTTTGACAGATTTTCACAGGCAGGCACACTTTTTACTGTGGATATTTTGATGATAGATTCCGCTTTTCCTGACATTGTGTGTTCATGTTGATTCCTTAAATGAAGTGACAGGTAACACCTAGCAAAGATATTGGATTTTTTGTGGTGTTTTGGACCGTTATTTTGTATTTTCAGCAACCAAGAAAAGGGGATTTCAGAGCAATTTCCAGGTTTCTCCCAGTAAAGCACTGCCTTTCATGCAGCTTCCATTTTTCCTTGGTAGGCAGCCCAGTGATATGTTTCAGCAGTGGGGTCTCCTTCCACCACTGACAACAGGCAAAGTAGATTTGGCAGCCATCTTTTCTGGTTTCAAAGCACAATTTTCATAGGTTTTGGTGCGCATAGGGCTTTTGCAGCCATTTTGATGATTCTTGCACCATCAGCACACAGGGATGTCACAGGGCAGAGCCTAGTGGGTTAAAACATCCCACAAGCCACCCCTCGTGACTTGACATTTGACCGCCCGTCAAGGAGAAGTCAAGAGATTGGGATGTGCAGTTCTTCTTTTTGTTTGGTCCAAGTGGCAAAATTCATCTGCTTTTCCCATCGGTACTGGATCGACAGGTTCTCCTCGCCGGTCCCGGATGAGAGTATGGAGCGATACCCCGGGCCCCTTGGGTCTTTCCTTCCGGTCCCCGAGTGGTCCTCGTTGGTGCTTAGGATCCATGGTTTCAAATTCTAGGATGACATTTCCCCACCACTATTCATGTAGTGCGGCAGACACATACATTTGACATATAATGACAATCCTTTCTGTCTATAATTGTTACTAATTATAACAGATAGAATAGTTTTATAGTTGGAAATTCTAGGGATCTGGAATGTCCCCCTCTGGGTTTCCAGATGAATCCTCTAGTTGCTGCAGAGTGTGCCTAGGATGGCAACACTTCAGTTGGTTGATGTGGACCCACTTATCTTCCCCCTCCGCCAAACTGCCTTTGGGGATACGGATTTTGTAGGCATCTGGTGATATTTTGTCTACCATTTCAAAAGGTCCCCGCCAGCTTGGAAGAAATTTGCGCTGTTTTGCCTGGTTCCTTTGGAAATTGTATAAGTAGACCCGGTCTCCTACTTGGTATTCTTTTCTAATAGTCTTGAGGTCATAGTGGGTCTCCATACTGTCTGCAGATCTTTCTAGATTTCGCTCAGCATGGGCAAAAGCATGTTGAAGGTGTTTTCTCAGATTTTCAACATACTCATGAGTTGTGGAGGCATTTATCAATGTCTGCTCTTGGGTTCTGTAGAGCAGATGCTGGAGAAGCACCATCCTTCGTCCAGTCATCAGCTCAAACAGTGACATTTTAGTTTTGGAAGAAGGGGTAGATCTGATGGCCATCAGGACAAGAGGTAATCGAATGTCCCAACTTGGCCCAGAATCTGCCACAAACTTTTCTAATATGCTCACAATTGTCTTGTTGTATCTCTCAACTCCACCACTAGGGACTATCCGATAGGCAATGTGTAGTTTCCTTTTAAGTATCTCCCACATCTTTGTCATCACTTCGCTAGTGAAGTGACTACCTCGGTCTGACTCAATCATTTGGGGTAGTCCAAAATGCGAGAAGATGTGGTTGATCATCAGGGCAGTTGCTGTTTCTGCCTTGCAATTTGGGGCCGGGAGACATTCCACCCTTTTAGTGAACAAGCATGTCACGGTCAACATGTACTTGTTCCCCCTAGAGGAGCGCATCACGGGCCCGATAAAATCGACTTGTAAATCTGACCAAGGCAGTGTCATCCCCCACTTTTGGAGAGGCGCACGGTGTGTGAGGGATGTTGGCTGAAATTGTGCACACACAAGACACCTCTTCAAGTATTGGTCACAGTCCTGCCCCATGTGTGGCCTGTATGCAACCTCTCTTAAGATTTCAAGTGCCGTACGAAACCCCCTATGACCGGCTGTGGCCGCATCATGGGCGTGACTTAGCATCAGGCATCGGAATGAGGTAGGGACCACCCACTGATCATGGCCAGCTATGGATCTCCTCACCAACAAACCGTCTTGGATTCAGAACATTTTTGGACATTTCATCAACACTCTGAGGTCCTCTTTCCCTATGTAATCGGTATCCGTCAGGGGAAAGTTCTCAGGGTCCTCAATGTGTTGATAAAACTTACCAATTATTGGATCCCCTTTTTGAGCCGTAATCAAATCAGCATCTGGGATCTCCTTACTCCGTTATGCGGTTGAGAGTTCATTGTGAGCATTTGTCTGGGACCTAGTGATAGCAGTGACCTGGATTTCCCCCAACAGGGACTCGATCTCAAGTAGATCCCCTTGGATGGCTCTGGTTTTGGCCAGCTGATCAGCTAGGTGTCACGTCTCCCGTTGCTCGCCCCATTAAGAATCACACAACCACAAGCCCCACACCACACCTAACAACAAGAGCAGTCCCTGCACATAGAAAGAACCAGCAGTTTGCCTGGCGTAGGAGGACACCAGCCTGTAGCCCCGGCGTCTACCGTCCTTTGTTTCGCTGGCAGTTACCATGGAGGCGCGCTCACGGCTGGTCACACCCACGGAGTCTCCCACGGCAACAAACATCCAGCGTTCCGTGACCACGTGATCACGTCATGTCTCACACGTCCGTGAGACACATCACGTGGTTACTTAATCAGTTTAAAAGCATCTTGGCAACGTGGGTACAGCGCATCACAGCTGATCTCTTGAGGATTGTGTAGCACCTTGGTTTACCTGTTTCTGATCACAGATTTTGCGACCTCGGACTGTTCTTTGGATTTGTCTTGCCTGCCCCTCTGATTTCTGTTTCTTGGATTCCACCTTGTTTTTCCCGGCACCTTGACCTTGGAACTCTCTTGGACTGTCTTTGGATTATCCTCTCTGAATCTAGAATCTTGGAACTTGGTTTTTGAACTTCTTGCCTTACTGGTCCATCTACATCAGACCCAGGTGTGTCCCACCTTCGAGCCGTGCAGAACGCTTCTTTCACCACTACCAACAATCTGTGGCTCTTACCACATTTAGGACACCACTTGCAACACTCCTGGGTAAGCCTTGTTAATACTGATTGTTACTCGCTACCCGTATCAATTGCACTGCTCCTGTTTAACCATTAACTATTGCCTTGCAGCGGTCAGGGGTCCTTCCGGCGTTCCTGCTACCTGATTGACGGCTCAACACACCTGTGGCATCAAAGATTGCACAGACAGTGTATCCTTTCTGTCTGTGCGGTACTTGGGGACGGAGGTTCAATAATCTGCACGACCATCAAGATCAGAACAGACTGTGAAGCCTTCCTGGTCGTCCAGAGTATGGATACCTCCTCCGGGGACCCTGTGGCCGCTCTAATGCAAGCGGTTGCAGCCCTTAGGACCGACATGGCCGCAGCCACAACGGCTATCCACCATAGACTCAATGCCCTACAAAGCACACGTGCCCCCTTGCCCGCAGATGCCGAGTTCGGCTACCCCAACCCCCCAGATCCACCTGCACATCCGTCCACAGCATCCACAGTCCCCACTACAGTGGTCCTTCCAACCTCCTTTCCTCTTGCTGCCCCCAAACGTTATCAGGGGGATCCCAGGAAATATCGTACCTTTCTCAACCAGTGTAAACTTCACTTCTTGTGTAGACCCCAGCTTTTTCCTGACTCTGTTGCCAAAGCAGCTTTCCTTCTTTCTCACCTGTCAGGGGTAGCGGCCATTTGGGCGAACCCGTTATTAGAGAGTGATCACCCTGCTCTATACAATTTTGATCTACTGGTGACAGAAATGGCAAAGGTTTTTGACACCAGGTATAAGGCACAATCCCGAGACCTGGAATTGCTTGATCTTACACAGGGTAAACAAACTCTGATTGATTACATCACCCGTTTCAATCAATTGGCTGCAGAGACCTCGTGGCCTGAAGAAAAGAAAGCCATAGTGTTCTACCGTGGTCTCTGTAGCCACATGAAAGACGCTCTTTCTGTAGTGCCGGCTCCTCCCTCAGTCTTCCCTGAGTTAGTGGATCTGGCCCTACAGGTGGACGCTCGCAGGTCTGAGAGGAAAGCAGAGACGGCTTTTTCCAATCAGACACTCCCAGCCCCATCCGTCTCTGTTCCGGAACCCATGCAAATCGGTGGGATCCGGAGTCCCATCACTCAGGCTGAATGGGAATGTCAGAGAACCGACAACGCCTGTTTCTACTGTGGTACTTTGGGGCACTATGTTAAAGAATGTCCTCGCCGCCCTAAAAATAAAACTTCGGGTTTTCAGAAGGCTCGCCCCTAGGCATGGGGGTACTGACGAGTCCTTCTCTGACCCCCAATGAACCTGTATTCGGTCCCATCAGACCGATTACGGTCCAGGCCCAGCTGAAGCCAGCCGGAGATGTGGTACACTCAGTACAGATTGTGATTGACTCCGGGGCCACTGGCTGCTTTATTGATATTTCGCTGGCTCATGACCTTAATCTACCCTTGATCAAGAAAAAGTATCCAGAGCCGGTACAAGCGGTCGATGGTACCTCACTTGTCTCTGGTCCCATTGAGTACCAGACCGCTGCCATGTTAGTGCTGATTCAGGGCACGCACCAAGAGACGTTAGCGTTTGACATAATTTCCACGCCGCCGTTCGGTATCATTTTAGGCATTCCATGGCTCAAACAACACTTCTGTTTGATCGAGTCCGCTACGATTTCATCCCCGGCCACTGTCCTTGGGCTGGCCTCCGCCAGCCTTGAGGAGACAGATCCATCTATGAACGCCCCACACACTGTGGGGGCCATTACAGCTGGGATTCCCACTGTCTATCATGAATTCCGAGAGGTCTTTGACAAAGTCACGGCAGAAGGCCTACCACCACATCGACCCATTGATTTGGTTCCTGGGGCAACTATACCAAAGGGCAGAATGTACTCCTTATCTCCATCGGAAGAGTTAGTACTCAAGGAATACATCCAACAAGCCCTACGCTTAGATCACATACGACCCTCTAGCTCCCCAGCTGCTAGTCCGATTTTTTTTGTGCCCAAGAAAGATGGTGACTTACGTCCCTGTGTTGATTACAGACGATTGAACGCCGTTACCATCAAGAATCGGTATCCCTTACCCCTCATCTCCACGCTATTAGACCGATTGACCAAGGCATCCATCTTTACTAAGTTGGATCTTCGGGGGGCGTACAACTTGGTTCGTATGCGTAGCGGAGACGAGTGGAAGACGGCATTTTGTACTTGACAAGTGCTGTTCGAGTATACTGTAATGCCTTTCGGTCTCTGCAATGCCCCCGCTACGTTTCAACGTTTTGTTAACGAGGTGTTCTCTGACGTCTTAGACGTTTTTGTTGTGGCCTACCTAGACGATATATTGATATTTTCGTCCTCACTGGAGGAACACATAGGCCATGTCACAGAAGTCCTGACTCGGCTAAAAAGACATTCCTTGTACGCCAAACCCGAGAAATGTGTATTTCATACTAGGGAAGTAGAGTTCCTAGGCTTTCTTATTACACCTGGAGGTCTATCCATGAACATGTCCAAAGTCCGTGCCATCATCGACTGGCCCGCTCCAACCTGTCTCAAACAGCTTCAGTCGTTTTTGTGCTTTGCCAACTTTTATCGGCGTTTCATTGCCGGTTTTTCATCCATTGTTTCACCACTGACTGCCTTGACCAGTCCTCGGGTCCAGTTTTGTTGGACCTGAGAACATCAGCGTTCTTTTGAGACACTCAAAGCTAGATTCACCACAGCTCCTGTACTACAGCATCCCGACCCCGAACTCCCGTTTGTTGTGGAGGCCGATGCCTCTTCTTTTGCATTAGGCGCAGTGCTCTCCCAATCCTGTCCCTCCACGGGTCAGTTGCATCCCGTAGCATTCCACTCAAGGAAATTTACACCTTCCGAGTCCCATTACACAGTTACCGAGAAGGAGTTGCTGGCCATTAAGGATGCATTATTGACCTGGCGACATCATCTCATTGGGGCCAAACATCAAAGCGTGGTTTACACAGATCACAAAAACCTGCAGGACCTGGCCTCCCTTAAATGTTTGAACAGCAGACAATTGCGTTGGCACCTGTTTTTTGCCGCCTATGACTTTGTGGTAAAACATAGACCAGTACTTTCACATGGTAAGGCCGATGCTTTATCTCGCTCGCCCGGAGGGGATTCTTTGCCCCTATACCCAGATACTCTTCTGAACGAAGGTCATGTCATATGCATTTGCACTCCTCCTCCCTCCATGCTAACTCTCATCCGACAGTGGGTTTCACATAATCCACAAGTACTAACAGAATGGGATTTGGTACTTCAGGAAGGGTTGCCCTTCATACAGGATAAGTTATTCCTCCCCACTAGCGATGTACGTAATCAGGCACTTGCTTGGTCTCACGATGCGGCCATCAATGGGCACCCTGGACAGCATCGCACTTTGGAGTTACTAAAGCGATGGTGTTGGTGGCCATCTATGAGACGTGAAGTGCAACATTACGTAAACACTTGCTCCATCTGTGCACAGTGCAAGACACACAGGGGTCGTCCCGTGGGTCTCCTTCAGCCCCTACCTATTCCTCCCAGACCATGGCATACGGTCTCTATGGACCTCATTACAGATTTGCCTCGCAGACAAGGGTACGACTCCATCTGGGTGGTAGTCGATTCCTATACTAAGATGGCCCGTTTCATTCCTTGCCACGGGATTCCCTCAGCCCCTGTACTGGCCCAACTATTCTTCAAGTCGATCTTCTGTCTCTTTGGTCTTCCACAAGTCATTGTATCCGATCGCGGTACACAGTTCACATCCCGTTTTTGGCAGGCCCTTACCAAGATCCTTGGCATTGATGCACACTTCTCCTCAGCCTACCACCCGGAGAGCGATGGCCAGACCGAGAGGGTAAACCAGGCTCTCGAACAGTACCTGCGATGCTTGACCCTTCAGTACCAGGATACATGGTTGAACCTACTCCACTTGGCCGAATTCGCATACAACAATGCCTGGCATTCGTCCACCGGGTTCTCCCCCTTCTATTCGCTCTATTGGCAGCATCCTCGCTCCCCTCTTCCCGATTTTTCTTCCTCCTCCACTCCCGCCGCCAATCTCTGTGCTCGGGATCTGCAATCTATCCATGCCCAGACACTGGTTCATTTGCGGGAAGCCCAAGCCTCTATGAAAACCAAGGCCGACAAGAAATGAGTGGCGGCTCCTGTTTATCAGGTTGGGGACCGTGTTTGGCTGTCAACTCGTCATTTGCGGATTCCTGGTTGCCGGAAACTGTTGCCCCGGTTTGTCGGTCCCTACAAGATTTCACATGTTCTGAACCCAGTAGCCTTACGACTCTCTATTCCCTCTTCCTGGCATATCCACCCGGTGTTCCACACTTCCCTACTCAAGCCCTGTCTTTCTGCCACCCGGATGGTCCGATCTCCTGCCCCTGTTTCTGTGTCCTCCCCGGATACGTATGAGATCAGTGCTATTCTGGGTTATTGTCTCTGCAGGGGTCGCCTCCAGTATCTGGTTGACTGGTTGGGGTATGGCCCTGAAGAACGCTTCTGGGTTCCCTCCCGGGACGTCCATGCCCCACGTCTGGTTGCTCGCTTTCATCGGGATAACCCGTCCAGCCCACGGGGTCGTGGGCCTTTGGGGGGGCTCTGTCACGTCTCCCGTTGCTCGCCCCATTAAGAATCACATAACCACAAGCCCCACAGCACACCTAACAACAAGAGCAGTCCCTGCACATAGAAAGAACCAGCAGTTTGCCTGGCGTAGGAGGACACCAGCCTGTAGCCCCGGTGTCTACCGTCCTTTGTTTCGCTGGCAGTTACCATGGAGGCGCGCTCACGGCTGGTCACGCCCACGGAGTCTCCCACGGCAACGAACATCCAGCGTTCCGTGACCACGTGATCACGTCACGTCTCACACGTCCATGAGACACATCACGTGGTTACTTAATCAGTTTAAAAGCATCTTGGCAACGTGGGTACATCGCTTCACAGCTGATCTCTTGAGGATTGTGTAGCGCCTTGGTTTGCCTGTTTCTGATCACGGATTTTGCGACCTCGGACTGTTCTTTGGATTTGTCTTGCCTGCCCCTCGGATTTCTGTTTCTTGGATTCCACCTTGTTTTCCCCGGCACCTTGACCTTGGAACTCTCTTGGACTGTCTTTGGATTATCCTCTCTGAATCTAGAATCTTGGAACTTGGTTTTTGAACTTCTTGCCTTACTGGTCCATCTACATCAGACCCAGGTGTTTCCCACCTTCGAGCCGTGCAGAACGCTTCTTTCACCACTACCAACAATCTGTGGCTCTTACCACATTTAGGACACCACTTGCAACACTCCTGGGTAAGCCTTGTTAATACTGATTGTTACCCGCTACCCGTATCAGTTGCACTGCTCCTGTTTAACCATTAACTATTGCCTTGCAGCGGTCAGGGGTCCTTCCGGCGTTCCTGCTACCTGATTGACGGCTCAACACACCTGTGGCCTCAAAGATTGCACAGACAGTGTATCCTTTCTGTCTGTGCGGTACTTGGGGACGGACGTTCAATAATCTGCACGACCATCAAGATCAGAACACTAGGTCATTTCCAGTTTTGTCTGGTCCCTCTACTTTAGAATGACCCTTGATTTTTTTCCAGTAGATGGTCATCCCATTCGAGGTGACCAGATCATCAATATTTTTTATTAATTTTCCATGTTTCAATGGTTTGTTATTAGCACATAGCATGTCTCTGGTTTTCCAGTTAACCAGGTGCTCCACGAACCCGTTCCGTACATAATCCGAATCTGTGATTATGACCAGTTCGTGGAGTTGGTGTTGGACAGCAGTGAGGATGGCTTGATGCACAGCCATCAACACTGCCACTTGACTACTTCGGGACCAATTTTGTACCCAGCGGAGGGTTCTGGGGCATCATTCACCCATGCATTCCCTACGCCGGCCGCCAGTTCTTTTCCCCATTGTTCTCAACATGGTAAGAGCATCCATTCACATAGACAGTGGGCATTGCCTCATACTGGTCTTCTTCAAAGACTTTGTATGGGGAATTAAGGTATGCCTCCATGTTGTCCTTGATTTTAAGACTTTCGTCCTCGAGACATGTTTTGTATGGCACAATCATGCCAGTTAGCCAGACCTTGCGCGAGGGGACTCTTCTTATTTTGCTATATCTGATCTCCACAGGAAAGCCTTGCATTGACAGAATCCAGGAAGTAATTCGGGAATTACACACATTTCCGGCCCGGATTTTGTCACTTTGGAGATATTGCAGAGGCTGGTGTGGAGTCTCCACTATGATGTGTTCCTCCTGGATAAACGGGCGGTAATTCTTCAATGCCCACACCGTTGCCAGGAGTGCCTTCTCACAATCATTGAATTTTTTTCCTCCACAGAGGATAAAGTTTTACTTGCATAAGAGATTACTTTATTGACCTTGTCATGCTTTTGGTATAATACTGCAGTCAAGCATGTATTTGAGAACCCTGTCTCCAAGAAGAACTCCTTTTTTTTGACAGGGTAAGCTAGGCAAGGTGCTTGTGGGAGGCTTCCTTTGAGTTGTCTTACTGCCTCGGCTTGTTCTGGACAACCACTCCCACTTGACCCCCCCTTCAAAAGATGGATCAGGGCTCTTGTGATCTCTGCGTAGTCCTCTGTGAACTTTCTGCTGCGATCAGTCCGTCCAAGGAGGCTCTGTAGTTCCCGCAGAGTTGTGGGATCTTTTAATTTCTGAAATGCTTCTACTTTCCTTTCTTGGGGATAGAGACCCTGAAGAGTATTCTCATGCCCCAAGAAATTGACACAGGTTCTGCATCACTGTGCCTTTTGAAAGGAGAGTTTGGCTTCGGCAGCCCTCAACTGTGTCAGAACATAACGGATCTCCGCTATGTGTTCCTCCACAGTTGAGCTAAAACATTATCTACATAGGCCAGGTTACCCCATTCACCCACGTCGGGCATGGCCTTGTGTAGAAAAATGTTGAATTCATTGCCGGAGTTGATGTATCCGAAGGGAGTCTGGGTCCATGTGTACTCCTGCCCCCCGAAGGTGAAAGCCAGCTTGTATTTGTCCTCCCTACTGACAGGTACAGTCCAGTATCCATTGGTCAGGTCTATTGCAGTGAATACCTGTGACATCTTGATCTGGGCCAGCCCTTAGTCAATGTAGGGAAGAGGCCATCGGGAAGTATGGACCTGTTTCTTGAGCTCCCATAGTTCAGCACAGAGTCTCCACTGGCCGTTTGGCTTCAAAATCCCCAGCACCGGATTATTGAAGGTGCTGTGGACTGGTCGAATTATCCCCCGGGACTCAAGGTTCTTAATTATTTCAGTAAGAGACTCCATTGATGAGAGAGGCAAGCAATATTGCTTCACAAACACTGGAGTCATGCCAGGGTCCGTGGGAATTCTTGTTGTGTGGATGTCGGTGTGACCACAGTCATATGAGTCCACCACAAAGAGATCTTGAAAATCTAAGAAAACTTGTTTCAATTGTTGCTTTTGCTCCAGAGTCTCACAGGCATCAGCTAGGTTGACTCTCTCTTCAACCATCTGCCTGGAAAGACTTCCGGTTTTGCTATCTCAGCGGTGTTATGCTTGAGCTAAAACATGGCGCTGATGCACAGTGCATTCTGGGGGCACTCAGAGCTATAATGGATATTTATTCCATGCCTCAGTGAAAACTGCACTTGCTTTGCTGAAAAACATGCTTTCAATGTTATTCGTTGCTGAGCCTGGTATGCTGGCATCAGTCAAGGACACTGTGGTGGGAAAAGTGCTGGGATCCACAGGTGCCAGCTGGCACCAGCTATATAAAAAGGGTTTTGTTATGTCATGCTCAGGATGAGTCATGGAATACTTTTCTGTGGTGCCATTAGAAGAGGGAATCTTTGCTCCTTGGGGGTTACTGTCGGTTGACCCGGCCGGCAACCAACGGTCACTCAGCAATGCGCAAGCGCTAATGCCAGAAGGTTTGAGAAATTGCAACCCCTTTTTGAGGAGGGCATATATGTGGAGCTCTGGAAAGGTCAGGTGGAAAAAAACACAAAGACCTCAGTCGGAGGGGGGACGCCTCGTTCCGACCTTCCTGTGGGCTGTTCTGCTCTCTGTCTGGCTGTTACTGGGGTCTTCCAGCCACTTCTGGTGGGATGAGGGATTCAGTTACGCCCATGGTGATGTATTTTCTCTTGAATTCTCTATCCTTTCTGTGATTTATTTCTGTTTTATCACTTGTTGCTTCTTAGCTATGAATAAATAGCCGTATAAGTGTTCATTATTTTGCTAACTGCGTATCTGGTTGTGAGTTATTGCTCTGTCTACCTGCGTTCAAAGTATTTGCTCTGCTCTGCAAATGTTCTGGTGATAAATAACTGTCCATGCACCCTTGGCGAGCAATACATTTTGGTGCTGTAAGCAGGATATTTGTGATGAATTGTTTCCAAATATTAAACAACCTGTTTGAACGCAGATAGGCTTTGCTTATATTGCAAGCGAAAGTTTGATTTCATTTGGCAGTGAGCGTTGGGCTGTGTTCATCTGTTTTTTTGTGTGTGTGCGTGGCTGCGCGAGTGACTGCAGTGTGGAAAGAAAAAAAAATGTAAAGCGGTTTTGCAAATTACTGTAATGATGAATAGTTTGTTCAGGAAAAAGGGTGTTCCCGCTGGCAGTGAATGCCCCGAGGTTATGATTCCAGGTTGGGCTAAAAGCCCATATGATAAATTAGCCCAGTTGTGGGCGTGCGTAGCGGGTCTGAGCGAAACATGCGACTGTAGTTTGGGAGAAGCTGCTCCGTCAAAAGTAGTGCTTTGTTTACAGCAGATTTCAGTAGAAAGGGGATGGGAATGTATTGCGTTGGGCAGGCGGGGGTGGGTCCTCCTGCATGCCTATAGGAAAATGCATCAAAAAACTGTAGAAATGAAAGAGCATATTTTACAATTGGAAAAGAGTTAGCTGCCAAGCAGTAAATAGCTTTGTTGCAGGAAATTCAGATGAAACTTTTTAAAGACAAAGCTGATAAATATCAAGCTGTGGCAGAGCGGGCCGCGGTTATGGTAGCTCGCTATAAGTATAAAAAGAGGTGAGGGGGGTCAACCAAAGGAAAGTGGCAACTGTAATCGCTACTGCAGGTGTGCATTGGGACCCTGATAAGTGGGATGGAGACATGTTTGACTCAACAAGCCCAGAGAGTAGCTCGGAAAATGAGTCTGATACTAAGGCAGAACTGAAGCAAAATACAGTGGCAGTGAAGCCGGTTAGGAGACGGCATGCCGGACCCGACCCGCAGAATCCTGTGGGCGGGGTTGTGGATTTAACCACGCTGGAAGATTACACCCAGCAGGAGGTTGGGGAAATCATTACTCGTTTGAGGCAAAAGTCAGGGGAACCTTTACTGACATGGATGGTGAGATTGCTAGATGGGGCGCTGCAGGGTTGTTAGTAGATTCCACAGACTCACCGCGCTTTATGCCTTTGTCAACTGACACCAATGTACAGGAGGTCTTGAGGGCAGGGCCACCCCCTGATGACAATGGGCAAGATTCACAGGTGTCTTTGTTGCATCTAGCAGCCCAGGCATGTAACCGTGAGTACCCCATTACCACAGATTGGCCTAGCGAGGAAAAGAAGTGGTACACTTTGAAAGAGGTGATTCAAAAGATCAGAGAGCATGTTATGAAAGAGGTAATTCTTGTAGATGCTCCAGGACACATGGGGGCTGTGCCGCTCTTAGTTTTAACCAGGAATATGGTGATCAGAACTGCACCACCTGCATACAAAAGTGTCATTATGACTTTGCTCATAGGTATGACGGGCAAACCCACTGATGAAGTAGTGGATGCCATCCGGCAATTGGCAGACTTAGGGGAATGGGACAAGAGTGATGACAAGCCTCGAGAGAGAGCGGGGCGTAGTGAGAGAAGAACTGAAGGCAGAAGGCAAGATAGTAGAGACTCCCGAGTGTCCAGAAAGGACATGTTTTTGGCCTTGTTAAAAGATGGTGTGCCACGAGAAGAAATTGTATAACAGTAATGTATGAACTATACAAAAAGAGAGGGCTTGCAGCCATAGAGCGCTATAAACAGGTTAAGAAACAGGTGGCTACTAAGCCACAGAGGTACACCTCACCTTCCGCCCCTCCTGAGGAAGAACAGGAAGAAGGACCTATGGGGACCCCTTCCTCATACCAGCCAACATATGCTGATTTGAGGAAGGTGGTGAGTGCAATGTTAGAGGCAGAGTCAGGTTACACTCATTCAAAATTTGACTAGGGTTATGGCCAAGCCCCGGCAGCGTCCGCTCGCATAAAAGTTGATAGGCGGCCCCATGTTAATGTTAAGATTTTTTGGGGGCCGGGAAATACACAAGGGGTGCGAGCATTGATAGACACCGGGGCGGAGGCCTCTCTGATTCATGGAAATCCAACTCGATTCAAAGGCAGATACTTTACCATTACCAGGCTAGGGGGGGAAGGAGACCCCCGCAGTACAAACAGAAGTGGATATGAAAATAGGCCATTTGACTAGGCAGAAGTACCAAGTGTTGATTGTCCCGATACCCGAGTACATAATTGGCTTTGACATTCTAGAAGGATTGACTTTGGGACTTGGAGGTAAAACGTATCAGTTTGGGGTGAGTGCATTGACCTGTACACCCATTACCATAGGCAAATTGAAGATGCCCCCAGTGCAGGTGCCTCTGGTGACCAAGCGGGTCGCAATGAAGCAATACCGCATTCCCGGGGGGCACAAGGAAATTTCAGAAACCATCAAGGAGTACGTAGAAGCGGGTGTGTTACGTCCCATTACTACCGTGTGGAACAACCCACTCTGGCCTGTCAAAAAAGGGGACGGGTCTTGGAGGATGACGTTGGATTACCGCAAATTAAACAAATACACTCCTGCCTTGGTGCCCGCAGTCCCAGATGCCATTACCTTGATTGAGAATGTCCAAAAGTTTGAGGGGACCTGGTATGCAGTGGTAGATTTAGCCAATGCATTTTTCTCTGTGCCAATTGCTGAAGAGTGCCAAGAGCAGTTTGCATTTTCTTGGAGCGGGCATCAGTACACCTTCACAAGGTTACCTACGGGGTACATACATAGCCCGACTATCTGTCATCGGCTGGTGGCAGAGCACTTAGACAAGATACCGTGTAAACCTGACATACAAATATCTCACTACATTGATGATATTTTGATTCAGGGTAAGGATGAGCGCAGTGTGCAAAACCAGTTAGAAGTCATTATGGAAGGATTGAAGAAGGAACGGTGGGAGATTAACCCGAACAAAATCTAAGGGCCTGCTGAGACAGTTATATTCCTAGGGATTCAGTGGCACAATGGGCATCGTGAGATGGTGCCGAAGGCCCAACAGAAAATTCTTGAGTTCACCACTCAATTGAACAAACAGCAAGCTCAGCAGTTTATATGGCTGTTTGGGTTTTGGAGACAGCCCATTCCCCATTTAGGGCAGATACGGGCTCCGCTCTACAAAGTGACCCGAAAGAAATATGAGTTTCAGTGGGGGGAGGAGCAGCAAAAAGCATTTGATTTGTCGAAAGACACTGTGCAGCAGGTGCTTGATCTATGGCCATTGAAGGAAGGCGAAATGGAATTGAATGTGTCTGTGCAAGACAATTGCGCCAACTGGAGTGTGTGGCAGAAACAGGACAGGAAACGTGTACCATTGGGGTTTTGGAGTCGTAAGTTCCCCGATGCTGGTAACTCATACACTCCGTTTGAGAAGCAGTTGCTGGCATGTTATTGGGCCCTGGTCGATACTGAGCAAATGTCAGTGGGGCATGATGTGTTGATGAGGCCTGAAATCCCGATTATGCAATGGGTGCTGAGCTCTCCTAAAACACACAGAATAGGACACGCTCAAGAAGCCAGCATAATCAAATGGAAATGGTACATTCGAGACAGCGCTAAATCAGGGAAGGATGGGGTTGCCAAATTACATGAGCAAGTGGCCAACATACCACCCTCAGATTACATACCACCGGAAGTGTCTGAAAAACGCGAGTCTGGTGAAATGGGGAGTGTCTTATGGCGATCTGACCTTAGAGTAGACAGAACATGCCTGGTTTACAGATGGCTCGGCCCGATATGTGGGAACCGAGCGATACTGGAAAGCGGTGTCTTACAATCCCAAGACAAAAAAGATTTTGACAACGTCAGGGAAAGGGAAGAGCAGTGAGTTTGCAGAACTTTATGCAGTTTACCAAGCTTGGAAACAAGAGACCCCTGGTCGATGTCATTTGTACACAGATTCATGGTCAGTGGCGAATGGATTGGCGGTGTGGCTGCCAACCTGGCAAAAGAATGGGTGGATGATTCATTCAAAAGAGTTGTGGGGAAAAGAACTGTGGCAAGATATTGCTAAGATGTTATCGGATTAGAGGTAGTGAAGTCACTGTGTATCATGTGGATGCGCATTGTGCTGCAGATTCATTAGAACGTTGGTTTAATTCTGTTGCAGATGAACACACCAAGATTTCATCTGTGGATACGGAGGATCGGGGAGACGATTTGGAGGGTTTGGGCAAGTGGGCTCACCAGAAATGTGGGCACCTTGGAGAAAAGGCTACTACCAGGTGGGCACAAGCTCAAGGAATCAGTATTCCTTTAGAGGTAGTGAAAACAATCATTTTGCAATGTCCAGTGTGCCAACACCAACAGCACAGGCCTATCCCTCAGATTGTCCAGGGTACGTTGCGAAGAAGAAAATTACCAGGTCAAATTTGGCAGATTGATTACATCGGTCCCCTGGCAATCAGTAAAGACTGTCATTATGCATGCACTATTGTGGATACATACTTGGGATACATGATGGTTTTACCGTGCAAGCGTGCCACACAACTGAACACCATAAGTTGTTGGATCAGATCACATTGCATTACGGGGTGCCTTTGCAGATTCAAAGTGACAATGGGTCACACTTCAAAGGCAAATTAATTCAGGAATACTGTCAGGAAAAGAGTATTGAATGGCTCTACCACGTGCCCTATTACCCTGCAGCTTCAGGATTAATTGAACGGATGATTGGTTTGTTGAGAGAACAGCTGCGCATATCTAGAGATGGCAGTTTAGCAGGCTGGCGTGATCGTGTGTTTGATGCAGTGCAAGTGTTAAACAATAGGCCTGTGAATAATCATGAAACTCCTTTGATGCGGCTAATGACTCCTGCTTTACAGATTTAACCCAACTCAGTCAGAGAAACCCTTTTGTACTGGGAAATTACCCCAGGTGCTTTAGCTCCTTATCGGGCGACTCCAGAGTCAGCAGGGGTAGACTTGCATTCTCATGAGGGAATCAGATTAGACCCAAGAGGGATTGTTGTGATTGGAACATGGATTGGGGTACAAATCCCTCCAGAGCATATGGGATGGATTGCCCCTAGATCTGGCCTAGCATTGAAGGGAGTTCAAGTGCTGGGAGGGGTCATTGATGCCGATTACCAAAGCGAGATCAAAGTCATCTTGATGAATAGTGGGGACCAATTGTTACCGATCCATAAGGGCGATCGGGTGGCCCAGTTGATTATTGTTCCTGTTAAGTTGTCCTTGATTAAAAAGGGGGAGCCTCCCACAGTGTTAACTACCCATGGGGATTGTGGTTTTGGCTCCTCAGACAGTATGGTACCGGGTGTGGGTTGAAAGACCAAGTGGCCCACCAGTGCCCGCAGATGTTATTGCATCAGGCAAAGACCAGGTAGTCTTAGTGATGGTGTCTGGTAGAAAGAAATGGCAGTATGTGCCCGCAGACAAATTTTACCTAAGAGAGTGATTTTCAACACTGATATCTCTTTTCTGGCTTTGCCTTGTAGATCCTGTGTCTGGCTGGTGTAATTGTGGGACAACTTATAGAAGGAGGAAGCCCGGTATACAAAAGACTAAGGGTAGTTAGCAATGTATACTTTGTCTGTGCCCGGGAGGACAATGATCCATATTTATAGAATGAGACAAAGCTATAATATAGATGCCAGAAAACACAGAACTCCCAGGATTGGAGTACCACAAGGGGACCAGTCACAGTTAAAAGATAAGTATCAGGTTTATTAGGTCACAAAGGTAAAAACTAATTAAATAATGCGGTCCACAGTACAAACAATTTATAACAAAGAACAAACTTGAACAGAAGTTACGTGACAAGCTTGGCTAGCTAGTTAACAGTGTATCAAAATAAACACACAAAACACAGAACGGTACATATCAAATCAAGGGTGTAGTACCCTACAATAGTTAGAGTCAATGGGCCTCATTACGACCCTGGTGGTAATCGCCCGTCATTACCGCCATGGCGTAATGAGCGTTTACGCCGTGGGACGATGGCGTAAAGAGCGCCACATCACGACCCATCGCGCATGAGCATTACGCCATGGCGGTAATGCAATTAACGCCATGGCGGAAAAGGCCCCTACCGGCATCGCTAAGCGAGCAAGGTGCCCTTCCGCCAGCGTAAGTAGCGGCCACCGTAATTTACGGCCACCGTAATTAGCGGCGGCCGTAAAAGGCCAAACCGGAAATAGCGTCATCGCGCCGGAACGGGAAGCAGCCCGTCGGCCATCTTTAAAAACACAATCCATCGCCATCCTACCAAACAACACCAGACCCAACCCTGATACCTGTCCCAACCAAACACCCACCCATCCAAGTTCCCGAAAATGCCTAAATCCGTGAAAAAGGCATGTGACCGCCAGCGCCAGGAGCGATTCAGCCGGGAGGAACTCTGCATGCTAGCGGAGACCCTGCAGGACAACGCAGGTGTTGTTTTCTCCCCTGAAATGACCAGGACAGCAATCGGGAAGAAGAAGGCCATCTGGGCCCTGGTGGCTGAGCGCGTCAGCGCGGTGGGGACCGTACCCCGCACCCCACAGCAGTGCCGGAAGCGCTGGGATGACCTGCGCATACGGGTCAGAGCCGTCATCTCAAACCGCAACCTTGCCCAGGGAACCGGTGGAGGGTCGGAATCCCCCCTGAAACTCCAACCGTGGGAGGAGATCTGTGCAACCACCATCGGCATGGAATCCATCGAAGGCGTTGGAGGGATGGAAAGGGGAGCCCCAACATCAGGCGATGAAGGTAGGTGCCTCATACAAGACATGCCATAGTCACAGCTATCCAATCATGTGTAGCACAAGGTTGCCCTAGAGTGTAAATGCAACACAAATCAATACTGCCCATAGCCACATGCGAGCACCACCCTGCATACACTGCTGGCACCCGCATACCTGCATCCACATACCACACTAAAAGGAGACAACCTGCATGGCACTGCCTGAAATCTGCCTCATCCACTGGCCAAAATAATGTCAACCATTGTCATTCCAAAGTCCGTAGACCCATCAATAACGCCCTCCCACCTTTGCTCCACCACAGGCACAGAATCACACCCAGAGGACCAGGACACCCCTGCGCCGAAGAGAGCGAAGTCCAACAACAACGTCCCTGCACCCTCAACCTCAGCTGCAGTGAGGCAGACCCCACGACAAGCAGGTCCCACTGCAGGCATACCGGAGGTCCCACCGGCAAGCACCCCTGTTGGCAGCAGGCCAGCAGCAGCTGCTCCACCTCCACCGACATTGCCTGCCACAGAAGGCAGGGGGTCAGCGGCCAGCAGCAACATCGGGGAGACAGCTGCAACAGCTGCATGTTCTGACTCGGACATGGAGCAGGAGGTCAGAAGCCCCACTGACCAACTACATTTCCCCTGTTTCTCAGACGCCAGCCCCCATGAGGGTGACACACAGGGGCACACTGAGGCAGAGGAGTGGCCTTCCACCCCATGCCCTGTCCACACTCCACAGGAGGGGAGCAGCCCCTCCATCACTCCACCTGCACTGGCCATGGGCCAGCACGGCCAGCAGTCCCTCGAGGACATCACTCAACGGCAGCATCAACTGTCCGCAATGCTGGATGAGCATGCCGCGGAATGTGTGGGGGTTTGGTTTAGCATTGAACAGGCCACGGAGACACTAAGGGCCGAAGTGGCACAGAGCACTGCCACCCTGAGGGATGCCATGCAGGCCATGTCCAGGGACATCTGTGCCGAACTTGCGGGCTTGCGTCGTGCGGTCACTGACCTCACCCACACAGTACAGGAGCTGCATGCACAGGGGCAGCCAGGGACATCCTCCACTGCCAGTTCTGCGCAGAGCAGCCCCGTGCGACGTTCCGGACGCAACCTGCGCTCCACAGCCAGGGGTGCCCCGGGGGCCGGGAGAGGGGGCTTGTGACGGCCTGTGGACACTGTCACAGGCATCTGTTGACACCTACATGGGGTGTGTTGGGGTGTGCAGGGGGGAGGTGGGAGGTGGGAGGGGGTGTGTTGGGGTGTGCAGGGGGGAGGTGGGAGGTGGGAGGGGGTGTGTTGGGGTGTGCAGGGGGGAGGTGGGAGGGGGTGTGACACGACAGTTCATAGTTCCAATACACTTTTTTCTTTCAAAAAAAGAAATGTGTGGACATTTTCATTGCGTATGTGTGCTTTATTGGTGTACAGTCCACAGTGTGCATGTCCCAGAGACACACAGTGCCCCAAGTGCAGTCTCCATGCGATAAACACCAGCCGTGTGTGCTAGAAGCAGTGGTCGATGATACTTTGGCGCATGGCACGCCCCTCCTGTGCATCGCCTCCTCCATGTGGTGGCACCCCATCTGCACCCTCCTCATCCTCATCGTCAGGTGGTTGCAGTTCTGCGTCAGGGGGCAGGGGCACATTCCGTCTGACGCACATATTGTGCAGCATGACACATGCCATGACGATCTTTGCCACCTTCTCATGGCCATACAGGAGTGCCCCACCAGACCTGCTGAGGCTTCGGAACCGTGCCTTCAGGAGGCGGAATGTCTGCTCTATGACCACACGAGTACGTGTATGTGCACGGTTGAAGTCCTCCTCGTGCTGGTTCTGCGGGTTCCGGACTGGTGTGAGGAGCCACCTCTTCAGGGGATAGGCTGCATCACCTGTATGTAGGCGAGAATGTATGTGTCAGTCATGTTGTCTGATCAGGAACATGATGTTCCACCATGGCTGGCATGGAACTGTTACCTTGGCTCACTTCTACATGCACTAATTGATTCACACAATGCAACCAGTATATGCTCATTGCTGCCATGGCCTGTTTTGCATGCCATCACCCTATGTATGCAGAGGGGTTGTGTGCATTGTGAGTGCCCTTCCTCTGTCTCCGTTCTCTGTGTTACTCACAGCCAGGTGGAGTATGCATCATCCCCCCACCATTTCTGCCAGGTGGAGTATGCATCATCCCCCCCCCCTTTCTGCCAGGTGGAGTATGCATCATCCCCCCCCCCCTTTCTGCCAGGTGGAGTATGCACTGGTACGTCATTCCCATGCCCACTTCCATGACATTGCACTCACCGAGTAGCCAGGATCTTGGGCCTGCATGTCGCTCCATGTAGCGTGGTATTGTGGAGTTCCTCAGGACCAGTGAATCATGGGTTGATCCGGGGAATCGGGCACAACAATGTGTGATGACCTTGTTGGAGTCACAGACCATTTGCACGTTGATAGAGTGGAACTGTTTCCGGTTGCGGTACGGTACCTCCATGGCACGTGGAACCACCAATTCCACATGGGTGCAGTCGATGGCACCAATGCAACCGGGTATGCTGGCTAGTGCATGGAAACCCACTTTGGTGTTTGCAATCTCCTGGGCAGTCCGTGGTAATGAGATGTGGTCGTCTGTGTGCTTGAGGAGGGCATCGAGCACTTGGATGAGTGTTCGTGAGAATAATGGTTGTGAAATGCCATGCAGGTGCCCCACTGTGTGCTGGTAGGTGCCTGTGGCCAGGAAGTGGAGTACAGCCACTACCTTCAGTAGGGGGGGGATGGGGGTTGGACTTTCTATCATGCTGACGATGTCGTTGTGTGTCATGTCTACGATGGCGGTGATGGTGTCCCGGTCCAAACGGTACAGGGTGTGGATCTGCTCAGCAGTGAGGTTGTTTGGATTGGCTCTGATGCGTGGGATTGGGGGCTGCCTGCGTGGTGGCACTGGCTGTGCTGGTGGGGCTTGCTGGGCCTGCCTTGCCCTCCTTCTCCTCCTGCGTCTCCTCTGTGCTGCCTGTTGTTGTTGTTGCTGTTGTAGTAGCACATGCATTGCTATCAGGTCCTCCAGTCCCAACATTGCTAGTCATATTGGCATCATTGTGGAGTGTGACTGGGTGTGGGTAGGGGTGGGGTGTGCTCTTTTTGTACTCCCCTGAGTCTGTATTGCCTTCACCTGTGCTGTTTCTGTGCACCTGTGGCAGCTGCATTCACTTGACATGGCCCTTTACGGTTGGTTCGCGATGGCGTTATTTGCACCATGGCGGTAAGGTACTTAGCGGCCTCGGTGATGGCGTTAGGTGCATGTCCGCTTGGGTCGGCATTTGCGTACCTTTCCGCCATGGCGCTAAGTACGGTGTGGGCGGTTGCGTGCGCGCACCCTTAGCGCAGTTAGCGGCAGCGTTAACTACGATGCCGCTATTGGCATCGTAGTTTACGGTCAGGAGTCATGATCGGACCTGGCGGAAAACGATGGCGGTAACCATTTACCGCCATCGTTTTTCACTTAGCGCCAGGGTCGTAATGAGGCCCAATGTGTCATAAATTTGTATCTCTGGTTAAAATACAGAGAGATTTCTCGACATGTTTCTGTTCCTAGAATTAGTATGGAACATTCATCAGGCGGTACATAGATGACAACGTAACCAAGTTAACAGTAAAATACAAATATTAACAATGAAGATTTCATAGCATATGTAAAGTAAAAACACAAAAAGGGCAAAAAGTGAGCTCATGAATAGCAATTTGAATTGTATGGTTCAAAATACATGAACCATGGCATTAAAAAAGAGGGGACAAGTACCTCCAATGATGCCTGTGGGTGCTCTCTACTGGAAGGTAGTAGGAGGTAGAAGACCGGAGGTCAATCCTACATGAGATAAAAATATCCATTAAGCGCCAGTAATCGCTTAGAGAAGCACGAAGTGTGCACATAGCATAGCAGCGGGAGAGACAACACGAGCGACCACCCTGTAAAAAACGTGCATAGAATGGCCTGTGAAGAGATAACCCAGTGTCGGTACGAAACTCAGGGGGAACAGAAACAGAGAAAGCGTGTGTGCGGTAGGCTCTGGGAAAAGAACCCCGAAAGGCGAAATGTAGCAAGAATCCTAGCCCGGGTATAAAGAGCCCGGAGTGCGCATGGTAGGCACGATACGTAATAGCACTAAAGAGAATTGACCAAGTCTCTAAGAGGAGGTGGTAAACAATAAATACCAGGATAGTCCGACCCATATTAAACCCAACTAAGTGTCGCCAAGAAATGCACTGAGTCAAGCTGGAATGGAAGGCTCTCCACAGCAGATCCTGCATCGGTAGTCATGGAGACTCAGAAGTCATTTTACTATGTCTGGTGGATGAAGAGCAGCCAAGGAGGAGGTAAACACAGTGGCCATTTTAGAATGACAGAAGACCGTCGTGAACACAGTCAATCAAAGATGTAAACACAGAGCAGGTTTGCCGCGGCAGAGGCCCGGAAGGGCAAATAGCGGTCCCTAAGAGTCTCTAATGTAGACAAAGGTTAGCTGGCCCGAAAAAGTCGAAAGTGACGTGTCAGAGGCACAGAATCCTTCGGTCTATAAAACGGTGAGTCTCAGGGGAGGAGAAATTATATAAAAGAATATATATATATATATCTCGCCCAATGAAAATAGCCTAACAGAAAGGCTAAAGAATGGCCTGAAAGATGCAGAGTATGAAGCACTGAGAGGTCGAAAAACGCCTCGATACAAAAAGGTGTGAAGGAAAGAAGAACAACGTGGGAAAATTACATAAGATGAGAGAAACACAGACCCGTGGGAAAGGCTAGATATTATGCCATTCAATAGAATCATTGAGACCCTTTATATCACTGCGTAAGGTATATATCATTTTTTGCTCCATCTTTAGCAATTTCTTCTCACGTGTAGCATAGTTAGTCCCTTTAAGGGCTATGAGTATAGTCCATTTAAAATCCTCGTGGTTATGCTTTAGAAGGTTGAAAAGTTTCACCATGGGAGCATTTTCAGTTCTGTTCTTCAGGCAGCTCCGACGTTCCATGATACAGGTTTTGGCTTCGCGGGTGGTCTTGCCCACGTAGTGCAGTCCACATATACAAGTAACCAGATAGACCACAAATTCAGTGTTACAATTCGTCAGATTTTTTTGGGTCCAGAGCTTTGAGAGGCCAACATCAATAGTTTTAGTTTTGGAGGTCAATTTACAGACACCACAGGAGCCACAAGGGTAATGTCTGATGGCTTCGGGTAATCCCCATAAGGTGGTCAATCTTGGTTCAGGGATGATAACAGATTTGAGTTTGCTGTTGCTAACTCTGTTACCTATAGTTGTACTCCTTTTATACGCAAAGGTAGGCATAGGCATAGCTTGGGTGGTGGTTTTAAAGATTTTCCAATTTTTCTTAATAATGTTGGTAATTTCAAAGCTCTGGTCAGTAAAGGTGTTAACACAGAAAATGCGATCATCTTTAGGTTTGACAGATTTAGGTTCAAGTAGAGCTTCACGATTATTATTAAAAGCCCTTTTTGCCGATTTCTTCACCAATTTTTTTGGATAACCTCTCTGTCTAAGTTTCTTACTGAGAGTAGTGGCCTCTGCCTCGTATGTTTCTTTATCCGAACTATTCCTCTTGAGGCGTAGAAACTGGCCAAAGGGAAGGTTGTCACGTAGGTGTTTAATTTGGCTGGAGTAGTCCAACAGGGAGTTTTTGTTGGTAGGCTTATGATATGGCTTAATTTTGAGGACCCCATTAGCAGCAAAATTGTGGGACTAAATGGACTCCTTTTGGGAGAGTCAAACGGCATGCTGCTTACCACGAAACATGTTGCATATGTGCCAGTGATCCAGGGGAAACAGATGATGATGAGCAATGATGTTCAAAAGCAGCTCTATGCCGATGCCAAAAAGCCAGCCAGACCGAAGAAATGGATTTGTGGAATGCAAAAGTCACGTCAGGTACAAACGCAAACAACGTTGATGCCAGCTATACAACAGATGTCTTCCGGACGGCGAAAATATTCCCCGATTATTACCCAAACAGAGAATATGTGGACGTATTTGGCACAGCAAGTACTCAACATTACGCACTTTTGCCTTACTGACGTGCAACATGCAGAAGCTTTGCTGACTACATGTTTAGTAGCGGTACTGACGCCAGTTTCGGTTCTAAAGCATATTTTCGGCATCACGCACAATGATTCTTTGACTCAGGATTCTGATATCAGACAATCCTTTTCAGTCTATGAGTACTGCAAGTTTTGCCAGGAAACAGATCGCAAGTGGAGAAACTTGACTCGTATTATAACATACAATATAACTGAAGGCGATGTGTGTTTCGTTATGACCTGCAATGTAAAAGAAATTGGCAAATGCCAACAGATGAATTTAACCAAACAGAAAAATCAAACTGCGTTTGAGAGAAGGTTGTGTTCACGAGTTCCAAGCACATGTACCAGTGTGAATAATACTATGGGCCTCATCACGAGTTGGGCGGTAATGCCAGCGGTATTAACGCCTCAGTTATTAGCCCTACCGCCAAACCCCCGCTATTGGCGCCGGATCACGGGATGGTGGTAATGGAATTCCCCTTTCCCTACTGAGCCCATTTGGGAATGCTCCATTCCCCATTGGGCTCAATGGGGAATTTTGGCGCTCTTACCGCTGGCGGATTTCCCGCTGGCGGTAATAGCACAAATTTCCAGCGGATTTCCCCTCAGCTCAGAGCTGGGGAGAAATCCGCTGAAGCCCTGATTTGGCAGACCCTTAAATCCGACGGTAATAGCGCGACCGCCGGATTTAAGGGTTACCGCCAAACTCGTGATGAGGCCCTATGTCTTGTAATCATACAGTGATAGCTGCCAGTCATATGAGTCACGTCAAACTTCCAACAGGATGGCTCTTCTCATGTGGCAACATCACATGCACTTACATTCCAGCTAACATTTCCGGAGGTCCATGTGCCTTAACTCGATTAGGGCTAATGATGTTCCCTTTACACCCAGCAATGTCTCGAAGAAAAAGGTCAACTTTTAAATCTGTGGGTTTATCCCCAGATTGTGATTCACATGTGCATTTGTTATCAGAGGCTGAGGTTCTAGCATTAGCCCTTTCATTAGTAGGAGTTTGGGGTTTAGCCGCTGGGGGTTACAAATCTTTGATTAAACTAGCATGTTTAGTGGTAGAAGGACTTAATCATACTTCTCAAGCATTAGAAGAGTTGCTCCTTGATAGCAAAGTTATTAGAAAAGCAACTTTGCAAAACAGGGCTGCCGTTGATTATCTCTTGCTGAAACATAATTTGGGCTGTAACGCAGTTGACAGTATGTGTTGTTTCAATCTAAGTGACCATTCATGATCCATTGAAAGTCATATTAGAGGTTTGAGGGACCACATTTCCCAAGTGTCTCAAGATCATACTGGGAATTGGTGGGATTGGTTATTTTCATGGATTCCTGACATTGGGGGTACACTGCGTTAAGCCTTTGCTTGGATTTGCATTATTTTGGCTATTATAATAATTGGTTGTTGTTGTATTCAATGTATTCCTAACTTGGTTCTAATGCTTCGTTGGTTTCAGAGACCGGCTCCTCTGCCACTGGGCTATGGAAGATAAATATCCAAGGTTGGATTGCTATGCTTGAGCTAAAACATGGCGCTGATGCGCAATGCATTCTGGGGGCACTCAGAGCTATAATGGATATTATTCCATGCCACTGCACTTGCTTTGCTAAAAAACATGCTTTCAATGTTATTCGTTGCTGAGCCTAGTATGCAGGCCTCAGTCAAGGACACTGTGCTAGGAAAGCTGCTGGGATCCACAGGTGCCGGCTGGCACCAGATATAAAAAAAGGGTTTTGTTATGTCTTGCTCAGGATGAGTTATGGAATTGTTTTCCGTGGTGCTTTAGAAGAGGGAATCTTTGCTCCTTGGGGGTTACTGTCGGTTGACCCGGCCGGCAACCAACGGTCACTCAGCAATGCGCACGCACTAATGCCAGAAGGTTTGAGAAATTGCCACCCCTTTTTGAGGAGGGCATATATGTGGAGCTCTGGAAAGGTCAGGTGGAAAAAAACACAAAGACCTCAGTCGGAGGGGGGACGCCTTGTTCTGACCTTCCTGTGGGCAGTTGTGCTCTCTGCCTGGCTGTTACCGGGGTCTTCCAGGCGCTTCTGGTGGGATGACGGATTCAGTTACGCCCATGGTGATGTATTTTCTCTTGACTTCTCTATCCTTTCTGTGATTTATTTCTGTTTTATCACTTGTTGCTTCTTAGCTATGAATAAATAGCCGTATAAGTGCTCATTATTTTGCTAACTGCGTATCTGGTTGTGAGTTATTGCGCCGTCTACCTGCGTTCAAAGTGTTTGCTGTGCTCTGCAAATGTACTGGTGATAAATAACTGTCCGTGCACTCTTGGCAAGCAATACAAGCGGCCTCCTCCAGCTGGGTGGAGAAGTCCCTGGTCAAAGTGCTGATTTGGAATGATGGCTTCAAGTGGGGAAGGCAGTCTTCGCGGACTTGGAATATCACCTCATCCCTCCTGAAGTTACAGGTCACATCTTCCTTACCATAAGGGCAGGAAGTGTACACCAGGAAATTCCCCTCATGCCGGGTGAAGTTCCTGTCTGGTGTTGTGTCATTGTCACGATCACTGTCAAAACAGTCCTTGGGGATTGGTCCCACCAGTTCATTACCTAAATCTATGGAAAAATGTTGGTCATCAACCGCCATTCCAATAATGGTTCCTGCGGCTAGAGTGATACTCTTTGTTTCTGTTATCCACCTCTATTGGCATGGTGTCATGTTCTATGTTGACTAGTGGTGTTGGGTTTACCCCCAACCCTTGATGTTGGAAGTGAGCATTCAGATGAATATAGGCGTCAGGGTTTTCAGTTTCTGTCCTCTTTTAACTTTCACTTCCAGGGAGAATTGTCGGGTCCTTTCTGGGATGGTGACTTCCTCTCCAATCTGAATTTCAACTGCATAACGCAGCAGTTGAGCTGACCTAAATGCTTTCTCTGGGTCATCAAAGCCCATGGGATTACCCGCTAATCGGGACCCTGCTTTGAAGTTTATTAGGTCCAAACTAATGGCAAGGCGATTGAGAATGTCACTGCCTAAGTAAAATGCAGCAGGGACATCTCGCACGACCCAACAATTATGGACTATGCTCTTGTTGCCTATAGAAATTCTGAGCATACACCTGCTAGGCAGGAGATGTTTGGAATTGGGTATTTCCAGGTCCATTTCTCATTTGTCTATCATGTTAAATGTGGGAATGGCTGGATCTTTTGGGAGTTTGTGCAACATGGCTTCGCTGATGAAGCTCTTACCGTTGTTCACACACAGGGCGAGAACAGAGTCCTTCCCTTCATTTAACTGAATAGGAATGAACAACTGCTCTCCTATTTTCTGAATATCAGCCAGGTTTTGAGCTGATTTTTCATCTTTCTGGACTATAGGAGTGGGATTTTCTGATTGTGAATTTGTAAAGAATTTCAGAGTGTTTCCTACCAGTGTGGAATGCCAACATAGACTGGAAGGAAGGTTGATTTTCAGAAATAGAGAGGACCCCCCATCACCAGTTTGTTGTCCTAGTGCAATTACTCTCATGTCTGGGATTTGGTTGTTCTGGAAATTAAATTCTATTTGGTCAGGTTTTTGTTCAACCATGTGGCATGTGCCGTTTAAACTAACATGGTTGACACTCTGTTTCAATTTTATTGGTCGGTTAGTCTGGGTCCAGAGGACCTTGTTTACACAATCTAGGAGGGGTGACAACCTACGCAGGATGTCATTCCCTAGTTAACAAGGGGTGCCCTCTGGAGTCACAACCATGACCGGGTGCTTCACCTTGTGTCACCCAATTTTAATGTCCAAATCCGCAGTCCCCTCGACGGGAATTTCCTTCCCGTTGAAGTTCTGAAGTTGTCCAGGAAGATGGGTGAGAGGAATTTGGTATTTCTCCCCCCTTCCCGAATTCAATTGATCAAAGGCCCTTTTTGACAGAAGGGTAGCTTGGGATCCAGTGTTCACCAGTGCCAAAATTGTACACTGCCCCTGTATTTGAACCGGGGCATAAAATCTTCCCTCCTTTTCCTCAAGGGGCACAGATAATGTACTACATTTTTGGACAACTGGTGGGTTAGTTTCTTGGTTTTGGATGCTGATAGGAAAGTGATTTGGGCAGGATTCTGTTTGGAGTCTTGGGAATCTGAAAGAAAAAGGTGACAGCTAGATATGGGGGAAGTTTTGGGTTCCCCTGGCTCTGGTTCTGGGCTGCCACCCCTTTTTGGAGGCAGTCACCAGGATGGGTTTGAACAAGGGTATTTTCATGCTGGTGATTCTGGGGTTTGATGATGGGCGGTGCTAACTCAGTCGCCACATCTACCCAGTCTGGATTTGGATCCTTTGGGACCTATTTTTCTTGGGGAGGAGTTCCCCCATCTCTGAAGGAGAAGATCCTTTCCCCAGGATCCTCTGAGGATCCCTCTCCTTCAAACTGGAAGACTTGTACCTCCTCCTCAAAAGGGGAATTTTTGGGTTCTTTATTTCTCATACCCCCCCTCTGCTCCTTGGGTTGCAGACTTTCATGGGCAGGAGATTTTGGTTCTGGTTCCTGGGTTTCCAGGGGCTTTTTACAAGTGGGGAAGGAAGCTTCCTCCAAGGCTTTTCACCCCCCTTCCCCTTGTGCCTCCTCCCTGGGAACCGGTGGGTTGTCTGGGTTCTTCCCCTGTCATTGCTCTTGAGCACCAGGTCCTGGATTTGAGGCATTCTACACTGCCATGCTCATCTGAGGGTTCTGTTGAGCCCTCAGCATGCGACCCAGATCCTGTGCCATGTTTTGGAGCTGGCGCTCTAGTTGGGACACCCCCTCTGGCTGGTATGGGGTCCTCATGTCTCCCCTGGGCTGATCCCAGGAAGGGTAGCTATCCCTTCTCCCAAAATACCCTTGGTTAGGAAAGTTTGGGTACCCCTCCACCCTTGGCCTTCCCTCTCCTGGATTGGGTTGTCTGGGCTCAGGAAAGTGGGGAAAGAAGGATGGATTGTTTTGGGGGTTAAAGTTTGGCGGGTACCGTGGGAAGAAATTCTGTCCAGTATTTGGGGGATTACTGCCCTCCTGGGGGAAGTGAGGAGGGAAGTTCCCTGGGTTAGCTGCTGTCTGGTTGGATCCCCCCTCTTGGGCTGGAGGAGTTCACACATAACCCAGGAAGGGTCTATTGCCTTTGTAGCGTGGGCTAATGTAGTCAGGGGAGTTAGGGGTCCCATTTGTGGGATTGCCTCCCTGGCTCCCTGTTTGTGATTGGCCCGAGGGCCTTCTGGGTTTGGGGTTGTTTTGATTCTGTGCGGGAAGGTTTTTAGGCCCTGCATCTCCAAATCTAAAATGGGGGCAACCTTCACCTCCGCCACTTTAGCAGCAGCAGGGGTGTTGGTTGTTTTGGGGCTTTTGGGATTATTTTTGTTTTCCACTGGCTTTTGCACCTCGTAAATGCACATGGCTTGTTCAATGACCCAGTCTAGTGATCTTTTCTCGTGAAAGTCCCTCACTAGCTGGGTCATGATGCACTTGGGGAGAGCGTGGAAGAAAGTATTTACAAACTCTTTGCTGTCAGTGCGCACCCTTCTAGTGGTCTGCACAAAAGCATGCTTTAACTCTTGCACACATTCTTGTGGGGCCTGATCTTCCCCACATTGCAAGTTATAGACTGCCTTGCGAGCCTCCGGAGGATTCCTGTGAATAGAAAAATGTTTCAAGATGGCCGCCCTACAGGTGGACCATGTAGAATGATTCTGATCCGCCAGCCCCTCAAAGAAGCTAGAGTACTCGGGAGAAAATGTCTACTTTACATATTGAATACAGCTTTGGCTGTCATTCAAATGGAAAGTGGCCATCATTTGTTCAAATAGCTCAAGGTGCTCCCAAACCAAATACTTTGCATTCTTATGATAGGGCGTGATGACGATCCTAATGGCTTTGATTTGTTTTAGGGGATCCTTGAGCAAGGCACTCCTAACCTTGTTGGCCTTTTTGGTTCGGGTAACCCTGGTCCACTCATCCTCTGACTCAGAGGCAGTACCAGAGGTGCCTGTCTGGTTTTCTAGGCTCTCCCGGATTCTGCGAGCTAGGGAATGGCTGGCAGAATGTGGGGGCCTAGCGTCTTGGGTCCTGTGGTGCTCAGAAGAGTCTTCTGATTCTTCCTTGCTCCCAGGATTGGCTGATTACCCCATCCACTGTCCTCGCTGGGAAAGGTTCTTCAGGATGCCCTTAGTGGGCCTACTCTCATGGAGTTCCCCACTAAATTTTACCCTCTGGTCTCAGGGTAAATTATATTTTTGAGGATCCATTTCTCTGACCCTCCCCTCATTGGAGTCTCCCTAATCAGAAAAAATTGCCCTAGTACTTGGGAACCCATACATAGATGCACGCCCATCCATTTCGGGGAAGCGCTGATCTGTGAGCCCCATATTTCCCATTGGATTGAAGTCTGCCATCCCTGTGGCCTTGGCTCATTTGAGCCAGTGGACATGGGGCTGGCAGAGTCCATGGAGTTGAAGAGATGAAAGTCTCTAGTAGCAGGGTTCCTGAGGTTATGCTCAGGTGTTTCCCTATCCCAGCAAACCTCATCTCTCTCCGGCCCTGCTCCCTGTTGCCATGCAAGAATCTGGCCCTTTTGTTCTTCTATCAGTGCCTTACTAGTCTCTATTAGCTGTTCCTGCATAGCCACCTGCCTATGGAGCATGTTATTTTTCTCACAGAGAGCCTCATTGTCTCTCTGTGCTTCCTGGGTAATTTTAGAATATTGGGCCAATCTTTGCTGCAGGAGGGTTACCTCCTGAGTCCTGTCCTGACTGGCCTGGTCCTTTTTGGCTAGAGCATCTTCCACCCTCCTGGCGTGCTCTAACAGTTTTGTGTAATCTTTTTTGAGCTCACCCAGTCCTACCGTGCGGTGACCAGAGCACCTTGCTGATTGCAGACCAGAGCGCCTTGCTGTCCAGTCCGGTGCGCCCAGCAGAATTGCTGTCCAGAAATCTTGACTGACCTGAATCCCGGATGAACCCCCAATCTTGTAAGTGATTTCAATCCGGCACTTCACCTAAATCAATGCCTAGCGTGGAATGCACAACTGCAACCCTTATTTATTTATTTGTGTCTATAAATTCCGTTATTTCTGAACGATGTACCACTTATATCACGCCCCTCTCTTTGAATCACTCCCCCCCACCCCCTCGGTCACACTGAACCAGGAATCAGGCTGGTTTGTAAAGTTAAAATATTTATTTATGTAGTTCACAATATATATGTCACACTATTTGAATGGCTATACAATAATCACCAATGGGGTGATGTCACACTAAACAATCTCTTTAATGGCAAGGAGTAATGATAAGCAAAAACAATGCAGCACATAGATGATACTTTGTGTATGTTCAATCAAATAGCAGGATGGTTACTATTTCGCCCTGCACACCCTTCAATCCCCCCAATATGCAATATAAAGAAATAGAAGGAGAGAGAACAGGTTTCAGGAATGCAGACTTCAAGCAAATATATCAATCCCAATTTCCCCCAGCAAACACCAGAGAGAAAGAGGAATGATTGCAAAACTATCAATGAAATGAATGAATTGGGTAAAACACTGAAAATGGGTTTAATTCACTGAAATTATTTAAATACTAATGGGAGCCGCTTTATCTGATTTCAGACACACACTAGCAATGATTTGAAAGTAATAAGCAAGTTGAAAACTTAATTTTGAGGTCGGGTGCAATGAAAAGCTATTTTACACGTTATAGATTTTGCCAAAATGAAAAATTTGCGGCAAACTTTTCTGCTTGCAGTAAGCACAATTGTGGAAATACTATAAGGAATTGAGATGTGGTTTTGAGTTCTTTAGAAAGCTTAGGATGTTAGCTACAAGTAGACACTTAAATACTTTCTCTAGCATTAAGTATGAAGAAGTTATGAACTTTTCGTGGAGGTCGTTTTTTCAGAAAGAGGCAAAATTGTAAAACAAGGATGCGCTTTTAAAATACAAACAAAGTTTCTTTACACTAGGGATGGACTATGAAGAAACAAACTACACTGATGCTCAGCCACTTGATCAAGGCAACTGCCAGCTGAGACGCTTGCCTTCTTTAGATGCAATATATCAGCACAAAGATGATATTAACAATATTATTACAGAAGGACTATAGGATAAGAGAAAGAGAGTTCAGGCAAGACAAAAGGGATTTCTAACAATACAGTTCTGGATAAGATAGATTTGATTTGGATAAGGATGACTATGGAAAGTACATAGGCTAGTGACAATCCTATACTATGGATACTCACTACCAATGTTTTGAATGGAACCGTCAGGGATTCTGGCTCTGGTCAGGGATACTTTCTGGGACAGACTTCTGGGCACACCGGACTGGTCTCGTTCAGCGATCAGCAAGGCGCTCTGGACACCGCACGGCAGGACTGGACAGCAAGGCGCTCTGGTCTACTCTGCACATCACGACTGGACTGGATCTGCAATGGCTCTCTGATCTGCACAGCACAGCACCAGATTGGGGTTTAATCTGCCCTTCTGGTTATGAAGATGATTCTTTGGCAGGCAAGCAGTTACAGCAGAGCCCGGCTGCTTCTTTGGTTTCCCCTTTAAGTTGAGGGATGGGTTCTGGAAGTTAGGCTCAGCTGAAAGTGGTTCAGCTATGCTGTGAGCCTTTCTGCTTGTAAAGTTTCTGTAGTCTGGAACAAGGAGTGTGAATAGATCTCCTTCAAAGTGCTTCGCCAAATTCAGGCTGGTGGGTGGATCACTCTGTTCTGAGTCTTCAGCTGTCTCTATTCATGTGTTTCATAAAGGGGTGGGTAAGCTGAATTATCCTAGGCGCACCCCTAGGTCATCTATTGGCTAAAGTCTGCTCTCTCCCTTGATTGGTGGGGAAAACAGAGTGTCATCGTGATGATGTGGTTTATGAGGCACAACATCCTCCCCTTTGCCTTTTGCACATAAAATCTATTTTTGATATAATACATCTTTACATATGTACAATCTTTATACCAATAACATACATAGATCACATATTTTGTGGAGCTCACCCTCTTCCAGGCCTCGTAGCTGTATGATCTTGGATCTGGATTTGACAAAGTTTTGCACTTTTTGTCTGGGACACGATTTCTAATGTGTCAAAAATGTTGTACATATGTGTGCATGACATCTGGGCATAATCGTATCAAGTTTCATGCTTCTGACATAAATACAATTGCTACAAAACCAGAATTTTCACTGTGCCTTCTCAGAACATCACAGAGAATTCTGGGTCCTCTTAAAATGTGCACAAAAAAATCACATTAACAATGCTGTTAATTCTATAATTTTTACAAATTCGCACAGTCCTGTATCTGTCTTTTTCAAAAATATGCTTTCTGTGCTTTGTGAATCAACAAAAGTGTCTATCCCTGCCCCCATCTCCATCTTGCAGCTCAAGAGCAATCTCCTCCCTCTACCTCCTGGTAGAGGCCACTTTGACACTTTACAATCTGCATATCCTTTCAGCCAAGGAAGGTCCATTGTCCACTTCTGCTGCAGCAGCCCAAGATCCACTCCTCTGATTTAATCAACACAAAGGTGTAAGTTCCTGGCTTTGGTGGGAAGCAGGAGAGATGCCTTTTTGTTGGAGGAAAGCTGGGGGGACTGGTTTTGGTGACTTTGAGTTCATCTTAAATTCACTGTCAATTTCTTACATTTTAAAATAAAACTTACAATTTTTACACAGGCAACTAGAACACTGATTCCAGTCCTTAAACCATGGAGATTAAATAGTTGCAACCTATATTACTTTTGATAACAGGTCACTTAATTCCCAGACATTTGATTCCAATTGCACAAGTTTAAGCTTCTGATGCAACTAATGACAGCTGTCATACAGGTGGCCGCTGGTACTGCGCCCATATTTTGACAGATTTTCAAAGGCAGGCACACTTTTTACTGTGGATATTTTGATGATAGATTCCGCTTTTCCTGACATTGTGTGTTCATGTTGATTCCTTAAATGAAGTGATGGGTAACACCCAGCAAAGATATTGTATGTTTTGTGGTGTTTTGGACCATTATTTTGTATTTTCAGCAACCAAGAAAAGGGGATTTCAGAGCAATTTCCGGGTTTCTCCCAGTAAAGCACTGCCTTTCATGCAGTTTCCATTTTTCCCTGGTAGGCAGCTCAGTGATATGTTTCAGCAGTGGGGTCTCCTTCCACCACTGACAACAGGCAAAGTAGATTTGGCAGCCATCTTTTCCTGGTTTCAAAGCGCAATTTTCATAGGTTTTGGCACGCATAGGGCTTTTGCTGCCATTTTGATGATTCTTGCACCATCAGCACACAGGGATGTCGCAGGGCAGGGCGTAGTAGGTTAAAACATCCCACACCACCCAAAGGTTGTTTCTTGTGCAAGGAGCAGGGCCATAGCCAAGGGGATGCTCCTGGCAAGGGCTTACTCAAGCAAGCCATAGTGAATGTTGGACTCATGGAAGAGGCCATCATTAGTGTAGGCCTCCTAGAGGAGGAATTTCCACTAGGCCAAGGAGTGGCTGAATGTGGATTGGTTACACTGAGAGGGAACGGTACAGGGTCTTTGGAAGAAATCTCATTACCCAATAATACTCAACCCTATTTAGAACATGTGTATATCAATGGACACAAAACTCCTGCGGTCTGAGAATCCGCGGCTAGAGACACTGTCACCCGGCATTGGGTACAGCAAGGCCAGTATATTGATGGGCCTGATTGTAGCATCAGTGGGGTTGACGGAAGGGGTAAGTGCCCCTTGGCGCTAGTAGAGTTCATCTGGCGAGGTGAAATGACCCAGGGCAGTATAGCAGTGAAAGACTCCATCCCTGTCCCATGTCTGTTGAGTAATGATCTTCCTGATCCTGAGTTAGTCACAGTGGCTTCCCAATCGAGAGCCAAAGAGACTGCCAGAATGAACGCTCCCAGAGCCTTAGGGCCATGAGTGCTTCCAGAGGGATTGTTGGAAGGACTGGTGTGACCAGTAGTGCCTAGTCCAGTTCCACAGACTGCTGAGTTGCCTACTCCTGTGGGAGAGAGGCCATTAGCCACTGAGGACCCTACTTTGGTAGCAGGGGACTCAGTGACTTTAAAGTTGCCTGCCGCAGCGCCGGAACCTGGGGTGGAGGACCAGGTGGGCGCAGATCTGAAGGGCCTGCCCAAGCTGGACGAGTTTGCATCAGCCAAGGGCCCAGATCAGACTGACTTCTTCATAGCCCAGAAAGAGTGTCTGTGGAAGCAGGCGGAGGAGCAGCAGGCTAAGGGCAAGGCCCCTGGACTGTTCAAAGTGTACTGGGAGGATAGACTCCTGTACAGTGAGCCAAAAGACTCTGGGGGTGAAGGCACCGGAAGGTTGGTGATTCCCCAGTGCCACAGAAAGTTCCTTCCAAATTCCTTTAGCGGGTCAATTGGGAGTGACTAAGACATAGGACTGGTTGTCTGCACACTTTTACTGGCCACAGTTCAGCGTAAACGTTAAGGAATGTGTCAGTTCCTAGCCGACTTGTCAAGCTTCTGCCAGGTCTAGTGGTGCCACAAAGGTCTCCTTAATTCCACTACCCACGGTTGGGAGATCTTTGGAGAGAATAGGCATGGAAATTGTGGTTCCTTCAGATCCTCAAACCAGCTAAGGGAAAAGATACATCTTGGTGGTGGTAGACCACACCACAAGGTACCCTGAGGATGACCCTCTGAGGAGCATCAAAACCCCTGTGGTTGCAAAGGCTCTGATTGGGATATTCTCCCGTGTTGTATTCCCCCAAGGAAGTCATTTCTGACAGGGGATCAAACTTCATATCAGCGTATATGAAGGCTATGTGGGAAGAGTGTGGAGTCACCTACCGGTGCTCTCCATCCTTCCATCCACAAACAAATGGGCTTGGGTTTTTCATCAAGACCCTGAAAGGCATGATAGGTGGCTTGGAAGACCACCTGAGGAGAAAATTGGATACATTCCTGCCATGCCTTCTGTTTGCCTACAGGGAGGTGCCACAGAGTGGAGTAGGGTTTAAATCCTTTGAGCTTGTGTTTGCACACCATGTTCAGGGTCTCCTCAGTCTACTGAAAGAGGGCTGGGAAGGCAACCCCTCATCCCCTACATGAGAGGTGGTGGACTATGTTATTTGCCTTTGGTCTAGAATGGCAAAGCACATGGAACAGTGAACAAAAAACCTAAACGCTAGTCAGGTGCTGATGAAGCACTGACACGACCAGAAGGCCAGTGGTTGTGGATTATGGAGCCTGTCAACCCCATTGCCCTTAAGGACAAGTGGACTGGGCCTTACTGTGTCCTGGAAAAAGCCAATGGGTGATTTATCTCATTGATGTGAAAGGACCTCACTAGATGTGCAGGGTCTTTCACGTCAACCGGCTAAAACCCCATTATAGCCGGGATGATTTGGTCATGGCATTAGTGACTGACAGGGAGACTGAGGAGGGGACCGATCCCTTCCCAGACCTCCTGCTTACTGAAGCCACAGATGGGTCAGATGAAGGTGTCAACCTTGCAACAGACCTGTCAGAACAGCAACTGACAGACTGTTGCCATTTTCTGGGACAGTTTGCCTGTCTGTTTTCCCTGACTACAGGTCGCGCAGATTGAAGCACCCAAAAAGACCAGTGGTGGGAAGACTCAGGTTTGCTTTGTGTGGACTACAGGGGGCTAAATTCTGTGACAAAGACAGATGCTCATCCCATTCCTCGGGCAGAAGAGCTCATTGGCAAGCTCAGCGCTGCCAAGTACACAAGTACCTTTGACCTTGCAGCGGGGTATTGGCAGGTCAGCTTGACAGAGGGAGTGAAAGAGAAGTCAACACTCTCAACCCTGGAAGGACATTATCAGTTCACTGTGATGCCCTTCGGATTGAAGAATGCCCTTGCCACTTTTCAGCGGATGGTTAACCAGGTTCTGTCGGTCTGGAAAACTTCAGTGTCACCTTTTTAGATGGCATTGCTGTCTTCAGCCACACCTGGAAGGGTCTCTTATCCTACCTGAAACAAGTGCTTCAGGTGCTGCAGACTGCAGGTCTTACTATCAAGGCCACAAAGGGCCAGATAGCGCAGGGCACTGTGACTTACCTAGGCCACCTGGTCAGTGGAGGTAAGAAACAACCTCTCAAAGCATAGGTACAGGCTGTGAAGGATTGGGACATCCCCACCACACAGACGCAGGTGAGAGCCTTTCTAGGTCTCACCGGGTACTACCGATCGTTCATCAAGGGGTATGGGACCATTGCCATGCCCCTGAATGATGTAACTTCCAAGAAGATTCTGAAATAGGTAACTTGGACCCCTGCCTGCCAAACCTCTTTTTAGGATTTAAAGGATGGATTGTACAGGGCCCCCATTCTGAAAGTGCCAGACTATGGTCAGGAGTTAATTATCCAGACAGACACCTGTGACTTTGGGATTGGAGCAGTATTAGCACAGCTGAGCTCTCAAGGGGCAGAGCAACCTGTTGCCTACATTAGCAGACGATTGACAAAAATGGAAAGGCACTGGGCTGTTGAAAAAGAGGCTTACACGGTTGTGTGGGCCATAAAGAAGCTGAAACTCTACATCTTTGGGTCGCACTTTATGATCCAGACCAGCCATCGGCCTCTTCAATGGTTAATGACAATGCAAGGGGAGAACCCTAAGCTTTTGCATTGGGCCATAGCCCTAAAGGGATTAGATGTGGACATCGAGCCCAACCCAGGCTCAAAGCATGGAAATGCAGATGACCTTAGCCTGTTCTTTCACCTTGATGGCAATCCAGACCCTCAGTAGGGTGGTGGTTCACATGTTGAGGCTAGGAGGTGCATGTGAGGAATTTGACAACATAGTGGGTGTGAGCTCACCTGGGCTTTTCTGAAATTTTAAATGAAATTGAATGATGGTAGATCAACCCCCGGAAAATGCGTGGGGCTAATCCACACACATTTTCCTATGCTCACAGCGCGACATATACATAGACCCACTGGAGCTTCAAGGGAGACCTGCTGCTTTAATCAGGAACCACAGAGAGATCAATTAAATAGATAGACCACTTGACCCACAACAGACAGGAAGATGGGTGGGACTTAGTATTACATGTTTTCCCCTCTTTACCTTTTTTGCTGTAAAGCATTCTGGTTATGAACTCATACATACAGGAGATAGTTGGTGGGGACCCAGGATTGGTTCATTAAGGTAGGCTTAGCCTACACCAATCATTGGGGCCATTAGGCTTTCAAAGAAGGTCAGGCCACTCTTTTGGCAGATCATCTGAAGACTTTGCAAGGAATAAAAAGAACTTATTTGGAGCCTGGCTGAAGGTACAGTCTGCCTTACAGCTTACGCCAGTGAAGGAAAACCAGGAATTCCAAAGAAGGAAGCAAGATCCCTCCCCTAAACATCTCACAGGGAACAGAGGGAGATACTGAATCCTGTGGACCCTCCAGCAGCTCCAGAACTGGAACACAGCATGCACACAGCATGTCCTACTAGGCTCTGCAAGCAAGCTTCCTCGGTGGGAAGTGCCAGAGAGTCTCTGAACCAAACCAAGGGCAAGGCCGTTGCCTGCAACACTCTCCTCAGCTTTGGGCCATCTGCCTTACAGGACAACACAAGCCCAATGAAGAAGCTAGGAGGAGTGCAATGACAAACATCAACCAGCGCTCACCTTAAAGGACATTTTAGAGCTAATCAAGCTCCTCAAGCTGAAACCGACTGCACCGCTGACTGCTGTCACGCCACAGTCACTAACGCCATCCAAGATGCCTCTACCAGTGCTTCAGACCCACCAACAAGCAATGAGACAATGTTTCCTGACCGCGAGCCTCCATGTAGGCCAGCCTGCAGCCGTCCGTCCACCCTTGTTCGCCGAACTGCCTGCCGCCTGATACCCACAGCAGTCTCCCATCTTGAATGTCAAGCAACAAGAACTTTTACAAGCACAAGGTACATTGTGGTTCTGTCCTTCTGGTCCTTCACCGAAGGCCCCTAGTGATATTTTATGATTCATTTCTCCCTTTGTGCTGAAATCAAGTATCCTTGAACTATTGTGATCAATTACTTTTCCAACTGCCCTCCTATCAATATCCAGAGTGCATCACTTTTCCTCTTTAATACTGTCTGTCCTCTACATTCCTTCACAGGGTGGTTGTATTTTGTAGTGTGCTAGAACTGTCCATTGAATATTAATAAAATAGACATGTTTATACAACATTGACTGGACAGTCCCTTTTATCATAGGGTAACAATTGTATTTTGGCTGTGTTGCAACTAACCAACGATCCACAACCTTGCACAGATAAGCCTGCCGTTCAGTCAATGTTCCCAAGATTGGACAAGAAGGTTTATAATTTGCTTGTGTTTCGAATCTGTTTGGATCCCTTCTGGTGTGCTAGAAGTGTGTGGCTGATTGATAGTTTAGAAACCAATATTCATCCCTGGAACACTGGTGCCCAGGAAGTTGATTCATCACACCCACATGTTTTCTACCTTGAATAACTGCAGTTTGATGGTCTCGAGCTGGATTGATGGTACTCAGTACCTGTAGTGTGTGTTTTCAAATGAATGACTTGATTTCTACCTTTTTTCAGGCACTGCAGCAGTGTCTTTGAGGCAGGACATATGGATAGTTTTGAAGGGTTTCTCGAATATAGGAAATGTAAAGTTTCTTAACATGCTTGAGGTTGTCTAGGCGACTCGCATTAACTCAAGTGCAGCATTGAAGGCTTCAAAGTAGATAGGCTTGAGTGGCTCGAATTGGTGATTCAATGTTTGAAGGTGGGCTCATAGCTCAGGTAGGGCTTTGTTGCATGTAGTTATATCACTCTTCAAACATGGTTTGAAGGCAAATCAATGACCTGAAACTGAATTAATTACCTTTTTGTTTTGCTGAATTTGCTTCCCTCACATGAGGAAGGTAACTGAAGCATCGCATGGCTCACAGTCTCCCCCCTCTGTACATAGGTGTCCTGGTCCCAAGTTCCCAGTTTCAGGCAGGATCCAGGTTCATTCAGCAAGTGTTCCCTACTGTTCCCCAGAAATGCTAAGGAAATTGCCTCTCTCCATCTTCTGGTCAGGTGTCCCCAAGAAGGCTTGGAGCCAACACAATATCAATCTTTGTAGCAAAAGACTGGGGCACTCCCACTTCATGTAGAGGTTTATCCTAGTAGGTTGTTGGTGGTTTTCAAGCCCCCTGGTAGAAACATCTCCCTTGTGTGAGTGTCCTGCCTCTTTTTTAGTAATTTCCAAAGTTCCTTGCCCCAGTGGAATTGATTCAGTGTAGGAACTAAGCATGATAGGAGGGGATCTTTCCTGCCTATGACCGCCCATGCTACCGCTGCTCTGCCTACATCATACCTACCTAAGAACAAAGCGCTCTGACTGCCACTATCTTCCTTTGCCTTAAATACCTCCTGCTGTCCTGCCTCAATGTTTTGTTTTGGGTTCAGCCTGGCCTTTAGAAATCCACCGTTCACATGTGAATTAAGTGAAAAATGGCCACTTGGGGGATTAAAAGAAATGAGTGAGTTGTACGAAAGCTAGCTGGTATAATTTCTGTGAGAAAGAGCTACAGAATGACTCATGTAGACACACGCTAAGTTCAAAGCACCAACAGGCAGGTTTTCATATGTTTAAATAATAAAAAATTATATGACCCATAACTTTGATCTGCTCAAAGCACAGCAAACTCCTGTGAAATAAGATGCTTGTCAAGCATCCACTTTGAAGGCTGCTATGCTAGATATAATGAACAAAAGGACAATGCAATGTTGCCACGTGGCTTCAAATTAGAAATTCTGCCTAAGCATGGTTTTAGGCATCAGAGTCATCTTGGGTGGATATTGTATTTGCTCTGACTATTATGCTTTAATTCTACTAAGGTCAGGGTGCCAAGTGACAACCATATTATATTTACTCACTGTCCTCATTCCAATAGGCTTTTACAGAAAAATACATGAATGCTACGTGAGCATTTCTCTGCTGCATGTTTCTTTATTCCTGAAAGGTAGCCATGCTGCATAACATTGGGTGTTTTGTCAGTCATCTGCGCACAGTAGAAATTGTACATGTGTTTAACAGCAATTCAGTTATGCAACACATGATCTGGCAGAATCAGCCGGGTAGAAGAAATTAACAACACTTTTTGGACACAGAGTATTTCATTGGACTGTTTGGTAGAGTGCACTCTAATGCAGAATTGGTTCGCCTAGAGCTCCTAAAATGGCAACAAATGGGAGATTTCTTCTAGGAGATGGTAATCAATCACAACCCTACAAAGTGAAAAATTGTAAGTGGCATGGCAACCAGCCATCAATAACAATCAAAACCACTAGAAGTGCAAAGCCCTGTTATTAAACATGCATCCAAACCATTTGTATCAAGAGGTTTGATTTACAAAATGATTTTTCCAAATGGCGTCAGCTGCGTATTCATAAAAGTCTCAAAATAGACATTATTGGTGTCTGTAGTGAATAGCCTTTGCTAAATAAACCAGTGGTTTTCTTGAATTTCAGGAACACATTTCGTCTACATGGATGTGACAGCAGGTCATGACATGCACCTCTTTAGCATCCCTGATTCACAGATGGATGCACTTCAAAAGAAATTCCTCTTGCTAATGGATTCCTGTGCAACCAATTTGGCACAGAAAAAGATGGAGCACAGAAATGTGACATGAATCATTCAGGTTGGGGTGGTCAGGAAAGGTCCCCATGATTATGAGGCGTTTATGTTGCGTGCACAGTATGACTAACGGGGGGTGGCCCCGAGCTGGGCACCATGTTGCAATTTCGTAGGTATCAAAGTGAAGTTAATTATGCATGGGATATGTTACTTTAGTGTTCCTGTTGATCTAGAAATGTATACACATTAGCTTGTGTGCGCGCAGAAAGATAAAATGTTAAACCCACCAGATGTAAAAACATACATATAAATTGATATAAATACATGGGGAATTCACACAGGAACAACATAGTTGCGACCCCTTTTGCAAAATGTACTTTGACTTTTAAACCAACCTTGCCAGGTTTCAGAAGGCAGGGGAATGATTAACTTTCACCTTCAGGGTCCATACAGCTGTAGAAAATAGCCCTGAGTTTTTATGGTCTGATAAGTCTCTTAGATAGTAGATGTAATCTCCTGCTGCCTAAGAGTGTGGCAGAAGCAGTTTCATTATTTATTTTGGTCAATACTGAGTGCCTAAAGCTATTCAAGAGTTTCAATTGTGCGATGAAGTGGGAGTTTTTTTAGATTGGAATGTTTCAATGGAACAGTGACCTGGGGAAAGTGATAGCATCATTAATAAAGAGAAATCATTCACCCAGCCTTCCTCATATCGCAGGTAATATTCATGCCAGCCATGTGTAAATCAAGAGTTCAGGTTTAGACGGCTTAGGTCAGTTATTGCTATTAATGATATATCTTTCAATTTCCAATGTTTAACCATGTGCTGACATCATGACCTACTGTGAACGAATTCAAAGAAGAGGTGTGTTATGAATATGATCTGAAGATAATTATTATGACAAAACTGGCCAATGAAAATGAAGGAATTAGGAAAAGATGGGATTTCTTTGAAGAGGGTTTTGTCCAATCATTATTGGGGGGTGGATTGCAATAAAATATTTGGGAGTGTTTTAACTGTTGCAAAACTGTATAAAAGATGTTAACTGATGTGGTTTGTTGAGACTTGTTTTAGTTTGGTCCTGCAACACCATTTAACTGCTCCCTGGAAAAATGTACAATAAACCTGCATTATGTACAACCGTGTACTCACTTCTTAAGTGGTGGTCCTGTTTGGGTTAAGGTGATTAAAGCTCCATCTGCACATTTAGTGAGCCAGGTCGGAGTCCAGGCATTCCATGACATACAAGGTCTTTTGTCTGCAGACAGAAGGTGTACCTGTAGGTTTACCTCTCAGCTGCGGCACCTCACAACGGGAACCAGTCTTCAGTGCACTGCTAAAAAGAGGTCTGCAGAGGACATATTAGTTAAAGGTATGTCTGCTCCCCTGAGACATGATGCCGTAGTCTAGCTGTGCAGGACGACTTGACGAAGAACCACATTGGAGAACCTTGGGTACATGTGAGTGCACGTTTGCGATGTAAACCAAGGGGGAAACAGGTAAAAAAGGGGTTATTTCTTTGATTTAAGTTTTGTTTTGGTAAGGGTAGACTTGGAGTATGGGTGGCAGGACTGAAAAAGTGGACATTTTTGATAGAGTGGTTGAACTGCTCTGTGTTGTAAGTCCCCTGTAAATATGTTTTACCCAGTTTGTTATTTTAGAGGTGTGAGGGGGTCCCTTACCCCACATGTCCAGTGTGAGGCTTGTCCGATACCCTTTTGTTTGCTTGTTTGGAACCATCACCTGAAGGTGGGGTGGTATTTTAGGGTAAGTTCAACTTTAGATACCTTTCTGAAGTATGTCTTGACACTCTTTTGTATTTGCTGTGTGGGCGGAGCCCCTCGTCTCGATTTTCTTGGTTAGTCGAAGTAGTTAAGGGAAACTTCCTGTAGTCAGGGAAAGATAGTTTTGTAGTAGAGAAGATTGTACTAGTGATGAAGAGAGCGAGGACAGCAATGTTAAAGTGGAAAGCATTGCGCCCCTCCTATTCTTGAGTGGTGGGGATATTTGGGAGATATTGGTCGGTGGAGTGTTTTTTTTTATAAGATGCTGCCTTCTGTGTATGAGCGAGAAATAGAATTGGAATAAATAGTGAAGTGATGTAGTTGCGGTATAGATGAGAATGGTGAATGAGTGTGAAGTACGACCGACTAAAGATTTGGTATGGGTAAAAAGGGAGTTATTGGGTGAAAATGTTTTGTGGCGTAGCTTCGGCTTGGTGTCAGATTCTTTGTGAAACTATTTTTGGTAACTTGGGTTGGAGTATGGAGACTCTGTTGAATCATTTGTGCCTTGTGTTACCTGGCTATAAGGCAAACATTTTAAAGTATCATAGAAAATGGTTTCGGGAGAGTAAGGGGAACATTATACATTTTTGGCCTGTTGAGGGAACCTATGATACAGGGATAGTGGACAATGTACATACGTTCTTGACTACGGAGCATAAGGGCTCGAAACTGGAAAAGCAGCTAAATGTCTTAGAACTTTGGCAGATGTATGAATAAGGTGGGGAAAGCTATAGTGTTAAAATTGGGGACGAAGGGCTGAAAAAAGACAGTGCAGGAACTCCTTCTGCACCGCCCCCAAATGGGTGCTGTCATTTATCACCCCCTGAGTTTGTTCCACCATTATCCCCAGCAGCTACTGCAGTGGTTCCAAGAGGGACAAAGGTAACGCCTTCATCAGTTACGTCTTCTAAGAACTGGGATTTTGAGGAAAGTGGAAGGATAGCTTCTTTAATAGTTAGGGCTACAGAGAAGTTGAAAACAGAGAGCGGGAAGGAGATAACTCCCCTGACTGCTAGGTTAGCAGATAGATTAAGGATGGATGAGAGAGAAAGAGTGAGACCGGAGTCAGAAGAGTGGATGAATGATTGAAAACGAAATAGGAAGAAGAGGTTAGGCCTTTTCCTGCTAGGATAGAGGATAGGCTGTGAAGAGTGGTAGAGACACAAGAGCGTAAAACAAAATGAAGGAAGTGTTAAGACTGGCAGAGGAAGCAGTAGTGTTGCTACGGCAGCAAAGAGATAACGAGCAGGATGAAGTAAGAAGACAGGTAAGGGATGTAGAAGAAGGAAGGAAGAAACATGGGCAGGTTCTTGTTAGATTTCCCAACTTGGTTATCAGAATGGTTGAGGTGGATATGGAGAACAGGGAGGCTTCCACGAGTACAGGGGCTGAGCAGGGAGGACGTGAGGCAGCCACCTATGGTAATGCGGATTATGCTTTTGTGCTTGTAAAAGAGTCAGGGGATGTAGTATCCAGAGTACATGATGAAGAAGGATGGGAATTGAATGTCACGCAGGAAGAGCAGGGCATAGTCACCCTACCTCCCACTCCAGAAACAGCTATAGAAAGTACACCATGGAGCCATCGGACGCGCCAGCGTTCTCGCACGGGTGTAATTCATGGTAGGGGAGAGATGGGGGAATACCCAGAAAAAACTGGGGTAACTCAGTTTTCTGTTGCCCCTGAAGGGTCTGAGAATAGCATATTATGTCCTGCAGTCACTCATGGACCGAAGTAACTTGATTAAGACACTGACTTTGCTCACTGCAGGTGCAGGGAAGTGGATTTATGCATTAGAGAAACACATTGCCGGTGTCATGCTGGCCAGAGGGGACATGAAGAGCTTATTCATGTCCCCGGTGCGGTAGCGGTCATACGAGCATTGGAAGAGATTGGGGTATCAGGAGTTCAGTTGGATACAAATACCCATGATGGAGCAACTTTTACTACCTTACGGTACAGGTCTGGGAGGGCTTTGCGGATTATGTTTCCCGATACGCCTGATATCAATTAAATTTTAACTAAGATGATGAAATTAGATGATGATCCTGCCGCACACATGCAGTTAATTCAGGAGATGTGGAGGGCAGAAACTGGAGAGGAATAGGACACAAATGTGGTCCAGTATGATTTAGATTAAGTGGTAGGGATGAAGGCCAAGAGTTGGCTGGAAATTCAGGCACACATTTTACAGTTTTGCAAGCGAAGACAGGAAAAAGAGAGGGAGAATGTAGAGCAGACATAAAAAGCAGAGGCTAAGCTTGTTCAAAAGAAATTGGTGAAGAGTTGTCTAGAGGGTGGGGTCAGAGGAATAGGTCTTTGGTTTAATGGGCCAACAGGAAATAATTATGGAGGATTTTATGGGATTCAGTGTTGGTCATGTGGCAGGTTGGGACACGTGTCACAGGAGTATTGTGAATGGCCACAGTAATTTAACACGCAAGTTCAATAGATGCAGGCCCCGACCCTGCCATATGCGACGGGCTCTGTCGCAGCAGGCATGGGTTGAACAGAACCCAGCGACTGGGGTTGCACAGACCTTTGGGTTCCCACCATGTCAGCACAAGCATCGGTGCAGACATGGGATGTGAATCCTTTACCCCAAGGAAGAGTTGCGCACTACACTGGAGTGAGTGTTTTGGGGGAAATCGTTTTTCTCTCCTAGGTGCTAATATGTACCAGGAGTAGGAGAGTCCACATGGGTCTCTGATGTGTCCAGTCCTCTCCGTTACCACTGTAAGGAACTCATGGTGGTAACAGTAAGGACAGACACAAGTGATCACAGTTCAAGGGTGTTTATTGAACTGTACCCGGGTTAGAAAAACGCCTAATCTAAAATGGAAGCAAGCGTCTGCCATCAAATGAAAATAAGGCAGTCCTAGTGGCATTGTATCAAATAAAAAGGGCCTATACTAATAACCCTATTGCCAAACCTTACAACTAATACAAAAAGGGGTGTAGGATGGTTTTCAATAAAAGAAAGAAGTGTTCACAAATAATATGTCAAGATGCGGTAGCTTGGGTCTCCCTTCCCCACGTTTTGAGCACGGGTTAAGGTGGGATCTTGGAGCACAGTACAGTCGCGAGCTTCCCCAGCACGAGACGACAGTTCCATCTGCAGCTATCAGGGCCGACGATGGCCAAGTCTTGTTTCTCCTGAAACTCTCTTGCCTTTGAGGGCCTGACGTATTCAAGTATCACAAAAAACCAAAGTTCCTCTAACAAAATGAAAGTTTGTTTCCTGGTTTCACTTAGGGTGAGGATTCTTCAACCCTGGGTGCCCCTCTTCTGACGCCTCTTTACTTTCAGCCTCCCTCCACTGGGTTCACTATGGCCTTTCCTTCCTTCACAATTCTTAATGTCCTTTTAAACAGTTCCAGTGGACATCCCTCGGTCGGGTTCATTATTGTCACCACACTATTTCTTGGGACTTTAGACTTGCCCCTTTCTCGTCAGCATCCCTCTTCTGGGTTCACTCTTGCCAACATCACATTCACATTTACTTTCAATGTTTGCGGGATTTACTTCCCTTGCTTTCTTACATGTCGGGATTCACTTCCCTTGCTTTCTTTATAGTTCTTAGGTCAAAGGCTTTCCACTGTACAGGGATTTTGCTTGACCTCCTGTATGACCACTTTGACCTCTCCTGGCAGCTCTCCTATGGCCTTCTGGGATCTGTAGTATGACTCAGACTGGGATTGACCAGAGTTTCTTGGAGCAGCACCCACGTGGTGCTGGTCCACTTTTGCAGCTGGTCTCCCCTTTACAATGTTACAGTTCTTTTAGCTTTTCTCACTTTGCCACTTTGCGACTTTCATTCACCACAGCCCGGTTCTTATCGTCTCTCCCCTCGACTCACTGGCTGTGATGAACCGCTTGGCATTCCTCTTAACTGGAGTCAAGCCTGGTACCATGGAAGCAGGAGTCTCCCTTGCTCCGGCTTATAAGCGTTGATACGTCCTGTGTAACATTGACATCTGCTGCAGGACACTTGTGCTATTGTCCTCAGTCTTATGATTCCCTCTGTGGGGATTTCGTGGGGTTTTGTCAAAAAGGGCAAGGTCGTATCTCTCCTCGTTGGCCTCTCGATATTTGCTGCCTTTCTCCTCCTCATCAACTATGGGGACAAAAATGTGTGCAACTCAAGGTCAGTGTTAATAGTGTCACTGGTAATGGTCAACACTATAACTTGCAGCAATGAAATTGCTTACTTGGAAAAGTGTTTTAAAATTGTTTGTGGATTTCTGTTTCCAGTACGGATATATTCTCCAGGAGTGTTATATTTGTTTACACTTTTGTATATTTGTATGGTTTGATAAAATTGTCTACAAGGTTCATTTTAGTTATCAACGTGTAGTTTTAACTGAGATACATTTTTCTACTGTTGATTCTTAATACGTTTTCTAATTTGATTGAAGTAAACAGCATGGAGCGAATTGTATTCTTTCTCTCCTTTGATTTCTTATTGTGTGGTCCCCTGTATTATTGATCTATAGCACTTCGTCCTTATTTAATGTTTTGTTTATGGTTTAATCAGGATTGGCCGTAGTGCTTCTAATCCTGATTAATCCTCTTTATGCTGGAGAGTTTTTATTTTGGCCTGATGTGCTGCAGGAAGTAACGCTAAGCCCCATCGTAGAGGCCGTAGTAATCAAGAAGAACAGGGTGGTCCTCTCGGGCACAGATGAGAAAGGCGCAGAGTGTCTGAGGAACTCATGGTGGCAACAAGTAAGACAGACACAAGTGATCACAGTTCAAGGGTGTTTATTGAACAATGGATGCTGTATCCAGATTGGAAAAATGCCTATTCTAAACCTAAATCTAAGATGGGAGCAAGCGTCGACCATCAAATGAAAAATAAGGCAGTCATAGTGGCGTTGTGTCAAAAAAAAAGTGCCTATACTAAGAAATCTATTCGAAAACCTCACAACTAATACCAAAAGGGGTGTGGGATAGTTCTCAAACAAAGAAAGAAGTGTTCTCAAATGATATGCCAGGATGCAGTTGCTTGGGTTTCCCTTCCCCATGTTTTGCACATGGGCTAAAATGGGAGCTTAGAGCACAGTATGGTCTCGGGCTTCTGCAGCATGAGATGACAGTTTCAATGGCAGTTCTCAGGAACGTCGATGGTCAAGTCTTGTTTCCTTTGAAAGTCTCTTGCCTTCAGGGGCTGGTGTGGTCCGATAACAAAAACAAAAGTTCCTATAACCAAATGAAAGTTTGTTAGGGTGATAATGGTTCACCTGTGGGTCCCCCTCTTCTAGGCGCTGACCCATCTCAATTGTAATCCACAGTTCATATTGGGTGATGGTTTCACCCCTGGGTCCCCCTCTTTTGGGTACTGACACTTCAGGTGTCGTATTCCTCAATGTATATGTCAGTTCTCTTCTTACTTGAAGTTTGGATGATAGCTTCACCCTTGGATCTCCCTCCGTGGGGCTTGGACCCCTCTTGACCATTAGTACCTGGGTGATGGCTTCACCCCTGGATCTCCTTCTGCCGGGCTCGGACCTTTCTTGACTGTTATTACTTGAGTGATAGCTTCATCTCTATCTTGGGGTGACAACCTTTCACCCTTGGATCCCACTCTGCTGGTCTCCGACCCATCTTGAGTCTTATCCTCCCTTCGCCAGGCTTACTGTGGCTATTGATCAGGGTGAAAGTGGCTCACCCCCAGGTCCCTGTCTTCTGGGGCTGACTCCTCTTTACTTTCAATGTTCTCTGTTTACTCGGTTCAATGTTTGCGGGATTCACCTTCCCTTTCTTTCACACTGCTTGTAGATCAAAGTCTTTCGATTGTACAGGGATTTTGTTTGACCCTCTGTATGAACACTTTGACCTATTTCACTGACTCTCCTATGGCCTTCAGGTATCTGTAGTTTCTCTCATATGGGGCTCAACCAGAGTTTCTTGTGTCAGCACCTACGTGGTGCCGATTTCCCTCAGTAGCTGGTCTCCCCTTAACAGTTCATTAACCTTGGTTCATTAAGCCACTTTGCGATTCTCTCTCTCTCAACACAGCCCGGTTCTTATCGATTCTCTCTTCGACTCACTGGCTGTGATGAACCGCTTGGCTTTCCTGGAATCAGGGGCAGTACAACGGGCGCAGGAGCTTCCCTCGGTCCTGCTTATCGGCATAAGCTTGTCCCGTGTACAATTGACATCTGCTGCAAGACACTTGTGCTATTGTTCGCGGTCTTAGGCTCTCTTCCAAAAAGGTTCTGCGCGCTTGGGATGAAAAGAGCAAGGTCACTTCTCTCCTTGCCACCCTCTTGATTCCTGCTGCCTTTCTCCTTCTCTTGAACTGCTGCACCTCCATAGCTGTGCCGCCGTGCTGTCTGCCGTGCTTGCCTTGCTTGTACTGTGCTATCTTACTCCACCTTTTAACCCTGTGGGGAAAAGGAAAGGCCCTCAGTTGTGTGTGATTTAACTTAATTGCCTGACTTTGCCTGACCCTTGTGTCAGGACATGTCAGGTAAACAGGTGCATTACATGTCTGTTGTCTGTCACAAGGTGAAGAAGTGTTCAGGGTGGAAAAGGAGGGTGGTAGAGTTACGGAGTGTCCTACGGGGTAGGATGGAGAAAAGGTATTGTCGGATTGTCCTATGGGATATGTTGGGGAAGGTTTGTGAGACAAACAGGAATAGCTAGGACCGTGAAATAAATAAGAGGGATTGTCGGAACTGCAGTATTTGACCTGAGTAGGTTGGGAGTGCAGAAAATAATAATCAGAGGGACAGGAAGAAGAATATTGGGGAGTATTCGAATGGAGACCGGTGAAAAAAGGATTCTTGGAGTTATGCTTTTTGTGTGCAACCAGGTTTAGAACCTTAAAGGATTGATAACATACAGAGGGGTTGTTGGACCTGGGAAGGATAGATCTAATGGGAGGAAGGGAGTCAGATGCAATACAGACCATGAAAGCCTAAGATTTCTCGCCCTCCTCTCCTTCTCTGGCACTATACCGCATCTCACCTAGGGCATTCCCCTGAGCATAACCACGGGGACCCTTACCCGGGTGATCCTCCCTCACTCGTCTACCACCAGGGTCAGGATCCGAGAGTGCCATCCCTCCCCTGGCCATCTGAATAAGGGTTTCCCGTGGTATATCTGGGAGAATACCCTCAGGTTTCTCACAAGTGGCACACAGTTCTGTGCATCGATCCAACCTTTCACTAAAGGATGTGCCTGATGGGAAATTGTTCGAAGACACTGAAGACACAGGAAAGATGGTCTTTGAAATTTGGGTGCCTTGCCAGATAGCAAAAGAGCAAAGGGAAGTACCACATTTTGGAAGGAGGATTTGGGAAAAGTGCCAGACTATTTGTGGACCAGCAATCCTCATGATGTGGTGCTGCTCAAGAGTGTTGGAGCAGTGAGGATAACATTTAAACCCTGTGCGATATTACCACAGGTTAAGCAGTACCCCATGGCTAAGGAATGGACAAAGGGATTTATGAGACCATTATGGCGTTGTTAAAGGAAGGCATAATACAACCTATGTGTCCCCATGCAATACGGCTATCTACCCTCTGAAGAAGGCGAAGGGGTCCAGCTGGAGAATGGTCGAAGATTTGCAACCCCTCAATAATATTGTTGATTTCCGGTAGTACTGAATCCTGCCACTATTCTCTCTAGCATCACTTCAGGACTACTGGGTCAACCCATTTAATTGATTTAAAAAATGCATTTTTATCTTTTCCCTTCCACCCCGATTCTCAGTATCTCACAGCATTTACGTATAGTAGTCAGAGATTTGAGCACACAAGGCTGTCCGAGGGGTACTGCGAATCTCCGAGCATTTTAAACATGGTGGTTCAGATGGATTTGGGAATTTACATGTGCCCAGTACTGTAATTCAGTATGTAGACAATCTATTCGTCTGCAGCACTTCTGAGGAGCAGTGTCGAAGAGACTCAATAACGCTACTCACCCTGCTCGCGGAGAAGGGGTACAAAGAGGACAAAGAAAATTGCAGTACTGTCAGACAGAGGTAGTATATCTGGGGCAAGTAATATCACCTGCAAGATGAAAGATAATTCAGGAGAGAGCCGGAGAGAGCCACCGCAGTTCAGAACACGCCTCAGCCAGACACAGTGAAAAATATGCAGCAGTTTTTCCAGCTCTGTTACTATTGTAGGTGGTGGATCTTCAATTACTGTAGTCATATGAGGCCCTTACTGCAGGGACTAAAGGAAGCACAGAAGGTGAAAGGTCAGATAGAGTGGTCTGAGGAAATGGGGACTTGCTTTCTGCGATCAGCAATGCTCGGGTTCTGGTGACCCCACATTTTCAGGAAGCCATTCTTTCTGTTTTTCCATTCAAATGGGCAGGTAATGACAGCAGTCCTGACTCAGAAAACATTGCTAGCCACAAATATTTAGCATATTACAGCAGACCCCTAGACACAGTGATGCTGGGACAGTTCTCTTGTGAGCAAGCGATTCAAAAGCCTTCGACCATTACTGTGGTTTGCTCAATTACATTGTACGTGGAGCATGTGGTCTTCATGAATCTAGAAAAGTCTAAATCCATGTTAATGACTCAGAGAGTGTGAGGGTATGAGGTAATTTTGTGAAATGCATCAACTCGTCCCGTGCGATGTCACTTAATAAATCCTGCAACATTTGTAGTTGAGCCACTGCAGCCTGAGGATATTGTCACGATTGTACCACGTATGCGGGAGAAAGGGAAGAGAGGGTGGATGTGAAAGAGGATGTCCTGGAGGGGGTGAGGTGATCTTTGTTGATGGGTCTTTGACCATCAACCAGGAGATGGGTGAGAGGCATATGGGACAGAGGCAGCAGGAATGGCGGCATTCCCAGAAACAGATTCAACAACAACCCCAGGGGTAGGGGCCTCAATGGTTACATCCTCCCCTTCAAGAGTTTCACAATCTGTCTCATAGTCCAGCAGGGCAGCTATCAGCTCAGCCCTAGACTTATCCTCAAAGTCTAATTCCCTGACTTCACAAGCACTCTGGAGAGCCTCTAAGCTCATACGAGTCAATTTACCATTTGCAATAGATTCCATTGCTTGTAATGCAGTTATTTTATACACAACTAAACCTCAATTTAACGAAGTGTAGATATTGTATAAGTGGCAAGGTTACACACTGATTCTTAAAACCATTAGCATCCCACCGCTGCCACCAGAGTAAAGAAACGCACCGGTGGGGGGCATCTGTACTCCTGCTCTCTATATGGCAGAGGAGAGGCACAGAGGACCCCAGCCAAGAGTCTCTGTTGTTGGTATCAATAGACGAGCAATCAAGGCTTAGCTCTCGGGAGGTGATGCAGGCTGGTTCTAAAGTACAGTGTAGTCCCCAAGCACCCACAAAGGAAGGCCAGACACTGTATTAGTGAAAACACAGTCTTTATATAATTAAGGTTCAAGGTTATATACACAATCACAATAACTCACTTTGTGCTCAGTTAATCTACAATGGCAACTATATATACAGTTCTATGTGGTACCACAATTACTATTAGATTTCATTAAAGTGCATCAACTGTACTGTGGTCAAATGTCACACAAATCAATTAATAAAGGGAATCAACAATAGACATAGGAGTAAAGCAGTTGGTTAGAACAATTGGCACCTGGGCAACCTGTAAATAAACATATAATACAAGCCCAGTCCATATATTGTTCAATAGAGTCTTATTTTAATCTACAATAGTTCTACAACCCCAATGTAGCTGGAATCGCAGAGTTTGATGTCCGGTCGTCGATGGATCTTTCTTGAGCGGCTCCCTTTAAGGCAGGAGCCACGGATCGTCGAGATCTCACAAAGAAAAGGGTGAACAACGGCAGTGAGGCGGCAGCTTCGGTCCTGGCGGTGCTCGTCGTCGATCAGTCGTGAACGTCCTGTGAGGATGAGGCGTGCGCGGCACCTCGTTGTCGATAGTTCGGGACCGCAAAGAGTCTATGAAGAACTTTGGCCCAGCAAGGGCGTTGAGTTGTCCAGCGTCTCTGCTGTCTTCAGGTGGCGGGAAACCTACCAGTGGTTTCTCCTCGGTGCATCAGCGGCCACAACTTTCTCCGACAGGATGAAAATCGGTCGATGGGGTGGGCGAGAGATTCCCTGTATTTTAATGTCTTAATCAACGGAAGTGTTGCAGCTCTGTTCGTCGGCGGCACTGCGTCAAGCGGTTCCCGGTTCTGGGCAACAAGGCTTCGACGGGCCTCCAGCAGTTATAGCAAACCTGCGGACCGTGGTCGACGATGGTGGACGGAATGTCCGGTGCGTCTCCTGGTTCTCGTCAGCGACCCCGTCTCCAGTTGACAGTCTTTCATAGGCTGGCTTCCAGGGAGCTTTGGAGCAGTTTAGCAGTGCACAATGGTCCCTTATAGCTCGGGGAGAGGTCTCCTTACCAGGTCCTCTCTTGGATCAGTTCTTGGAGACACGACAGGTTTCAGATCGACGAAGTAGAGCAACAGCAATTCTTCTCTTCCAGCAGGGCTTCAAGATTAAGCATCAGTTTCAAATTCAGCTTCTGAACGATTTCTAGCAGTGAGAGACCCCCAGATATACTAGTTGATCTCCCATTCATTCTGCTGGGTCACACTCAGGCAACCAATCACTCAGAAGGGCATTCAGGCAGTCAGGCAGCCAATAAGGCGCTCAGTGCATTCAGGCCATTCACTTCTCTCCAGACACCCACAACAAGTAATATGTATTGGGACAAGTACCCAGCCATTCAACACTCCACCAGATACTAGACATCCACAAAAAGAAATGCGTATTCGTCACACACTCCATTCACCCTGGTCGCACCCCACGGGCGTACCCACAACACATGGTCATTGGGAATTCTCCAGCCAGTCTTGTCGGCACTTCGCCACACTACCATATATGGAACTTCCACCCAACAGCCAGTCAGGGGGAAGGGAAAGAGTCAGGGCTTCCCGGGACTTCGGGAAAACCAAGGTAACAGGGGATGGAAGGCAAGAGGCCACAGGGGCCATCTTGTCTCTATCAGGAATCTATCAATTCCAATGGAGGATGCTCAGGGCACCTGTAAATTCAGCACAGAGCTGCCACCAGCCCGTACCCTGCTCTGTGGCCCACACACAGGTGCCCAAAAACATACACTAGGAGTACAGGGTTGTACTCCCACCCAGGGTGCCATAAGGGTATCCCAAGGGTCTGTTCACCAAACCAAAAGAGAGAGCTACACCGGCAGGAGTCCCAGATGAACTCCTGCACGAAAAACACAACAGAACACACAATAAAAAGCAGCAAAGGACAAGGTTGCGGAGGCCATGTCCTTTCAATGCATTTCCAGCATGACAGTGTGGAGCCCAGTCAGGTTTCTGTCAGTCGGGTTTGGGAGACTTTGCTCAATGAGTGTGAGGTGATAAATAGCTCACATGCTGAGCAATGATGGCTTTTGTGTAGCTTCTTGATGTTTTATATTGGCTGTCAGGGGCCGCTTGGTACGCAGCAATTAATGGAAAATGAGCTGCTAGGACAAAGTCAACTTCGATGACCCTTTTACATTTTAAAATCCAAACCTTCTTCAAAGTGCTAATTGTCACTGTGTAATGAGCCAACTGCATTTTGAAAAAAAGATTCCTATCACACCTTGCAGTTGGTTAAAGAGCAAGTGATTTTATTTTGATAACCAGTTTCCAGAAATCTAAAACTCCCTCATGTTATGTCTGGGTATCACAGCCAGCCCTGACACCTTCACATGACCTACTCTCTGGACTGAGTATGGTATGAAAGTAGCTGCCAAGTCCCTGTATTTCACTTTATAAACCGGCAGCACTTTACATTTGAAGATTTGTGGGTCCAACCTTTCTGGGAAAACTACAAGTTCCAGAAGAAAAGGTTTTGTTGACTGAAAGGCCAGCTTTATACATGGGACCACATAGCAATTCTAAAAGCCTTGCTGGAATGTAGTCAACTGTAGCTACATCGTATAGATCGTCAGACTGTTCCATGCCCGATTAGGATAGATATTCTGGAAGGCCTGGCCCTCACAACCGAATAACTTCACAAATCTGCTCTTTGTAGCTTCATTTCTATGGGGAAATTAACATTTAGGATTGTGTAAGAAAGCAAAATGGCATGAGCGAAAACGCCAAAATGTGCAGAACATTTCGGATCCTAATTGGGACACACAGGAGGTCTTGTGTGCTTATTTATGAGTTTAACTAAAGAATTATGTTAGATGACAAGAGAGGGAAGTTGTTTGTCAACATTATTAGCGTTACTAACCATCAGAAGTGGTATCACTCAGGTGATATAACCTACGGCGGTGGGCGTTTCCTCCAAAGGTTATTTCACCATAAACACTGGCGGGTAAGCACACGCGGGTTCACAAGGCTCAGAAGTGGTATTACTCAGGTGATATAACCTACGGCGGTGGGCGTTTCCTCCAAAGGTTATTTCACCATAAACACTGGCAGTAAGCACACGCGGGTGCACAAGGCTCAGAAGTGGTATTACTCAGGTGATATAACCTACGGCGGTGGGCGTTTCCTCCAAAGGTTATTTCACCATAAACACTGGCGAGTAAGCACACGCGGGTTCACAAGGCTCAGAAGTGGTATTACTCAGGTGATATAACCTACGGCGGTGGGCGTTTCCTCCAAAGGTTATTTCACCATAAACACTGGCGAGTAAGCACACGCGGGTTCACAAGGTTCAGAAGTGGTATTACTCAGGTGATATAACCTACGGCGGTGGGCGTTTCCTCCAAAAGTTATTTCACCATAAACACTGGCGGGTAAGCACACGCGGGTTCACAAGGCTAAATAAAATATTAACAGCCTCACCTTCATTCTTTCACCGCCCCTTTTGTGGGGGCAAATCCGTTTTCAATGTTGATTAACATGACTTAATGAACATTGAAAGTAGACTGCCTAAAACTGCAGCGGTGTGCAAAAGAAAAGTTTTGTGTAGCCTATAGCAGCCCCATGTGTTTTTGTGTGGGTGCTAAACACGGCGTGGGGAGGAGGAAGGGGGTGAAGCAGAAGGAGAAGGGCACACAAGCTTATATCAGTGAATCAAGCCGCTGCCCAGGGTGCTAATGATGCTTTATAGACCTCAGCAGCGGGCCACCAGGCCGACCCTGCTGGAAATGTGCCACCAGCCAAGTTTATGACCCAAAAGAAGCAAGGGTTCTTTAATGTGCGGGAGGTGTTATTACCGGCCGGGTTATGTTGCCAGTAGCACCCAGGAGTAAGCACACAAAGGTGCTAAAGGCTACACAAAATATTTAAAAAACAGACTCAACTGCATCGCTGTGATGCCAGTTCCTTGGGTGGAAGTCCATTTCCAATGTTGATTTCGCTGACATAAACAACATTGAAAGCAGACTCAATGAAGGAAGCAGCATGCGCAGGAACAAAGGTAAGTGCATTCTTTTCTTATTGTGTCTAGCCTTTAGCACTTATCCATACTTTTGCGTGGGTGCTAAAGTGGTGTGTGTGTGAGGTAAAGCAAATAAGTGACAGGCAGGGTCGGACTGGGACAAGAAAAAAGTGGCCCAGCCCTCCCCTCAAAAAAGTAGCCCACCGCTCACCTCACGACCCTTGACCTCTGCTGACATCACTAGAAGTGATGTCATTTGACCCCACCCCAAAGTAACATCTCGGGAAGCAATGAAACACGACCTTTCACCTCTTGACAAAACAGTAAGTGTCATCAAATAGCATTGTTCCTAAGTACACTAAATGACTGTGAATCCAAGCAGACGTCCAAGGCTAAATGATAATATGTTATTGTATAGCACTTACGCTTAAGCTCTTTTTTTTATAGAACAAACATGCATACAATATCACCCAACCTGTGTTGATACTCATTTATCGACCTAAGAAGGCTGTTTGAAAAAAAAAATGGAAAAAATATATATATTTCTTTTCAATATCTTTTTTCCAAACCGGCCCAGGCATGGTCAGAAACCGGCCGCCACTCCCCAGGGACGATTTGTGCCGAAAGGCCTTGTGGCCAATCTGACCCTGGTGACAGGGCGAGAGGTGCACAGAAGCTGGGAAGCTCTGACCGCATGCTTTTACCGGTGAATCCAGCCTGTGTTCCGGGCTTCCTGATTGGCTAGCGCTCCTACCCATGGCGCTTATGAGCAGTTACTTAACATGCAGATTACTACTACTACTTGTGTTGTGAAGAATGACGCACTTTCATTTTCAATTGCATACTTCACTGGATTGTCTTGTAATTATTTTGCAAACACACACACTCTGTTGTGTTCTTTTGCTGTTTCAAAATTATCGATTCTTGCTTTGCCTACCTGTTTCTGTTATGAATTCCTATATATCTTTAGGTTTATTTACCCTGTGGTTTAATGCTTTTAATATAAACAAATATACCAAATGATATCTTGGTGCCATCTAAAGATGCGCTGGTGTGAGATAGGCTGCTGCTTAAAATGTGGTACCAAAAACCATGGGCTCAAACCCAGCTTGCACACTTAACCACCATGTAGAATCCTGGGGAAATCATTTTATTGTTGCTCTGGCTTAGTTCAGCAAGCTGCTAACATCAGGCTGCGCCAAGAAGTTATTTTCTTAATTATGCATTATAGAAAAAGTCTCACTCACGCATAGTTTAATAGACTACAGTGTTTGAAACTATTAGAGCAAATTTCTGTGCAGTGTGCACTATCCATGTGGAGCACCTGCGGAATAGGCGTGGGGGTGGGGGGATGGGGATTGAGACTGCTCTGGCCTGCAAGCCTTATACTTGACATCCCTGGTCTAAAGTGCGCGAAGATGGCATTGGGTGACAGCGCCGGCTGAAGAAATGCGGGGGTGTCTCTGAAGATGTGCGGGCCCCATTTTAAAATGAAATCTAGGGCTCCCTGGCCTACAGCTGGGAAACTCCACCGCCATATATCAGCAACAATGTGGGGATGAAGGTTTTCTTTTTTTCTTTCCTTTTTGTTTTTGGGGATGAAGTGAAAAATCTGTATGTGTCTATTTAGGGCACAAGCATTTTCCACTGGTGCAGTTTTGTATGTATCTCCATTACACTTATATGATTAGACAATTAATTTGGAATAAAATAAATAAAATAGTACTCCTCCAAGAAAAGATTGTCAATAAGAAATCTTCACTACCTAATCAGGATACCTTCATTCCTACCCATAAAACAGTGACTGATAAACCAGAGCAATGCAAATTTTCCAAAGTTTCCGTCCTCGAAGTAGAGAAAATGATCTCCTCATTGAACCTGTCTAGATGCCAGGCTGATAATTGTCCAGCACAATTACTCAAAGACATAGCTAGAGACTTGGCACCATTTATATCCAAACTCATTAACGCGTCATTCTCGACTAACACTGTCCCAAGCAACTTGAAACAATCCTGGGTCTTACCCTTACCTAAAAAACAAACTTTAGAACCTGCCATTCCAACTAATTACAGGCCTATCACGACGGTACCATTCCTTCTGAAGATACTTGATAGAGTAGCAGGGACATCATTTCACCAAAATGCCAGGGGTAGCGAAAGTGACGTCACACGACCCTTGACCCCCCAATGACATCACAGGAAGTGATGTCATTAGACCCCTCCCCGAAGTGATATCGCGTGAAGCGATGGAACACAATCTTTCACCCGTTGACAAAACAGGAAGTGGCATCACATAGCATTGTACACTACGAAAAATATGGTTACAATATCACTATAATGTGATGTACATTTCATACAAGAATGGATTGCCATATGTATCGTTAAGATCAGTGTGTATAGGCCCATATTACCAAATTACTGTGAATTCAAGCAGACATCCATGACCAAATGATAATGATGTGTTATTCTATAGCAATAACGCTTAAGCGCTTTGTATAGAAAAAATATACACCCACTATCACCCAACCTGTGTTGTTACTCATTTATCAACCTCAGAAGGATGAAAGGCTGGGTTGAGGCATTTAAGAACAGACTAAATCAGTGACTCTCCCCCTGAAGTGTGCCTGAAATAAACCTTTAATGAGTTTAGCAATTATTGTATAGAATTCCAGAACGGCACATTATTTGGTATTCCTATTCTTTCTTATTCAGGGTCAGTGCTGAAAGTGTTAGACTTGTGCCACGTTTCTTCTTTTTTTTAAGGGGCCTGAGAAGAAGGCCAGCCACTCCAGAAGAGCCATATGGTGCTGGCCACAGCCCAGCAGCTTGCATTAAAAAAAAAAAAGTTTTTTTTTCAAGCTTTTTTAGAGGTCGCAAGGGAGTTCACAGAGGTCGCAAGAGAGACCTCAGAGGTCGCAGTTGTGACCCTGGTGAGCCCCAAATGATGTCCCTGTAGAGTAGCTTACCTTCAGATACAACAATTCCTTGAAACAAATCACCTCCTAGGCACCCGCCAATCAGGTTTCAGGCCACAACATGGCACTGAAACTGCTCTAATTGACTTAAAAACACAAATGGAGGAACTTGCAGACAAAGGGAAAACGTCCATGCTACTCCTCCTTGACTTGTCAGCTGCCATTGACTTGGTGGACCATGAGGTTCTATGTAAACACCTTGCATCGGCAGCTCACTTCTATAAGGACGCAATAGCATGGGTACAATCATTCCTTAACAATAGAACTATGCGAGTCTTCTCCCCCTCAGACTCAGCAGACCCAATCCCTATTACATGCAACATTCCATAAGGCTCATTCGTCTCGCCTTTTATGTATAATATGTTCACGAAGCCGCTGTTTGACAAGTTGGATAATCTGGGTGTCACCTACACTAACTATGCAGACGACACCCAGATCCTCATACCCCTTTCGGGCAACCACCTCAGTGACACGGCTCTCGTGAACAAAATCTACCACCTCTTTCAGGCATGGATGGCCACTCATGGCCTCTGCCTGAATGATGACAAGACTGAACTTCTAATATTAGGAACCATGGCCAACCTCAAAAAACTCAATAATGATTACTCATCCTTCAACATTGATGGCAACACAATTAAGGTTGTAAAGGACGTAAAGACGTTGGGTTTTTACCTCGACTCCATACTAACCATGAGCAAACAAGTTAACTCTCTAGCGTCCACATCAGCTTACACGTGTAAACTAATCAGGGCCTGCAGGCCATACTTATCCTCATCCGGCTGCATCACGGTAGCAAACGCCCTCATACTTTCAAGACTGGACTACTGTAATGCCCTCTACTTGGGAGCCAACAAGTACATTCTAAACGAGATGTTGAAGTATTGGGGTCTTGAGATATCAACTTAAAGTGCCCTGCACCTGTGGAGGTGGCGCATACTTGTGAAGTTACGGAGAATACCCCTCGTTCCGTGCTAAATATACCAGAAAAAAGGAAATGACTCCTTCTTCACTTTTTGCACAGTGCCACAATAATTCATCCAAACACTGATTATGATTTTCCTCAGTACATCCTAATCTTTATTAGGTAGGTTCTCACATTCCTTGATAGAATATTCTAATTGCCCTTAGTGAGGCACGTGTTTCGGCAAATTCTATGCCTTTTTCAATCAGGGCTAATAGTCATTTGTTAGAACGAAAACATTAACAATAAGAGAAAGCAAAATAATTTTTTCGGTGCATTATGGTTCTAAATCTATACATTCTAAACAAGATCCAAATGTTACAGAATAATGCCTTAAGAACGGCACTAAACATCCCAAACAAAGATCACATATCAGAGATTAGAAGACAAAACCACTGGTTGACAATCAAGGACAGAATCTTGCTCAAAACAACCTTGCTGACCCGTAAATGCCTGAATAATGCTGCCCCATGTTACCTTTCCAACCAGATAGCCAGAAAAACAACTATTCGCAGACCAGGACTGGTAACTCTTACTGCCTTAGTGTCCCACCCTTCAACCTTTCCAAATCTGGAGTAAGAAGCTTCCCAGTTATGGCAGCCCAAACATGGAATTCACCCCCCCCCCATCCCGCACTCAGTGCCGATCAATTTTACCCTAGCTTCAGGCGTAACATTCAGAAATGGATCAGAACTAATGACATCTCACCTTAGGACTCAATACCAAAATAGCACACTAATCCAAGCACATCCATAGTATCCTTCCTAAACTCCCTAAAATGACTTTATGTACCTATTTTACTAATATCCACGTCACCTGTTACCCACCTATGCTGTAAATTGTACAAATGAAAATACCTGAACACTGTTCCTAACACCGTACAGGCACCCAACACTGTACCTGCACCTAACACTGCAAACGCTGTGACTGTCAACACTTGCTCATCCATTGTAAATACTGTAATTGTAAATAGGCTCTACACACAATACTATGAACTGTAAATATCTGTAAATATCTTAAACATTGCATATGCTTTATTGTGACTGTAACCTGCTGTAACCTAAATTGAAAGCCTCCTTGTGATGCGTGCGCCCAGTTACCTCGGGGTTTGGAGCACCATACAAATAAATACAAATACAAAGAAGGAGTCAGGAGAGTTCTCTGAAACATTGCTTTTTATATATTTCTCATACCTCACAAGATGTTTCACCTTGTCCCTACTGGATTAGACCTCTCCTGCATTAACCTACCTAGATAAATGTGGCTTCCTTACTGATCATGTGTACGTCAATTTCTCCGTATGGACATGATCCTGTGTCGAAATCCTAAAGCAAGCAATGCAGGGGGAGTGTGGTATGCAGACCATCAAGGGGCATCTCATTGTCCTTTGCACCTCAGAGCGAAGAAACACAGCGAGCTCCGGAACTGAAGCCCTGCATGACTACTTAAGAAAAGCTGCTCATTTTCTTTATCAGAGTTTGAGCCCCCTGTTGTGGGGACCCACTGTAACAGAAACAAGCATTGGCTTTTGAGTAGTTATGGCAAATGCATTTGTCAGGCGCTGCCACAGCGGTGTTGACCGGCTACCAATAGTAGCAGCTGCAAAATGATGCAAGTACCTGGGCATATAATAGCAGTGCCTGGCAAATGCCTAAAACGTTTACACAGCCAAAATTGGCTATCCCTGGCTTAGGCATTTTTATTACACCAGTAGTGCGTTTCCTGCTCCAGTTAAATCATTAATTCTCAGAAGAATGCTTTGAAAAACGCACTGCAGGCACTTTGTGCACAACATTGATGGTAAGGCTTGATACATGTAACTGAAAGCGATCCCAGGAGAATGTGCTTTGGGCAGCGAGGGGCAGGAAGTGGGTGGTAATGGCCATAGGGATTAGCATGGCCATGGGCAGTCAAAGGGTGGGTAAAAAACCAAACAACCCCTACACCTTTTTGTCCCTCCTTGTATGCCATTTCTCCCTGGCTGTACTCTAATGCAATTGTTTTGGATTATAGGTGGCACCTCTTAATAGTCAATGCTAAAAACGAAAGGCCATGATGCTGCCCGTACTGGGCAGGTATAGGCCCATGTTAATCATTGCATGTGTGATCATGCGGAAATGCATATTCGCATCCGGGGAAGGGCACTCAGCCAATCAGGTGTCTGGAACAGCCGGTAAAAATGCACATTCTCCACCTGTTGTTTCCATCCCCACCCGAGGTCCTTCCCCGGGAGGCAGCATCTTTTTTATTTATTTAACCTATCCCTGTTTCCTCCCCAAGCCACATGGTCCCAAAACAAACTATACGCCCTGCCCACGCCCGCATGCTCCCGGACGCCAATGGTGTTTTTTAAAAACATTTTTTCAATTTATTGAACACATTGTTAAAAAAGAAAGCCTTGTACAAATTATTCAATTCAACCCCTTTTTTTTTTTTACATTGCACACATTATCAGACAGTTAAAATACACATTTTTCAAACCAATACTTTGGCTAAAAAATGTAAAACCATAGTCCCTTTTCCCTATGGCAATCTCTTTTGAATTGTTTTCACTCTGGAGATTAGCATCGATTGCACAGACTATCTCCCCGTGGGGGGAAAAAACACTTACACCCCAGATAAACCCAGCGGTGCGAATGGCTTTCACCCCTGCTGTGGGTGGCGGACATGGCCGGTAACTGCTGCCAGCCATGTCCGTCCCCCCACAGTGTGAGTGAAAGTCATATTGTTCATGTGTGTTCCAGCTCTGTGCTGAGAGAAGGCAATCCTGAGGCCTCCTTGTACAGCCAGCTCAGCGCATGCCACAACCCTTTTAATACCTAACTGGTATTATTGGCTGCATGTCAAATCACGTGTATTCTACTGCAGGGTGACCAGGAGAGTTGTTAAATTTAGTGTAGCAGGTGCTGCGAAAGGACATGGCAGAAAGTCTAGGAGCTGCATGTGGGGACATCACGTGATCGCGGGAGCGTGTTCTCGCGAGATCTCGTGAGACGGGATCTCGCGAGCCCACGCTCCGCGGGAAAACGTTCCCGCTTGAGAGTTGGCGCGCTGCCAGCTGAAGCGGTCGTACAGAAGCGCTGCTCCTGTCTACATAAAAAGGAGAGTGAAGTCAAGAACTCTCACCACAGCTCCTAGGGCATAACACCACAGCCACTGGAGGCTTCATGGGGGCCCTAGGAGTTTACAGCGTGCCACCGGTGAGCACAACCCTTCCACAGTGAAGCAACTGGGGAAGCACAGGACCTGGTCGCATTGAACAGTGAGTAAGCGCCCTGTGCCACCAGTCCGCCTTAGGACCTCTTCACATGTTGTCAGTCAATAAAGACTGTTAGAAATCCTACAGCATCCTGTCATCCATTTAGGCCACAACATAACTGGCGACGAGGATACCTGAAGTCCCACGGACCCACCATGCAAGGCGCCACGCCACCCCTGCGTTTCTCCCCTTGCCAGGGACACCGGCGATTCCGTGGATGCAATGGGAACCCCTTTTTTCCACCTACTTGGAAGCGGTGGGCGGCACACGATATGCCCCCATCAGGAAGAGGGCGATGCTGCTGAATGCGCTAGGGGTTGAAGGTCAGCGTATCTTTGCAGGCCTTAAAGAAATACCTGCGGCCGACGATGACGCCGAAGACGACGACGTTTACAAAGAAGCCACGCGTCGCATCATGAAGAGGTTCACCAACAAGGAGAACATTGTACTGCACAGGTTGCGATTCTACACTCGCAAACAGGAAGGGAGCGAACCCGTGGATGACTACATCACCAGGATGAGGGAACTCGCTTCTCTTTGCGCCTTCGGAGAAAATGCAGAACAGGTCATCTGCGACATGCTCGTCGTCCACACCAACTCTAGGAAAGTACAGGACAAACTCATCCAGGAAAAGGAGGTCACCCTCGATAAAGCCATCCAGATTGCCAGGGCGGAGGAAGAAACCTCCAGCAGACGCAAAGAGGCGGGAAGTCACCTGCCCGTGCCCGAAATGGCGGCGCTACAATGGAGAGGTCGCAGAGACAAGCAATCCCGCGACGGCCCCAAAGACAAAAGTCCCAGGAAAAAGGAGGCACCGAAATGCTACAGATGCGCCAGCCTCAAGCACATGGCGAACGACCGCGACTGTCCCGCCAGGAATAAAGAGTGCTCCAAGTGCGGACGCATTGGCCACGTGGCTCCAGCATGCTTGTGGCGGGAGAAAACCGTGTCCCGTGTTGACGGTGACTGCACCTCAACCGATGAGGATGAACTGCAGGACAGACCCATGGTTGTCATGGTCAATGCCCCCCATGCCAGAAGAGAAAAGCCCCACTGCACCATTAAAGTGGACGGAATGGAAACGCGCGTCATGGCTGATTCGGGATCCGACCTCACCATTCTGCCCATCAACACGTACAAGGAGATGATGGGACAAGAAAAAGTGGAGATTAGATCAACCAGGCAAAAACCCACCGTGTTTGGAGGGGCAACGGTCGACCTGTTGGGCTACATCAAGGCCCGCATCGATTTCAAGGGGAGGTCCACCACCACCAAAGTGTATTTTTCTCCCAAAGGTCCAGCCGTGCTGGGGTGGGATGACCAACACAAACTCAGCATGAAACTAGATCCCAGCACTCCGGAACAGGTGCTCATGATCTCGTCAGGAGCAGCGCAAAACTACAAGGAGATCTTTCCAAACCTGTTTTCCGAGAAACCGGGAAAAGTGAAAAACTTCGTACACAAAATTCGGCTGAAACCCAACGCCACTCCAGTCAAGCACAAAGTAAGGGCGGTACCTGCCACCGCAAGACCAGCTTTGGACGCCCACCTGAGGAAGATGGTCGAAGAAGGAACCATTGAAACCGTGGAATCCTCGGAGTGGCTGAGTCCGGTAGTACTAGTAAAGAAGAAGTCCAGCAACGACCTCAGGATCTGTATCGACCTGAGAAGCCTGAACTTGGAGGTGATCACGGATAGCTTCCCACTCCCCAGCATCAATGAGATCGTCCTCATGATGAAAGAGGCGGCCATTTTCTCAAAGCTGGACATGCGTGATGCCTATCACCAGATTCCCCTACACAAGTCCTCCCGCCCCCTGACGGCGTTCATCACTCCTTTTGGCACCTTCCAATACACGCGCATGCCTTTCGGGTTATCGTCCGCAGCATCCGCATTCCAGAGGATGATGAACTCCCTATTGAAAGGCCTCACCAATGTCTCATTCTTCCAAGACGACATTCTGGTATACGCCAAGGACAACGAGACCCATGACAAGGCACTCAAGTCAGTCCTAAGCAGACTTCAGGAGGAAGGCATTCACCTACGCCATGAAAAGTGTGTCTTCGGGGTGAACAAAGTAGAGTATCTTGGGTACTGCATCTCGAGTGATGGGGTGAGCCCCAAGAGGAACCTCATGGAGGCCATTACTGAGGCACCAGCGCCGATGTCCAAAGAGGAACTGCGCTCATTCTTAGGCCTAGCTGAGTACTATGCCAAATTCGTCCCCAGGTTCTCTGAGACCACGTCTCCCATGAGGGAGCTTCTGAAGAAGGAGGCAGCGTACTCTTGGGGCCCAGAACAAGATGAGGCTTTCGGCGAAATCAAGAATAGGATTCTACACGCGCCGTGCCTTAAACCATACAACCCTGAATGGGACACCTACATCACCACTGACGCCAGCGCATACGGCCTAGGGGCCACCTTGACCCAGAAAAAGGGCGACACAGAGAACATTGTGGCGTTTGCATCCAAGGCATTATCCTCATCCGAGAAGAATTACTCTACGGTAGAGAAAGAGATGTTGGCATGCGCTTGGGCCGTCGACTACTTCAGAACATACGTATGGGGGACAAGATTCAAGTTGATCACCGATCACAAGCCGCTAATTCACATGCTGAGCCCGGGTGGCACCAAGACGGCCACCCCCAGACTGGCCAGGATCGCCGCGAAGCTCCAAGAGTATACCTACGAGATACAACACATTGCGGGCTGGAAAAACGCACAAGCGGACTGCATGTCCAGGCTCCTCAACCAAAGCGCCCCCGGCACCACATTCCTGGAAGACGAATGTGTCGTTGCGTCCATCGGCGACCTGAGGAACGTTGAGTACATGGAAATGAGCGAGCGCCACTGGCAGGAAGAGTTCGAGCAGGACTACGCTCTAAGGCACGTAAGCACCTGGGTTCGAAATGGATGGCCCAACGAGAGAGCGATCCCTGAAGGCCTTCGACCCTACTGGAAGGTGAACGAGGAAATCACCGCCATGAACGGTCTCATTCTCAGAGGTGATCAAATCATCCCACCCAGCGGAATCCGCAAAGTCATACTGTGCAGAGCACACTCGGGCCACTTAGGGTGCAACATGACCAGAAGAAGGATACGCGACGCATACTGGTGGCCAGGTATGGACCAGGACGTTCGGCAGATGGTCGATAGGTGCCACGAATGCTCCAACAGCGACAAGCGCCTAGCCGTGAGGCAAGCCCCCATGCTGCCCACCGAAGTCCCCAAAGGGGTGTGGCGAAAACTGGGGCTGGATTTCATAGGGCCGCTGGACAACATGCCCCCTGAGCACAGATACGGGATAGTCTTGGTCGATTATTTTTCCAAATGGGTGGAAGCTGACTTCACCCCGGACATCACCACGGGAACAGTCATTGAAACACTCACCGCCATATTCCAGCGGGAGGGCCTGCCCGAAGAACTCGTCACGGACAACGGGGTCCAGCTAGTCTCCAGAGAAATGGAAAAATTTCTCAAGCTTAACAACATCAAACAGCGAAAAGCAAGCTTATATCACCCACAGGCAAATGGCCTAGTCGAGCGGGCCAACCGCTTCATCAAAGGGGCGCTGCAACTGGCCCACGCCTCGGGCCTAGACCCATACAAGACGGTCAAAGAAGCCGTAGCGGCCCACCGTCTCACCCCCAACGCCGTCACAGGTGTTTCACCGTTCCATCTGCTGAGGGGGAGAAGGGCGGCATCCTCACTGGTACCACCATGGCTTCAGCAAGTGAGGGCCGACGAAGACGTTGACATGGTTGACGTGACGTGCCGTATGCAGCGCAACAAAGAAGCAATGAAAGCACAGGGGGATTTGCGCCGAGCCGCTCGACACACACAAGTCAACAGAGGGGATCTGGTGAAGATACGACTTCCCCACAAGGACACCTCCACAGGTTCCAGATACAGCAGTCCCATAGAAGTCATGGAGAGAGGGTCAAACCACATCCGCACCAGCGATGGCAGGAGATGGAACCTAGAGAGGGTAGCCATGTACCGCAGGAAAGATGACACCGTACACTCGCCTGGAGACACTGGAGGAGATCAAGTCTGCCAAGAGCCATACGAGAACCATCACCTCCCAAGTGGAGACATCATAGAGCCGCAACATCGCAACAACTTCGCAAGCTCCCTTCCCCCAACTACACCCAGGGGATCACAGCAAGGAGCTGGACAGAGAGAACCCGAATCACCAGCACCCTCCCAAGGACACTTCATCGATCCCGCTACATACCCGGATCCTGGCAGGCCCCAGAGAGAGAGAAGGAAACCCGGGAAATATGCGGACTTCATCATGGAGTGACCTCCCATTCTTTTTCCCAGCAGAGGAGGTGTGTGGGGACATCACGTGATCGCGGGAGCGTGTTCTCGCGAGATCTCGTGAGACGGGATCTCGCGAGCCCACGCTCCGCGGGAAAACGTTCCCGCTTGAGAGTTGGCGCGCTGCCAGCTGAAGCGGTCGTACAGGAGCGCTGCTCCTGTCTACATAAAAAGGAGAGTGAAGTCAAGAACTCTCACCACAGCTCCTAGGGCATAACACCACAGCCACTGGAGGCTTCATGGGGGCCCTAGGAGTTTACAGCGTGCCACCGGTGAGCACAACCCTTCCACAGTGAAGCAACTGGGGAAGCACAGGACCTGGTCGCATTGAACAGTGAGTAAGCGCCCTGCGCCACCAGTCCGCCTTAGGACCTCTTCACATGTTGTCAGTCAATAAAGACTGTTAGAAATCCTACAGCGTCCTGTCATCCATTTAGGCCACAACACTGCATCGTGTTTGAATTAAACGCTGGATATAGAAACATGGTATCTGAACGAATTCTGCTTTGGGTCACTTCATGTTAATCTTCCAAAGTAAAGATCAGGTGGCCGTCGCAATTACATCTCGAGTCGACTAGGCCATGCAGGGCGGCTTCAAAATGCATGTTATGAAATATGACACACACAAATAGCATTTATTCTAACCGTCAGCATCCGACACTCCTTTTTGTCTCCTTCCCTAATTGTGTTGAAAAGGATAAGCTCCTCGTGATGCGCACAGTTATGCTGTTTTGCACGGTACATTGCACACAGCACTAATGACCTCTGCACCCGGATGAATGGTCTCATCTTCTGTGATTTGCAGACCCGTTAGACATGCGTTTGGCTGCATAACGTTTAACATAACATGTCCATCTTCTCTCGACCATAAATTCATTGACATTGAAGCGGAACATTCGGATTTGCCGACAAATTGTTCTCCCAGCAAGAGAATTGGAGATTCTAAACTCGAATTAACATTTCAGCAGTCACCTGCTATGGTTTTAATGAGGACCCATAAAAAGGTGACCTTTTTAATTTAGTGCGATTTCTCATCCAGGACTTGTGAAACAAGGCAGAAGATGTCTTTTTTTATGGCGTGTCCATGTTTTCAAAGAACAATCCGTCCTCCAGGGCTGTCCCTGCTCGCAGCTCATCTGACAGCAGTTCAGCACTGGACATCCGAGAAGTCTGACGGAAGGTCTTCACCTGCAGGGGATCATGCACTCCTGCGTAGGCTTGAGCTGCAAAGGAAGCACTCTGCACTTAGCACAGTGCAGTGCTGCGGTGTTGCCTCGTAAACCATTGTTGTCTTCAGGCTGTGCCCATTGTGATGAATCAACTTCCGGGGCACCAGTGGTCCAGGGATGAATATCGGTTTCTAAACCATCAATCAGCCTCACACCTCTAGTACACCAGAAGGAATGCAAACAGATTGGAAATACAAACAAATTATAAACCTCCTTGTCCAATTTTGGGAACAAGGACTGAATGGCAGGTTTATCTCCGAAAGGTCGTTGGTTAGGTGTAACACAGCGAAAATACAATTATTACCCAAAGATTAAAGGCACTGTCCAGTCAATGCTGTATAAAAATATCTATTATCATCACAAGAGATAGTTCTAGCACACTACGAAATACGACCCACCCTGTACAGGAACGCAGAGGACAGACAGTTTCAAAGAAGGAAAAGAGATGCACACTGGATACTTACAGGAGGATAGTCGGTATAGTGAATAATCGCAACAGTTCAAGGTTACTTTGTTTCAGCACAAAGGGAGTAATGGGTCGTAAAATGTCTCTGGAGGCCTTCAGAGAAGGACAATGGGTACAGAACCACAATGTACCTTGTGCCTTTAGGTGTTCTTGGTGTTCGACATGGTCAAGTCAGTTTCAGGGTGCTTTGAAGCTTCTGCGACAAAGTTCAAGATGGGAGACAGCTGCGGGTATGTGATGCTGGAAATGCATCGGAGGGACAGGGCCTCCGTATCCTTGTCCTTTTTCTGTTCTTATCGTGTGTTCTGTCGTGTTTTCCGCGCAGAAGTCCATGCGGGACTCCTGGCGGTGCAGCTCTCTCTTTTGGTTTGGTGAACAGACCCATGGGATACCCTTATGGCACCCATGGGTAGGGGTACAACCCTGAGCCCCTAGTGTATGTTTTTGGGCACCCGTGGGTGGCCCACAGAGTAGGGTATGGGCTGGTGGCAGCTACATGCTGAATTTGACAGGTGCGCTGGGTATCCGCCATTTTGGGGTACCCCGGCCCTGCCATTGGAATCAGTTGATTCCTGATAGGAAACAAGATGGCCCCGGTGGCCTCTTACTTTCTATCCCCTGATACCTTGTTTTCCCAAAGTCCTGGGAAGCCCTGACTCTGTCCCTTCCCCCTGACTGGCTGTTGGGTGGAAGTTCCGTATATGGTGTTGTTGTGAAGGCCCAGCTAGACTTACTGGAGCCTTCCCGCTGACTGTATGTTGTGGGTACCTCCTGTGGGTGGGACCTGGGTGAATGGGGAGTGTGACCAATATGCACTCCGTGTTGTGGCTGTCTGGTTTCTGCCATGAGAGACAAAGACTGAGACAGCCCTGCCCGAAACTGGACTGAATGCAGTGTGTAGAGTTGAATGGCCGAGTACTTGTCTCAATCCACATTCCTTGTTGTGAGTGTCTGAGCGGGAGAAGAGTGGCCTGAATGCCCTGCGTGCCTGATTGGCTGACCGACTGCATGAATGCCCTTCTGTACGATTGGCTGCTGAGTGTGTGCCAGCAGTGTGGATGAGAGACCGAATAGTATATCTGGGGACCTCTCACCACTGGAAATTGTTCAGAAGCTGAAGTCCACTACGACGAGTAACTGGAGTAACTGACGCTTGACCTTGAGGCCCTGCTGGAAGAGAAGGATTGCCGTGGCCCTCCTTCACGATCTAAAGGCTGCTGTGTCTCCAAGGACTGACCCAGAGAGGACCTGGTACGAGGGACCATCGTGCACAGCTGACCTTTGCCAACGCTCCCTGGTAGACAGACCTACGACAGGCTGCCGACCCGATACGGGGACCGCTGAGGAATCCCAAAGCGAAGCGCCCGGACTGTTGTCCGCCACTGTCGACGACCGCCGTCGCCGACCGGAGCCGCCGTGCTCCCGTTTGCCTAAGAACTTTAACTTGATCAACGGACGCTCTCGTCTGCATCGCCGTGCCGTCTCCTGTGGGAGAAGGCCTGACCGTCGACGCGCCGAGGAGTATCCACCGGTGGGTTTCCCGCCACCCAAAGACCGCAGAGACGCCGACGACTCGACGCCCTTGCTGGGCCACAGTTCTTCTTCATCTCTTTGCGGTCCAGAACTATCGTCACCGTGGTGCCCCGCACGCCTCTTCCTTGCAGGACGCCAACGCTCTGTCGTCGACGAGCACCGCTCGGATCAAAGCCTGCTGCCTCATCGACGTCGTTCTACCCGGTTCACGGTCGGACGTTCGGCGCCCCGTGTCTCCCGCTTGAAAGGGGCGACATTCAAGAAGGGCCGCCGATTCCCCGACACCGAACCCCGAGTCCGCGACGCCTCTCGACGATCCGTGGCTCCTGCCTTAAAGGGAGTCACTCCAGAAGGATCGGTCGACGCCTCGCCGACGAACTCTACTCCACCAGGTACATTGGGGGGGTAAAACATTGTAGGAGAGAACGAGACTCTTGAACAATATATGGACTGGGCTTGTTTTATATATCGTTATTTTACAGGTTGCCCAGGTGGGGGGATCTCCACTCAGAGCTGTGTCCAGTAGCAAGGACCAGTCGTCTGCCTATTGTTTCATCCGTCTGCTTTCTCTCTTCTCTCTATTGCTGGTTTCATTGCTATTGATCCGTGTGGCATTTTCACAGCCTTGTTGATGCACTCTAATCGAATATTAGTGGTACCACTTTAGAATTGTAGATATTTACCATTGTTGATTTTCCGGAGCACAAAGTGCATTATTGTGATAAGTGTACATAACCTTTGAATATTAATTATATAAAGACTGTGTTTTCAGTAATCGTGTGTGGACATTCCTTTGTGGGGGCTTGGGGATACACTGTACTTAAGAACCAGCCTGCATCACCTCCTGAGAAGCTAGGCCTTGATTGCTCGTCCATCGTTACCATATTAGAGAATCTTGGCTGGGGTCCTCTGTGCCTTTCCTCTGCCATATAGAGAGCGGAAGTACAGACCCCCCCACCTCGTCCTGACAGCTTGGTGGCAGCGGTGGGATGCTTATGGTTTTAAGAATCAGTGTATAACCGTGCCACTTACAAAATATCTGCACTTTATTGAATTAAGGTTTAGGTGTGTTCCAAATAACTGCATTACAAGCGATGGAGACCATTGCGAATGGTAAATTGACTCGGATGAGCTTAGAGGCTCTCCAGAGTGCTTGTGAAGCCAGGGAGTTAGACTTTGTGGATAAGTCTAGGGCTGAGCTGATAGCTGCCCTGGTGGACTACCAGACTGATGGTGAAACTCTTGATGAAGGGGGGGATGCAACCAGTGAGGACTCTGCCCCTGGGGTTGTCGCTGAATCTGTTTCTGGGAATGCCGCCATTCCTGCTGCCTCTGTTCCGAACCCCAGCAATTCCATGGAACTTGAGTTATTAAGGATGAAATTGGCCTTTGAATATCGCAAGTTGGAAATAGAAGCTGAGCTTAAGAAAGAGGAGCTGGCACAGCAAGTGGAACTCAAGAATAGGGATCTTGCGCTCAAAGATAAGGACACTGAATGTCAGAGAATCCAGTTAGAGAAAGCTCGAGTGGAGACTTCAGCTAAACCAATTGAGAGTGGCAGGTCCCCAGCCACCAAGTTTATGAAAGATTTGGTTGGTGTGTTTTTGGAGGGTTCAGATATCCTCCAATGGATTGAAGCGTTTGAAATGGCGTGTGCAATTCATGATGTGGATAAAAGAGATTGGGCTAAGTGTTTGTTAAGCAGAGTGCCTCAAACTGGATATGACTGTATTCTGAAGCTGAGTGTGGAAGAAAGGGGTCAATATGAGTGTATGAAGTCTGCTTTAATTGCCAAGTTTGGCAAGACACCTACCCAATATCTTAAAAGGTTCAGGGATTTTAAGAAACGAGAGAATGTGTCTTGGGTTGACTGGGTGAGTGCTGCGCACATGAACATGATGGGGTGGATTGATGGGTACAAGGTGAAAACTTTTGCTGAATTATCCCACCTGTTGTTTTTTGAGCATTTTTCTGAAGCCTGTTCGCCAGAGCTGCGTCAGTATGTTGCTGACCAGAACATTTTGGACCCCTTTAAGCTGGCTAGGTTGGCTGACAAGTGGGTCTCCCACCGGGTGTCCCCTAAGGACTCCAGTGGGAAGGACAAGGATAAAGAGAAGGGGGCCTCTCAGAAAGCTGAGGAGTCCCCCAAGCAGTCACAGTCGAATAAAACAAAACCTTCCTCTCCTAAGAACCAAAAATCTAGTGGGGATAAGTCCTCTGTGGGTGGGAATAAGAGTAGTGGTCCACCTGCTGCAAAGCAGGCTCCCAGTGGTTCCAGTACCGTACCTCGCACTCCTAGCACTTGTTGGGATTGTGGGGCTCTGGATCACCGAAGGGGTGACTCCAAGTGTAAAGGTAAGGCACTTGGAGTACAGGCTGTCAGCCTGACCTACCCTTACCCCGTGTCTGAGGTGGAGGCCACCGTCCTCCCCTCCTCTACCGGAATCACATTTGGTGCTCCAGTAGAGATTTCCTTAGTGTCCCTTGGGGCCTGGGACCAGTACGCAGAAGTACTGGCGACTATCCCGCAGAACACCCGTAGGTTTTTGAGAAGTGTCCTCTTGAATGGCCAGCCTTCTACTGGTTTGAGAGACACTGGGGCAAGCATGACAGTGGTGGACAGGACCCTGCTCAAGCCAGAGGACTATGTAAGTGCTCCTCTGAGAACCACCAGGTTAGCTGGTGGGCCTCCCAAATTATCGCCTGTAGCCTTAGTCACACTCATGATTGGAGACAAGACAGCAAAGCTTCCTGTCCTGGTTCAGGACAATGTCCCTGCTAACATTCTGTTAGGTAATGATCTAGTAGAGTTGGGGTTGATCTCGGATGGTCTTCCCATGACTGCTGCCGCGGTCACTAGGTCACAGGTGACACCGGGGCTGGCTGTGAGTCAGGTACCCGAGCCAAAGGCGAGGCCTAAGGCACGAAGAAGGAAGACCAAGAAGGCCACCTCTGTGGGAGGAACACCTTCTCTTCCTGCTGTTCCGACAGCACCCATTGGGATCCATGCTCCGGACGGGCTGGGTCCAGTGGAAAACCCGGACTCAACTCCTGTGGGAGAAGAGACAGAAGACTCTCCTGTGGGAGAGGTTCTCAACCCGGAGGATCATCCCGACCTTCAATGCTTGTTAGCTGAAGGGGGACCCTCCCGGGCGGACTTCTGTAAAGGGCAGAGAGAGTGTCCCTCTCTCGAGGGTCTGCGGACGCAGGCCCTGTCCCAGGCACAAGGTGAAGTGCCTAGGACATTCAAGATTTATTGGGAGGGTGAGCTCCTTGTTAGTGGGCCCACTAAGCCTGAACCCGGTGCCCTCAAGAGGTTGGTGGTACCCCAGGTTTACAGGCCCTTCCTACTGCAGTTGGCGCATGAGGTGCCCTTGGCTGGTCATCTTGGTACCAAGAAGACTAAGCAGAGGCTCTCTGCCCACTTCTACTGGCCTCGGATGGGAGTGGAACTGGAGTCCCACTGCCGGACCTGCCCCACTTGTCAGTTATCTGGCAAGACTGGAGGCAGGGTCATTGCCCCACTGCAGCCATTGCCAGTGGTCGGCACACCGTTTGAGAGGGTGGGCATCGACATTGTCGGTCCCCTGGACCCTCCCACTTCAGGTGGACATCGGTTCATCCTGGTCTTGGTTGATCATGCCACCAGGTACCCTGAGGCTATACCCCTTCGGACTATTACTGCCAAGGTGGTTGCCCGGGCTCTCCTGGGCATTTTTACCCGTGTTGGATTCCCCAAGGAAGTTGTCTCCGACCGAGGATCCAACTTCATGTCGAGTTACATGAAGACCATGTGGAAAGAGTGCGGGGTAACCTACAAGTTCTCCACCTCTTACCACCCCCAGACCAATGGTCTGGTTGAGAGATTTAACAAAACTCTCAAGGGCATGCTAGGTGCTTTGGAAGAGCCCCTACGGAGGAAATGGGATCTCCTCCTGCCATGCCTGCTGTTTGCTTACAGAGAGGTACCTCAAGAGGGTGTTGGTTTCAGCCCCTTTGAGTTACTCTTTGGACATCCCGTGAGGGGGCCCCTCGCCTGGATCCGAGAAGGCTTGGAAGCCACCCCTCCAGGTCCCGCCAAGCAAGTGGGGGACTATGTGTTAGGCCTCAGACGGAGGATGACACAGATGATGGGTCAGGCAACAGCAAATCTCAAGGCCAGCCAAGAATTGAATAAGTATTGGCATGACCTTAAAGCTTCGCAGGTCGATTGGACTCCGGGACAGGAAGTCCTCGTGATGGAGCCTACCAAGCCTAGAGCGTTGGCAGACAAATGGACTGGACCCTTCAGGATAATCTCCAAGATGGGCGAAGTCAATTATCTGGTTGACCTGGGTGCCTCCGGGGTAGCCCCTCAGGTATTCCATGTCAACAGGCTCAAGCCTTTCCACCGGCGAGCAGAAGTCTCATGTCTCTTGCTAGCTTCAGGGCAAGAAGAGGATGAGAGTGAGCCCCTTCCTGATTTGCTGCATAGCAACCCTCAGGACGGCTCAGTGGAGGGAGTACAGCTCTCTCCCGATTTGACAACAGAGCAGCAGAGGGCCTGCCGGGCTTTGCTCCAGCAGTATGCCTCTCTGTTTTCGCTGACACCGGGCCTTACACCTTGGTGTAGGCATGAAATTGACACTGGTGACAGCGTGCCTGTCAAGAGCAGGTGCTACCGTATGTCAGATACCGTTAAGAACCACATCCAGGCTGAGGTCGCCAAGATGTTGGATCTGGGTATAATTGAACCCTCAACCAGTCCCTGGTCCAGTCCAGTGGTCCTTGTCCCCAAGGCAAGTTCCCAGGCGGGTACCAAAGATTGGAGGTTCTGTGTGGACTACCGAGGAGTCAATGCCGTCACCAAAACTGACGCGCACCCATTGCCCAGGGCTGATGAGCTCGTGGACACCATAGGTGCTGCCAAATTTGTGAGCACCTTTGACCTCACCTCAGGCTATTGGCAAATAGCTCTGACGGACCATGCCAAGGAAAAGACAGCATTCTCCACACCAGAGGGACTCTACCAGTTTAGGGTCATGCCTTTTGGGTTGAAGAATGCCCCTGCCACTTTCCAGAGGTTGGTCAATCATGCGCTCAGTGGGCTGGAGGCCTTTTGTGTGGCCTACCTAGACGACATTGCCGTCTACAGTTCCACCTGGGAAGCGCATTTGACACACCTGGATAAAGTGTTGCAGGCCTTGAAAAGGGCTAACCTCACTATCAAGGCTACCAAGTGCCAGATAGCTCAGGGGAAAGTTACCTATCTTGGTCATGAGGTAGGAGGGGGTCAAATCCAGCCTCTTTCCAGTAAGGTACAGGACGTACAGAACTGGGAGACTCCCACTACTCAAACCCAGGTGAGAGCCTTTTTGGGCCTCACTGGGTATTATCGCAATTTCATGGCGGACTATGGGACCATAGCCGCACCACTGACAGCTCTGACTTCACCCAAACAGCCTAGGAAGGTTAATTGGACTGAAGACTGTCAGAGGGCCTTTGATGGCTTGAAAGAAAGTCTGTGCAGGGCACCCGTGTTGTGTGCGCCTGACTACAGCCGACCCTTTATCGTCCAGACGGATGCCTGCGACACCGGAATTGGAGCTGTCTTGTCCCAGTTAGATGACAAAGGGAGAGAACATCCTATCATATTCATCAGTAGACAACTCAAGGGTAGAGAACTTAGGTGGGCTACTGTTGAAAAGGAATGTTTTAGTATAGTTTGGAGCCTTAGGCGTTTTAGGCCCTACCTTACGGGGTCCACCTTCAAGGTCCAAACAGATCATAAGCCCCTGAAATGGCTTATGCAGATGAAGGGTGAAAATCCGAAACTGCTCAGGTGGTCCATTAGCCTGCAAGGGCTAGACTTCACCATAGAGCACAGACCAGGGAAGAGTCACGATAATGCAGATGGCCTTTCCAGAAGGTATGTTGACCGTCTGGATGAGGGTGTCTATCCCGTGGGAGATTAGGCACCCTAACCTCAGTCTGGGGGGGGGCGACTGTGATGCTGGAAATGCATCGGAGGGACAGGGCCTCCGTATCCTTGTCCTTTTTCTGTTCTTATCGTGTGTTCTGTCGTGTTTTCCGCGCAGAAGTCCATGCGGGACTCCTGGCGGTGCAGCTCTCTCTTTTGGTTTGGTGAACAGACCCATGGGATACCCTTATGGCACCCATGGGTAGGGGTACAACCCTGAGCCCCTAGTGTATGTTTTTGGGCACCCGTGGGTGGCCCACAGAGTAGGGTATGGGCTGGTGGCAGCTACATGCTGAATTTGACAGGTGCGCTGGGTATCCGCCATTTTGGGGTACCCCGGCCCTGCCATTGGAATCAGTTGATTCCTGATAGGAAACAAGATGGCCCCGGTGGCCTCTTACTTTCTATCCCCTGATACCTTGTTTTCCCAAAGTCCTGGGAAGCCCTGACTCTGTCCCTTCCCCCTGACTGGCTGTTGGGTGGAAGTTCCGTATATGGTGTTGTTGTGAAGGCCCAGCTAGACTTACTGGAGCCTTCCCGCTGACTGTATGTTGTGGGTACCTCCTGTGGGTGGGACCTGGGTGAATGGGGAGTGTGACCAATATGCACTCCGTGTTGTGGCTGTCTGGTTTCTGCCATGAGAGACAAAGACTGAGACAGCCCTGCCCGAAACTGGACTGAATGCAGTGTGTAGAGTTGAATGGCTGAGTACTTGTCTCAATCCACATTCCTTGTTGTGAGTGTCTGAGCGGGAGAAGAGTGGCCGGAATGCCCTGCGTGCCTGATTGGCTGACCGACTGCATGAATGCCCTTCTGTACGATTGGCTGCTGAGTGTGTGCCAGCAGTGTGGATGAGAGACCGAATAGTATATCTGGGGACCTCTCACCACTGGAAATTGTTCAGAAGCTGAAGTCCACTACGACGAGTAACTGGAGTAACTGACGCTTGACCTTGAGGCCCTGCTGGAAGAGAAGGATTGCCGTGGCCCTCCTTCATGATCTAAAGGCTGCTGTGTCTCCAAGGACTGACCCAGAGAGGACCTGGTAAGGCGCCCTCTTCCCGAGCTACGAGGGACCATCGTGCACAGCTGACCTTTGCCAACGCTCCCTGGTAGACAGACCTACGACAGGCTGCCGACCCGATACGGGGACCGCTGAGGAATCCCAAAGCGAAGCGCCCAGACTGTTGTCCGCCACTGTCGACGACCGCCGTCGCCGACCGGAGCCGCCGTGCTCCCGTTTGCCTAAGAACTTTAACTTGATCAACGGACGCTCTCGTCTGCATCGCCGTGCCGTCTCCTGTGGGAGAAGGCCTGACCGTCGACGCGCCGAGGAGTATCCACCGGTGGGTTTCCCGCCACCCAAAGACCGCAGAGACGCCGACGACTCGATGCCCTTGCTGGGCCACAGTTCTTCTTCATCTCTTTGCGGTCCAGAACTATCGTCACCGAGGTGCCCCGCACGCCTCTTCCTTGCAGGACGCCAACGCTCTGTCGTCGACGAGCACTGCTCGGATCAAAGCCTGCTGCCTCATCGACGTCGTTCTACCCGGTTCACGGTCGGACGTTCGGCGCCCCGTGTCTCCCGCTTGAAAGGGGCGACATTCAAGAAGGGCCGCCGATTCCCCGACACCGAACCCCGAGTCCGCGACGCCTCTCGACGATCCGTGGCTCCTGCCTTAAAGGGAGTCACTCCAGAAGGATCGGTCGACGCCTCGCCGACGAACTCTACTCCACCAGGTACATTGGGGGGGTAAAACATTGTAGGAGAGAACGAGACTCTTGAACAATATATGGACTGGGCTTGTTTTATATATCGTTATTTTACAGGTTGCCCAGGTGGGGGGATCTCCACTCAGAGCTGTGTCCAGTAGCAAGGACCAGTCGTCTGCCTATTGTTTCATCCGTCTGCTTTCTCTCTTCTCTCTATTGCTGGTTTCATTGCTATTGATCCGTGTGGCATTTTCACAGCCTTGTTGATGCACTCTAATCGAATATTAGTGGTACCACTTTAGAATTGTAGATATTTACCATTGTTGATTTTCCGGAGCACAAAGTGCATTATTGTGATAAGTGTACATAACCTTTGAATATTAATTATATAAAGACTGTGTTTTCAGTAATACAGTGTGTGGACATTCCTTTGTGGGGGCTTGGGGATACACTGTACTTAAGAACCAGCCTGCATCACCTCCTGAGAAGCTAGGCCTTAATTGCTCGTCCATCGTTACCATATTAGAGAATCTTGGCTGGGGTCCTCTGTGCCTTTCCTCTGCCATATAGAGAGCGGAAGTACAGACCCCCCCACCTCGTCCTGACAGGGTATCAGGTGGCAAACAGTTCGGCGAGCAAAGCTGGATGGATGGCTGCAGACTGGCCTACATGGTGGCTCGGGGTCAGGAATCATTGTCTCAGTGCTGGTCCCCGGTTCTGAAGGACTGGTCGAGGCATCTCGGAAGTCTTGTGGGGTGCATTTAAAGGCCCCAAACAGAAGTCCCTTTCACATGAATGGCAGGCATTTAAACACTGCAACAAAAACGGCCTGGCTTTTGCTTTTGTTTATCACCTAAAGTTCAAGAGCCATGTTGAAAGGGGCCTCCATGTCATTATCAATGGACAAGCAGCAGTATAATTTACAAAAGAAGGAAGAATCAAAGATTCCTGTGTCCTGGAAAACAGGATTTTTAAACATTGAAAGCAAAAACGACCTGCACATGTGTGTGCAAATAAAAACGGCTTTAAAAAGCCAAAATGGGGAAAAATATCACTGCTCACAGAAAATGTCAGGAAAACAAAACATGATGTGTGAGTTGACAAAAGCAATGTATATTATGTTTCACCCACAAAATTCCAGTGACATTTGAAGAGACACTTAGTCTTCAGGAAAAACCTGTTTCTGGCTGAGGGAAAAACTTCACAAAGGAAAACCCCACTTTCAGCCTGTATGTCACATTTCACATCTAATGACCCCACAATAAAATGTGGTGCTGCTAAAGGCATCAACATTCAGTATTCTCCAGACCTGTTGGCTAGGAAAGCAGGGACTTCAAAGAAAGCCATCAGTGGCTGGAGCGTGACTAAAACGTGTGAAGGCTGGGGGCACCAACTTCAAAGAGACTCATAAAAAAACCTGTGGTCCCAGGCTGACCCACAGATACAGATAGATGTGCTGGAAGAGGAGACCTCCCATTTGCTGAACAGGAACACTCCCAATTAATTTAAAAGACTATTATCATTTAGGTATTTTGCTCAGCACCCATACTGTGGAGTGATCTCATTTTGGTACAATTTTTTTATGTCATTTCCAGGCAATTTTGGGGGTATACAATGCATCTACTTGTCACTCTTGGAACTGTAATGGCCTGTTCGACTAGGTTTCTGGCTGATCTGAACATGTTCCAAATGTGAGAAATGGTGAAAAGGTTGAAAATAAAATTAGGGATATGCTTAATAATTTACATCTTCATAACTGTTGTGCATTTTATAGAAACAACACAAATGTGCCACATGGTCATGCTACATACAGATTTGGGGGTCCACTTATCTAATTCTCCATGATCCGCTAAAACAGAAAATATGTTTAGTATGGCAGTTGCTAGTATAATTATGAAGTTGTGCTACATAACTAGTTTTTGCCAAAAAGTTGAAAGGAGAACAAAGGATGACAAATGGGAATAGACAGATGTTGCTCCAAACCCCTAAACCAATCCTGACTGGCAGGAGGCGGAGAGAGAGAGAGGACAACTGTCCAATCCTAATGGCAGGGATTATTGCAGGGTACTTCCCCAAGATAGTAAAATTGGTTATTTCATTTCTGCTATATAAGGGGGACTGCACTAGTACAGGAGACACACAGACACCAAAAACCGGAGAGACACCAGAGGAGATTAATTTAATTAATTAATTACCCATTTGGCAGAGCACTACAGGGTTAATTTTGTTAAAATTCTAAATTAACAAAGCAGGCTTCCCACTCTGCGCTGAAAACTATAGCCTAGAATTTAATTGGGCAATCCTTGTTGTCCAGCTGACCCCGACTTCTTTGAGAAAGAGGGGTGTATTTGTTCTTAAATCAGTCCAAACCTTTTATCCAGCTTCCCCCAACGCAGGCCTTTCAGTAAGGGGGGTCTGAAATCCCAAATTCCCCAAAGCATTTCAATTTTTCTGTTGAAAAACAAAGCGATTTGTGATTTATTTGTGCTGAGACAAGTTGATTGTGTGTGCCACGGATAAAGTGGTGTTTTTTTGATATTTAAATGCTAATTTCTATTATTTTTAATTTAAATAAATACCAATATATTTCCCATACACCGGCCTGGTTCTTGGCTCATTTTTATCTCAGGGCCGAGGGATCCCAGGGGCATGATGGGCATCTGAGATAAGGCTAAAAAAATAATCTGTTAAACAGTTTGTTGAACAACCACTTGAGTGGGGAGGGAAGGGACTCCCTGTGTTGAGGGTGGCTTCTCAATAAACCGTTGCTGTCTTTAAGCAACTGCAGCATAACAACGGTCAGCACTGCAGTCGGTTGCAGCTTGAGTATCTCGACTGGCTCAAAAATGTCCTTTAAGGCAGACGTTGGTATATGCTCGTCGATGCATTTCTCGTAGCTTCTTCACTGGGCTTGTGTCGTCCTTTAAAGTGGACAGCCAGAAGCTGAGGAGTGTGTTGTAGGCAGCTGCCTTGCCCTTGGATTTGGGTTCATAGATTGTCTGGCATTTCCTATCTTGTAAGCCTGCTGCAAAGCCTAGCATGGCACACTGTGTGCTGGATGGGTACCGGCTGTGGAGCTGTTGGAGGGGCCTCTGGATTCAATATCTCCCCCTGTTCCCTGGGAGATGTTTAGGGAAGGGCTCTTGCTTCCCTCTCGGAGGTCCTGGTCTTCCTTCACTGGCGGAAGATTTAAGGCAGACTGTACCTTTAACCAGGGTCTATTTAGGAGTTCTTCTTTCTGTTTCAGATGAAGCCTTCAGATGATCTGCCAAAATGGGGTCTGAGCCCTCTTTTAAAGCCAAATGGACCACAGGGATTGCTGTAGGCTACGCCTACCTTAATGAACCAATCCTGGGTCCCCACCAACAATATCCTTTGTGCGTGAGGTCATAACCAAAGTGCTTTGCAACAGAAAAGGTAAAGGGCTGAAAACATGTGATACTAAGTTCCACCCATCTTCCTGTCTGTTGTGGATCAAAGTGTCTCTCTGGTTAATGGAGCTCTCTGGAGTTCCTGATTAAAACGGCATGTCTCCCTTGATGCTGTGGGGAGACCAGACTTTCTGGCTCCTGCAAATCACATACTCGTACCTCATGAATGAGGCACGCCCACAGGGAGAGCTACTGTAAATATGTAGTCCCAGACATGACAGTCACTGTCAATCGAATCTGAGGGCGATGGCTGGCTTCAGGTTGACACAGTGAATATGAAAGGTTGTTGGGGTTTTCTGTCTCATTTGTTAGTCTCTGCAGTCAGGCCTCATGTGGGCTTGTTTGAATTACCCTCTGAATAGTATGCAAATCGCTGCCACCAGCTACAAGGCCAAACAAAAAGACAGGGCGGATCCATGCAGCCTTTGATAGGTAATCAGGATGGTCATGGCAGGGAGAAGGTTTGGCCCTCCCCCTTCTGGATATGCATTGTGTACTCCTCCTGTCATATCCCAAATAAATATGACAGGGGTCACTGCTCCTGTAGGCTGTGTCCAACCAGAGAACATGGGTCTATGCGTATGTCATGCAGTGAGCATAGGAAAATGTGTGCAGATTAGCCCCACACATTTTTCAGAGGTTGATCAATTTCATTTTTCATTTACAATTTCAAAAAAGCCCAGGCAAATGCACACCCACTGTGAGAACGGTCAAATTCCTCACATGTCTCCCCATTTTTGCCTTTTGAACACCAACCCTACGGAGTGTCTTGCACGTCATCAAGGCAAAAGTACAGACTGGGGCCATCTGCATTTCCATGCTGGGAGCCTGGCTTGTGCTACATGTCCATATCTAATCCCTGTATGGATATGGCACAACACAAAAGTTTAAGGTTCTCCCCTTGCATGGCTATTAATCATCGAAGAAGCTGGTGGTCAGTTTGGACAGTAAAGTCTGACCCAAAGATGTAGGTTTTCAGCTTCTTTATGGCCCATATGACCGTGAAAGCCTCTTTTTCGACTATGGCGCAGTTCCTTCCCCTTTTTGTCAATCACCTGCTAATTTAGGTGACAGGTTAGTCTACCCCTTGAGAGTTCACCTGAGCTAACACTGGATAATGATCTCCTGTCCATAGTCTGGCACTTTCAGAACTGAGGCCCTGTACAATCCATCTTCAAGTCCTGAAAGGAGGTTTGACAGGTGGGGGTCCAAATTACCTTCTTTGGCATTTTCTTGGAAGTTACATCATTCAGGGACGTTGGCAATGGTCCCATACCCCTTGATGAACGACCAGTACTACCCCGCGAGACCTAGAAAGGCTCTTGCCTGTGTCTGTGTGGTGGGGATGTCCCACCCCTTAATAACCTGTACCTTTGCTTCAAGGGGTTGTTTCTTACCTCCACCGACAAGGTGGCCTAGGTAAGCCAGTTTACCCTGCGCTATCTTGCACTTTGTGTCCTTGATAGTCAGACCTGCGCTCTGCACCGTCTAAAACACTTGTTTCAGGTGGGATAAGTGATCTTCCCAGGTGTGGCTGAACACAGCAATGTTGTCTAAATATGGGACTGTTTTCCATTCCAGATAAAACCTGGTTAACCATCCGCTGAAAAGTGGCAGGGGCATTCTTCAGTCCGAAGGGCATCACAGTGAACTGATAATGTCCTTCTGATGTTGACAATACTGACCTCTCTCTCGCCCCATCTGTCAAGCCGACTTGCCAGTACCCTGCCGTGAGGTCAAAGGTACACATATACTTGGCAGTGCCGAGCTTGTCAATGAGCTCATCTGCCAGAGGAATGGGGTGAGCATCTGTCTTCGTGACAGAATTGAGCCTCCTGTAGTCCACACAAAGGCAGATGTCACTCTTCCTGCTACTATTGTTTTAGAGACCAGTACCACTGGGCTAGCCCAGGGACTGTGGGATGGCTCTATCACTGCTACCATGTGGATGGTCAAATTCCACACAGCCATTAAGGAAGGGGTTGCCATGGCTATTGTGATGTAGAATGAAGACACAGAAGGTGATTTGTGCACAAGGCCTGCCATTGGATTTGCAGGGCCCTGGGCGGCAAAAGATGTGTGGGCCCGTACAAGTTGCGTAAATAGTGACATCAGTGATATCACAGAATGAGTCTTTAGTACGCAAAGGTATTATGGGAAGTTACATTAGAAAAATGTTGCTATGCCTAAGGTAGTAGACAAATACACTGTGACATTCAGTATATGAATTGGCCATATTAATAATTACCTGTGTGGCAATATCAGGAGTGAGGCCTTTTCTGAAGTACCAGTAAGCTGAATACCTTATACAGACTTCTAATTTTGGCATATAAGGCAGAGTGTGATAAAAGAATTTGTCCGGGAGCACACAATTTGGTTAAGTTGAGAAGCCGTGATTTGAGACCAGTCTGTATTTCAGGAACTTGAACACATCTCTTCCCAGATGTAATTTGTAGAAATACTGTTTGTAAAAGGTCTTTTTGAAACTTTGGTTTGAAAACACTATCCGTGGAAGGCATTGCAAAAATATGGTGATTGTATTTTGCTAATTGAAACTAACTGCTGTTTTTACTGAAACATCTTGAATGTTTTTATTTTTATGTTTATTGTATGTATATTTGGGCAAAACTAGCACCTGGATGCCTAGGGGCTTACAGCGCTTTACAATTGTAAACATAAGTAAATAACAAATAAATAAATAAATAAATATTGTTCAAATAAGCAATACGCTTTTATTTCAGAAGCTACAGATAAGGATTATTTTGACTGTCAAAAAAAAATAACAGCAAATAAAAACTACGTTTATCAAGTGCTGCTCAAGAAAAAATGATTAGTGAGACTCATTTCTGTACCCCGTGAGTCTTGATTGGAGGGGGTGGGAAGACCAAAACTATTTGCCGGTGTAGAATAGCAGGTGATCCTATAGCAGAAAGCTGCATAGGCACTGAACGGGTTAGGAGACTGTTGCTGAGATTTTATACGTTTAGACCTTCCTGTAAATCATATGTCTTCTTTCCCATTCCGGCAGCAAACTGTGCTGTAAGATTTGGTGTTTTGACATGGGGATGAGTACGGCTCCGTCGCTTCAGTCAATGTGTGATCTTTTGCCCCCATAGCAAAAATCAAAAGCTGGCACCCAAGAATATAGACACAGTAAGTGAGCATATCTTAAAGTGAAAGACACACATTTAGTTCAATTGACCTTTCCCCTTAGAAGAAGGTGCACTAGACAAAAGAGCATTCTCCTTTCAAAAAAAGTAATCAACACCAGAAAAATAACCGAGAGCGGAAATGTTCCAATAACTACGCTGGCAAAGTGTAAAAGTGGCTCGCCTTTTAAACCCAGCAACATAGAGTGAAATATTCCCTGGAAAACAAAATCCCAATATGAGCATGTGCTTTGATGATAATGTTATGTGCCTGCACTGGAAACATGACAACCTGGGTGAAATCCTCGTAGCCAAATGCTCGAGCATGCTTGCCGACCCCAAAAACACACAACCGGGTTGTGTCTGCCCTCTGAAAAAGTTACTGTCGTCCACCCATATATATCCTTTTCTTATTCCATGAATAGCAGCACATGGCCACAATCAGGGAAAAATAACTGCACCAGTCTCCAGGATTGCAACCTCTCTTGCTACATCCTTGGCAAATATTCAGGACTCACTTGCCCTCTCATAATTTCCCCTCCTCAACCCCATGTCTGACTTTCAGCAATACTGTGCTTTATGAAGATGACTTGAAAAGTTCACATACCATATTAAGGTACCTGCTTAAATATTTAAATCTTTACAGGAATATGTCAAGCAAGAAGTGTACAATTGTGGCATTATTCCCCCATCTTGACTGGGAGACAACAAATACCAGAATGCAATTTAGCAAAAGACAAAAAAATGACTTTTTAGTTTCAAGACCTATAACAACATGTAATGTGTGAAAAGGTTACCTGTTTGTGTTTAACAGGTTACCTGTTTGTGTTTAAGTGTTTGACAAATGCTGGTTTCATATATGATGTGATGAAAAAATCCCATTCTACCAAAAATAAATGCTTTTTGGTGCATTAGATATGAACATCTGAAAATAATGTAGCAAATTTTAAACAGTTTTGTGTGATATATTGTAACTGACCTGTAGAAGAACATAGATCTAGGCTAACTAGTGCTTTGTGTGTGCTTCAGAATGAAAATGCCTATTTGCATTTCTTAACACAGAAATGTTACAAAGATCTCCTCCAAAACAATGGTCTCTTAAATGGGCTGTCACTTTTAAATCGCCCCACCTTAAATGCTCTACTTGAAGAAAGAAAGTGATAAGAAGTCATTAAGGAGCCTGAAGCGTCTGATGGGCCGCTGGGAGTGGGTGTTGTGTCTTTAGAGAGCCACAGGAGGTTTTGAGGTGACATTGTGGCAAGCTTAGTAGTTGAAAGCCGCACAGCCCCCCCCTTAAAGTAATATTCTTGGTATAGTTGAGGCAGGCCCTGGTGCCTGTGGGGCCCCCTCTGAGAGCTTCTGGCAGCGCGGCCCTCGGCCCATCACAGACTTACCTTGGCTCGGGCCGACTCTGGGGTGTGCCCTGGAGCTGACGGATAAAGATGCAGTATTTTACTCGTATCTGCCACATATCAGAATGCTGTTTCCATAGAAAGAGGCATACCTTTCATTAAAGGTGAGTCATGCTATAATGCTGCATGCGTAGAAGGGAATTGTTTACCACTGAAACTCCTTGGCTTGAATCACTTAAATACACATTATACGGTGAAGGGGACTTTGATGCCATGATCTGAAATATTCAAAGGCCTCATGTGAGATATACATGTAATATTTAAAGTGTGGATTTTCTGTGCCAGAAGAGCTGTGTTCAGCTCAAAAAAAACATTTTCAGAGGCGATTCAAAGACATTTCCCGCCCCCCGCCCCCACCAGATGCAAAGTTGAAACTCTGCCCAGAAATTTTGAAGCTCAAAGAGCCATGATTAGTGTGGGCTGGGTATGAAGAAGGCTGCAGACTTTGAGGCTGAAGATGATCCCATAGATAACCAAACATAAAACCCTTTAACCCCTTAACTGCTAAGGGTTTTTCCCCCAGCGCCAAGGCCTTTTTCGGTGATTTCGGTATGTCGCCAGTCAATCCCTTGTAACTTTTTTGTTACATGAGATATCTCAGTCGAATTTGGCCCCTTTTCTTCCCACATGTTGGCAGTCATAATACCACCGCCATCAAGGAATCCCAGTTTGCTGTAGGGGGAGTGAGAGAAAATAATCAAAAAGGGAGAAAATTATGTTTTTTTTTTTGAAAATGCCAATAAAATTATGTACAAAGACGCCTGTGGCTTTTTTCCTTGTAAGAGCTAGGAACAAATGGTTTGCTGTGCTGAATTAGCAATTTTCCAGGCTTTCAGGAACAGGTTCAGTGTAAACCAGAAAAACATATTTTGATATAGTTACCAGCCGTTTTGTAAGAGGTAGGCGATTTTGGCCTTGTTTTCCAATAGGACATGCGTGGACGGAATAGAAGAGGAGCATAGGAAAGCTGAATGGGAAGACAGAAAGTAATACATTTCTGAAAGGTAGACAACATTCCAGGATGAGGAAGGGGTGATTGGCGCAGGTCAGGCAACAGCTATGTAGGGCCAAAATTCCATAGTTTGGGGAAGAAGTGGGAACATGACAGATAAAAAAGGTATGTGGTGGACATGGTTGGCCCCGTAAGGCAATGGCTTCTGTGAATTTTGAGCAAAGCAATGCCCCGCTACATTCCCCCGACTCTTCCAGTTAGGAAATCACACATTTCTTTGTAATGTTTAACAAAACAAGCAATACCACAAGCAAAAAACTGAGCCATGTTACACAGATTTTTATGCTTACGGCCTGAACAGACTTACTTAGCATGTGTAAGCAAGGAAAACTAATGTGGTGAGGAACAGCACGCATCCATTTTTTGAAAGAGCACAGGCAGACCTTTTGAAGGGTAGGTGACTTGTGCAGGTAACAAAAGTGTATAGTGCCTAAAGCAGCAACTAAATGTGGGTCACATTTGGGAAATGAAAGGGTTGTGTGCCAAATTGCAGCAGCAAATGTTCTAAAACGGTATGAAAACCACGCAAACACAACAAATATCCTACCTTCCCACAAAAACGGTTCCTCACACGTGTGGGTTCACCTACTTGGGCGCAAAGGGAAAAGGCGAAACCAAGTGTTTCGGCAAAACAGATTTTGCAGGAATTTTCTCTTGTGGACAACCTACAGATTTGGGCCTAGGGTGTCGAAGCCACAGAGGAAAACAGGGAACCCCATGCATTTCCAAAAAGAAGACTTCTGTGGCAATCCACAGAGGTCTGACTTGCGTGAATCGCCCCAGACTTTATTACCCACAATCCCTGACAAAGTCCAGAATTTAAGGAAAAAACACAATTTTCAGACATTTCCCTCTTCCCACCCACCGAAACATGCTGCCAATAACATATGCCCGACCGTCGTGCGTTCCCACAGGTGTCCCGACAAAACAGTACCTCACATGTGTGGGTGCACCTACCTGGGTGGAAAAGAAAAAGTGTCAACCCTCCACAAGTCCAACGGCAATACCAGGGAGCCCCAGCAGGGTCCCCGACCTTTCCCGGAGGGAGAAGCTGCAACGCAGGCCAGCAAGAACTCCAAGATAGTCGGGTAATATCCTTTGCCTTGGTGGGCTGTCTCCCATGTGGGACGACCATCCCCAAGTGCAGCGGCTGTCCCAGTGAGCCCCGGCAGTGTCCCATCCCTTCCGCGAGTGAAATTCTGTAACAGTCGAGCCAGAGCTCCAGTGTTTGTCGGGTGCGATGACCTTGGCCTTGGGCGGCTGTCTCCCATGTGGGTCGACTGTCCCCACGTCGAGTGGCAGTTCCGGCAGGGTCCCAATTCTTCCCCAGAGGGAAAGGCTGTAACGCAGCACAGCCATAGCTCCACGCTGGGCTTGGGGATGGTCAGCCCACATGGGAGACGGGTGCCCAAGGCCAGGGACATCACCCAACCTCCCCTCCATTTTGGGTGGGGGGGGAGAGGGCCAACCCCCTTTCATTGCAAACATCTGTGGTGGTTTAGTGTCCCCCCAACCACCAACTGACTCATGTTTATTTTTTATAATTTTCTTTCTTTTTTGCCCCTTCCGCTGGGGCATATGGGCACATTAGTGTGCCCATATGCCCCCAGGGTGGGCAAAACATACTGCCCCATGCTTTGCGGGGGTTATTCCAATGTTTTCTGGTGGCCCTCTCCCCCCCACCCCAAATAGGTGGAGGGGCATCTCATGTACTCCTTCCTAGGGGAAGATTGCACTAGCAATCTGCACTCATGGAGGCCTACATGAGATGACACCCATCCATTTGGGATGGGGGGGCACCCCCCTTTCCACTAAAAACATCCATAGTGGTTTAGTGGCCCTCTCACCCCCACCCAAATCTAAATTTTCTTTTTTGTTTTCTTTTTGTTTTGCCTCTTCCCTAGGGGCATATGGGCACATTAATGTGCCCATCTGCCCCCACGGTGAGCAAAACGTATTGCCCCATGCATTGGGGGGGCAATTCCAATGTTTTCTATTGGCCCTCTCCCCCACACCCTAAATGGATGGAGGGGGCATCTCATGTACTTCTTCCTAGGTGCAGATTGCACTAGCAATCTGCCCCCAGGAAGGGCTACATTTGATACTGCCCATCCATTTGGGGTGCGGGGGGGAAGAGGGCCACCCCACATTTCCACTAAAAACAACCATGGTGGTTTAGTGCCCCCCCCACCCAAAACAAATGTTCTTTTTAGTTTTTTTTTTGTTTTGCCTCTTCCTGAGGGGCAGATGGGCATATTAGTGTGCCATTCTGCTCCCAGGATGGGGAAAATGTACTGCCCCAGGTATAGAGGGGGCCTCTCTCCCCACCCCAAATGGATGGGGGGCATCTCATGTACCCCTTCCTAGGGGCAGAAATGTGCCCAGAGGGAGGGCTACCCCCTTTTTTTTTATCATACATGATCACTGGTGGTTTAGTGCCCCCGCACCCAAATCATCAAATCATCTTTGTTTTCAAATCTTTTAGTTTTGCCTCTTCCCAAGGGGCAGATGGGCACATGAGTGTTCCCATCTGCCCCCGGGATGGGGGCAAAGCGTGCTGCCCCAGTCTTTGGGGGGGCTCTGCCAATATTTCCGGTAGCCTCTCTCCCCTACCCTAAATAGATGGGAGGCATCTCATGTACCCCTTTGTAGGGACCCCCAGGGAAGGCTACATGAGGTGCCCCCATCCACTTAGGGTGGGCGGGAGAAGGCCACCACCCTTTCATCATAAAAAATTCCTAGTAGTCTAGTCTTTTTTCTGGCCCTTCCCTAGGGGCAGTTGGCCACCCATCTGCCCCCAGTGGGGCCAATACATAGTAAGTAGCCACCCCCCTCCCCCACTTGGCCAACAGATCCCTGGTGGTTTACTGGCATTGCCGGGCGCGGATCGAGCGCTCTGTGCCCAATCCGCATCCAGCAATGCGTCAAAAAAGGTGTCGGTGGAAAGGGGAGAGACTCACCTTTCCAACAACACCTCCCTCAATCTTAATGGCACAATAGTGCTGTAGATTGAGGGAGAAAAAGAAGGAAACGTACCTTCTGTTTTCACTGCGGCAGCCGAAATTGCTGCCGCAGTGAAAATTACTTTCAGTTTCACATCACCACGTATTATGCGTGTTGACGTGAAACTGAAGGAAATCCAACCCTTGGGGCGGTGAGGAGGAACCTATCCTCCTGAGCGAACTCATCCTTGGCAACACAAAGGTAATGTCAAGGATGAGGTAGCTCGTCCTTGGCCCTTAAGAGGTTAATGGAAGGAAAAATAAGGATTTAAATTTGATTAGTGGTGTGACCCAGGACTTGAATGGCACATGACATGTTGCAAAAGTGCCTCATCATGCTGAGAGGGCAAAGAGTGTACCACATGGCCTGAAATATAAGGGCACTCCAGCAGACCTCTGACTTCGCAAGAGTGGTTAATGGTTTTATACTAAGCCAGAGTCAACAGAGGAATAGAGGCCCGGATCTCTTGTTCAGTGGAGAAAGGAAACCTAATGTACTTGAAGTAAAAACATGCATATACCTTGCAATAACTAAGAGATGGCTATATGAGTGTATGCAGAATGAGTTTATTGATTTTCTCAGGAATCCTAAGGCACACAGAACATCTGTAAATATCACTGGACAACAGAGGACAAGGCATTTCTGGTGCCACGCCTCACATCCAAATTCAACTTTATAACCTATATATATAACCTAAAATGTATTTTTAGCTCCCCAGAAAATGTTATGAAGCAGAAACTTAGGTAGGTATTAGCTTAGGAAATCATGTAAATGCATGTACAATTTGCAAAACTGACATATGTTAAAATGTCAATTGAAAGGGGTTGACTGGTACTTCCCATAAATGTATTTTAAACTCCAGGAGCCTATCCACAGGTAGAAGGAAAGGCATGGGGGATGAGAGGACTGTAGTTGCCCAATCCAGATAGAGAGCCAATAGGCTGGCACATCCAAATTGTAATAATTTGGGGTGTGGTTAGGGCTTCATAAATGGGATGCAGAATGGAACCGGGAGAGCTGCCTAAAATCATCTGGGTGGAAATACTGAAAGATTGTTGCAGAATTTAACCTTGCTGGGAAACTGCTTGAATTTACCTGGGTTGGATCCGCTGATGAGATTGCTGGAGAGAACCAATAGAGAGGACAGAGGCTGAGATATATGCCCAAGGAGAGGTGAAATAGAGGGATTGAACCTGGAGTATATCCATGACTGAAGGTGGATTCTGATGGTCCCTGTTCTGTACCTGTAGATGACCTAAGCTTGCTGTCCTTTTTCATGAGCACGAAAAACCCAGAGATTCGTTGTAAATAACTTGTCCAACTCAAACCAGGTCTTGTGGGGATCTGTGTGATGTAATTTCACTTTATTGATTGGGTGGGCCATTTACAATAAATCCTTTGCACTTTATTAAACAATAATTTAATTCACAGTTAGCCAACTAACACAGGGTCATTTTGTGAAACTTTGAAATTAACATTACTTCCACTGTGAATACAAATCTAGTCTGTAAAGTAACTAATTGGATACTTCTATTTATGATTACCAACCTCAAAATTCCATAAAGGGAGGGGAGGTTTAACAACAAAATTCCCTACTGCTTCTCGTTCCCCTGAATCCTGCCTTAAAGCAGAGGGGTTCCAAATGATCAACTGAATACCTGGGTTTTTGTGTGCTGGGACAGAACATTGTCTTCAAAATGTTAAACAGAGTGGAATCACTGATTTAAAAAAAAAAACTTTTACTGAAAGTAAAAGCTCCCGAGAGAAAGGATAGTTTGCCTTGCATAGTGGTGAAAGAGAAAAGGTTTCAAATATAAATAAAAAGCGTGTGTTCTGAAATGTATTTTGTACTATAAGATTGCCAGCATTGATTAGAGTGCAGCGCCCGTCTAAATTATTTTTACATGTGATTAAACTAAAAGAAACTGTCAGCATCTCCAAGTGCGCAGAGAGATTAAAAAGACAGAGTGCTGCATGTGTGAAATAGTTTTTCCCTTAAGTAAAAGTGTGGAATATTAGTTAAATTAAACTTTATATAGAGTGTCTAGCTTATGATCTTGTTATATTTCAATGTGCTACATGCTACCTACTAAAAGTGAACCTCCTGCAAAGCATTTTGACTGTACATGTTGTAGGGTTAAAAAGAGTTGGTGATCTGTATTATCCTGAGCCGACTACTGTTTCAATTTGTGTAAAAAAAAGAATTATGAAGAAAGAAAGCAATTGGGCCACGGAGTGAAGTGGCATGATCAATAATAATGTTTCTGTTCTGTAATAAATATATATTCTCTCTATACACCAGCCCGGTTCTTGGCCTATTTGTGGTACAGGGGGAGGGATCTATGCAGCTCTATATGAGTCATAGACGGGGCTAGGTTGATTCACATCATTGGTATATTATCTTTGGTGCTTTTTATTGGGAAAGGGATGACATCCCGATTTTAATGGTGGCCTGTAAATATATCACTACATAAATGGGGGCTTGTGGCTGGGATCTATCTCTCTGTTTTTGATTTTCGACACATGCTTTTTTACAGGCCTGTCATTTTAGTGCAACATCTGTAGGGTGTATGGCAGGTTGCCCATGCAATTGTTAATTTACCATTGTATTTTGAACCCTGGCCAGTCAGGGAGGTTTACAGAGGAATAGGATTGTGTAGAGTCCTGTGCCTGCTAGGCCAAGAGACCCAAGCTACTCCTCACCGATGAGGCCCAACAAGGCCAAAACATGTTTGGGGATGCTTGTGGTCTCGTGCAGAAGGGATGTGACTAAGCAGTTTTGTCTGGACTGCCCCTTTTGGGGTGAGACCAAGCCTGATTTGCATATGGACTTTCCCCTTCTGTAATGGCTTGGCAGGCAAAGAACGATGGCCTGGAGGGTTACCCAGAGCAATGCCAGAGGTTACGATTCATTATAAACCTTTCAGCCATCAACACTATGTTTTTCCTTTCTTACTACTACTACTACCACAAATGCCTCTCCACAGCGATTGACAACATAGCACCAGTCACCACCAAACTAAGACGTGTCAATAAATAATCTAACTTCTGGTTCAACGAGGAACTAATCGCCCTTAGAAGGAGAAAACACTCTCTTGAGCATGTCCATAATAAACACCCCTCCCCTGACTCGGCCAAAGCATTCAAAGACTTACAAAACAGCTATCATCACCCATAAAGCAAATGTCTACAATGCTCGCATCAACAATGCAGCATCAGACTCCAAAGAGCTCTTCTCCATCCTCAGAGAACTTGAAAATCCACTGCCGACTGACACACCCACCAACGCAAGCAAAGAATAGTGTACCACCATACAAGATGCACTTGCCTCCAAAATTGCTGTGCTGCAAAATAAAATCAACTCTAAAAGACTACTCCTAGCAGTTAAAACCCCCGCACCCCTAAACCCAGTGCCTCTTCCAGTGACAACTCTAACCCCCCTTCCAATTCACACCCGTCACCCAAGATCTTGTATTTGGCACAATCTTCAAACTAAAAGCGTCCAACTGCAAAGGAGACACTGTCCCAGCCAAACTAGTCAAAGCCTGTGCCTCTACCCTGCCCCCGTCATTACCAAATGTGTCAATGCCTCATTTAATTCCAACACAGTTCCTACCTGCATCAAAGAAGCCTGGGTTACCCCGCTTCTAAAAAAAACAAATCTAGACCCCACCATTCCGACTAATTATCGCCCCATAACCACGGTTCCATTTTTACTCAAAATCATCGACAAACTAGCCTATACCCAAATTCAAACCCACCTGGAATCTAACCAGCTCCGCGGCACCAGACAATCAGGCTTCAGGCCTAACCACAGCACTGAAACAGCTCTCTTGGACCTCAAAATTCAGATGGATGCCATCAGAGATTCTGGGAAACTCTGCATTCTCCTGCTGTTGGACCTCTCAGCCGCGTTTGACCTGGTGGACCATGACAAACTATGCAACTCACTTGCCCGTGAGTTTAACTTCTCTAGTGAAGCCACTGCTTGGGTGAAATCCTTCTTAACCAACCGCACGTCCAGTGTGTCCATAGGCAAAGAAGCAGCCAATCCCATCCCAGTCCCCATAGGAGTGCCCCAAGACTCTTGTACATCATCACACAAAATTGGATGGCGCGAAACAGCCTATGTCTTAACAATGAGAAGACAGAAGTCCTCACCGTAGGATCTCCAGCCAAAATAGCAACCCTTCACCCAGAATACTCAACCATCAATATCGATGGTACCAATATTCCCGTGCTGAAGCAAGTCAAAACACTGGGCGTGTACATTGACGCCAGCCTGACCATGACTAAACAGATCAACGCGCTCGCCTCTTCCACGGCTTACAACTCCAAACTAATTGCTCTCAGCCATCAATTTCTGACTCCAGCTAACTGCCTCACTCTAGCCAGAACATTGGTTCTATCGGAATTGGATTATTGCAATGTATTGCTACTAGGCACCTCCAACACTAATTTAGCCAAAATGCAAATCTTACAAAACAAAGTCTTGAGGGCAGCTCTAGGCATAAAAAAATCAGACCATATCTCCAAGACTAGGAAAGACGCCCACTGGCTCCCCATCAAACCCAGAATTATCTTCAAAACATTATGCATCACATACAAATGGCTGACCAAAAAAGGACCTATTGATCTCAAAAATACTCTACATCCCAAAGTTGACAGGAGATCACTAAGATCTAATGACAAATTCCTCCTGGACCCCCCTCGCTTCAAAACCACCAGAGCGGGGGGTAGCAGTTTCACCACTCTAGCCCCCAAACACTGGAACACCCTACCCCTTAATATCAAAAAAGAATCCTCCTTCACGGTTTGTAAGAAACTGCTAAAAACCTGTTATTGAACCAATATTAGCATCTAAAGACAAGATTCCTTTCCACTAAATATTGTTGTGAATATTTGTAAATTGTATCTTTGCACCAACTGTCCACTAATGATGTAATGTAACCAATGTAATGGTGTTTTTATTAATCTCTAAGCTGTCTTATAACCACGCCGTGACACCCGAGGGTCTGGGCATGTAACAAATTAAATAAATAAATAGATAAATAAATAGATAAATAGATAAATAAATAAATAAATAAATACCAGAGCAGAACATCTGGAAAGATTTCAGCCTGATAGTGAATCTTCTACCCCTAGGAAGTTACAACCCAAAGAGCAAAGGGTAAGTTGAAGAGGCCAAATAAAAACTCACTATGTGGAGGAACAAAACAAAATGATCCGCTTTGAAAGAGAAGAATCCCTGGAGGACTTCAGTAAATGGGAGACCCCTCCCAAAGAAAAATTGGTTCTAAGAGACCCTGAGTTTGACACAGTAAGTAAGGACACTAACCCAGATCAAGAGGTTGCTAGACCCCAACTGTGCAAGCCAGATCATAAACTATATAGGTATCCTCCCCGCAAGCAAGTTCTGAGAACTGTCTTCAGGTAAAAGGGGACAGCGAAGAATCTGGGGAGAAAGTGAATCCCCCAACTCTGCACATTTAGAAATGTCAATTCTTTCCAACAGATTCCTGACCACCAACACGCAAAATGGCTCAAGATCACACAGTGTCGGAGTTCAACATTGAGAAAATGACAGCTGAACTGGAAATAACTCAGACTTTCTCTGTACACTTGAGGAAAAAGAGGAAAGATTGTGTGCACTGGTCAAGGTACAGGGTCAGTGTGAATTATCAGCTCTATTGGATCCTGGAACCCGGGACACCCTTCTGTGCAAAAAGGCATTTGACTAACTGAATGTAGGAAGGGGAGGGTCATCAGATTTCCAATGGGAATGATATTTCCGTCAAAGGGACTGAGGATCTTGAAACAAAAATTGGTCGACATCGATAAAAACACCCGGTGACAGTCAAGCCTCCACACCTTGTTTACTAGACAGCTTCGGCAGTTATCACCTCTGATCGACTGTGTGAACAAGGTCCTCTGAACCCAAACTAACTGGCCTATAAAACTAAAAAAAGAGTACAAATTATATGAGTGTGAATGGCACCTGCCATTTAATCGAACAACTCTCCTAGCAAGTGGAAATTTACTTCCAGAATAATCAAGTCCCAGACATCACTATCAGTGCTCCAAAACTGATCTGTCTCCAAACCGGCCTCTGAGCCAACAGAATTCACATATCCCTTACTATATCTGTCATAAAGGAGCGGACACAAAGTAAGAATAGGCCTTGTGGTTTCAACTGAACTGCTACACAGAGGACAGTGCCTATGAGCATAGCAGATCCCATGCCATGCGCCAACATATTCGAATGTAGGTAATATATTTAGACCTACATAAAATATAAAATGCCTAAGCACAATAGAGCACAACCTTGTCAAATAAGAGCAAGTAGTGTTGGGACGAAAGCCTTGTATGCTATATTCGATGTACCTATGTCTCACACAAAGCTTAGCAATATTTCATGATCTATCCCACACTGCGGTTTTATTCTTTAACTCCTGCAGGTACAGATAGGTATATGCATCATCAGGGATTGCAAGGTCAATATGTTGGCGGTGAGAAATGACCGATTATTTCAGATCACAACAGGCTTGATTTGATAAGTTGTTAACCTCATTCTGTGCGATGGTCCCAAGCAGGGTGTTCGTCCCCCTGCTGGCACAACGCAATTTAAGATATAATTTGGTGCGTTGAATCAGCCATAATGCCCTGTGGGAGTGTAGACCCAGCTCGCACCTAAGTGCCTCCACAGGAACTGCACTAGGTACTCCAAGCAGGAAACACAGTCATTTTCCCTCAAGACGATCAAGCCAATCAATCAACTGAGTCGGCAGACTCTCCAGATCATATAATATGCTGGAGACAATTACGATCCTATATATCTCCAAGAACCCCTTCACTTTGTGTTCACCCTTGTTGGAAATAAATCTACGGTTGACTTACCACATTTAAACATTTTACATTTTATATAGTCACCCAAGAACTGAGCAGTGGGGCATGATTTAATTGGGATACTGAAGTAAATATATGTATTCACCAAAATAGAATTAAATGGGCCTAAAAAGTGCAGAACCTGGAACACTCACTGTGAACTGACAGACAAAAAGGCAGTATTTTACTTGCATCTGCACAAGTGCATGTACATTTAAAAGCTAGTGTGCACACACATTAAGGGCCTGATTCATGGAGCGTTTTTCTATGGGATTGCGCCATTATAAAACACTTCCATGAATCAGGCCCTAAGTGGGGACATAGGCATTAGATTAATAGGACATGGACCCCGGACATTTACTCTAGAGCAGTAGAAATGGCATGTAACATTTATTAACCCAGATGTCAATAGTTTTTGAACCAAGGACTGGATATTAACATTTAGATTTGCAGATGCCTGTATAAATAGTTGAAGCATGTTGTTCCTAAATTTGTTTGCTTACTCAGTTTAGAACTTTTATGTTTTGCATTTTCTTACTTCTCCTTGCACTGATTTTCTTTCAGCACAGGCACATTATTCATGGCTTAGTGCACTTTAATATTGTATGGTATACATTATATTGTTTTCAGATCAGAGGTCATGTGTTGATCCCTTTCAAGAGGCCGCATTAGTCGGGCCATTTGAAATGATTTCATTGAGAAATGCAACTAAATCGAACATGTTTAACTAATTATAGTTTAATGAATGTGTTCTTCTCTGCAAGTGGTAGTGTTGCATTGCAAAGAATAAGCTATCATGTTTTTACTTAATACCAAGGATGACAGGTATGGATACAGCTTCATGCCAGAAGTCTCCATGTAATTATTGTGTTGGTCTCTTGTCCTCAGCTCTTGGACATTTGTCATGACCGCAGCCTCCAAGGAGTCAGGTTTAGCCCAACTGCCTCAGAAGCTGGGTCACAACTTCATTTCCAGGCACCCATCGGCTCCCATAGGGGCCTTATGGACCTTGTCCTGGCGCCAGTGGTGCCAGGCTCATAAGGGGACTCCGTCCCGGCACAGGATGTGCCGGGCTCATGATGTAGAGAATGGTGCTTGGGTGGACCTACCTGCTGCAGACCATGCTGCTCACTCACCTGCAGGATGAAATCCTCATCCATCCATGGCTGGAACTACTTTACCTTCTGGGTGTGGCCAGCACCACTCCCTGGGACTGGATACTGGAACTATTCTGGAAGCTGGGACTTCTTACCTGGGCGAGGCTGCTGTGGAAGGAGACACCTAAGCACTCCAGTAAGCTATTTAAACCACGCCCGATCAGAGCAACGTGCTTCGCGTTATTGTGCAATAGCAGCAGGACGCTCACCGTGTCAGCTCCAGAGAATCTTCAACTTCTGCATGTGGGGAAGAGAAATCCGCAATCTGACCTTCCGAAATACCATCTTCGTCTTCAGCAGCATCTGAAAAGGGAAAAGAACACCAGGTTAGCACGAGATAAAAACCAGCGCAGCACTTACCCAGTCCATCGGTGCATCTCAAGCCACGGGCTGCAGCTTTCCATTTTTTTTTTCCGGCACCCTGTGGAAGCAAAGACATTGGTTAGTAAACCTCCGTGAAACTTTCCTTACCTGCGCTGCATTCTTCTCGCCTCCGCCGACGCTGCTACTCGCATCTGCAAAACAAAAGGACATCATTAAGAAATACAAAACTCCATCTATACGCACGTGTTTTGGGCAGCGCTCATCTTTCTCACTCCTCGGTGCATTCCTCGACATTAATTTTTCTACCCAGCTGCTTCTGCGACCTGAAAAAGGAAAAGAGACATTAAGAAGTGCTTTTAACTTCGAATTGACATTTTCTACTTACTTGTCTGCAATACCTTCGCCATTCCATCGCTCTCCGGACCTTCATATTCAAGCAACCGCCGTTCGTGCTGCTAACAACGGCCTAGCTCCAAATCTTCATCCTCTGCAACCAAGAGGCTGGACAATTAACCAGTGAAGTAACTGGCTTCGGCGCCCCTGCACAGACGCAGGATGAAGAGCTCTGCTTTCACCTACATAAGGTGAGCACATTTAGCCTACGAACTACTTGGGAGTACCAGGAAGGGGAGGCAGCTTACCCAGTCAGGCTTATATATCCATATTAACCCCTTGCTCTCATAATTGCAGACACCTCACCCTTCAGATCAAGATCTCAGTGAGGAAAGGGCCTTTCCAGGGTGGCATTCGAGGCCTGCGCGTGACCCTAGAAGACTCAGAGAACCCCCAGCCCAGACCTGCGCCTCCGAGGGATTCAGGTGAGCGTTACAGAACGCGAAGCCTACCGCAATTTTCCCACCCAGGCGCAATGGAAACCTCAGACACAGATCAACTGGCTCAATTGCTTGGGGAACTAAGGGCAGAAGTACACGCATCTCGCCAAGAAACAAACGCTTTACGAAGGGAGTTGATCATTGCCCAGGAACAGACGGATGATCTGGCCAGACAGTTGCTACAGGCTCAAGCGGGACAGACGCCACTGCCTCCCTATGGAGGGGGCGGCACTCCTACAACCTCAAGTAATCCGGTGCAAATTAATCTGCCAGGGAATGTGCCTTTGGCCCCGCCCGAACGTTTTTCCGGTGATCCAAAGCGATATGCAGTATTCATCAATCAATGCCGCTTGCACTTTCTGTGTAGACCCGCTGCATTCCCAACGGACCAAGCCAAGGTAGCGTTTGTACTTTCCTATCTTAGCGGTAGTGCTGCAGATTGGTCCATTCCTCTCGTGACACAGGATGACCCGCTCCTCTATAACTTTCAAGACTTTCAGACCAGTATGGAAAAGTTGTTCGCAAGACATTCACAGGGGCAGGCCTTGGACAATGAACTCCTGTCACTCAGACAAGGTAATCAGGATCTCCTGGCTTACATAGCATCCTTTAATAGACTGGTGGTTGAGACCAGGTGGCCTGAAGATAAGAGAATCACGCTCTTCTACAGAGGTCTACGTGGGGAACTTAAAGACGTTTTAGCTCAGGTGGTTAATCCGCCGCAAGACTGTTCAGATTATATCGACCTAGTAGTCCAATTAGATCATCGGCTACAGAACAGGAAGACCGATCGATCCAGATTTGAGACCCGGGTACTTTCAAGACCTCAGAGCTCCGCTAAAGGGAATGACTCCGTGGAACCAATGCAAATAGGAGTAGTAAAAGGACCATTAACTCAGAAAGAACGGGAAAGAAGAAGGCAATTACAGCTGTGCCTATACTGTGGGAATTCTGGACATTTCCTTCGTGATTGCTCAGTGAAACCGGTCAAGAAGACCGTAGGGGTTTCTGATAAAAATGCTGAGAAACTGGAATCGGGAAACGACCTCGCCCGACAAGCGTAGAGGTCCGCTTGCCGAGCGTTAAAACCAGTTCCTTGACCTCGCATTTGGTAATGCCTATGGTCCTCATAAGTCCCAATAGACCAGATCGCATGCATGCTATCAAAGTATACATTGATAGCGGAGCAATCGGTAATTATGTGGACCAAGACTTGGCTATCAGGATGGATCTTCCCCTACGTCCCAAGATGGTAAAGGACGTAATCAGTACAGTGGATGGTACTGAAATAGCTTCCGGACCAGTTTCTCATACCACCATGGAGGTAACGTTGTTATGTCAAGACGGACAACGGGAGAAGATCGTGTTTGATGTAATCAAGGCCCCGCAGTTTCAGGTGATTCTGGGAATGCCTTGGTTGGAAAAGCACAATCCTCAGATAGACTGGCGATCCAAGGTAATTCGGTTTCCAGAATGCGCTTCAACCTGTTATCCTCAGCCCGAAATCAAGCTAGCAGCCATCACTTCCGAGGACCCCCGATTACCTCTGGAATACCAAGAGTTCAGCGACGTCTTTCAGAAAGATCAAGCCAACACCCTGCCTCTGCATCGGTCATACGACTGCCAGATAGACCTAATACCTGGGTCCACCCCTCCGTGCAGTAGAATATATGCCCTCACTGAACCAGAAAACCTCCATCTCAGGCAATACTTGGACCAGTACTTGGCTAACGGATTCATCCGCCCCTCGAAATCCCCGGCTTCCTGAGCTTTGTTCTTCGTCCCGAAAAAGGAAGGTGACCTAAGAACTTGTATCGATTATCGCGCCCTGAACCAGATTACAGTCAAAAACCGATACCCGTTGCCCTTGATTCCTGAATTATTGGACCAGGTAAAAGGCGCCTGCATATACACAAAGTTAGACCTCAGAGGAGTTTACCATTTGGTACGCATTAAGGAGGGCGACGAATGGAAGACGGCCTTTCGCACTAAATATGGATTATTTGAGTATCAAGTAATGCCCTTCGGACTATGTAACGCACCGGCCGCTTTCCAGTTTTTCATGAATGATGTCCTCAGAGAACTTATTGATGTGTGCGTAGTCGTTTATATTGACGACATCCTGGTATACTCAGCCTCAGAAACTGATCAGCGTAGACACGTCACAGCGGTTTTACAGAGACTTTGCCAACACCGCTTGTTTGCTAAACTGGAGAAGTGCACCTTTCACGCAAAGGAAGTGGAATTTTTAGGGTTCATCTTGTCACCCAACGGAGTTCACATGGACTCAAGAAAAGTGGATGCTATCACCAAATGGCCTTCCCCAACTTCTGTGAAAGGTGTACAGAGCATGCTGGGCTTCGCTAATTTTGACCGAAGGTTCATTCCTGAATTCTCTCGGGTAGTCCAACCTATCACGGCTCTTCTGAAAAAGAATAAAAAATTCGAGTGGACTCCAGAAGCCGAACAAGCCTTCCAAGAATTAAAAGCCAAATTTATCTCTGCTCCAGTCTTAAGGCATCCCCGTCCAGAACTTCCCTACATCGTCGAGACAGACGCTTCCAGTCTTGCAATGGGGGCGGTGCTGTCACAAAGAGACCCCGAAACGCACCAGTTACACCCTGTAGCCTTTTGGTCTCGCAAATTTTCGGCTCCTGAGATCAACTACACAATTACGGACAAAGAACTCTTGGCAATTAAGTCCACCTTTAAGGCTTGGCGGCATTATCTTTTGGGAGCCCGGCACACAGTAACTGTAGTCACGGATCACCGTAACCTCCAGTACCTGAAGTCAGCTAAAGCTCAATCTTCGAGGCAACTACGCTGGGCTTTATTCTTCGCAGAATTCGATTTTGTAATCACATATCGACCAGGCGTTAGGAACGGAAAAGCAGACGCCCTTTCCCGGATAGGGGTAGACGAACTTACAGCTAATCCGGAGCCGGTGCCAATAATTCCTGAACAAAAGATACTAGGAGCAATCAACACACTATCCCTCGAAGAGATTAAAGCAAGGGTCAATCAAACCATAACTCCCGAAGATTCATCGAATTGGCAATTGAAAGGGAAGGATTTTACAATAGATCAGAACCTATTGTATTTCCAAGGAAGACTATTCTTACCCTGCGTTGACTTACAAAAACAGGTCATCACCTGCTACCATGATTCTCTAATGGAAGGACATCCTGGAGTTGCCAAAACCTCAGAGGAAATTAAAAGGCATTTTTGGTGGCCATCTTGGAGGAAAGATGTTAAAAAGTTTGTGGCTTCTTGTGGTATCTGCGCACAAAACAAGAGTCAGAAGGAAAAACCAGCAGGATTACTACGTCCAATAGACATTCCACCAGGCCCTTGGCACACGCTCTCGATGGATTTTATCACGGATTTACCCCCTTGCTCCGGATACAACACAATTCTAGTGATCGTGGACCTTTTTTTCAAAAATGGCTCATTTTATCCCACTGAAGGGTTTACCTACAGCTTCCATTCTAGCCCGAGAATTTCTTGAAAACATTGTCCGGTTGCACGGTTTCCCTTCAGTACTAATCTCTGACCGAGGGAGCCAATTTATTTCCCATTTTTGGCGGAGTTGTTGTCGTTTAGCACAAATTGATGTACGACTTTCCACCAGCCATCACCCTCAAACCGACGGGCAGACTGAGAGAACTAACCAAACTTTAGAACAATATCTGCGCTGCATGTTGCATCAATCCGAGGGTACTTGGAAGGATGTCCTTTGGATTGCTGAATACGCTTACAATAATTCAATCCATTCTGGGACGGGAAAAACCCCTTTTTTCCTGCTGTATGGAAGTCATCCTCGAACCTCAAATCTGGACCCACCTCAAGCTCTCGGAACACCTGCTGTTGACCATCTGCATTCAACGATAACTCAAGCATTTAAAGAAGCCACAGCTCATCTTCAACGAGCTAAAGAATCATACAAAAAAGGAGCAGACCAACATCGAAAAGAGGCTCCTCAATATCAAAAAGGAGATCAAGTCTGGCTGCCCACTAAACATTTATCTTTAAAAGGGCCATGCACCTTCAACCCAAGATATTTAGGACCCTACTCGATCACGGCCGTGATTAACCCAGTGGCTGTCAAACTAGAATTACCTACTCGAATGAAGATACATCCTGTCTTCCATCTTTCTCTCCTGAAACCTGTGCAACCCGGAACCCGTTTGACTAAACCTCCTGAGCCAATCCAAGTTGACGGAGAATCCGAATTTGAAATTCGAGACATCTTGGACTCCAAAATTTCCAAATCAAAACTATACTACTTGATTGATTGGAAGGGATATGGACCCCAGGAGAGATCTTGGGAACCCTCAGAATATGTACATGCACCTCGTCTAGTCCGAAAATTTCATTGGGCTTTTCCCAACAAGCCAAAACCTCCGGAAAAGACAAGCTTGGGAGGGGCCTTGAGGGGTGGTGCTGTCATGACCGCAGCCTCCAAGGAGTCAGGTTTAGCCCAACTGCCTCGGAAGCTGGGTCACAACTTCATTTCCAGGCACCCATCGGCTCCCATAGGGGCCTTATGGACCTTGTCCTGGCGCCAGTGGCGCCAGGCTCATAAGGGGACTCAGTCCCGGCACAGGACGTGCCGGGCTCATGATGTAGAGAATGGTGCTTGGGTGGACCTACCTGCTGCAGACCATGCTGCTCACTCACCTGCAGGATGAAATCCTCATCCATCCATGGCTGGAACTACTTTACCTTCTGGGTGTGGCCAGCACCACTCCCTGGGACTGGATACTGGAACTATTCTGGAAGCTGGGACTTCTTACCTGGGCGAGGCTGCTGTGGAAGGAGACACCTAAGCACTCCAGTAAGCTATTTAAACCACGCCCGATCAGAGCAACGTGCTTCGCGTTATTCTGCAATAGCAGCAGGACGCTCACCGTGTCAGCTCCAGAGAATCTTCAACTTCTGCATCTGGGGAAGAGAAATCCGCAATCTTACCTTCCGAAATACCATCTTCGTCTTCAGCAGCATCTGAAAAGGGAAAAGAACACCAGGTTAGCACGAGATAAAAACCAGCGCAGCACTTACCCAGTCCATCGATGCATCTCAAGCCACGGGCTGCAGCTTTCCATTTTTTTTCCGGCACCCTGTGGAAGCAAAGACATTGGTTAGTAAACCTCCGTGAAACTTTCCTTACCTGCGCTGCATTCTTCTCGCCTCCGCCGACGCTGCTACTCGCATCTGCAAAACAAAAGGACATCATTAAGAAATACAAAACTCCATCTATACGCACGTGTTTTGGGCAGCGCTCATCTTTCTCACTCCTCGGTGCATTCCTCGACATCCATTTTTCTACCCAGCTGCTTCTGCGACCTGAAAAAGGAAAAGAGACATTAAGAAGTGCTTTTAACTTCAAATTGACATTTTCTACTTACTTGCCTGCAATACCTTCGCCATTCCATCGCTCTCCGGACCTTCATATTCAAGCAACCGCCGTTCGTGCTGCTAACAACGGCCTAGCTCCAAATCTTCATCCTCTGCAACCAAGAGGCTGGACAATTAACCAGTGAAGTAACTGGTTTCGGCGCCCCTGCACAGACGCAGGATGGAGAGCTCCGCTTTCACCTACATAAGGTGAGCACATTTAGCCTACGAACTACTTGGGAGTACCAGGAAGGGGAGGCAGCTTACCCAGTCAGGCTTATATATCCATATTAACCCCTTGCTCTCATAATTGCAGACACCTCACCCTTCAGATCAAGATCTCAGTGAGGAAAGGGCCTTTCCAGGGTGGCATTCGAGGCCTGCGCGTGACCCTAAAAGACTCCGAGAACCCCCAGCCCAGACCTGCGCCTCCGAGGGATTCAGGTGAGCGTTACAACATTAGGGGACATCGCTCCAGAATATTCATTTTAAAATATTACATTAGACATAGAAAATAATCTGGCTCATAACTTTGGAACCATACCAGTTGCAAACATGAGACTGAGTGTATTTTGAAGCTGAGAGTCTCCCTTTTAATCTGACAAATTCCATACTTTTATAAAAAAATGATTCGAATTATTACTATTTATACAATTATGAATACATGTGCTATAAATTACGTTTCACACCCATACGTGCGACTGCAAGGTCTGATTACAGAAATCCATATCTCTTTGAGGTGGCAGGTTGCTACAGTCAACTGTGGAATAAAAACAATTTAGCATTTAAAGTATTAAGAGCAGATTGGGCCCCCATGTTTTTCTGGTCAGGGCTGCAGATGTGAAGATTTCAGTCCTCAAGGGAACCTGCAGGGAGGAGATCCAGAGAAAGTCCTAACTTCACTAGAGAAGATCCAGAGGGGTTTGCTCACTGAGCCTTCCATGGGAACACTTAATGGTTTCTGTTGGCTCCATGCCTTTAAATATAAATCCAAAATGAGTATGTGAATTACCCACATGAACTGATATCTTCTCTCTAGCCATCAGTTTTATTTTTCTTGTTTAATCCCAGAAGGGCGTGGTTTGGCAATGTGCTGCCAAAATAATGAACAGTACATTCTCACTTTGTGTAAAATCAAGTTGAGAGGTCATCTGAGTCCAACCCAGATACATTTCTGAGCTGTGTTTGTAGTGGTATAGATGGCATTTTAAGCAGTTTGTGCACAATCTTTTGTAAATTATAATCTCATTGACCCCAGATATTGAGACATGATGGGGGTGAGGCTGGGATGTATCCTTGCCTCTGCCCTTTTCAATTTCTTTATCTCTGATTTTGGAGACTCTTTTGTGGATATTTTAGCTGATGCGCCCAATTTAGCTTCTAGACCAATATCTGCCATTTTGTATGCTGATTACCTTGTTCTTATTTCGAAATCACCACAGACATTGCAGAGAATGTTGGACGCCCTTCTTTATGTGTACATGAAAATTGACTATCAACTTGACAAAAACTAAAGTCCTAATGTGTCACAAAAATAACCACAAACGAAAAAGGAAATATAAGTGGCTATTACAGGGTGAAGTGTTGGAACAAGTACATCATTATATATACTTGGGTGTAACTGTAGCGGACCAGGCAGATGACAAAGCTCACTTTCAATGCTTAGAATTAAAACTGAATAGATCCATTCCACAGGCCACAATTATTGATGGCAAATATGGAAAATTCTCACTTGTATCCACTCTGACATACTTTTTACAAAAGACAGCTCCCATAGTTTTGTATGGTGCAGAAACAAAACATCCTTTGGCTGAAGTGATGTGGAATAAGCTGGAATTTAGATTTTGGAAATGTCTTCTTAAATTGCCTAGATGTGTTCCAGGTGTAATGATTAGACATGAACTGGTAATTATCTCATTGTATGCACGCTATATTTGGCTGACTATTGCACTTTTAAGGAAGTGCCTCATGGTGATTGAATCAACATTCCTTATAGGTATTCTATCAAGGCATATGTTTCGATCTCATGATTTTTTTGTCAGAAGATGGAACCAGACAGCCACTTGTGCTTTAACCTATGCTAATATATCCCTGGACACCTTGATACTCAACACCACTAAGATGAAGACTCTACTATTCCAACTAGACTGGATACAGACTAGACACAAATGTATGAAGTACCAAGATTTTTGTAATCACCCATATGCCTATAAGAAATATAGCCAACCAGAAAAATATCTGGAGTTCTCCCCGTCTACACAGCATAGAGCTGATAGTATGCGATTACACTTCAATTTGCGGCCTACCAAAGAAATACAGAATAGGCGTAACATAATGGTAACAAGTGTACCAATTTGTCGATTTTGTAAAATAATTGGAGAGACAGAGACTCTGAAGCACATACTCACATCATGCAAAAACTTAAGTACATTTTTATTGTTAAAGGTTTTTACTGGTCAGATTCTTTATTTTTTAAACTTCTACCAACTAAAATTCATTTTTCTTCTTTCTTTCTTTCTTTCTTTCTTTCTTTCTTTCTTTCCTTTCCTTTCCTTTTCTTTTCTTAGTAAGACATTTATGTTAGCAAGATTTTATATCATGATCTGAGTTTGGACCTTTTGTTTTAAATCAACAAGCTGCCATTTGTGAGAATGTATTTAATTCTGTTCTTCTATTTTTTGATATATATGTTAAATTAAATTGTAAAAATTGATTATATCAGCAAAAAACAATAAAAAAAGAAAGAAAATTATCTCATTAAATTGTACCCAAAGTGTTTTCTCTGAAATAGTTAACATTACGCTGCGATATGAAGATGCCTGCAGCATAGGCTATGGGCTATGCCTGATAATGTGTGTTCTGTGATGCCATAGCTATTTAATAAGCAATGGGGAATGAGAGCAAGTTTAATTGTGTTATTTGTACTCTGATAAAAATGATGCAAATATAAATCCCATATAGGCCTCATTTTTGTAATTGTTCATTGACATTCTGTTAGTGAGGTGAGAGAGGGGGAAATGTATACATGTTAAATAAATGTATCAAATCATTCTCTGGGGGTGGGTGGGTGAGTTGAAATTGTCTGTGCATTCTAAATTGATGCCATCACAGCTAAATATATAACCTTTAGTGAACATCTGCCCCTGAATGCAGTTTTCTGCCCGGTGCGCGTAAGAAATCATTCACAATCAAAATCAAAATCAAAAATAACATTGATTCCCTAACTCAAACCTGCAAAATTCACATGAAATGCATAATAGACTACATTCAATTGCAAGCACAAACTAGAAACCCACAACCCCACACCTTACAGTAGGTGGTATGTATAGAATTATTCTGATAAAAAAATATGTATATAAACGTCATTTTTCTATGCACAGTTCTTGGATTCCATACATTTCTAATGTTATTGGCAAAGGCAAAGTTCTTGGATTCATTTGTAAATATAACTTGATGCGCGATATTTATGGCTGACAAGTGGCAGAATTAAGTCTAGAATGCTTACTGATATCCAGAATGAAACAGAGATTTGATTATATAAAAGCATGTTTGCGTGAGATATTGATATTGATATTTTATTTGTATCGCGCTCGTACACAAGTGTTTTAGAGCGCGATGAGGCAAGGGAGGAGAACAAGGGAGAACAAAACAACGATCTTACTAGGCCCAGTGAAACTGAGAACGCGCAAGAGTGCATGGGAGAGGGAAAGGGGAAAAGTGCATGGGGAGAGGGAGAGGTAGAAAGTGCTGAGCAAAAAGAATAAAAATAAATAAACCCTAAATAAATACGAAAGCAACAAACAGTGGTAGTGCAGCCAACAAGTGGCAAGTGCTAGGTTTAAGGCAACAGACCGGGTGTGTCTTATAAGTGCAGAAAAACGGGGGGGTTGTGGGGGAACTGTAGGGTTACAGATACAGACCCCAGTGCAAGGGATTGCCAGGAGGCAGTGCGGGTGGGAAGCAGAATGAGCAGGTACCTGGGACTGAAAGTCAGAGGGTGACCAGGTGTACAATGCCGAAACAGAATAGATCAGCAGGGGAGAGGAGGAGAGAAGGCAAAGGCAAAGAGGAAGGTCTTGAGGTGCTCCCGGAACTGGAGATGGTTCTCCTCAAATTTCAGAGTGGCAGGGAGGCTGTTCCAGAGGGAGGTCCCAGCCGAAGACAGAGATCTACTGCCAGCTCGTTTCTTCGAAAAACGATTGACCCTGAGGGAGTTAGAGGTGGAGGAGCCAAGAGCTCCGGAGGGAAAGTATTTACGGAGGGACAGCTAAGGTATTTTGGGCCCAGGCCCCAGAAAGCCTTGTGGACAATGCAAAGGGTCTTGAATTTAATCCTTGCAGCCACTGGAGTCAGTGGATAGATTTCAGGGCTGGAGAGATACCATTGCAGGGCTTGAGACCAAGGACAAGTCTTGCAGTCCTGTTCTGGATAAGTTGCAAAGGGTGGAGAGTAGAAGCAGGTAGATTTAGAAAGAGGGCTCGAGAGACAGTCAGCTTCTGGGGGGAGGAGAGGAAAGGCAGAATATCTCTTAGGAGGTGCAGTAGGAAGTTTGACTTTTTAGAGACATCGGAGATGTGGTCAGAGAAGGAAAGCGTCGAGTCAAAGATGACCCCGAGGTTCTTAGCCTCCAGGGTTGCTCGCAGGTGGGGGTAGGAGGAGCGCCAAAGGAGGCTGGCCAAAGAGTGACAGGAAAAGAGGGTGAAGGTGTGCCGGTGAGGAGGATCTCAGTCTTGCTGGCATTCAGGCACAGATCATTGGCGACACACCAATGATCGAATGAGATAAAGTGAGATTCAAGCAGGCAGGTTATTTTGATTCTTTGTGGACAAGCTGCCTGTGATTTTGTAATAATGTAGGGACTTCTATATAAAGCTTGGGGACAACGTTTAATTCATTTATTTAAATAAATGCAATTTTTTTTTATTAAACTGCTTGTTTCTTGCCCAGAATTGTGGGGTGGGACTGTATATTAGGGGCATTAGACCAGGGGTTCTGGCTTTGTGAAGAGGCCAAACATTAACCAAAATAGATCTTACAGACCCCTTTGTGGTTTGAACCTCTCCTCTGGACTGCTCTAACTATGCCCCTTCCTCTGTCTGCCCATTTCAAATGTACTCCAGCTATCAGCTGTTTGTGTGTGGGGTATATTGTCATACCAGGACTGTCTTTGAAGTACTGGTTCCCATGGGATCCCTTTGGGAAGGCTCCTGTTCCCTGTAGGATAGTGTTGACTCTCCACATGGAGATCAAAAAAGATTTCTTATGGGCTGGGTCCCACATAGTTGTGGGTACACCCAGGCCAGATGGCTAATATACACCCAACCCTGTCATGCATGAGTCACTTCTCACCAAGTTAACAATATATGATATCCACATGCCAGTGGCTGTATAATTGTGTAAGCTCAGTAGCCACCATGTAAAACCCAGACATGGGATGCATTTAAATATTAATAACTGCCACCAGGGTTGCTGGGTTACACAATTATGATATTTCGAACCAGAGGGGAAGAAAGTGAAGAAATCACCTCTAGCAGCTGTGCGCAGGAATGCAAATGCGACCTTTAAACCTGCCCTGCTGCCATTGGAGGGCAGCTGCTGCGGATGTCAGGAGAAGGCCACAGCATGATTAAAGTTTTCTTATTGATTGATCGATTGATTGACATGTTTGTAACTCCGAATGGTCATAAAGCAACGCTAGTGAATAAACAACAAAGGCCATTGGCATAAAAGATGGACTTGGGAGGATAGCTCAGGGGCAACGTTCTCGCCTTGAAAGCAAGCCCACAGGTTTGATCCCCGGGTCCGCACTTAGAAACCTCAGGGTATTAAGCGCGTTATAAATAACCTATCAAATCATATCATGAGATTTTAGAGTTTTGGCATGGAGTAAATGGCACGTTCGCATATGGCCCAACTCCTGCGAGAGCTACACTGGCTCCCCATTGAACAACGGATCCTATTTAAATCTATGTGCCTTGTTCACCGGACCGTCTATAAGGCTGTAGCTGAATATTTGCAGGAGAAGTTTATCCGCTATGTGCCTAACCGCCCTCTGCGCTCCCAGACTGCGCTACTCCTTCTGGTGCCTTGCGTCAAACGCACTCGAACTGAAGGCTGCGCCTTCTCGGTGGCCGCAGCCAAATAATGGAACGGACTTCCTTGGGCTCTCCATGCTACTGCTAATCATCTGGCCTTCAGACGTGCTCTGAAGACTCTTCTTTTCTAGTAGTCTAAGAATCTTTTTTTTCACCTGCTACCACCTAGCCAAGATGCCTTTGGCGTACGCTGCGCTTTATAAATCTACATAACATAACAGAACAGTAATGGAAGTGGGATCTGATTAGCAAATCTCACTTTCAGAAACAGAATTACACGCATTATTTTATAATTAAAAATAAAACAAGCTACACAAATGCTCAGGCTATTTTACACTCGTAGATAGCACAGAGAGAAGGAAGGCAATTCAGATATTTGTATGTTCTGGGTGTGAATGGAACGCCATGGCAGATGGCTTTTCTCTTAAGTGCTAAATACCGATGGTTGATGGAGGAAGAGTGAGTGAGTTACGGAGAGTGAGATGGAGATGGGTGAGAAGGAGGAAGAGAAAGAGAGAGTGAGAGTGAAAGGGAGAGAGAGAGTTGGATGTCTGGATGGATGAATGATTGGCTTGTACAGACCAGCCCTGCAGAGTACACAGCCTGCAGCCAGTTCTGGCCTGGAGAAGGGATACCACAAAATGGAACAAGACAAGGCCGCGGTATAATTACAAGGGCTTCAGAAAAGCAGTGTGCTAAATTCTGCTGTTGGCAGGTATTCTTTAAACGCCTGGAATGCCCCCCCCCCCCCCCCCCCCCCCGCCATAGATAAGGCAACCGACACTTACACAGCAGGCTTCCTGCATTCAAGTTACATAAGTGCACAGGAGACATGAACGGATGTGACACCCACGGGAAGCGGAGAACAAGCAGTTTTGAGCGGTGTTTCCCGGGAAACATCAGGCCCCATAGAGCTTCATTCAGCCATGTTTTGCCGCCGTAGGCGTTCTTATGTAAAATTAAATTCTCCTCAGAATGGAAATGCAGCAGGCTTTGCGGATTGTATTATATAAAATATAAATAGGAACTTATTACATTTTTAATTTACTCCAAAAGGTAATATTATTTTACACGTTATCTGCTGAAAATATGTGTCAGTGATAGGTGGAAGCATTGTGAGGCTGCGCTGTAGCTGCTGTACTTGGTATGCAGAAGGCGTGTTAGGTATTCCCGCACTCAGTGGGAAACCCCCCCTAGGCTTTCCCAGGAGCTCTCCGGCGACAAGTCTAGGGAGATTATTCTCTTTGCTTTAATAATTCAGCATCGCTCTGTGCCTAAGAAGGGCTTTTCTAAAAGACTGAAGAAAAACATCGCGTGCTCTGTCTGCCCCCCCCCCATTATTCCTAATACAGACTTTCACGTGGGGCCGTTCAGTAAGCTGTATTGACATTAGCTGACCTTATTTGTTGCCACGTGCAGCAGGGGGGGAATAGCATAACGATCTTTGCATTCATTGTGAAGTACAGTAAAGCAAGCATTGCCAAAGTGAACAGTTTTGAGGCGTATGAGAGACACTGACATTGTGGGGGTGGCGTGGGGGGTGGGGGGGGGGCTACAAGGCACCGCCTGGGGTGGGGAAGTTGCACAGTGATTTTCTTGATAAAGAAAAACTATTTCAGTGCTTTAGAGAACGATACATCTTATTTCCCCACTATATTGGTAAGGCAATTCTTAGACGGTGCTATGTGCTTTTGGCTTGTTTAAACTGCCCTAATGTTCACCATAGGCTGGTTAGGGTAGTTTAAACGTTGCTGGTAACACTATCAGAAGCCAGGGGAATGTGTTTCCTTTTATAACTTTCAATTTAATTTGGCCACAAGACGCTGCTGTAATTGCCAAAACATGGGCTCTGTTGTTAGTCACAGCAGAGAGGGCAACCAAAGGTTGAATGTGCATGGAGTCCAAACTCCCCTCAATCTAACTGTGGCAGATTTGAGGCGCATACATAGAGCCTCCTTGTATGGATATTTGTTCCCCTAACATAAATCCCTAATTCTTCTTACCCTTTTGGATCCGTGTGAAAGATGCAGAAGTCAGATGAGCAGCTTCCCTCACAGAATGTACAAGTGCTTAAGCATGGGACAAGGCAGCGATTGGAAGCAATGAGCCAGCCACACACACCACACCATTGCCAAACCAAATGGATCAGGAGTTTCCAGCAAGGGTTACGTACCCGCACATAGTCTGAGATTAGAAGATGGCCATCGTTTTCAAATGGTTTTGCTTTTAGCGAGTCAAGTGACTTTGTGATGTGCGATATGTGTGGATGGTCGCTATTGATATAAACCAATGAGGCAGCTTTGAAGAGCATACACTGAGAACAAAATCACACTTAAGGATTATTCACTCTGGGACTGCTAATGTTGACAGTGTAGGCACTGTGAGATGAAATGAGTTGCCCAAGGCCCAACACAGTGTTAAGGCTGGGATCTGAGCACAGTCTGTTATTTCGGCGCTTGACCAGATTCTTTCCCAGTTGTTGTCATACAGCAAGATGCATTTACGTTTGACTGTTTGACTTCTAAATCACTTTGAAAGTATACCTAGGGCACACGATGAACCAACATGACACTATTTTTTAAAAAAAAAATCTTTATTGAAACCTGTTCTGCAAATGGAGGGTTATTGTAGATATATTTTTTCATTATAAATGGAAATCTTAGAGAACCGGAATCGTAGCTCATGTGAGTTTATATAAATCTCCTCTGAGTTTTACTACTGTATTTTAAAGCTTTTGTGTCTCTTTTCAAATAGGTATTGTGTCTAGCCCCTTGAAGCATCGCGTGTGCTAGATGGAATTACCAATACCAATAATAATCTCAGACCCAAACCAGACAGACTCAAAGAATACGGGAAAGTACTACTTTATTGTCCGCTCTAATAAAGTAGGGCAATCTAGCAAACATAAAACTGTAGTCCACGCACTCACACTTCGGTTTCGATAATACAGATGCTTGATACCTCAATGTAGGTTTTATGTTGCAAACTGTAAAACCTATTGAATGGAGGCATTGCTTAAGGGAACATACATACCTATAGATTATATAAGTATTAGTAATATTACTGGATGCTCCTTATCTAATAGGCACGGCTTGAACCACCTCTAAATACATACAATACATATAATACAGATTATAGCAGAATGACAGCAATGTGTTGGCTTGTACAACACTGTACAGTATGTTGATATGTAGGCCCTCTGATTGATTGGCATTCTCTTCCAAACTTGAACTTCCGACTCGTTAGCAGCATGTAAGCAAAACGGAACTCGGGTGCAGAGAGCAGGATTAGACTACTACCCTTTTGCCCAATTAGTCCATCATCTCTCTTCGGTCAGGCCCAGAGCCAAGACTTCTTTTATAGTTGATGTTTCAGCCTGTTCCCTGTTCTGGGACTTTTAAGGGAATGTCGTTACAACATTATCTTTGTCTGGAGCTTAATGAATAGCCCTCGATTTTGACTTCTGAATCACGTGTGAGGAGACCACGATTTTGTCAATTTCAACCTCTTTTTACTGCTATTTGATGTAATTAAGCTGTGTGTCATTACTCCTCTTGGCCTCTGGAGGCTTGGTTGCTCTTCCCCACAGAAGCTTTTTGCCTCTCAAACTGTCCACTACTTGGCTTTTGCAGATGTTTTCATCTTTGCTTAATCTAAGAGAAATATGTCTTAGGTACATGGCTTATCCTCTTGACTCCCTTTGTGCCTTGCAGTCATTCCTTGATGTAGCATCTTTGATCCTAGGCCAATATACTCCTCTTTGTTCCTCACACAAGCCTGTTATTTCAGCATCATGTTTTCTTCTGTTGCAAGCTTCTATATATCTCAACTACCTTGCGTTTCTGTATATATACATTCACTTCATATTTCCTTATTTCTTTAGCGCATATGATTTCTTTGTATTCGATTCACATTTCTCTTATTACTCCAGTTACATCTTCATTCTTTAAGTATTTGCATATCGTTTTAGTGTGTTTGTGTCTTTCCTTCATGACATCACTCTGCCCTTGTCCAATTTCACATATAGCTCTTCGATGTCCAATGGTGTGTGCAGACATCCTTCCACCCTTTCAATGTGGGAGTACATTCGATACAGTTGTCTGAGTGCATATCATCTTTCATACACTCGATGCGGTAGTGGGATGATACCTGGCATCCCACCTAGGCCTCATCTCCCACTGTTCCAATATGATGGAGGTGGAGGGCGGGAGCTACGGATATCGTGTCTGCCTGCTCCTCTGCATTCCCCCCTCTGGTCGAGTTCTTGACCACCTATTCCTCTTCAATCTTCTTTATTTTCTCTTCACACTGTGTTTTCTTTGGGATCCATATCTTCATCACCCCTCTTCGGTGACCTGCATTTTTATATGTTCATCCACACTCCAAGTCATATAGCAGCACTCCCCAGATGGTGGACAAAATACCCAACATTCTACATATTTATTTTGCTCCTTAGGGTAATTGAACTTCGTTCCTGGGGGTACCAGTGGACTTCTTTTTATGTTCTCATGGGGGCTGCTCTCGTTTTGCATGTATTCACCAGTTTCAGCATCCATACGGATCATTATCTTCATCCCAATAGCTTTATTTGCTGTCTTTGTGCATTGTCCTATAATGATCCTTATAATACAGAATCTTAGCAATACCAACACTAGTATTGCTCTAAGTAACTTGAAAGCATTTGCCAGCCAAATTGGAATCCATGAAAACAGAGACGAAAACTAATTATCATCTTCCAGATCATCAGCTTCCTTATCCATCTTCGTATGCAGGATTGTCAGCATAGATATTGCTTCTGTCAGGGTCCTATTTCTCCATCATGGGCAGATTTGAATGTGCAGCAAGAAGTCTTGATCTTGGTGCACACGCGTCCTTCCATTGCTGTAATTAGGTCCACAGCATACCTATTCTGCAAGGTCAGAAGCCTGATGACCCTCAGTTCTCCTTTGATTGCATTAAATCCTTTTGTCACGTTGATCATTTGTAGCAGCTCTCATCTGGTTATTTGTAACCACTTGGCATTCACTGCAGTCTGGAGTCCTGGCATAAATATAGATGTAAATATAAAAGCATCTTCTTGAATAATCTATGCACTGCTGGAATATCGTCATAGGCTGCTATTGATTTTGATGAGAAATAAAAATCCCTCTTCAGCCGACGGAGGTTGAGCGACCTCTTCTTTCTCTGGTATTCATTTACTTTCAGGAACTTGTCAATATGAAGGCCACTTTGGGGGATCACTAATGCAGGAAGATGTAGTATCACAAAAGAACTATTGCTCCCCAATTCTTGGGCAACTGCATATAAGCTCTGGATCCACAAGCCCAACATCGATCCATCAGCATAGCAGTTCCTCCATTCATTCCTGGTACTTCAAGTATCTGCTTGCATCCTTTTTTCTCCAACTAGAACCAGGCCTTTATTTCTGAAGCATGTTATTGCATTATTTATTGGTATTATGGACACTGGTTCTGCATCATTGTCAATCCATGTTAGTATCTTAGAATACTTGGCACATGAGGCCAAGCAGGGCTGTCTGTGCCAAATTTCACCTTCCAAAAAGAGCGCGAAGGCTAGCAAAAGAGCGGGGACTCCCCTACTCCAACATGGACGGCCCGCTTCTGAGCAACACTGGCCTACCAGGTGACTCCTTGCCAATGGAGATGCATGCCTTCTGATTGGGCATTGCAAGCCCTAAGCATTCAATCACAAGCCGCCAGGCTGCTGAGCAAGCCTCCGCAATGAAGGCCCACACACAAAGGCTCTGTCTGTGCCTGTCTGGGCCTTGCTGGGCCTGGGCTCACATTTCTTGTTACTTCTGGTAAAGACATGGATTATGCTGGGCATTACATCCTAGTGCCCCTGGACTGTGGAATCCACCCTGCCATCACGCGAGTGTTGACTACTGCTCATTGGCCTGTTTCATCTCTCATGGACTCTACCCTCCTCCCTCCTAGCATTTAATTGCCCTATCTCTGTTGTCTTATGTTCCCTAATAGGGACAATCTACCTCTTAAATGGATTCCTTCCTTCTGGAGCTCCTACCACACTTCTGTACTGCAGTGCTATATTTAGGTGTGCTTCCTTCTTGCTTTGATTGTGATTGTTAGTTTAAAAATCAAATTTAGGTGTGCTTTCTTCTTGCTTTGATTGTAACTGTTAGTTTAAAAATTGAATTTAGGTGTGTTTTTTTCTTGCTTTGATTGTGACTGTTAGTTTTAAAATCCAATTTAGGTTTGCCCTCTTCCTGCATTTGTCTAGTTCTGCTAGTTAAAATCCTACTTACTCCCTCGATCTCTGTTCTGTTTCTGTCCCTTGTACCCTCACACCTTTAGCACCCACTGTTTCTTCCCATTGCCATTGCATATCTTTGTTACCATTCCTATTGTGCTTCCTTGTTCGCTTACACCCGCCTGTTGACTCCCTCTTGAGCCTCAGCTGCTCAGCCAGGTTAAGTGTAGCATGTTCTAAGCCCCCTCACTATGGCACTTTCTATCTCTCTTATCTTCTCCAATTGTTTCTCTATCTCCTACCCTTCACCACTCACCAAGTCAGGCAGGAGGAAACGTATTAAAAAAAATGTTTTTTTAATGTATATAGTTGTCAAACTTTTACACATAGTATACACAAACAGAATATCACAGAAAAGGAACAAGAACATTACATTTTCAGGATTAAAAGCAAATCAACAATTAAAATTCAAAATATTCAAGATAAGATTTAAACTAAGTCCCATTTAAACAACAAGTCATGCCTCTATACAATATATAAAATTAGACAAAATAACCAATATAGAAAATCACAAAGAAACCATACAGACTATATAAAAGAAGGATGGTAAACATATACATAATTTTTAGCACTAGCTAAATATAGATTAGAGATTTGACACAAGCTTTACATCTTCGTCGAATTTGAACAGGTATCTATTCACACTTTTCCACACCTGTGAAATAGCAATTGTTAATCCACAGATATAGTCTGACACACATCTGAGCCAGAAGATTTCACTGGAGATAGATTCAAAATTCTCCACGTACTTAGTCGGATAACATTCATAGACAGGTCTCATAGTAGAACACGATGTCAAGACATGCCTAGCTGACTCAGTTGCTTGCACATCATTACCAATTCCACAGGTCCTACCTCCAATCGGGATATCCATCTAAGCCATCTAAGCCTCTTTAACCTCCAAGATATCCAGTCTATTTAACCTTATGTTCATAAATATTCTCCATGTAACTGGAGATTGTAAAAGCCTAAAGTAGGCTCGTGGTTGTTTATAGGAAAAGAAGATCTTAGAGAACATATTTACACACTTCATCCTAGCAACTTTTTCATAGCTCATGCTCCAATACCATTTTTCCGCACAGTTTTTAAGTCTTTAACACAGTGCCTTAGCCATGCTCCCAATGGGGTTCCCACCCAAACTTACCAAGGAACTTCTCATTCTTTGCTTCAAATTTCTGCAAGGTAGCACAATTTTTTCCAGCTAGAGAGGATTTCAGGATAAACAAAAGGGAGTTAGGTTCAGCATATATGATCTTTATATATAGTTTGCCTCTGTTCATCTCAATGAGGGTAGACAAGGATATTAACCCCTCTCCAATCGTATACCTTCAATTGGGGTATAGTTAGTAATTCCCAATATCCTTCTCCAGATTAACCCCTCCATACGATCAGACCAGTCTTCATAAGATTTTTCCATGGCACATAAGAAGGCTGCAGATAGTTCCTGCTTGCATATGCTCAATATGCCAAGCAGACTGTACCCAGCAGTCCGCTTAGAAAATGACATAACAGCAGCCATAGTTTATAATTCTTTAGCCCTCTTGTTTTGTTGTACCATATTATTTTCTTTTTTCCTTCCAGATGTAACTTCATAACCCAGGTACTTATACCAGGTGACCCTTTTGGATATTTCCGAGAGGACGAGCTATTGTGAGCTTTTTACAACACTTCCGACTGACTGCCATTAATTGTGTTTTTTCCAGAATTATCTTCAGGCCATTCAATTCCGCATATGCAAATGTAGCCTTAACAGTAAGACAAATGCAGATAAAGGTATTATCTAATATAATCAGATCATCGTCATAGCCAATCCATCCCAATTTATTGCTCACAATTTTTGGAAATGCATTCAGTTTTTCAACAAAGATACTGCCAAAGTCGGCAAGGAACAAATTAAATATTATAGGTGCTAAAGTGCCGCCCTGTCTGACTCCCTTTCTAATAGGCATCTGTTCGGACATCAGACCTAGGTTATTCAGACTGACTGTGGCAGTATTACATTCGTACATCATCTTGCATGCATATAGTAAGTGCTTAGTCATAACCATCTTTTCTAGTTTAGCCCAAAGTTTTGATCTGTCAACTATATCAAAATACATTAGATATAAGCAGTGAACTGCGCCAATTGACAATAATACAATAATATGCGCACTCTCTCTTTGTACATTGTTGTTGCCGGAAGGCTGTAATTAATTAATGGTTATTGCAACCGCAAGTAATATTAAGTTTCCTTTGGACAAGGTTCAACGCCTTTGAAAAAGAGCTTTGCTCGAAACACGTGTCAGGCTGTGGAATGGAATTAAAAACATAATTCAATTATTATTGTATTATTGTCAATTGGCGCAGTTCACTGCTTATATCTAATTTACTTCTTATCGAGGGTCCTTGGTCCGGGTTCCCTCACACTCTCATGTTGAACGCTGCCTTTTTAAACTTCTAACTCTTGTGCAGTTGCGCTGGTCGTTCACATAGGCCTTTGGACCATCTTGTTTTACTGTATATCAAAATACAGACGAAAAGTCCACAAATAATAGGCAAAGTAGCAACTAGTCATTACATTTGGCTTGATCAATAAGGGTATATAACGTAAAGATTTTAAAGCTAGTACAGAATCCCCTTGTATAGACTGAAGGACACACTTGGCTCGAGTCCAGGCATTCCTATCGCTGACACCTATGTCAATGCTTCCACCAGAGAGACTATCACCGACACATTTGTCGTTCCTTCCCCCGACCTATGGACTCTTCATATAGTTGCTTTGCTCTTTCCCTACTCCTCCTCACACACCAATAGTGGCACCTGCTGGGAGGTCCTTCTTGCTTTCTCCCCGACCTCCAGGGTCATCCTAAATGTCTATCTTAATTGTAATGTCTTGGTATAAGGGCCTCAACCCAACCTTCTTCTTTTTGATAGGCTTCTCCCTTGCCTTATCAACTTTCCACCTTCCTATTCACAGGCACCCTTGCCAACTGCCCCTATGGCCTCACTGGCTCCCTTGCCTGCTAGGCACACCTAGGACCCCTTGTCTCCACCTGGTCACACCAGCGCTCTTACTATGGCTCCTTTCATGTCTTCTAATATCTTGGCTCCCTTGCCCACACTCTTAGCACCGACATCCTTCTCAGCCTCTCCCACGCTGTTGCACCGGCCTCTCACTGCCAGCGCTTATGGGGCTCCCTTGCCCTCTGAGGCCCCTCCTTCACTGGTGCCCTTGCCATCTATTACTGTCCCGACTCCCTTGCCTGCACTCCCTTTGACCCCTCTGCTTCCTCTTGGCTCTATCTCTTTGGCGCCCCCCATGCTTACGGGTGGGACCTCTGTCCCCTGCAGCCCCCCGTAAGTCTTTCAAAAATGTCAATCTGCTCCATGTTGCCACACTTATCTCTCTCTCTGCACTGAAGTCAAGCACTCTTCTGACATCTGCCACCACCTTGAACACCTGGACCTTGATGTTCTTGCTCTTACTGAGACCAGGTTTAAGAACAGCTCTTTCACAAGTTTTGGCACACTTCTCCCTGAAAGTTACAAGATCCTCTCTGAGCCCAGGCTTAACAGGCCAGGAGGGGGAGTTGCCCTGATCTTTCCAGAGTGGATCCCTGTCTCTACCATTCCCATCCAGGCCTACTCCTCTTTTGAATGCCTGGTCTGCAGGCTCTCTCTCCCTTCTGTCTCCTCTCTTACTCAGGCCAGTCCACCCTCTTTCTCTCAGAATGGACTGACCTAGCATCTTCTCTCCTTATTCCTCCTCCCAACACCATGTGCTGGGGGATCTCCACATCCACCTTGACTCGCCTGATTCTTCAGGAGCTTTCTGCAACCTCTGCGACTCGCTCTCTCTCTTCATCTACCTTCTGGTCTGATGCACACGGCTAGCCACACCTTGGATGCTCTCATCTCCACAGACATCCAACTCTCTTTCCCTCTTTCTACTTCACTCTCATGGACTGATCATTCTCTTCTCTCCTCTCACTTGAAGCTTTATTCTCCATTAACACTGGCACACCCTGCACTGCCTCCCACCTTCAAGGTCTTCCGACCCATGAAAAAAGTGTCAGTGGTTGCCTTTGCCTCCACCTACTCCCCTCCTCCTAGTACTGCGGCCGACTCCCACCCTGACACAACCCTCTCTAACCTCACCTTTCCATCTCCAACACTCTCAAAATCTTTGCCCCTGTCATGAAGGTCTGGCTGAAGCCTCCCAAAAAGTGCAACTCTTGGTACGACTCTGATTTGGCTGACTTAACCGCAAGTGCAGGGCAGCGGTATGGAAATGGGGATCTTCAGGCGCATCGTTTGATAAACTGGCATGCCGCCTTCTGCAAAGGCAATATAGACTCTGCATCTGTGTCAAGAAAAGAGTCCACATTCAAGCCCACATCTCTGCGGCATCTAACAACAAGGCTGAACTTTTCAAAGTCTGTAAGGAGCTGGCCAACCCTACTGCAGCCTCATCCTCTATTGCACCCACCCAGGCCCTTTGCGGGGCCCTGGCAGCACACTTCACCGCCAAAACTCAGGACATCCTGTCCTCTCTCTCCACACCCCCTCATGCACCATCATCTCCTGGTCCCCTTTGGCCGCCCCACCATGCCCCCTCTTCTCTCCTCCTTCTGCTCTGTCACACCTGAAGAGGTTTCTAGACAAGCCCAGTCTATGAAAGCCTATTCCAAACAGGTGGACCCTTGCCCCTCCTAAACCATCAAGGACAACGTTGAATCTCTAGCTCCAGCCTTAGCAGACCTTGGCCCTTGGAGTTTCCCCATTTCTCTCAAGCATTCTCTTGTGCACCCTCTTCTCAAAAAAACTTCTGCCGCCCCCTCTATTCCAGAAAACTATCACCGATCTCCATCACTCCTTTCATGGGCAAACTCCTGGAGAGGCTGGCTATCTCTCAGTTTACCGTCCATACTATTGGTTGTCCCCATGACCATCAGTCTGACTTTAGAGCATCCAGAGGCATGGAAACTGCTCTTCTGAACATCTGTGAAGACCTGCTTGCAAACGTTAACTGTAACTCTCCCTCAGTCCCCATTCTCCTTGACCTCTCCTCTGCTTTGGATACAGTAAACCACAACATCCCGATCTACGTGATACCATGGGCATCTCAGATCAGGCCCTAGTGTGGCTTGCATGCTTTCTCTCTGGCCACCCTTCCCAGGTGGATATTGGGTCCTTTCTCACTGCTATCACTCTCTCTACTTGTGGTGGCCCAGAGGTATCTAATCTATCCCCCTGGTCTTTCAGCATCTACATGACCCCTTTGGCCCACATGATCTCTGCCTCACCTCCAACTTTCAGTGTTATGCGGAAGACATGCAACTCTCTTTCAGGCTATCCTTGGCCTCCTCTTCCTCCTCGCTCATTCCAGACTGTCTGTCCGCAATTCAGTCCTGGTGTGCTGCTAATGATCTCTGCCTTAATGCCAGCAAGACAGAGATCATCCTCATTGGGACACCCACTCCATCCTTCCCACTCTCGCTCTGGCTGGCCTCCCTTGGTCCTGCACCCTCATCCACCGGTGAGGCAAAACATGTGGGATCATCTTTGACTCTACTCTCTCCTTCTCTTCTCACATCAGGGACATGTCCAAAGAATCTCGCTACCAGCTGCACCTCCTCATAGCTATTCTACCCTTTCTCACCTTCCCCCAGAGGCTCACTGTCTCCAAAGCCCTAGTCCTCTCCAGACTGGACACCTGCAACAGTCTCTGTCTCAAACTTCCGACTTCTTCTCGCCGACCTCTTCAACCTATCCAGAACAGAACCACAAGACTTATCCTTGGCCTCAAGCCCAGGGGCTCCATCTCTCCGGCACTGAAATCTCTCCACTGGCTCCCTGTGGCTGAAAGGATCAAGTTCAAGTCCCTCTGCATAGTCCACAAGGCTTTCTGGGTCTGGGCCCCCCACTATCTAAAACACTCTCTTTCCAAATACTCTCCTTCTAGAGCCTTCCGCTCGGCCTCCTCCAACTCTCTACGGGTGAGTCGTTTTGCCAAACAGAGCTTTTGGGGGTGGATCCTTATCCTCTGCAGGTGCCTCCCTCTGGAGCAGCCTACCTGCCTCTCTCCTTCTTAAACCGGAGATCCTTAAGATCCGGAAACTCCTCTCTTCCTTCCCTTCTTCCTTCCCTTCCACAACCTGCTCAGCTCTCTGACTGGTCTCCTAGTGCACCTCCAGAGCCCATCAGGTCCCAGGCTCACCCGCAAGTCCTGCACTTGCCCCCGGCCCGGGCCTCTGCACTTTGCTAGGCACTACTGCATTATGCTCCATGAGAGCAACCACTCTGTTCTTAAGGTTATAGGTTAAATTACCGAAAACAAAGGACCGAAAAACAAAAGTATCGAATCAAAAGGATAGAAAGTAAAAGGTTTCACATCAGGTACAAATAATGTAAATAGGTCATTTGCTCGAAACAAAAGGATCGAACATTAAAAACCATAATGAATGAAAGTGAAATCGAGAAAGGGTTAAAAGACGAGATCTAAACGAAGAGTAAAGAACCTTGTATAGAAAGCATATGCACAGGTGACGGTTGGAAACAAACTGTCAGTGCGTGAGGGAAGGTGAAAAGGAGAGAGCAGCTGACACAAACGACCAAGACGATAACGTATTTCCTGACTAAAATAAAGTGGTAAGTAAAACAAATAGAAAAGACGAAATAATTAAATCGTTAGCACGTTACAGTCAAACACTAATAATAATCTATAAAATTGACTGTTTCAGATACCTTTTGATACGGATATGGAATACATAAAATCGCAAATGGGAGGTTCGCAGTTAGTATAGGAGGGCTACATCTACAGTAGAGAATCTACACAGAAAGAAACAAGTTGCTGGAAATGCACGGAGTATAAAAAATGACAATGTACGGGAAGAGCAATAACTGAGAATGAAAATATAAGATGTACAGGGGAGCATAATCATATGCCAGACACTACAACTATATTAATTAAAAAATCGATAAGTGAAATGAAAAAAAATGTGGATGAAAATAAAAATGAAGCGACCAGCTCGCTAGTAAGCAGAGCATATGAAAAATTGCCACTACATGTTGCTGCACAGATGCCAAGCACCAAGCTACTGAAAAGAAATGTAAACAGACAGAAACAACACAAGGAGAATTTGCCGATGGCACCACAGACATATTTAAACATAAATGTACCAGAAATTGTACAGAAAACGGACAAAGGTGAACAGTTTCTGTGGAAAACATTTGATGTTAAAAATGAAAAAAACGTTGATTTTTGCTATTTTAACTAATTTATCGCACCTGGGGGATTCAAATATATGGCACGGGGATGCAACTTTTAAATCATGTCCAGCACCACTTCATCAATTTTATAGTATTCACGGAACAATCAATGGGACAGTTATACCGTTAATTTATGTATTAATGCCAGGAAAATCAGAGTAATTGTACAGATAAATATATACATTAATCAAAGAATCATTGCCAGAAAAAATCACCAAAGACAAGAATCATGGATTTTAAACAAGGACAAATGAGAGCTTTTGAAACAATATACCCGGACACTCACATTCAAGGCTGTTTTTTTCATTTCGGACAATCATTGTGGAAAAAAATACAGAAAATAGTACTGAGAACAAAATACGCAGAGGACAGTGAATTCCAACATCAGATCAAGAAATTGTATGCATTGGTATTTGTGAGAGAGGACAGAGTAGTAACATATTATGACACATTGATTTCATCACAGTACTTTACCGATCATGAAGAGGATTTATGTAATTTAATGGACTATTTAGAAAGTACATGGATTGGCCAGCTAACACGACAAGGCACTAGAAGAAGAGCAAAATACGAAATAAAAATATGGAATTGCCACAAATCAGTTAGAGAAAACTGGCCAAGAACCAATAACATACAATAAGGATGGCATAGCAAAATCAATAAAGAATTCAATACAAACAATCCAAACTTGTGGCACTTTATCAACCACCTTAAATCAGAACAAACCACACAGGAAATAAAAATAGCGCAAACAATCTCAATGGAAAACAACCCTAAAATCAAAAGAAAATACAGAGACTACGAGGAACGTCTAAACAGCATTGTAAACAGTTTTGAAACAATTGAACCAATGCAATACTTAGAGGCAATTCCATACAACTTAAAATGCTAGTAAAACTTAAAATAAACTCACCAAAAACCACCAGTTCTGTACACCGGATAAAGTCACCAAAGGCAGGAAACAGTGAAAAAACACATCGAAGAAGGTACAAAACATAATCCAAGTGGAAAAATCCATAAAAAGGTACAAAAAAACCAAATAATCCATAGAAAAAAAACATAAGAAAAAAATAATCCAATTCCGAACTCGGTAGTAAAAAAATCCATGAATCCAGATGAAAAAAAGCATACGACCATAAAATCCATGCAAAAAAGCTTCAATCCAAAACAACAATCCACAGGAAAAAATAATCCAAGCAGAAAAAAAACCCAGAAAAAGCATTCCTTTGGAAGAATAAAATCAAATCCATTGAAAAAGGGGAGCGCGTACAAAAAGCAACCGGATCAGGAATGAAGAACTCAAAAAATGGCGACTACGTAACGTTACGCAACGTAAGACATCACACGTTGGACACAAATGAAAACATATACAAAATTTTAATGTACTAAAGTAAACCAACAGCACCATCCACTGGTGAAAAAGTAATACGTTTGTTTAAATGTTACGAAATAGTCAATATATTTAATTATTTAACAAATGTTCAAATGCATTAAATATATATATTTAAAAGTGAATAAAAATGTTTAAATGACTACATAAATATGAAAAATACGGTTTGCATTAAACAAACTATATTATATTATATTTAAGCAACATTTAAACAATATATATATATATAACAAAATACATACATAATATGCAAACAATAAAGTGTGTAGTTCATTATTTTTATGTAAAAAAAATCAAAAATGTTTCAAAAAACGTTTCTAACAATTGACCATTCGACCCTATTGAATTTCGAAAAAATGCACTCTCACCTTTGGCATTCGATCCTTTTGTATTCTGTACTTTAACTGGATACCTGTTCTTAACTTGCCGCTGCCGGACTGGGCGCACTTGTCCCCCTCATCCCCTGCTCACTTCATAACCTCAAATGTACTAAGCCTAGCAAGTCTGTCTATCCGGCCCTCCCTTTGTCTCCCTTCCCTAGCCAGGCTTAGTACTGTAGTTTATTGTACTGTACGTTCCCCTCCCTCTTCTCCCCTTACTCTGTCACGCACTTACACTAGTAGGTATGCCTCTGGCCTAGTGTGCTAGTTACTGTTGTTAGATCATTCGGAATCTTCAAGGCCTAAGAATGACAACTGTAATCCCTTGTTCCCTTCCTGCCTTTGAAGCACTTCACTTGTTTATAAGCACTTTATAAATGAAGCAAACTCTTAGCTGAGAGCCAGGGTGATACCTAAAGCGTCAAGGTGTTGGAGCCGCACAGAGAACAAGGAGTGGCATCGGGGAAGAACGTGAAGAAGGCGGGGGCAGAGCACCCCAGTCGAGCTGGAAGAGGAGCGGGACGTGGACACTGCTGTCTGAACCGTGCAGCAGAGAGCGAAGCGGGAAGGTCAACAGAGGAGGAGGAAGACCGGACCCAGCACACCCCAGCTGAGCTGGAAGATGAACAGGATGCAGGCTCTGCCGCCTGAACCGGGCAGAGAACCAGGAGCTGCATCGGACCCAGCGCACCACAGCTGAGCTGGAAGAAGAGCGGTACGTGGATGCTGCCGCCTGAACCATGCAACAGACGGCGAAGCGGGAGGACCAACAGAAGAGGAAGAAGCCCAGACCGCGACAGAGGGAAGGGAGAAGAACTGCTGGAGGGACGGACTTAGCAGCGTGGCGGGAAGAAGACAGCAGGCAGCGGACAGTGATGCCCCGTTGCCTGGGTATGATACGCCCTGAGACGGACAATAGCCAAGGAAGGAGGCTACTGATGCCAGGGAACAGAGACACCAGCCAAGAGGAGGACTGGTCTGGGAGATACGTGGTCGGCCAATGACTACAACAGCGGAGAAAAGAAGAGGCACGGGATAGAACCGTACAACGGACCCTGAAGGTCGTGACCTGCTGCTGGACCAGGACAAAGCTTGCACTGGTCAGATAGCAAGGGGATGTGAACAGGAAACCCCTCGGACTGCCTGACATCAACGAGCACAAGGTGAGAGCCGTTGCAGGAGAGTGAGCAACAATTCACTGCTGGGGGCAAAAGCTGCAAGGCCCGGGCCCATATAGTACTTGCAAGTCCACTAGATACCACTGGGCATAAGTAGAGAGGCGCAGCGGGAAAGGAGACAATGATGCACTGCTGGGGGCAAACACTGAGAAGGCCCGGGTCCAACCACACAGCACCTCTAGGTCATCAGGCGAAAGGAGCAGAGTGGCGGTGCATGATACACGGCCCCAAAATAAAGACATCAACTAATAGCGACGCAAGACATAACAGCAAGCAGAAAATACAAGGGGCCATTTAGGACACCAAAGACAGCAGATCATCTGAGTAACCTCAGCACAAGAGCTAACGTGACTGGCCACAAAGTCCTACCCAGCAGTCACAGAGCACACAACTGGACCCTACTGCACAGGTAAGTGAGGCACGACTGAAAGACAAGGCCTGGAACATTACAAGAAAGACCCGGACACAAAGCAGGGGCAGACAAGATCTCCAGCGACGTTCCTACATGAGAAATCAAAAGAACAGCAGACAACACAAAGGATCGCATAGCTCCCCCTGCTAAAGTAGGGAGTAAGGAGGCGGTTGGATCCGCAATTCCCCAGCCTCGCAACACTGGGACAAAGCATCCCCTCTGATCCCCTGAACCAACTACATAACCATAGAATTGGCATCCATAACACTAACACGCTATGCCTTCCACCAAAGACAAGACAAAGGCGTCAATAATGGACTCATTTGCAGCAACCAAACAGAAATCCAAACCGCAGGGAGAAACGGCAACACCTGAAACACTAAGACCTGCTGAAACAGACAATAGGGATGGGCAAGTGCTGGAAGCCATAACTGCCCTGAGGTCCATCATAGATACGAAAATCGATGAAGTAAAGACAGATATGCAAATAATGAGGCAGGATGCAAGAAACCTGTCAGAAAGAGTAACTGTGACCGAAACCGGACTGCAGGAGACAATAGAGGCTAAAACTGAACTAAAATCCAAGGTATTTGAGCTGGAGAGGAAAGTCACAATGCTGGAGGCAAGGGCCGAGGAGGCAGAAGGCTGGGCTAGACACATCAACATTAGACTGCTCGGTATCCCAGAAGGAATGGAAGGCCTAAACCCGACCAAATAGGTGTAATCCCTATTGCAACAAGAAATTTGGAGCGGGCAAGCTTTCACAAGGCTTTGCGGTGGAAAGAGCCCATAGATCTGCCCAGCAGAATCCACCACCGGTCTCATAGCCCCGCCCAATAATTGCAAAAATACTAAACTTTCAGGACAGAGAGATTATACTCAGGTACTCTGGAGAAGGCGGGATAATACAGCGGGGAGAATCCAAAGTAACTATATACCTGGACTACACTCAAGCCGTGCAGAGAGCTAGAAATTCGTATGTCCCGATAAAAGCACGCCTCAGACAATTGAACCTGAAATGTATGCTAATCTGCCCTTCAAGACTGAAGGTGATTCATAAAGGGCGAGCAATATTTTTAGAAACCCCTGCGGCTGCCAACATTTGGCTGGAGCACAATAATCTAGCTGATGGGAAAGAAAAAGACCAATGAAACACTCCACCGCAGGACAGCGAGAGACTGGGGCGAAACCAACAAGAGAACAGAACACAGAAAAGCAAGACAGTGAACACACTGGCAAAACGGCTGGGGAAGAGCTTGGCCGCCTAACCTGCGTGTTAATACCCGAGCCTCGTAATGACAGAGCTGGCCGGTTGCCAGCACAACCATACCCCAGAAGGGGCTAGACTGTGCGGAGACACCCGAGCATGACACCGGTTGTGAAGCTGCTGGGTGCAACTGGTTGGACTGCATTTGTTGTTGCAGTCGGTTTTTCTTTGTATTGGAGTCTTCACGCTGCACGATAAAGAGAAAAGCTGGCCGACAAGTCAAGGACACAAGAAATGAGGTGAGGGGGCGGAAGGGAAGGGGAGGCCTTGAGAAAAACGCACACAACTGGAGGAGTGGAGAGGGAGGGGGCCTGGAAGCACCACAATACCAAATATGGCAGCGCAATTTAACATATTAACGTGGAATGTACGTTGGCTGGGGTCCTATTTGCGCAGGAACAGAATCAGGTCCTATCTGCACAGGAAGAAAGTGGACATTGCGCTCCTCCAAGAAACCCACCTACTGGGGAGGACAGGGGCAAGGAGTCTCATACTCTAAGTATGCGAGGGGAGTGTACACATGGATTAGCCCTGGGGTGCCCTTCCGACTAATGGGGGCAGAGGCGGACACAGAAGGGAGATACCTGATCATGTGGGGTGCAATTGAGCAGGTGGAGATCTGCATAGTAAACACGTATTTCCCTAACCATGCTACAGCATCATACCTTGACAAACTCCAACCCAAACTGGCTGGGCACAGGGAGGGCCTCTACATATGGGGTGGCGATCTGAACTGCGTGAGCGATCTGGACTTGGATAGATCTGAGCTCCCACAGAACAGGGCCGAAAAGACCCCAATTGCACTGAACAAAACACTAGGACACCTAGACCTTGCGGACGCCTGGAGAGAACACCACCCCAAGGACAGGGTCTACTCATACTACTACTCACCGCATGGCCTCTACACAAGAATTGATTATCTGTTCATCGACAAGGCAAACCTAGCACAGGAGGAGTCAATACAATATATGGGCTGATCCATCTCTGACCACTCGCCCCTGCTAATGCACTGGGCAATGAAAGGCCCCAGACCCCCCATCCCACTGTGGCAAATGCCCGCAGAGGCACTAACGGAGCCAGCCTCCAGGGATGAGCTAGAAGAGAAGCTCTTAGAATACGTCACAATCAATAGTGGCAGCCTAGACCGCTGGTACACAGTGTGGGAAGCCCTGAAGGTGGTAAGGAGGGGAGAGATCATAGCTGGGGCAGGGGGTATCAGGAAGATGCTGAGGAAGGAACTAGAGGAGCGCGAAGATTGAAATAAAGCAAAAGGAGACCACAAACTCAGGGACTAAAGCGGAGGAGGAAAGCCTGCTAGAGGTAAGAACAAGCTGTCAGCAGGCATGGGGATGGCTGGCCAAATTTGACTATATAACACGCACCACTAGGACACATGCAAGCGGCGATAAACCAGGCAGGCTGCTTGCATGGCTATGCAAATGAGAGCATCCGAAACACCCAACGGCCATGCTGAAAGATGAGGCTGGAGAAACGAAGAGGGCACAGAGCTCAATAAATTACACTTTTGCAGATTTTTACTCTACACTATATGCACACAATACCCAAGTGCCACTATCAGATATACACAACCCCTTAGAAGAAATTGGGCTCCCCAAGCTAGATGAGCAACAACGGGAGACACTAGAATAGGCAATCACAACAGAAGACATCACAGACGCCATTAGATCCCTGGCCACATGCAAGACCCCTGGGACAGATGGGCTCCCTCCAGAGTTCTACAAAGCATACGAAACAACGCTGACCCCGGTGCTCCATGAGGTGTATCAGGAGGCCTGTGAGACAGGAACCCTACCCAAAAGCATGAGAGAAACACTAATAGTCCCAATACCCAAACCACACAAACCAACAGATGAGTGTGACTCATACTGCCCCCTGGCATGTGAAAACATAAAAATTGATATGAGGCTGGGAAGCCCAAAAGAAACACACCAACACAGGTTACAAAGGACATACAAGTGCTTTATTAAAAAGCTACAACAGTTACCAAAGTCAATTGACAAATGGATAGCTATTCGGCTCTCAGAGTAACGTAACGAACTTCAACGAAGGTTCGATGCATTAGTAAAGAGGCCGTACATTCGGAATACTTGGGCTTTTATATCCTTTATCCAGCCCTTGGCCAACCCCCTCGCGGGTTAACCATTCTTGGGATCAGGCCTAGGGTTCCTTGCCAGGTCAATCCTATAATGTATGCATTTTGATCAGTTCCGCTGATACAGTTGTTCATTTACACGTAGGTCAGTAATAGGACAAGGTCTCAGTTCGCGACCCTGACAAGTGGCCTGCAGGCATATTAATTATTCGTGTGTGCGGAGGTCACAACGGCCAGAATCTCACTCAGAATGTCATTCAGCCTGCATTTTGATGTTCAGGGTGACTTCCACATTACAAGAGAACCTAAAATGGCGGCTAAATCCAAGATGGCGACTTACATTACTTTTCTTTAAGGTCAAGACCTTGCCGCAGAGTCTATTCACATGATATTTTAGACAACTTGGCGTAGGCCAATACACATTCAATTACTCCGATAGGAGGCATAATATTATTTCAATTCCAACAAACCCTCCTTTTGGCCTATGCCAAGTGCTAATATCATTTCTAATACTTTTGCAAATAACTCCATGTATTGTCATCCGTACATCCCGAATCATTGTCGGTAATATCTATAGCCATTAGGTCATTCATCAGAACCTCTTGTAACACAAACTCTTTGGATGCTGTATCTGGGGCATACATTCTATGCCCTATTGTGCTCACTGCTTGGGCACAACATCCCCCTAGCATTCCACATATACTCGGAAGACATTGAAAACAGCAACAAAGAAATAGCAGGATCCCCAAAATAACCAGAATAACAGAAAGCACCTTCCAACCCCAAGATCGTAAAGAATCCCAGAACCAGGTGCTAAGATTCCAATCTCCTACAGGGGTACGTACTTCAGAACTAAGGATATGCAAGTTCTGTATTGCTTTAAAAATTGTCGGCGAGGAATCTGGTACGAAAGCACAGCAAGCGGACCCCACCAATTTGCATACTCCACCTCGTTCTGCCAAAATGACATCTAATGCCATCCGATTTTGGAGTGCTACCAATCTAATTGCTTTTTGTTCTAGTGTCATATTGTAGAGTATGTCCGTGGTCCGGTTGATCGTTCTCTCCAGTACCCTTGCTAATCCCCTAATGTTCTCAGAGTTTGTTATTTGTCCCCAAAAGGGCACAACTGATTTTGCTATATCTCCCAATACTTGCCCAGGGGTATCTCCGTTCTTGTCCCGCCGTGGGCGAGCCTTAGAAACCTCCAATGTACTAGCTACAAATGCCCCGGGTAACAGGATTCCTAAATAACAGGTTCCCTGCCAATCCTTGGGCAACCAGGGAAATGCTAAACTACCACAAACAAAATAAACAGGCCCCCCTACATACAGAGGCCTGTTTTCTCCAATCAAATTTACAGTGTTCATACAACCTTCAAAATCTCCCATTGGCCGAGTGCCATTTCTGTGTACACAAAAGGGGACCGAATCAGGGCTATGATTTATAGAGTAAGAAGGAGGCACGGTGTCCTTATTGCCTATCGGAGCCATTTTAAAGGAAATTAAAGTTTGAAAAGGTAGAGACAGTTTATCAGACGGCCTAATAGAAGCAACATTAGGTTTACTTCTATTTGCAAAAAGCGAGCATCCCAGGGGAGTTAATTCACGTTTCTCGAAATCATTCAAATTAGTTCCATCAAAGTTCCCTGAGATGCTGTCATTCCAACGGCCAAAGAATAGTGCTCTAAGAGAGGAATAGCAAGCAGTCGTTAAAGGTAAAGGGTGACTATAGCATCCTAGTCCCTTGTTCCCATGTTGCGGTAAATGAGTGCAAATCCAACAATTACTCTTATTAAAAATGGCATGCGTTGCATTCATGACTATCATTAGAGTGTTATTATGATACTTTTGTCTATGTTGTGAGTCTCTAGGGGACAGAGTGTGGAGAAGTACAGAGGGAGTCAAAGCAGTTGGTACAATCTCGGTTGGTAGTAGATGTTTTAGAGGATAGATTTCTTCAAAGTACCAAAGTCCTGCAGCAGTAGTTGCAAAAATAACAATTATCATTATCAAAACACAGTAATACGTTTTCGGGGCCCAGGCACATTGTTCATTGTCCAAGTTGGTCACTCCCTTATTCACAAGTCCAGTGCGGGGAGCAGCAGTGGAGGTGGCAGGCATTGTAGTTCCTCAATCGACGACCCCAATGTTCGTTGCTGGCGACGCTACGGTCGCGCAATTTCTTAGTCCTTCCGAACCCTAGCCAGCAGAATCCCTTTTTCTTCCTGTTGTTCAACAGAAACTTTCTTATACAAAAGAAAACTTTCAATCACTTCTCTTTCCCAAATGCACGGAAAAAACCGTGCCGTAGTTCTATTTTCTTCATCGAAGGTTGTACCTGGTGGTACCCAAGATTGTTTGATCCGAACATAAGGTGTCGTCACTTCCTGAGGGAAGCGACGTATCGGAGGCGACGGAAGTCGCAGAACTTGAAACAGTGTTTTCCGGAAGTGATTTTTCAAAAGAGTGCGGAGACAAAATGGACTGTTCCCCAAGCTCCACGGGCTCAGAGAAATTCTCCGACGCACTCACAGCGCTGTTTGCTACTCCAAGATCAGGGACTGTAGCATCAGCGAGGGGATCTGCTTCTTCTGTAACGTGTGGCGTCGGGTGAGGAAGTTTCTTGACATGCGTCGCGTGGATCCAGTGTTTCTTCCCAGCCACCCGCACTGCTGTCTGGGTGACCAACAGCACCTGGTAGGGTCCCTTCCAACGAGGAGCGAGACAGGAAGACCTTTCGTAGGCCTTCACTAGGACCCAACTTCCAGGCTGTATATCGTCTCCTGGGCCCGTCAACCGTACAGGTAAAGCTGAATAGACCTGGTGATAAATGAAATACAGGTTTTTAGTTAACTGGTTACAGTAGTCTACAAGCAATACATTTTCCACCTCTCTCAGGGATTTAGGTTTTGGGAAAACCCAAATATTAGCAGGTCTCCCCATCACTACCTCAAATGGAGAAAGCCCAGTCTTAGTTTGAGGTGTGGTACGCATAGCCAATAATACAATAAGTAAGGCATCTGGCCATTTCAGCTTGGTATCGGCACATGTTTTTGCAAGCTTATTTTTTAAGATACCATTATGTCTTTCCACCAACCCAGCACTTTGAGGATGTCTAGCTGAGTGAAATCGTTTCTCAATATGTAATGCTGTGCATATCTGCAAAATTACTGCTGCAACAAAATGAGGACCATTGTCCGACCAAATTACCCTTGGGAGCCCAAATCGAGGAAAGAATTCTTTTACCATAATCTTTGCAGTGGTCATGGTGGTAGCATCTTTAACGGGGAAAGGATCGACCCATTTACTAAAGGGACAAATAATTACAAGAACATATTTCAGATTGTTACACCGTTCCATCTCAATAAAATCAAAGTGAATGACCTCGAAGGGAACAGAAGGGGGCCCAAAGCTTCCCCTTGGAGTTACTGTCCCCTTACCCACATTGTGCTGTAAGCAGATCATGCAGTTCCGAACATGATGTTTTGCAGTCTCCGGAATCTTGTTATTCACCCAAATTTGTTCTAACATTTTCGTGATCTGCTGAGCACACACATGTGTAGGACCGTGTGCCATCGTAACCATTGCCAGTACATATGAATCAGGGAGCAACCATTTTCCTTCAGATGTATCCACCCAACACCCATCATCATCTAGTTTCCCCATTCCTTCGGCCCCCCTTTTAGATTCTTCTACTGTAGCATCAGTTTGAATATCCCGCACAGACCCAATACCTTCATCCATTACATAGGCATCTTTTGTTTTTCTTAGCGCGTACATGTCTGTGCTAAGGTCTGTGGCCGTTTGCCTGGCTATCAGGTCCGCAAAGGTGTTCCCTTTTCCCACATCATCTATGACCTTACAATGTGCTGCACATTTCATGATCGCTAACTGCCTAGGGAGCGAGAGTGCCGAGAGCAATTGCACTATCAAGGGGCCATGCTGAATCTTGGCCCCATGTGAGGTCAGGAACCCTCTTTCCGACCAGAGCCTCCCAAAGTTGTGAGCCACCCCAAAGACGTACTGGCTATCAGTATATATATTTACTATACGCCCTTCGGAGAGTTCACAAGCTCGTGTCAATGCTATAATCTATGCGGCCTGCGCGGAGTTATGCAAAATTCTCTTAGTTTCAACAACTTTACTGAATGTAGTAACTGCGTAAGCAGCTGTAGATGTCCCATCTGAAAGTTTGAAGCAGGAGCCATCACAAAACAGCTCCCCGTCTGCATTGTCCAAAGGAGTATCTATAAGATCTATCCTTCCCTTCGTTTCTTTTTCAGTGGTATACAGACAGTCATGTAATTCTTCGTCACCGCAAACAGTGTTTTGCGGGAAAGGTAAGAGTTCAGCCGGATTAAGAACACAACACCTCTTAATTTGAATGTGCGGGGCAAACAGAATTAATTCATACCTTATTAACCGTGCAGAGGTGAGGTGTTGCGTTTGGGTTTTGTTCAATAGGATATCTACAGAGTGAGGTACCATCAAAATCAAATCATGGCCTAGGACCATTCCCTCACTCTGTTTTACAGACGCGGCAGCAGCAGCGACAGCTCGCAAACATTTTGGCAAAGCACATGCGACAGGATCAAGGGCGGAGGAGTAGTAGCCGCACGGCCTATTCTTCCCTCCGTGTTCCTGTGTTAACACAGCCAAAGCACATCCATCACATTCATGCACAAACAACACAAAGGCCTTGTCATAATTTGGAGTACCCAGAACTGGTGCAGAGCATAACACGGTTTTGAGAAGCTCAAATGATCGTTGATGTTCCGATTTCCATGGCAGTGGCAGAGAAATGCCCTTCTTCGTCAAAGCCAACATCGGTTTTATCACTAGCGAAAAGTTTGGGATCCACAACCTACAGTAAGAAGCCATACCTATTAAGGCTCTGACTTCCTTCTGTGTATTTGGAACAGACATGCCAGAAATGTGTTTTATTCTTTCAGGTGTCAGTCTTCTCCCCTCCTTTGACAGGAGGTACCCTAAATAGGCGACCTCCTGACAACAATATTGAAATTGTTTGAGCGAAGCTTTATGACCATTTTTTGCTAGATGAACAAGCAACAGTATAGTGCCTTCCTTACAAGCACTTTCAGAGTCTGCAGCCAAAAGCAAATCATCAACATATTGAAGCAGTGTACAAGTAGGTGGCAACTCAAGGGTGTCGAGCTGCTCTTTCAAAGCTCTACTATAAATGCTTGGACTTTCAGTATACCCTTGAGGTGCCCTAGTGAATGTAAATGAGCGTCCCCCCAAGGTAAACGCAAACAAATATCTACTTTCCCTATGTATAGGAATGCTAAAGAAAGCATTTTTTAAATCCACAACGCTGAAGTGCGTAGCCGTAGCAGGGATCATTGTTAATATTGTCGTTACATCAGGCACAATTGGAAATTGTGGGGCGACAACTCTGTTAATAGCACGAAGATCAATTATGAACCGGTATGGGATTGCATTGTCGCCTTTCTTATATACAGGCAAGATCGGACTGTTACACAAACTACCTGTAATCTCCTCGATCACCCCACGATGCACAAAATCGGAGACAATGCATTTCAAAGCACGCTCGCCCTCAACTGATATTTTATACTGCGGAATGTGTGGTAGTTTAACTCCATGCTTCAAAACTACTTTAACAGGCTCAATCTGTAGTACCCCGACATCATTGTCGTCAACCGCCCATAAACATTCCGGGACAATGCTAAACTCAGGAGGTAAAGGTTGAATCAGAAACTGAGAATTAGGAAGTTGCTGTGGTGAAACCGTCAGCCGTACTTCATCAGAGGAACAATTAATTACTGAATTCAATTTCTTTAACAGATTCAGGCCCAGCAAATTCTCTCCACAGTTCGAAGTCAGAACAAAAGGGCAATGGTCCGTAAAGGGACCCAAAGAAAAGACACCGGTGAAGAAACCGGACAGACAATTGGTATACCAGAAAACCCTACGGAAACATTCGTTTGCCCTGACAGTGGAATGTTTGGAACACGAGAATGATCAATGGAGCACTTCTGTGCTGCAGTGACTATCAAAAACAGGTGTTTACTATTCCCTACTAATAATTCAACGTAGGGGCCTTTCTGATTAACGGGAATAGGTGAAGGTTCCAAACCCTGCTTTGGGCAGTCCTAATGAAATAGAGTATCGTCAGAAGGAAGCTCTTCAGAAAGGTAGGCAGCAGAAGGGTGATCAAATATGTTCCTCGAGTCCACACTCGAGGTCTGATTTTCCTGTGAAAAAGGTTGCTGAGGATCTTGCAAAAACTGACCTCTATCAGGGCCCCCTGCTCCAGGACGGCCCCTAAGTCGTCTAGCCATGCTCCCAAACGCACTGTTTGACCTTTGTTGAAGGACGGGGCACTGTGCTCGCCAATGACCTTCCTGGCGGCAATAAGCACATTGATTAATATTCACAGAACCCAAAGGAGCATTTCCTTTTGGGAGAAACTGAGCTCTAGTCTGTGTCGTGCCTCCTCTGGAGTTTCTAACAATTTGTTGTAATAATACTTTGGTTTTCAAATCTGCTTTCCTCTTTTCTATTTTCTCCTTCTCATTATTAACATGGTTCTCATAATACTGAGCCATGTGCAGGACCCCACATTGAGATTTTGCCTGCCAAGCGCTCTCAGAGGACATAATCTGTGCCTGGATGTCGGGCAACAATCCACGTACAAATTTGTCCACAAACAACCTTTTCCCAGACTCTGTACCCAAATCCTGCCCACTGAAGTCGGAAAATACCTGCTCGAATCTGTTAAAGAATTCGGTGGCGCCTTCAGTTTTCCCTTGAACACAGGCCGTAAGCTTGTCTCAAATAATTCTTTTCTCTGGAATTATAGTTTTTAATTTCGCGACAATTCTATCAGGCAAAGTAAGTATTACCTGTGGTGGTTTCTCACCTGGTGGTGTTTCCCCATCAATCCTAATCATATTAGCCCACGTATCTCCCAACCCTGGCACATCATCTATTGCCCGAACCTGCTTCCATACATCTATGGGTAGGAGTACTGGGAATAGCAAGTCAATGGGCCTCATTCCGAGTACGGCGCTAACCAATGGCACTATTAACGCCTTGGTTGACGCCGTACCCGGACCGGCAGCGCCTTGGTGGATGGCGGAATTACCGCCCCATTCCAAGGTTGGCGGAGCGGTAATTCCCCATTCACCAAGGCTCTTCCCCATTCCCAAATGAGCCCCCATAGGGCTCAATGGGAATGGGGAAGATGCAAATAACGGTGACCGTTCATTACGGTCACCGTTATTGGCTTGGAGGCCCCTTTGCGCCCTCGACTTTAACACCTGCTCAAAGCAGGCGTTAAGGGCGAGGGCGCAAAGGGAACTCGGAGTATGGCGGTAAGGGATCACCGCCACCGGTCTCGTTACCGGTGGCCGCTATCCCTTACCGCCATACTCGGAATGAGGCCCAATATAACTTAAGGTGAACACAGAGGACTGCAAGACGGACTCTATCTCTTTGTAAAACCCCGTCGGGTTTTTCCTGATAACGGGAACTGATTGTCTAATCGTGTTCACTTCCTGTCGTGAAAACGGGACGTGAACGAATTGCGATACATAATGTGCAGGGATATCCACAGCGGGTGCACCAGTCCCAGCGTTGGCGGGAATCTCAACCTTTGGGACAAAGGTCGGAGGGACCTCTCTCATAGGCAACTGAGATATAGGCACCTCCGGCCGCTTACTAAGCAACAGAGCCAGGTCGGGCGCTAAGGCAGCCGAAGAAGTGTCGGGCGTAAAAGCCCTTTTACAAATCCCCAACAATTCTATGGGGCAACTAACCTTCTTTCTTACACATTCTTCTTGCAGGTACTGTACCATTACCTGAATTACCTTTCTTTGCATTTCTACTGTATACTGACTATACGTGTCATATACTTCATCTGGCGGAATCGATGAATCCGAGATCCATCGAATCGCATCTTTGGTACAAATCCGTACTTCCTCAGGTGCCGATCTATGACACGGAAGGAACCGTTTCTGTACATACATACTATCGTCTTCGTCATCCTCATCTCGTGACTTTTCAAAGTCCTTCCTATACCCAAACAATTTTTCAACATGACCATATACTTTCTGCTCTGTGTCCCTCGAAAGTGCCAAAGCATTTAGATCTCTCACCCCTTGTGGAAGATCCAAATTTTGTAATCTACCCCACATCACACATAAATGAGTCCCCAAACCTTGGATAAAAACATTTTTCTCGGGAAAACTGTTCAAATTGGATAATGTGGAAAAAACGTTAACTTGATCACCTTTCTCCATACAGTGCTTAGCCCATGCAAACAATTCCTGTTTCTTATCTGCAGAAACAGTATTACGAGTGACGATCTTTGATCCTGCACCTTGATCAACTTCAGTCAATACGGGACTACTCGGGAGCGAAGGTGCAGGTAAATTTAATAAAGGTGTAACTATCGGCGCAGGAGGAAGGGGCGGTGCGATAGGTGGAGGAACAACAACTAGAGGAATAGGAACAATAGGTTGTACAGAAGGGAACAGGAATAACAGCAGGAACAACAGCAGGAATGGGCAAAGCGCCCAAGAAAGGATCATACGGAGGTGGCGCAGAGGCACCAGGCCTGCGTTCGTTTAACAATTTTTCAATAAATTCTTCGGAAACATGAAAATCTTTAGAGGGGTAAATTTTCTGGATTGCAAGTGAAAAAGCCCTATCCATATTTTTAACTGATTCTGAATGTTTTTCTTTATCATACAACAACACTTTTTCGGCATTTGTTTTATGACGGCGTGCATGTTTATCCCTACTTTTAAGCTGCTGTAACGCTTCTTTTTTCCAATTCTGTAAAACATCAAAGGCTGCAGGTCTAGCCTTCTTTTTTAGCAAGACCGATTCTAGGTATTCAATATGGGAGATCTCAAAACTGCCATTGATTGGCCACTGAAATTCTGAGGCATGTCTGGTCTGTCTGTGCCAAATATCATTAAATACTATACTACCAATGCCATACTTACATTACATAGTACATGCCGGCGACCCCTCCTGTGGTTCCGGGTGGCTAAATTCCAAAGATTGTCGATCGCTGCGGAACAGAGCCCTAAGGCAGCTAGATAATTTCCCAGGCATTTCACAAAAAATTGGTGTTACCTGGTCAATAATTGTGTCTGCAGATACAATACGCCAAATTCAAATTGTCAGGGTTAAATTAAGAGCCGGGTCACGACCAAACCTAAAGAGGACTGTACGGTTTATCAAAGAACTTACCTAACGAATTTTACCTTTTGTTTGGTGGTTTCGACAAATCTGCCCGCCTCAAAAATGGACCCTCGTCAAGATGCCATGTCAGACCACACGACTATCGTCCAAGGATCGGATCGTGCAGCGCTGCCGAGGTATCGCGTCTCGTTCGGTCGGGCCCGCAAAATCACACCGTCCGATCCCGGTTCGATAGTCTGCGTCAACCTTCAATGATCCGGCATCAATCTTGAGGGTCCCTATTCGGGCGCCAACTGTGAAAACATAAAAATTGATATGAGGCTGGGAAGCCCAAAAGAAACACACCAACACAGGTTACAAAGGACATACAAGTGCTTTATTAAAAAGCTACAACAGTTACCAAAGTCAATTGACAAACGGATAGCTATTCGGCTCTCAGAGTAACGTAACGAACTTCAGCGAAGGTTCGATGCATTAGTAGCGAGACCGTACATTCCGAATACTTGGGCTTTTATATCCTTTATCCAGCCCTTGGCCAACCCACTCGCGGGTTAACCATTCTTGGGATCAGGCCTAGGGTTCCTTGCCAGGTCAATCCTATAATGTATGCATTTTGATCAGTTCCGCTGATACAGTTGTTCATTTACACATAGGTCAGTAATAGGACAAGGTCTCAGTTCGCGACCCCGACAAGTGGCCTGCAGGCATATTAATTATTCGTGTGTGCGGAGGTCACAACGGCCAGAATCTCATTCAGAATGTCATTCAGCCTCCATTTTGATGTTCAGGGTGACTTCCACATTACAAGAGAACCTAAAATGGCATTCAAATCCAAGATGGCGACTTACATTACTTTTCGTTAAGGTCAAGACCTTGCTGCGGAGTCTATTCACATGATATTTTAGACAACTTGGCGTAGACCAATACACATTCAATTACTGCGATAGGAGGCATAATATTATTTCAATTCCAACAGGCAGTGCTAAACTATGACAGCAAAATACTACCATGTCATATCACTGTATGCAGACAATGTCCTTGTCTACCTGAGAGACCCTCAGAACAATGTCCCAACAATACTTGAGGTACTGGATAATTTTGCACACTATTCAGGAATACATTTCAGCAGACACAAATCCTGCATGTTCCCACTAGCGGGCCTAAAGGAATTGACAATAGAAAGCTTAATGGAGGTGGGGATAGAGTGGCAGCCGGACACATTCAAGTACTTGGGGGTAAAGATCAGACACACGTCAGAACTCATGCATGAGTATAACACATTGGTGGTAACGAAGGGACTTCGCAACTCAATGAAGTTCTGGTCCAAACTCCCGCTCTCAATGATGGGGAGGGCATCGATAGTTAAAATGATCATCCTACCAAGATTCCTACACTTTTTCCAGAACATCTGCCACTACATCAGACCACCTTTTTTCCGCAATCTAGAAGTCCAGATCAGAGACTTTATATGAGGAAGGACGTGCCACAAATTGGGACTGACCACATTGACCCTACCATACGGTGCAGGGGGCATACAGCTTCCAGACTTTGAAAGATACTATCTGGCGGCCCAGCTAAGTCACGTCACCAGATGGCTGTTAGATAACGCCACCAATGAAACAGGTCTCCTGCAGGACCTAATCAAACCAACAAACCAGAAAGAAATAATGTGGATAACACAAGACCACACCCGCAGTACACCAGCGCTAGCTGAACTGGGCAGACAAATACGGGGAAGAGTGAAAGCCATTACACAACTAGAACACCCCTACTCCCCTGACATACCAATCATGGCGGGGATGAGAACAACACTAGCCGACCTCAACACCATCAGGCAATGGGAAAGAATGGGTGTATACACCTGGGGGGATATGTACGAGGAAGGAGAATTCAGGGAACTGGAATCACTCCATGAGAAAGAGGGGTTGCCAATGGGGCAATTCCTGTGGTATCAGAAGCTCAAACATGAGGCCAAACGGATGTGGGGAGACTGGCCATAGGAACCAACAACAAACACTCTAGTGGCGGAAATGTACAACCTGTGTGACGGGTGGAGGCCAGTGTCAGAACTCTACGCTCAATTAAACAACAGGGCCAACCACTGCAGCACCACACTAAAAAACAAATGGGAAGAGAACACTGGCAAAAGCATTACCGCAAATGAGTGGGAGAGAGCGCTGAAACACCCAGAGGTAGTGTCCAGGAATGCCAGATTCAGACTAATACAAATAAACATCCTATACATAACGTACATGACCCCCAAGAAAGAAGCAAGCTTTAGGAGGCAAACAGTAGCGCAATGCCCATGGTGCACCTGCGATGAAGCTGACTTAATGCACATGATCTGGGGATGCGAGAAGGCGAACAACCTCTGGACAAACATCGAACGGACGTGCAAGAAACGTGGAATCAAGAGGTACACTTGGACCCCAAAAGAATGCCTCTTAGGCACGTATCCCAGACTAAGCAAGATCAAACACATAGTAAGGGTAATGGACATGGCATGCGTAGTGGCAAAAAGAGAGATAGCAATGACATGGAAATCAAAAAGAGGCCCACAATAAGCACGATGGAAGAGGGAAATGGAACGATGGACAGCAGCAGAGACAGAAACATGGGGCACGGGGATTGCCAGCGGAGAGGGCGACAACAACACCAAATTCGAGGCATGGAAAACAATAGTAAGAGACATGTTCCTCCCGTCTGACGACATGCCTCCGTGAAGCGGGGGGCCGGGAAATAAACAGGTGCCAAACAAGGGTCAGAGAATGATACATCTAATTGCCCACACAGCCACACCAATAATGCATGTAGGCAAGCCACCAACTTAACTCAAGGCAACAATAAAGTCACAACTACCAAAGCGCATGAAGACAGTTAATGTTTGTAACTGGTTAATAATGTTCATTTAATAAGAGTTGCAAACGAGAGAATGGCAATGTATACTAAGAAGGGGAGGGGAACCAATTGTTATGTCATGTACGATCATAAAATGCCAATAAAAACATTTTAAAATAAAATAAGCGCTTTATAAATAAACGATTGCAATCCAGTCTCTTCATTTCAAAAGTCTTTATTTGTTCTCCAGCCAGGGATGGATATATAAGCATCTTGCTTGTCCAGCCTATCTCCTTTTCCATCTTTTGTTTTTTCACATAAGCATCTTCATATGGAAGTGTTCTTCTTGATTGCCATTGTAGGGTTGTCCATCTTCTTTTGAATTGGCCTTTGGTTGTGTGTGCTGCGAGATGACTGAGGCACTTTGCACCATGTGAAGGCATTTCTCTTGCAATTAATGTTCTGGCTGTGTTCATGGCATAGGGCATGAGAAAACACACATAGCCGCTTTCATCTGATTTTCTCTCTCCCACCTCCTTCATGTGCTGATACCACATGCTATAAATAGATGTCTTGTTCTCAGATAATTCACTTGAATTATAAAATAGTATCTCACGGAATGTAAAGACCATAAGAAAATACAAACAACACATAAAGCAAAATGTAGTTGGAAGAAGTATTGCCATAGTATTTAAAGGCCACACAATCTCCTGTGGATTAGCTTGTCTCTGTTAGTTTGCGTTTTGTATACTGGAAAATTCCCATGTTCTTTTAATTCAATATGCAATATTGCTATTTCTTGCAAATCACACATTTATATCAAAAAGTGTATGACAGTGGCAACAATGATTCTGAAAATGATATGATTGTTTTTAGGATTGCCAGGAAATGTCACAATGTCCACATGTCGTCTTATCAGAGATGGGTAAAACTGTAATATATAGATAAGAACAGCATACAAGAATGTGTGCAATGTTATTGTGTGTCTTTTTCTTTGGATCTGGTACATCAACACATTGGTGCTCATTACAAGTTTGCTGGTCCTGAAACAACGGTGCAGACACCGGCACTGTTGTTTCTGGACCGGCAAACTACGAGTCTGTGGGCGGGTGCCGTACCGGCTTGAAGACTTTCAATTCCGTGGTCCCCACTCAATGGGGATCAACATTTTACAGGCACCTGACTTACCAGACCGCCAGGGTTGTGATGCCCCAGTGTTTCCGGCAAGGCAGGTAGTGGTAAATAATTGTGGGTCTGGCGGCTACCTGCCGGTTTTACCCGCACGGTTACCGCCAGACCCGTAATGAGGGCCATTGTCTCTTGTTCCTATCTAAAATAGTTCCCGGATAGCTGCAAGTCCATTCATTCCTTATTAGATTTAAGAAATGTCAAATTTATTCCAGTGTGTTTTTGTACTCCATAGATTCTCTATCTTTATTTTATTTATTATATCGGACATTTGTATGGCGCCAATATACAAGTGTTTCCAGGTGCCACAAGACAAGACGGGGTGGGGGGAGGAGGTACATGGGAACAAAAGTAGAACAACAAACAGTTCTATTGTCCTTGTGACAATCCTACGGTGCAAGGGCATGTGAAGGTGGTAAGTGCAAGGGGGCGGGCGTAGAGGGAGAAGTGCATGAGTGTGGTGCCCACAAGGGTGGGAGAGGGCAAGGGCTGGGCGGGCCAAGGTGGCAAGTGCCAGGGTAAGATGGGTGAAGGGAGGATGAGTGCATTGGACAGGGTGGACCAGGTTGGGCTAGTCTGGGAAAGGGAGCCCAAGGGAAGGTGCTGGCAAGGGATGCTGGGGTGACCATTAGGGGGCGGTCTGGCTCTTGTATGACTATGAAGGGACCAGGCTCCAGTCAAAGCAGCATAGGGAGAGTTAGCCAGGGAGGGGGAGAGGGAAGGAAGAGGAGAAAAGGAAAGTCATGAGAAGTTTCCGGAACTTAAGAAGATCCGGCTCAAGTCTGAGGGGTGCCGGGAGGCCGTTCCAGAGGGAGGAACCAGACGAGGAAAGGGATCTACCTTCCACTCTCTGCTTGGAGAAACGTTTGACCTGCAGAGATTACGAACTAGAGGACAGAAGGACTCTGGCTGGCAGGTATTTAGGGAGCAAGAGCTTGAAGTAGAGAGGTCCCAGACCTCAGACAGCCTTGTGGATGATGTAAAGGGTCTTTAATTTGAGCCTTACCGACACTGGGAACCAGTGGAGTGATTTTAGGGCTAGAGAGATGTGGTCCCTGGGCTTAAGGATAAGTCTTGCAGTCCTATTCTGTATTAGGTGAAGGGGGCGAAGGAAGGAAATAGGCAGATTTAGGAAGTGGCTGTTGCAGTAGTCTAGCCTAGAGAGAACTAGGGCTCTGGAGGAAGGTGAGGAAAGGTAGAATCCCCCTGAGAAGTCTCTTGGTAATTGATCTGGTCTGCATATGCAGAACCTCTTCTCACTGCCCGCAGATGCAGCAGTGGTCAAGGGCTCTCCTTTGTACGGTTTGATGTCATGCAGGTGCAGCTAGACTTGCCTTCCTTGTCGCCCTTGTCGCTTGACAACTGTGGGAGTAATTTCTTCCACTTTGTATGATCCCTCAAAACGGGGGTTATTCCAAGTGCAAACACATTTTCGTACCAGCACCTGGTCCCCCGGATATACATTTGGTTGCTTCAATAGATTGTCAGGATCAATTGGTTGCCTGTCTTCTACAATCCTCTTTGACCCCCTGTCTCTGGTTCTTGATCTGTTGAGAAATAAAAGAGACACTAGCGGTCATAGTTGCCAAATAGTCACGCATCTCATCACCTAATGTCTTTACTACACTGTGGGCATCAGTTTCTAACCTAGTAGGGGGAGCAAGTGGTATTCTCATGGTATTCTCATGTGGTGTACAGTCACCAACTCATGTGGAGTTAGCTGGTGATCTGAGCCATGCTGATTTTGTAGGGCATATAATGCAAGGGGTAGGCAATCTAACCACCCCTTCTTTAGAGTAATCTTGATTTTTGCTATCCTCTCTTTGAGGGGTTCATTTAAACGTTCACAAATCCCATTCACCTTATTTATTTATTTATTTATTTATTTAGAATTCTTGTAGAGCTCTTAATGCCCATGGGCCTCAAAGTGCTGACAGAACAACACAACAAACCAACAGAACAAACACATAAACAAAAGCAAAAAAGGAAAAAAGGGAAACAAAACACTTTCATGAAAACACAGTATGAGAAGGTACCAGGTATATGAAAATGACCAATTAGTGACCCATCAATTCTCTATCCGTGCAGCCTGACCAGGGTCAGAAAACTAAACTGAGGTTCGAAGAGCCCATGGGCAAATATTTGCTTAGTCTCAGAAAGAGAGGCAAGGTACTGCCTTCACACCCCACCAGGATACAGTCCCTATTCCCCTGGGCACGCCAGTTGCCCAATTCAATCCTGCGTAGGAACTTCAGGTCGGAGCAGTGCACCACCCTGGGCCCAGTTCTTGCACGAAGCCAGGCAAGAATTTTGTTGCACAAAGCATCTCTGGGATTTCTCAGCAGGCGTTTCGTAACGTTAGTAATATTGAAGTTTCTACTGTCCATGACCAGAGCTCTGGTAATGTCATCTTTGGGTGTTGGCATATTGGATTTTCTCCAATGCTGACTCCTTAGGTTGGCCGGTGTAAAAGACTGATGAGAACTATCTACACGAACCTCGGCAGGTGCAGAGACGTACTCTGAGGGGATGAGTCTGTGATTCAGTGGTTGTTTGCTTCCTGACAAGGAGGGAGATGGTGGAGAAGCTTCTTTCATAAGGGATCTGGTCTCAGGTCCGGAGCCCCCTAGAAAAACAATGAGATGGGTACCTGGTGGTCAGCACTCGGTAAGGGCAAGTCTGTTTGGGATGAGCAATTTGCGCTTTAGGAATGCTGAAAATTTAATGCAACCAGGGATGAGCCTGGTGATCCGCACCCATTCCGGACAACTTGGTTTGTGATGCACAGTTCACTTTACAGGGAAGTTGACAGTTTATGGGTGAAATGTGGGCTGCATGATGGTTTTAAAAAATAAAATAAGGCATGATAACTCTCAACAGAAATATCCAGCGACACTAACCAAGCGTCAAAGTCCTGAGAGGTATAACAATTCTTCAGCTCTGTGATGAGGGTCTCCTTCCAGTGCCTCCAAGGCTTGAAAGCAGTATTAATTTCCGAGCCCTCTAACCGCTCAAGAGCAAAAACAAGGTTGGTATTACCAGACCCTTCCGCCAGAGGAGGTGGAAATTGACAAATCCCCACTATTTGCATGGGCTGAGGAAGAGACATAGTTGACAATGGCAGCCCCATCTACCCTACAGGGTGTTGCCTGAGGGGTGAGGCTGCAGTTCAAGGCAAAGTCCTAGGGAGGTGTTGGGACTAACTGCCCCCTGTACTGTGATCAATATTTCCTCAATGGGGCTAACTGCCCCCTGTGCTGTGAGCGATTTTTTAACATTATCCTTGAGTACTGGAGTCATTAGGTGTTGGGCTGGCTCTGCACATGTGGTGAAAACTGCCAATGGTGTGTCCTGTGAACCCCTCAACTCAGGAGATATCTCTGTGTGCCTAGCACAAGCACACTCTCTCCTACGAGAGCTAAGTAACAAGACTTCGGATAACCGATCCCCTATCAACAAAGATAAAGGGGCCAGGGAGTCAGGCGTTTAATTCATTAATACCTGTTTTTTTGGCGTCATTATAAAACAAGGATAGGAGCCAAAATAATAGAGCACTGTAAGAGGCAGCAACAAGCTGTACTACAAACAATGGCAAAATTGTTTTTTTTTTAAATTACAAGCTAATTACTGGCAGCGGATGGGAAAACACGCTGGAGCCAAGCCTTCCACTTGGAAACCCATGTGTCAGTGCCGACTCGAAGTTAGAGCCGGAGCGTGGGAATCTGCACACCCAGATGAAGGCAAGGATCACTGGGCAGGGCAGAGCAGCCACCACCACACACCGCTCCGCTGTGTCACCGCTCCCAGAAGTGGTCCCGAACTGTGGATGAAAGGCAGAAGAGAACTTATGCTTTACACTTAATGAAAGAGTAACCTGCTCAAATAGTTCATTTACAAAATGTGGTCCATTGTCAGACTTCAGGACTTCGCACACACCCCATCTTGGAAATACCTCACGCATGAGGAACTTGGCAGCACTTGTGGCATCTGGGTGCGTACATGGTCCTGCCTCAATCCATCTGGAAAAGGGGCATACAAACACCAGCATGTACTTATAACCATTTTATATCTGCAACATAGCCACATAATCTATATGTAGAGGCTGAAACAGGCCATTGGGTCTTTGGATTGCTCCTCTCACTGTTTGCAAAGTGTGCCCTGCTGTACATTTCTGCCACACGATGCAGTACCAATAAACTGTGTCACATGTTCAAATACATTTGGTGAAAACCAATCTTCTGCAATTTCAAGACTCTCTCAAGTCATATGCGCGGGGTAGTGAAGCTGCTCCAGCGCGAGCCTCAATAATGCTACAGTCATATATGGCTTTCCAGTACTGTTATGTCTCCATATTGCCTCAGTGGGGCATAAAGAACATCCCTGCTTTTTCCACAAATCCTGCTCTTCTTGTGGGGCTCGACCTTGTAACTTAATTAACTGAACGATAGACAACGTATTAAAATCCTCCTTTTCCATCACACACCATACTGACATTTGTTTAACACTTTTTACTTCAAAATCAGAATTATTTGGGAAATATGCTGCCTTTTTTTCTTCTAAAACTGTGGTTTCGTTACCACGAGCAATCGTATCTGTTCTTTTAGTGTGGGCTTTGCATTTCACGACTGCGATAGCCAATGGGAGTTTTAGTGCCTCAATATGTCTATCCAACAGGGATGCATGTTGCACTGGTGTGCCTTCTGTGCATAGGAAGCCCCTCCTTTTACAGCATGGCAAAACTGCATGTAAAGTTGATGTCACATAGGCGGAGTCAGAGTACACCGTCACTTCGTCATCCTCATATCTTTGAAGTGTGACAATAAGCGCCACTAATTCTGCAGCCTGTGCAGAACAATGCAAAGGCAATCTCACACTTGTCACTACTTCAAATTCACCCTCACGGATCAGCTTCACTGTTGATTCAGTATCCATTTCAACAGTCATTTGATAAATTTCTGAAGAACCATCAATAAAGGGAATGCCCCCCTCTGAGAACATTTTCTCTAACACAGGGAATGTCATCATAAAACTCAGTATTTGTTGTGCAGTCATGTACATAGTCATCCTTTCCTACTGGTTCTGCTATGAATATTTCTGGGTTTACTCTTCTGCATCTAACAATTGCAGGGTTCGAAATAGTTACCTCTTACCCAGATGATCTTTGTGTAGTCAATGTACTTTTGGGGTGTCTCTAGAATAGCAAATAATGCATACTCAACAAATAATGTCACTGAACACACCATTGTAATACTTCTTGAAGCTTTTTCAATAGCAAATGCAGCAGCAGCTAACGGGTGTTCGCAGTGGTAAGGCCATTTCATTACTGGATCTAAAATCCCACTCTAATGGTTTATGTCCATGTCGTAATGTCGCTTTCTGTCTGAGGACTGCTGTCATGACTTCTCCATTTGAATGAGAAAATAGATAACAATTCTTCATGATAGTCTGGAATTCCTCACACAAGGGCTGTACTGATCACCATTTTTAACTCTTCATATCCTTCAGTGACTTCATCTTTCCACGTTATCTTACTTTTGCCTACGTGTGCGTCTTCAAGTCTTTTAAAAGTGGTTGAATATATGTGCAGTAATCGAAAACCCAGACTCTGCAGTAGTTACATAGGCATTAAATGTTTGTATTGCCCTCACTGTTTTAGGTTCTGAAGTCTTCATGATTGCTTCTGCTCTTTCAGGTGACACTTTTCTCCCTTCTTGAGAGATTAACTGGCCTATATACAGGAACTCTTCCTGACAATATTGTAATTTGTCTTTGTCTACTTTGTATCCTTTCTCTGCTTGTATGGTCATGAGTTGAACTGAGTCTTCTCTGCATCTTTCTCCTGTCTCGCTGATATGATATGATATGGCATTTATAACGCGCCTATACACAAGTGTTTCAAGGCGCGACGAGGCAAGGGGGGGGAACAAAAGGGGGACAGACAACGATCCTACTAGGCCAGGTGTCATTCAGATTGTGCAAGTGCATGGGTAGGAGGGAAAGGAAAAGCACGAGGGGAAGGGATAGTGAACAGTGCAGTACATGGGAAAGTGGAATAAATAAGATAAATAACGGCCAGCTAGTGGCAAGTGCAAGGAAGTGCAGGCGTAAATGCTGGTAGGGGGACTGAAAGGGTACAGAAAACAGTCCCCCGGTGCAGGGGTTGCCAGAGGGGCAGTCCAGGTGGGCAATTGACGGGGCCTGGGCCAGAGATCAGAAAGGGTGGCCAAGTAACCAGTGCAGTTTCAGTCAGAAAGTCAGCAGGGGCGAGATGACTGCATACTAATATGTCATCTACGTACTGAACTATGCACTCTTAAGCTGTAAATTACCCAGGTCCATCTGGAGGACCCTGTTAAAGATTGAGGGGAACTCACAGTACCCCTGGGGCAAACGGGCATGTTTCAGGTGCGTATTTCTATACAAAAATGAGGTACAATCCTGTGAGTCCTCATGAAGGGGAATTGAGAAAAATGTGTTTTTAAAATCTATAACTGTAAACTATTTGGGCTTTGATGGGATGTTGCATAATATTGTAGTGGGATTTGGAACTAAAGAAAACTCTGCTTCAACAATATTTTTTAGGGGGTGGAGATCCTGAATAAATCTCCACGACCCCTGTTGATTTCTTCACTGGGTACACAGCCATGTTACATGGGGACACATATGGCACCAATATTCCCAACTTCATTAAAATGGAAATGGTCAGGGCGCTAGAGAGCCCAGCTAAGATGGCCACCAGCCTGTGAGTTCCAACACACCTCCATAGATTGGGCGATTATCCAGAGGTCCCCCAGCTGATTTATACCCCCCTGAGAAGTGTCGTACTGTTACACTTAGGTTATAACAGCGGCACAATCTCAGAGCACCCTGTGCTTCAATGACTCGATTTCAGATGAGGTGGTTGAGGCCCCAGAAGCAGTGATCTGGCAGAGGAGGAGCCGCCTAAGCATGCTGCGACTTGGTACATCCTGCTGTGTGAAGGGGAAGTGCTTCCGGGGGAATCCGCAGGCTTGTGAGAGCTTCGCAGCGGGACAAGACTCCAGCCAGTACCTGCCCGATCGGCGTATGGTGGCTGGCTACTGACTCCAGACCGGGAAGATGGGACGTGTTGGAATCACTGTTGGGTGCCACCATGGGTGAAGGAGAGCAGTGTTGATGAGCGGACTGGCGGTCGGCACCGGCAGGTGGAGGTGCGCGGCTTGTGGCTTGCTGTGTGCTTGCAGCCGCCGAGGAGCAGCGTGGGAGCCCGGCAGGTGAGGAGACGCTGATCCTGGCACCCTGGTCTGGGTGGCGGTGCGTGCCACCTTGGGCGGTGCACGGACTGGAGGAAATGCTCAGTAGAAGCCGGAGCAACTTGAGAAGTAACATCCAATCACTATCGGGCAGCCCTGGGAGAAGGGCACGCCCTTCCACTGCTGGCTTCCTGTGCTGTTGCCCGGGGTGACCAGACGACTGTGCTGTGAGGCGACAGTAGTTAAAAGAGCGAACAGAAGCATTAAAACAGACGTTAGTGGTGCCGGAGGAGAAGCAGGCAGACCAAAGAGTAGTGTAGAGCAGTAGAAGAAACGTGAGAAAATTAAGGAAGAAACAGAAGTTTAATGGTGTTAAACATGAGAAAAAGATGAGCTTTCTGGATTTTGAAAAGATGAAATCGGCAAGAATGGGAAGCAATCAAAATATAATTAGAAAAAGTTAGGTAAGTGTCAGCTAAAGACCAAAATTACAGGCAGCGTAAGCAATAGAAAGAGAGGAGGGCGGGAAGGAGAGGAAGGAAGAAGGAGAAGGAGGAGGGAGCGTGTTAGCCAGAAAAAAGAGAACCTCCATTTTGGAAGAGTTCAGAACAAGAAAGTGATCAGACATCCAGATCTTGATGGCTGATAATCAGGCAGTAAGATTATTGTGAATAGAAGATGTGAAAAAGGAGAAAGACCAGAAAGGTTGTGTATCATTTGCATAAAAGTGATGAGAGATACCATAGGATGAGATAATATCCGCCAACTGGGAACTATAAAGAGAGAAGAGAAAAGGTCAGAGCACAGAGCCCTAGGGAACACCATGAAGAAGAGGTAGAGTATTAGAGGAAGTCCCCGAACAAGCCACCGAATAAGTGTGATTAGAGAGATGGGAACAAAAACTAGAAAGAACAGATCCAGAAAAACCAAAAGAAGATAGAGAAGTTAAAAGCAGAGTATGATCCACTGTGTCAAAAGCAGCTGATAAGTCCAGTAAAATAAGAAGAGAAGAAAGTTTAGAGTAGCGAGCAGCAAGAAGAGAGTCGCAAACTGAAAGAAGAGCCATTTCCCTAGAATGAAAAGGATGGAAACCTGATTGGAAACATGGAAGGATAGTATTCTCATTGACAAAAACGGAAACCTGTGAATAAACAAGACATTCGAGCAACTTGTATAAAAAGGAAGAACCGAAATTGGGTGAAAGTTTGCCGGTAAAGAAGGATCTAAAGAAGGCCTTTTCAGAATAAAAAGAATTATAGCATGCTTAAAAGAGGAGGGAAAAGCTGATGTACAGGGAGAGATATTGAAAAGAGCAGTTAGACAGGAAATCAGCGAGGGATAGACTTTAGGTATTAGTGAGGAAGGAATAGGGTCAGAAGGAAGTGCTGGAGTGTGGGCACAGGCTGTAGATTTAGCCGATTCTCTTATTTGGTTGCAAGACATTTTTTTACCAGTTTCCTCTGTGCACAGCCTACTAATTTGTCTTGGCCTCAGTATTCATCACCACCTGGTTCATAGTACAACTTAATCCCTGGACATCTATCCAGTCTAAAACATGCTCACTCGCAGCACCCGCACTTTTCTTTATGGATGTTTGTCAGGATTCAGACACTAGGATGGAGATAATGGTTGCAATAGGTAAACAGGCATCTGTAAACTGTCTGAGCTGCCCTTTGCACATTTAATGGGAGTCATGGTTAGGACATCTAGGTCAAAGTCCCCCTAGTGGAGTGGGGTGGTACAAGACACACTGATGCTTGGTATGATGCCTTCTGGTCATGTTCCCTGTACCACACATAAATGTGGCCTCAGTGGAAATGCTTTCTTGGGCTTCCAGACCAGGTAAACAAGGGAAGAAATGTTAAGGATTTCAAAGCTGCTAGCTGTTTTTCACACCTGGTGTGGCTAGGGGTGGAAGGGGCTAGTGGGGTGCAGATGGTGAGAGGCAGAGTCTTTGGGGGCAAATCCACAAAAGGGGGCAAAAAAGGTGGTGTGCATGTGCAGGGGCGAACCCCCAAAAGGGACAGAAAAGGTGGTGTGCATGTCCTCCTGTTCAGAAACAGGGTATTTAGGGAGTGAGGGAGAGAGGTGTTTGTTGGGTGAGGTTAGTGAATGAGGTACAATGAATTCCAGGGGGTATACCCTGCAAATGGGGAACAAAGAGGATGGTATTAAGGTAAGGGTTAACTCACATGTTGAATTCGACCAATCATAATTATGTCTGCATTGTACCATACATTTATTGATGTATTCATAATTGTTTGTGTTGCATCAATTACTTTTTTTTAAATTATCTGTGAACTGCATCAGTCCCTATACCCCTTCTTGCGATGAAGTAATATGCGGCATGGTCAATGTAAGGTCAAGTGCCCTGGCAACAATAAATCACAGCACACACATCTGTATGTCACATCAGCTGGTGCTTACGCTATGCAACGCCCCTTGCCATGACTTTAGTGCACAACTCAGCTAAACGTACTGTCTTTGCATTTATGAAATCCAGTTTTGGCACGCAAAATACAGAAGACATTTAATGCATACCTGTCATGATTCCTGCCCCTCATGTCCCCAGCCCTCCAAGATGTCAGGCTGGAGCCAGGCCACGATCACCTACATGGCCGTCAAGGGCCTCTCCATCCCTCCAAAGACCCACTTGGAGTCAGACTTGGCGCTTGCGGCACCAGACTCACTCACTCCCATAGGATAACATTGGGGATTGGACTTGATGGGAACAAGATGGATACCCCCACATATTTCAGTTCCCAGAACTGCATGTGCAGTCTAGTCTTTTGGGTGTGGTTCAGCCCAGAGACACCTGGGATACCCAGAGACTATTTAAGCCACGCCCAGGCTGAGAAACATGCTTTGTGTTTTCTGCACCTGTTTCATGACACTCACCTTGTTCGGATCGGTCTCCAGTAGGCCTGCATCTTTCTTCTGGGCTCAGCTCCTGCAAGAACAAGAACACCGTTAGGAACAGCCTTACCTTGCGGCGCTTCTTCCCATCATTCATCCCTCCTTCTGTTCTGCGGGCATCTTCGGCGGTGTCATTCCCATCATGGCACGCCGCTTCCTAAGGAAAAGGGAAAAGAACAGAAAAAAGGCATTAGTAAGCATTCAGCAAATCTTCGCTTATTTTTAAAGACTGTACGAGCTTCAAACGCGTACCTGAATCCCAGCCGCTCTAGGGGAACTCTGTCTCCGAAACTTCTCATCCATCTGCAAGAGGGAAAAGACACTCCAGGTTAGGATGGAAACATCTAGAGGCGCTGCATAGCGTGTTTAATCACTGCATTTCTTTTTCATAACCGCATCCATGCTGAAAACGTTGCAGCACCTAAAAGACACAGAAAAAGAACTCAGTTCAATACAAATAAGAAAGGGTCACATCGCGCATCGTGCTCTCACTCACCTTCAGCGCTACTCATCTCAGCAGTACGTCGCCATCCCCGGACGCCCGCCATCATCTAAGGAAGGAAAGGAACAAAGTTAAAGAACTGTTCAAAAGACTCATTATACTTACCTGTCGGACTCTTGCCAGTGAAGTAACTAGGCATCAACGAGCCTGCAACAATCAACGCGCCCCTGCGCTGAAAGCAGGATGGAGAGCACACTTTCCAAGAAAAAAAGGCCCAGTCTCCAGTCGAGTAGACTCCAGGGAAGGGTTCGAGGTCGTAAGAGGTCAGAACAGGCTGAGTGACATCCCCGTGGATACCAGGTGAGCGTTACAATACCCACTTTTTTATTCAGTTACCTCTCACAAAAACACTTTTTCAGTATTATTTTATTACATGCAGAGTGAGTCAAAGGAGTTGATGCTATACTAAATCTGTAATGGTTTGCATTAAAATGTAAATTGTGAAATACATTGATGGGGGGCATTTAAATAGAGTATCATGTATCATTACTATCTGAAACACAAAGCATCTCTTAATAAATGCAGTCAAAAACAACACAGCTCCAAGAAAGTACGTTTCCACTTAATGCTAATTTTCATTTTCAAATGTATGGTGACTTAGCCAAAATTTGCCTTTTCACAATATACAACATTAAATAACATTTATATTAAAAAAGAACATACAGATAAACACAAAAAAGCAGAAGCATAATAGACATAACCAACACATAGTTAACCTAACACATTTTTGTGTGGGTCTAAAAACCATCACAACTGAATCAGTCCCAATTCATTGAAAATCCTCAGTATACCCAAACTCAAAAGTGTTTCATGTACACAGATATTCTCCACCAAAATTCATCTGTATCTAATGTCATGATGCCTACCCCCGGAGCACCAGACCAGGCCCAGCACCCCCGGGAGCAGGCATCATGCCCCCGGGTAAAAGCCCAGCGGCCCCTTATAGGGGCTCTTTGGACTCTGTCCTGGCGCCGTTGGCGCCAGGCTCATGTTGGACATCAGTCCTGGCGCCATAGGTGCCAGGCTCATAAAGGAAGGTGTTTTGTGCACTTACCTGATGCAGACCATGCTGCAAGATTCAGGCCTCCCTGAGACCTGAAAGGGACTATTTTTTCATTGGGACTATTTTGCCACTCGGGCGTGGCCAGGGAAGGATACTTACCTGGAACTACTTTGGGGGGCTATTTGAGCCACGCCCAGACAGTAGCTCACGCTTCGCGTTGTTCTGCATCCAAGCAGCTGAACTCTCACCGTGTCTGCTCCTGCATCTGGTCTCCAGCCACGCCCGCCTCGATCCTGGGACACCTGTAAGGAAAGAAGAGAAGAGAAAGGTGAAAACCAAGAATTTTATCAAACTTCTTACCTGCATCCGGAACCTTCACGCCAGCGTTCCTGAGAAAAGACTTTCATTTAAAAGCACCGCGTTGCTCGCTGCAGCGTCGCGCTTCACTCACCTGTCCTCGGGAGTTCTTCTGGCTCCACCGCGACTGTCTGCAAAGGTCGCCACATCTCTGCGACTAGGGGAGAGAAGAAGAGACAAAAGGTGAGCAGAAGGAACATATGAGGAAAGCCTAATTTTCCGCCATAACACTCACCGGTCTTCTGTTGGTGGACCATTCCTCATTTCGGGTCACGCTGCTTCGTTGGCAGATACTGCACCCCGGCCCCTATGGGGAAAGGACAAAAGACATTACTGGAGGAATATAAAGACATTAAGAGGGATCGCCCCCATCGCTAACTCACCTGAGTTTACCATCGGCAATTCAATCCCTCAACGCATCGCCTTCATTCTGCACCTGAAATAAAGGACAGATCACAGGTTAGGAAGGCAACAGAAAAGGAGGCTCAACACTTGAACTTTTGTAATCTTCATACTTACGGTGTTCCGCTCGGAAAAGTCAAGTGGATTTTGCCAGCGCCATTCTGAAAACCAGTGAAGTAACTGGACAAACACGCGCCCCTGCACCAGAAGCAGGATGGAGAGTTCATCCTTTCAAACCATAAGGTGAGCTTCAACCAGGGATTTCGGAGGAAGTTAGAGAAGAACGAAGGGGGGAAGGGGGGAGCAAGCACACTATTCTGCAGACTGTTAATCTCCTTTCTCATCTGCAGAAGGATATCCCTACGGGCCAGACAAGCAAGATTTGAGGGTCCTGTTCAGTCGGTGTTCCGAGTTCTGCGCATCACGCTCGAAGAGGCCAGAGCAACCCAGACTAGACCAGCGCCTCCGTGGGAGTCAGGTGAGCGTTACATCTAACCAGTCCTCACTCGAATCTTACTAGATGTTTTATTCTCAATGATTTTGTTGCAACAATTCTACCAACAGGTGCTTCAGGTTTTGAACAGTTGAGCTCTCACATAGATCACAATTCCTTTCCGTCTTATTTACTTTTCTACGAAATTGGAGGACCTCCATTGTTTCCACCAGATTTAAGCAAAATCTCAGCAGTTGTGCCATGCATTTAGGATGAGGAACACACCAAAGGTATGGCAAAACAAATCCCCTAGGTGTATCTCCAACTGCAAACGATTCTAAATATATTGAGTCACTAAATTTGGCCTTGATGGTTATCCAATCAATTTCCATTATAGCTTTCTTCACTTTAAATAGATTTTCTATTAAATCAAATTCAGACTGATCACAGTTTTCCAAAATACTCATGACGTTTTTCAAATCAGATAGAATTTCACAATTCCCACGTTTCAGATTAACTTCAATATCTGTATATAAGGAATTCTTTATTGACCTCAGTATCAATCTATACAGAGAAACCTGCCTCCAGTGATAATATGCTTGCAACGATTGTAGCCCCAACTCATAGTGCAGACGAACTACAGATAATGACATAGGGAGGGTCAAAACATTCTTCCAAATTTGACCCTCTGTGGTGGTCCAATTTATCTTTCGGGCGTTAGGATCAATTTCCATGCCATAGAGAAGAAGTGGCACTACCTTCCCGTTATAGAATGTTATCAAAGGGAGAAGTAAAAATCTGCAGCAGGTGGCAAGGATTATTTTCATTTGGCAACATAATTGTTGGACCTTTTTCCCAATATCTTTCTCTAACAGATTCTCTGATGGAGACATCCTAACACTAAAGACCAGGTATAGAATTTCCTAGTTGACTGGAATTATTGGATCACCCAACTTTCATTTGAACCTAAAGGGATTTCTCTCTGGGTTGCAAAATACCATAACGTTAGATTTCGCAGCGTTGATTTGGAGATCATTCAACACAGCATATTCTTGGAACCCTAACATCATTCGCTGGATGCCTATTGGTGTGTAGTCTACAAGCACCACATCATTGGCATAGGCCATCCAGTTAATGACTCTATCTCCTATCCTAGGGCTTGCAAAAGCCAAGGGCACAAGCCGATCTGCTAGGTCAGCCAGATAAAGATTAAAGAGGCAGGGTAGCCAACAGGCACCCCTGCATCGGTCCTTTCTATGTAGACACTTTAGATGACAAATGACCTTGCCTATCAAGCCTAACTTGTATATTTGAATTAGTGAGAAGATAGATTATAATAGCAAGTAGACCCTTTGGTATTCCCCACTTTTCTAATTTGGCCCATAGTTTCCCCCTATTGTCTGTGTCAAAAGCCTTTTACAGGCCAATCCACGCTTCCCGATGGTTCTTTTTCTTGGTGTTGTTGTTAATGATATTTAGTACAATCCCATTAAATGCAGTGGAAATACCTCAGTGAAAACCAATTTGGTACTTTGATAAAAGGCCCTTTTTTTCTGCCCAGTCTTCCGATACTCTAAGTACTATGGCCGTAAAGATTTTGCTTTCTGCATCCAGCAAGGCAATAGGGCGGTAGTTGGCTGGACCCCCCTATCATCCCTCTTATAGATGGGAATAATTATAGCCTGTTTCCAGGACTCTGGGCATTTTCCTGATCAAATTATTGCTTTAAAGAGCTGAAACAGGACTTGGGTCCATGTTGGCACATCATTCTTTAGTATCCTATTTGATAGGCCATTCGGCCCCGCCTCTCTAGAGTTCGATGTTTTAGCTATTAAATTCCCACTCACCTCACACGACAGCGGGAGGGCCCACTGGACCTCATTCGATATGACCTCAGCTGCCACTCTTGTTTCCGTGAACACCCGGCCAAAATAGCTCAGCCAATCTCCTTACGATACTGTGTTAGATTTGCATAGCCCCTTGCAATTGCTTCTGACTATTAATTATTGTCCCAGAAATTCCTAGAATTACTGGCGTGCACTGCTTTCAGCATGGAGTGGCCATCTTGTAGATTCTGCTTAAATTTCTGTGATCTCGACCAATTCCTGTAGCCATTACTTAATCTCTTTTTATTTCTGCGCCTGTATGGATGGCAACAGACTCTGATTATTTAGCAGGCGTATGGCCTTTCTCAGCTCTTTCTTCCTCCACATAGTCTCTGCATCGTAGCTATGACTCTGTGAGATCTGAGAGCATCCCTTCATTGGTCCGGGTCTATCTAGGTCCCAAAGGAATTCCACAAAGCCCTCTGGTCTATATAATTTGTGCTAGTCCAAGTCTGAGCCTAATTCCATTACTTCTTTCAGTTTTTTATTAAGACCTTTTCCCTCCCTCTCAAATGTTGAGATCCTGTTAGCTCCCACATTTATAACTAAATGTACACACATTCCACTGCTTGTTTCCAGCAGTTCAAAGATAAAAGATGCCATTAGGGGGGTTATGATCACTAGAACCCATTTCTCTGATGGTCAGAATTTCACAACATTTGAATATTTCAGGGGATAATATCAAATAGTCCAGTATTGAGCTAACCCTCCCATTTGTCCAAGTCGCTCTAGGGACTAGATCACCCATTCCAGTTGCATTCACAAATTGTAGGTTCCAGTCCGCCAGGAATTGTTGCCATATCTCACCTTTGCATTTCCCAGTTGAGACTTTATTTAAAGTGTTCATATTCCCAAGACAGTGTGACTTGAGATCACCTGCTAGCAGCACACCATCTGAGGGCAACCTAATATTTCCTTTTGTAAGGCTAGTGGACACACCCTGCCAAAAAACGGACAAATTGTAATGTGTGGGGTTCCAGTAAATATTAATGACTATTAGGGATTTAGTACCCTTCCTTTTTTTGCGAGACAGTCTCATAGCCATTATTCCTTGGGTATTGATATCAACCACTTGATTTCTAGATATAGATACATTTCGTGTTGCTATAAGCATACCTCCCGATGGTCTACCCCCATAAGGGCATATAGCCAATTGGTCCCCGACCGTAAAGCCATCTAATTTAAAACTCTGCTGCAGCCACGTCACTTGGAAAAAAATCAGATTGTGGTTGCAAAAAATCAATTCACCCATTGCTCTGTCTCTAACAGAACCTGAACCCTGCATGTTCCAACTTATAAAGTGCATCCCTGATTTTGCTAAAGCAACTTCCCATCCATGTTTAATTCCTGAAATACCTGGGTCAATATGTGAGGACATGTCAGCAAGGAGAGCCCAGATGTTCATCTTCTCCACAGAGCTACATTCCCCTTCATTCCTCCTCTCCTTCGGTTTTTCAGTACAGTGCTTCCCCCTTCGTCTCTCCTCTCTACATTGGGCAGGGTATGACCCTCTAGTTTTCCTCTCAAGCAGGGGAGAAAAGTCAGGAAGACTGGGAACTACTTCTATACCCAATTTATAAAAGTCCCCGGCACAGTCCATAACTACCATAGCACCCATCATTGTTTTTAAGGTCATCTCTGCCATGTGTGTGGGTTCTTTGTATGGGAACCTTATACGCTCAAGGTCTTGTGCCAAGAATAGATATAAATCAGGAATTTATTTCATCACTGACAGAATAATGCTACAATTTAACGCTCTGCCACTTTCCCTTATATTCAGCTGTGTTAGCCAAACTTGTGGTTTGGCAAAGGGTTCAGGGGCTTGAACCTTTCCATCAGTATGTATAGCCAAATTGGCTGTCCCATCTCCTATATTTGGAGTTCTTATCTCAGACTGGTCAGGTGGAAAAACCACTGGCTCAACCTCCTCCTCTATTGTCAAACCATGCAACATTATTTGAATATCAGAGGGAGTATGGTAAACTAGAGGATCAGAAGACGATCACCTGCCATTGTAGATGTTAGCTTCTCTTTGTGCAACTCAGCCATCGAGCCGTTGGTCGGATTCTTGCTTTTCCAACAAAATATGAGGGCCAGTCATAATGGATATGAGCCCCCTGGACCAAAGGCTGCTCCTTTTGTAGGCCAATTGTAGTTTTTCTCTAGGCCTCCACCTCAACAACAGTCTCTGGATCTTTTTGCCATATCAGTCTGTTGGCTGAATGACTTGTTTCTTTTTTGCTTTTCCATATTTTTTTCCTTAGCTTCCTTGTTGCAGATTTTATTTAAAACATTGAAGACGTTTTTCCTTCGTCCTTTTCTTGTTTTTCCTTGGAAGTGCTGTTTATTCTTCACAGTACTTGTTGTTTTTTCAATTTCAGCTCCCAGCACTAGGTTTTTACTTTCTTTTTCTTTGCTCTCTTCTTGTCTTTTGCTCCCTCGTTCTCACAGACGACTGAAGCACTAGTCACTGGTTCTTCTGTTCTTATTTGGTCAATTACCTCCGAGGGCTGTTCATCCGCTATCTGCGCAAGCCTGACAAACTCCTCCAGCACTTATTGGGAGAGGGGTGTATTATTCATTGAGAATTCCTCATTCGGTGTCACTGAATCCAGGAGATTTTTTATTAGTTTCAGACATCCAGGTAGCATTAATCGCTTTTAGATTCTTGATTTCACTACTAATTGCGCCCAACTGTATATTGAGGTTATACACATTTTCATTAAATGACCCAGTGGTTACTACCTGATCATTATGTGATGAGATCATGGTCTTAAGGGCGCCCATCAAAGAGGTGGAAATCACTTCCCTAAGATCCACCATTGAGGCATCACTGCAGCCCATTTCTTTTGACATTTCCAGAAGAATACCTGGGTGCGTTTGAACTTCATTCCTCTTGAGCTCGAAAAAATGTACCACCGAGTTCAGGACAAAACTAAATGCAGCCAGTGGGGACTCAGAGGCGCTTTTACCATTTAGGGAACTTAGTTCTTCTTCACTCTGAGTAGTAACCCCTCTCGTGTTCACTGACTCGTTGTCAGTGTTTGTCTCAGTGTTTGTCACCGATACAACTGATTCTGCCATATCTTTTACTGAGTCTTTATTTTGATTTGAGGAATCCCCCTTGTGGCACCACGATGGTCTAGCAGGCATGGAGACCATGGCATATCCCTCTCCTAGACTGCATGCTCTTTTCCTCAGGACAAGATTTGTTATTGTTCTTTTAATAGAGGATGTTGAAAGCGTATATTATGAATTGTACCATTACTGCAAAATGTCGCCCAGTTCGAGAAAATGCGCCTTTGCGCAGTCCCAAAATCCCAACCCCCATTACACAGACTAAGTTGAGTGGGGGTTTTGGGGGTGTCCCCCACTCTCTTCAGTCGGTGTAATGGGGTCAGGAGTTGCAAGGGTGTCCCCCGCTTCCATGACATGGAGAGTGGGGGATGTAGTTTAAAAAAGTGCCAGCTCTGACTCACAAAAGTGGGTGGGAACTGACGCTGCAGGGGATAGAGGCGAGTTGGAAGCATATTTCTGTGCTGCTGAGACGGTAAGTGTGTTGGGGGACGTGTAGGGGGATTCGGGAGACGAGTGATCTATTTGATCACTCCGTTGCACTGAATGGTGGTCGACATTACGGGCGGCGCAGTTATCACATAGATCCGAATATTCCAGAGTATTTTTAAGTAGATCCCCCCAGTGGGCAGGCTTGCGGGGGTGATTTAGGGGCTAGTGACAGGATATGCTCTTCTGAGGACAGATCTAATGCTCGAGCCCAAATGCAACCCTCCGGCCCATTCACACCAGCAGGTAGCCTCGGGCTATCCAAGGACTCTGGAGCTCTGATCACAACATACTGTGTGAGCCCATCCCTCTTTGACACCCTACGATCGCCTTTCAGACTTTCACTTCTCAGGTAGTACTTGGTAGGCATACAAGCACCACCTCAGACGATAGTCCTTATTTAAAAATCAGTGTTGAATAGGTATGTAGTTGTGAGCAATATAGATGGACGGAAGGATAACTCGTCCGTGGCTCAAAGGGTATCAATGAACCCGCAGTCACCACCTGATTGCTTAGTTGGCTCAAAATAGTTGAGGAGTTATGCATTTTATTGGCTCAATTGTTCAATTGCACACTGCCCATCATTGCAGTCTTCAGCAATAGTTCAGCTAAAGGGCCAGTATCGAGCAAGCTCAGTGTGAGAGCCAAGAGACTACGAGCAAAAGCCTGGATTGTTAGCATAAACAATCGCCAGAGGAGAAGTTCAGATAAAATCTCAGTACAGAGCTTACTTGCAGCCAAAGTCCTTACTTGATTTTCAGCTGTTTCCTGGATGCACCTTTCCAGAGCACCGCCAGCGCCTAGAAGCACAGAACACAAAACACTCGATACAATGTGCACCGCTCCGCACAGATATTCCGTCCTTTGGTCTCCGCTGCTACATCTACGCAGATGATACCCAGATTGTGGCGCCTTCCAATCTTGCCCTTTCTAAAGCCTCAGCAAATCTTATGAACTGTCTGAATGCTGCTGGTGACTGGATGAGTCGAAGCTGGCTTAGACTGAATCGTGACAAGACCAAGGTTTTAATAGTTGGTCCTTCTTTGCCGGCTTCAGTCTGGAGATCTGAGAGTAGGCCCTCTTCTTTGGGCCCTTTCCCCAAACCTGATGTCATAGTTAAGGACTTCGAAGTCAAGATCTCGGCTACCCTATATATGGACGTGCAAGTGAGTTCAGTCTATCAGCGAGGCTATTTCAAGCTTAAAATCTTGTTGAAGATTCTCCCATTTCTGCCCTTCCAAATGCATGCCTCAGTGTTGGCTGCTTCTACTTTTGGAAACCTAGACTTCTGCAGTGCTCTTTTCTTGTACCCGTCTTCTTATTTACTCAACCATTGTGATGCTGGAAATGCCTCATGGTGGGACAAGGCCTCCTAGCCCTTGTTCTACCACTTCTCTGTGTGTGCCCTCTTTATGTTTTCTGCTACTGAGGTCCAAGCTGGACCTCTGGCAGTGCAGCTCTTCAATTTATCTTTGGTGAGCAAGATCCATGGGATACCCTTATGGCACCCATGGGTGGGGGTATACTCTTGTACCTCTTATGTGTGTTTTTGGGCACCTGCGTGTTGCCCACAGAGCAGGGTATGGGTTGGTGGCAGCTACCCTCTATCTTGGCAGTGGCTCTGAGTATCATTTTTTGGGATACCCAGGCCCTACCAATGGAATCAATGGATTCCTGATAGAAGGCAAGATGGTGCCTGTGGCCTCTTGGCTTCTATAGCCTTTTACCTTGTTGCCAAATTCCTGGGAAGCCCTGACTCTGTCCCTTCCTCCCGAATGTTTGTGGGTGGAAACACTACATATGTCTCTGTTCCCTTTCCCCCTGACTGGTTGCTGGGTTGAAATACCATATTTGGCTCTGGGGCTGCCTGCTGTCGGACTATCTAGAGCCTTCACAGGCATTGTGTGTACAGCCTAGGGGTGGGACCTGTGTAAATGGAGTTGGAAGTCAACTCACATTCTCTGTTGTGGGTGTCTGGTTTCAATGTGTGTGAGAGACACAATGGTCTCCTTCTTGTGCATATTGCTTAGACACATTAAGGGCTACATGTACACAACTGTATTTCTTTTTCATTTGTCTAATCCCCTGAACTCTTGAATTATTAATGCTTTCTTTATGTATAAAAAGAAGCTGATTAATTCTCAGCAGCATCTGTGTAGAACAACAAAAACTACTAGGCTCTGGGTATACATGATTAACTGTGTGCATTCATATTGTTTGTTTCTACTGAGTTTTTTACTTACTTTCACCCCATCTAAGATCTGTGTCAGTCACAACTATTACCACTGGATGGGTTGTTTTTAGCTTTGTGCTTTTCTCATGCTTTACCTGACACATGTATTTAATATTACTTTAAGTGTATTATAATTTGTAAATGTTTTGTTCTTTACCAGGTTAACTCAATTATGTCAAATAAATGTTAAGTTGTCACAACCTGGACACAGAGCACTGCGTGCGTTGTTCTGATTCATACAGAACAATTTATAAGGACCCCAAATGCCATAAAGGTTCTAGAAGTGTAAATCATGTTTGCACAGGTTTACACCCCTTTGCATATAAAGGGATTTTGTTAATTGTAACTGTGCCATGCCTTTTCCCTGTCAGGACACTTCTGTTGTATTTAACTATAGTTACCCCAGTCCCTAACAGAGTAGGGGCCGACTCTCATGTGTTGCAATGACAAAATGAATGAGACAGCCCTGGCTGAAACAGACATGAATGCAGTGTAGTGTGCTGGAAGGATGGTTACTTGCCCTAATCCACACTTTCTGTTATGGATGTATGGGTGGAGTGAATGGCCTGAATGCCTGTAAGCCTGATTGGCTGCTTGCCTGTATGAATGCCTTTCCGCGCGATTGTCTGACTGAGCTTGGCTCAGCCAGAGTGAATGAGGGACGGATGTGTATATCTGGGGACCTACTCACTTTCCAATTTGGTCAGAAGCTGAAGGTGAAGCTGAAGCAAGAAGAAGCTCTTCCTTGAAGCCCAGCTGGAGGAGAGTTCTGCTGCTGTATTTCTTCATTGTAATCCGAAAGTTGTTGTCTCCCCCAAGGACTGATCCAGAGAGGAACTGCAAATGAGACCTCTCCCTGAGCTATGAGGGACCATCGTCTAACCTGCTACTCTGCATCCAAAGTGCCCCGGAAGCCAGTCGTGTGTGCCTGCTGTCTGGGGAAGGGATATTTTTGTATCCTGAAGAGGAGTGCCCAGACATCTTGAGTCAAAGAAGTCCATTGGTGTCCCCCACTGGAAGCCGTAGCTGTCTACCGCCCAGAAGAAGGGGTACCCTGGCATAGTGCTGCTGGATACCCAGAGCTGCAAAAGTTCCAAACTGCCTCATAACATTTCAAAGGACATCCTTGCCATCATCCCTGACCACTTTTTACCACCGGAGAGAGTCCAGAGTAGCTGGAAGCAGAGGAAGGTCCACCAGTGGGTTTCCCACCACTAGAAGCTTATGAAGATGGCCTAAAGGTCCAGACTTAGTGACCGTCTCACCTATGCACTAGTCGCCACCCGAAGAGTACCAGGAGTCATCCAACAAGCCTTTAAGGAGCCCACAGCAAGTTTCATCTTCAACAGACTTTTACAGATAGGAGATATCGTAGACCAGACGAGAGCCCTGCGAAGAGTAAAACTGCTGCACTTCAGGAAGACTTTGTGCAGTACTGTAATGTACTTGGCACATAGATACAAGGTTGCCAAGAAATGGCAACATAGTCAAAGACTATGGGAAATAAAGTTTCCCAGTACTGACAGCCTGAAGGACGAGCCCGGTTCTCCATAACAAATGAGTGAAAGCAAAGAGGAGTGCAGCTGAATGCTGTGCTCCACTGGAAAAAGTCAGGTTAGGTAAGCCAAACAAAAGCAAAATGTTTGTGGGGGTTCACAAATAGAGGGAAAATTGCAGCTAAGGTAAATATTTCCTAACACTCTCACATCCCAGTGACTCCTTTTTCAAAGAATGGTCCATCCTTTGAGGAAATCCTGAACCCTTATTTTTTGTAAAGTAGCTGTGTTATTACCTAACATAGTGTGTGGACTATACCTTGTGGGTTCTTTGGGGAAACACTGTATTTAAGAGCCTGCCTGCATCACCTCCTAAAAGTTTAAGCCTGGCTGCTCGTACATTGCTACCACATTGAGAGCCTTGCTGGTGTGTTCTGTGCCTTTACCCTACCATATAGAGGGCAGAAGTACAGATACCCCCCTCCAGTCTTTACAACCGTCTTCAAAGATTACAGAACACCACTGCGACAGTGTTCACTGGTGTTTGGAGCACATCTCTCCCACTTTGTGCTGGCTCCATTGGCTTCCTTTTGGACGCTGTATTGAAATTAAGTCTATTTGCATCATGCATTGGGTCTTTTATGGTCAGGGTGCTGAGTTCCTGCAAAAGAAGTTTTGTCATTATGAACCTGCTAGAGCGCTTTGGTCTGCCTCCGATTATCTGATTCAGGTCCCTATGTTTCAATGGATGAGGGTAGGTGGTTGTGCTTTTTCTGTGGCTGCAGAGGTTCTTCAGAATAGGCTTCCTTGTTCTCTCTGTGCCATCAATAATCACCTTTACTTTTTATGCCACCTTAAAACCCTTCTATTCTGAGTTTTCTACAGCAATCTTTTGCCAATTTATCATTTCCCATTAGCGCCATGACGTTACATAACATCATCTCTGTCTCTTTCCAGACAAGTCAATTCCATTGCCTCCTCGGCAGCCTACACCGCCAAACTAATCACAGCTTGCAGACCCTTCCTAACAACAGACAACTGCATCACACTAGCCAGAGCACTCCTCCTATCGAGAATTGATTACTGCAACTCCGTCTTTGCAGGCTCTAACTCCCGAAATATCAGTAAATTGCAAATAACTCAAAATAACACAATCAGAGCTGCCCTCAACATCCCCAAAAAAGACTGTATTTTCACAGCCAGGCAAAACCTCTACTGGTTACCAGTACGTGACCGTATTAAATTCAAAGTCCTGTCACTAACGCACAAATGTTTGTCCGATAGCGCCCCAGCCTACCTTGCCAACCAAATCTCCAAAACCCACACCAGTAGACCTACCATATTTGCCTACTCACACGTCCTCACTATCCCGAGATTCAAACTGCAAAAAGCTGTAGGCCGCAGCTTCCCAGTAATCGTGGCCGAACACTGGAATTCCATGCCACTAGCTCTCAGAGCGGACCTATCGCTTTGGTCGTTCTGCAAAGGCTTAAAAACATGGCTGTTCTCTCAAGATGTCTGTATGTAACCTCTATGTAACAAATTAATGTACCTGCCTCATGAGAACCTGTATGTAACCCAACATTTGTACAAGTCTTGTGGTATGACTGTAACATCTATACCACAGCAAACTAACCTGTAACCATATCTTTAAGTTAAGCGCCCAGATGCCTCAGGGCTTGGTTGCGCTCTACAAATGAACACATAAATAAATAAATTACATTAATGACTGTGACTAATTCAGTAGTTTTCCCAGCCATTTTCTCCCCTGTCACATTGATTTTTTTTGCAACATGCTTTGACACATGCCATACATCAAAAGGATGACTGGTCTGTGGGACCCTCTCTCGCATGACTTTGGCAATGCCCATGTGTCTATCTGTGGCTACTAGTTCATTTTGTAAACCTCGGGTTTGAAGACGTTCAATGGATTTTACAAAACCATGCCTCTTCATAGCAACAGAGCATGTACATTTACTTGGACCACCACAGACCTTACTATTTGTTTGGTGTCCCAGTCACGGAGCTGATATGCGCAGTACGTTGCTGGAAATTCACACATTTTACACTGTCCATCTCCTGCAATCCAGAGCTTTTTGCCACAAAAAGCATTGTCCACTGCTGCCTGCTGAAGATTCCACACATCATGTACTTCAGGAAATACGTATTTGACAATAAGAACTATGACACAAGGAAAATTCTTAACAATATACATACACATGTTCATAAACACATAACTATGACCTTAAAAACTATCAATTTATAAGCAGACCACTATTAAAACACTAATTCAATGTAACCAGTGTACCTATTCTACTTGGGTTTGGTCTTATTGTGCGTTCATCAGAGCCGACTGCTTTGAAACAACAAAAGATAAGAGTTTTACCAAATAAAATGCGCATCATTATAATTGTCAGGTCTATATACATTGCAATTCAGACTATATAGAGGTATCTTGGACTTGTGATATCATTACTTTGAACAAGAATATATACTCTAGCCATGGGTAAGCACAATGCAAACACTATAAATATGCCTGTTCTCTTTGTGTGTAGTCATACGATCTGTAAAGATGACTGCCCATTAATGTACCATGCTTTAGTACAACATGGCGTGCTGTGGAGTGAGTGCTCCCCAGGAGTGCCGTTTAGCTGTTTAGCTGTGCAGTGGGCAGCACCCTCGGTAGCACTTCACTCTTCATAATCCCACATATTGTGCCTGCAAGTTTAGATTCTGTACATCAATTCGTGAGTTTCCTGTCTAAATGCACTTAGCGGTTAACATTAGCATCCAGTGGGAGTACCGGCCAATGTACAAGTTAACCTCTGCAATGCCGGCGCACGCGGCTCATTTGACAAAAGTTGCTGCATGTGCGAGCCACCGAGATGGCATCATTTCTGGCGCAAGTGATTTTGAAGCTCTAAACACTAATAACCTTCCAAATGACCCGCGAAAAGGAAAACAAAAGAGGTCAAAATCTATCTCCGGCTCTTCTGGGCTGCGAATCAATCAACAGCTCAGCCGCCGGAGGAAAACAACCACAGGAGGATTTTCAAACTGAATTTGACAATGTGCCAGAATGCCAAGACTACACTACAACTAACTCAGTTCAGTGGGTATATTGTCAGTAAACACCCAAAATACTTGTATCGAAAATCGCATTGAAGTAAATTTAACTGATATTAATTCCATAACGTTGCCCAATCATTTAGCTGGTATGATGGACAAACTGGGAATTATGCGTTCAGGGGAAAGCCTCAGAAGTAACTACAGTTCTATTCCACTCAACTGATGACTTATCTCGCCCATTGTTGTATTCCCAGGTGGTTTCTAACCAATTTACATCAAGCCTGGTAAGCGAGGTGCCTGTCATCACCCTTGTAGAGTCATTGGGCTCTAATGTCAATGAAGATGTGTTACTATCAAATTGTGATTCTTGTAATGATTCTCAAATAATCTTCTAAACCCAATTAGAGGTCCAAACATTAAAAAACTATTTTAATTCATCACAATCCCCAGTATTGTATCCTAACCCAGGCAACTCAACTGTTGACTCCTCATCATCCTCTGTGTTCTCATTTACAAAGCCTACCCTAAGACCATCCTTTGAGTTGCATCCCCCATTACTAGCAGCACATGAAGTTGCATTGAGTGCTATAAATAATAGCATTTTTACTTTAACTAAACTTTACGAAACACTAGATGCCCAGCTGCTTGGCCAAGGCATTTGGAATAACCTACTTGGTGCTACATTTTATTTGCTGGCTCAGGAAATAATCCAAGGAAGAACCTTCACAGACCTAGAACAATCTCAAAATGTCACCCATAAATCTAATTTGCCAATAAGAGCACCAAGGAGGGTGACTTGCAAATGGATGCATCTTAGATGTTTATAAGTGAGGATGTAAGCAGGCCACTGATTGAATTGGATAGGGATCTGAGTTGTGAGCCGTCTGAGTGCAACCCAGGCTCCCCCCAACGGTCAGTATAAGAGGTTCCAGTTGCGTGAGTACCAGTAAGGGAAGAGCTTGAGTCTGATGAATTAGCCTGTTCGGAACCCGTATTTGAGTTGTTTTGATTAAAGAAAGGTAGACGAAAGAAATCAAAAGGCCTAGAGACAAAAAAATTGAAAAAAACACAAAAAAACAAGGAGTTAAACAAAATAAATCAAATAGTGCAAGGAGGATACTAGATCAATTAACCACTTCGCTAGCCACAAAAAACAGAAAGTCAAACGTAAAATGACTAATCACAGTGCCTCGCCACCTGAGCTAATAGAAGGGGAACTAAATGGCGATACCACTGGAAAAGAGGGTGTGAGTATCTTTTTGCCCCAGGATGAAACTCTCTTGAATTTATCTTCATATTCCATCTCGAGTTATCCACCACCAAATTGTGGGGAAGAGCAAATTGTTGAGCTAGATTCACGTTATTCTAGCTCATATGATTTGCATACATTAACAATTGGTAATTTGAAGGACTACGACGAAACTCGATTCCTCACAATTGAAGAGAGAAGGAATTTAACAAAAACAATTGTGATGCAACTATATAAATACAACTAAGACAAAAAAACAATTACGCAACTAAAAAAAAAAAAAACTATTCCTGTAACAGCGCCTCGATGCCCGTGGGCTGTGTGAGCGCTTTAAAAATGCTAAATAAAATAAAATAAAATAAATGCAAATAGATCAGTTATCCGAAACTGATGCAAATAATCATTCATGGATCCCAGAAAAAGAAAAATCAAAGAGGATAAGCCAATTAAGACAATCAGATAGACTAATTCTGACAATGTCTAATAGGAACAGGTATTAATCTATTTCCTAACAGGACCACACTGATAGTTGCATTTCAAGCTCTGCCCAAACACCAACTGATTAGATCATGTGATATAGAAAGAATATGTTTCTTGTACAATGAGAACATGGATTCAGTGATTCTAACCATTCCATCCATTATAATTAAGGAACTCATTTGGAGTCAAAAGGGAAATTTAAAAAAAGCTGGATTCCAATTTGACATAAAAAAGGCTACAGCGACAACCCATATTAGTTCCAGTGCTAATGATGAAGCTAAGCAGAATAATTGTGAGCCCTTACGCATTAGCTGCCAAGGTGACTCTGGTAAATTGTTACGGAATGTTCACTTTGATACACCCAGGCAATCTAATAAAATATCAGCGTGGTCTTGGCTAGCGAAGGCCATAAACGAATGACATAACAGCAACAAGAAGTAATGTCAGGAGTCAGCTAAGGCAAGAACAATCAAGATCCTGAGATGGAATACAAGAGCTTTTAAACTTTTAATAAAGCCAACTGAAATAAATCCCTTGCAGAACTTTAAAATCATTGCCCAACAGGAAACGTGGTTGCTTTCTGAACCTACTTTACCAGGGTATGAATTGGTTTGGTCATCAGCAATAAACCATGGGAAAGGGAGACCATCAGCTGGCATGTTAACAACAGCAAAGCTGAATTTAAGCAGTGAATTGTCAGCTTGTGTCACACCGCATCCATGTATCCTACTGACAAGATTGACGATGAGAGATGCAAATAACCAGATGCAAATAACCAAGTTTGCTCATAGATAGCAATATCAAATGTATAGTGGAATTTAGCAGTGGTAACAGCTAGTCACAGAGATGCTAGAGATGCTAGATGAAATTGCTAAGAGTAATACAATTAATATGTCTCTAATTGTGGGGGATCTTAATCTAAAATGTATAGGATTAGAGAAGAACAAGCTAATGGGGCGTGCAACACTTTGGTTGACATTAATGAAAGCAAGGAACTTTAAAATGCTCAATGGTACTTCTCAAAGGGATACACCTTCAAAGTGCACATGGGTGAGAGGCACATCTTCTGCATTTTTGGACTATGCATTTATTTCAGAGCATAATTCTCAAGCCATTGACTTTGTTGTTCTTCCAACCTCAGCTAGGGACCACCATATGTTGGAGATTACCTGTATTTTGGGGAAGAAACCAGTCAATGATTATTAGAAGTAGAGGCACATGGCAGAAATAGAATTTGATGGTTCCCGTCTAACTTGGAAAAGCTGAGACGGCCCTATCAGATGATTCACACAAGATAACTACAACACAACACTTGACATATACAGATGCCCTAAAATTATTTCGACAGGGGCAGAAAAGTGCTACTCCGGCTACAATAACCCTTAAGTACTCAAGTGAATGTTATGTACAGAACCTAAAAAGAGAATCTAGGCACCTTACATGTGAAATTAAATGGACTAGATCCATTAACATGCATGCCAGACTGACCTCTATTCACACGAAATTTAAAAATCGAATACGCCAGCATAAAGAATTAAAAAAACAACGAGGTGGCAAAAGGATGATGATAGCAATAATCTCAAAGTCCACATCAGAGGTTTGGAGATTGTTAAAAATGACTCCAAACGATGCACTTCCATCTGTAGCAATGAATACTATTAGTGCGGTGACCTGGTCGGCACATTACAAGGCAATATTTATGGAGCAAGCTGACAAGGGCGAAACGGTAGAGTCTGAGCCCCCTGATTTGAGCTCTTTCATTTTGACCAACAAGACATCATAATCCTGATAAATAGATTAAGCTCATCAAGGGCCCCAGGACCAGATGGGCTGGCAAATGCAACATTGTTGAGTGAGAAAATACCTACTTTGAGAGTGCTGAAACAGGGGTGTGCCATAGCCTCAATATTGGTCAATTTCTACATCCATGCAATAACTACTGCTCTTGATGCTTCTCGCTCATTTGCACAAAAACTAGGTACAACAAAAATACCTTATCTGCTCTGTGCGGATGATTTGGCCATAATTGACCAAACTGCAATTGGCTTAAAAAGAACACTAGATGCCTTGCAAAGGTATGCCGTGAGAAATCTATTAACCATAAACATTGCTAAATGGAATGTTCCTATTCTTACCTACATGAGGAAAGCTCAACCTGCAAAATTTCAATGGCAAATAGATAATGAAAAACTAGAAATGATTAAACAGTTTTGTTATTTAGGCACTAACATCAACATTGATAAGGGTGACTTGCCATACAAAACTGAAATACGGAATAAGATGACCAATTTCATATCGCAGGCTAGGATATCACAAGGTAGTTATGGCAAATGATCCTGTAAGCCAATAATACAATTTTACCAACAAAAGGTGATTCCTATAGTTACGACGGTGCTCAGTCCAAAATGCCAATTAATCAGCCAAAATGGGATCACTTGGAGGGTAAATTCTGGAAGACCATTCTCGGTATTAGTAGGGGAATTCGAATCCAAGTGATCTGGTTTGAATTGGGGTAAACCTCACTTCAAATGGTAGTCGAATGGCAAACTCTAGTACTTTTTTGTAAATGTTTAATGCACGAAGAGCACAAATCCACCTTAATTCCAATAATAGCTGCTGCCACACTGACCAGTCAGAACAATTTTTTTAATACTTGGAAAGTGCATTGATTTTCCATCGTTGGGAAACAGATATTGCGGAAAAACTGCTAGTGGAAAACCCAGATTGTGCAAAGAAGAAGCTTTGTGAGTCATAGTGGATTAAGCTGTGTGACAGGTGTCAATTATATCAAGTTATAAAGGTTGGTCACTTTTTTCCAAAACCATTGAAAGAACTTCCCAAACATCTTTATAAGTTCCCTGATCCCAAATATTGGAGTGGCTTATTGAGGATGTGATTAAATCTTTGGCCGACTAAATCGGTTATTGTTTCAAGAGACAAAATAAAATCAAATATCGAAGCAATTACCATTCTGTAATAATCTAAATGCTATTGAAACTTTAGAACATCTCTTTGTTGACTGTCCAGCCTTGTGCCAAGTAAGAATAGACAGTTTTATAAATGTTTTAAAGAATTCAGAATGTTGTCGAAGCATGAAATGTGGTTAACATGTTTTAATGCATAACACATATCTCTAAATCTAGCTTCAAGTTGTTTCCTGGAAAAGCTGAATCTGTCTTAAATTGCCTCTACATATTGTCTGAATTTTTAATGAGCACTGTAGAATTCTATTTTTCATTGTTTTAGTTGTATTAGAATCAATGTTTTAAAGGTTTTAAATTGTGTATAATAGATCTGAAGCAATGTGTAATATTGCAATTGAATTATTGAATGAAATGTTTATCATTATAATGAGATTTCATTTTGTAAATTGAGTTATATGTTGTAATTGAAAAGGTTGAAATATTTTAACCAAATCAATAAACTATTTTCATCCTGAAAGTTTAGAAAAGAATTGTAGTAATCAACACTGTCTGTACGCCATGTCAGTTTTCTATTAATATTTCTTCTAGAATATATGGCATCATGTAATTTAACATTCTGTTTTTTATTTTTCCTTTTGTTCACTTATCTACTCAGTATTGTGTGCGTGTATATATATAAAAAGAATGTAAAGTTACATGATCATCAGAGGGTGGCCAGGTAACCAGTGCAGTTTCAGCCAGGAACTCAGAAGGGGAGAGGAGGAGAAAAAGCAGAAGCAAAGAGAAAGGTTTTAAGCTGCTTGGAGGAGCGACTGACCCTGAGGGAGTTAGAGGCGGATGAGCAAAGAGCTCGAGAAGGAAGAGAGAGCTGAAGGTATTGAGGCCCCAGAATGCCTTGTGGACAATGCAGAGGGTTTTGAACTTAATACTTGCAGCCACTGGGAGCCAGTGCAGAGATATCATAAAGGCTGGTTATGCATAGTGAATAGACTGCAAGCGGTGCCGCCATTATATGAAGCCGGACATCGATGTCACAAATTTTAGCAAGCTCAATCCACGGAGAAAGTAGGATTGAAAGATGAAGCCGTGTCACAGTAAGAAAAGTAGCTAAGAATCATAGAAGCACCAAGAAGTGCTGTCTAGCTTGGTGTCAAAGGCTTGAGCAGCCAAGAGCTGGTTATCAGTCCTTGAAGAACAGTGAGCGTGAGACGCTGAATCATCCCTTGTTAAGTTGCAAAGAAAGAACACTGTGATTGCAAAGTTTAATCATTAATACAATTAAATGCTGAAAATCAGGCCGAATTGAGGTCTCCTATCACGTGAGCCAGGGATGACGATAGAAGGTGAGCATGCAGACCAGAGTTTTGATAAGAGTGTGCCCCCACCCCTTTATATTCCCAGAGAAAAGAAACTACTGCTAGGCCAAGTTCAAAGACATTTTCATGGCATAAGGCATGATTGATGAGGGATATAGGGTTAAATGGGTGGGGAGGCATGGTCAGGTCCACCCCCTGACACCTGGAATATGAGCTTGCGTGCTGGTAGTGAATCAAATGTTCAAGAAAGGTACAAACATGCCAGCCAATTGTAGAAGGCCATATAATGAAGGGCCTTATGGTTTAAAGAGCCAAAGGTATATTGTGTATCTAATAACTGTCAAAGATGACTTTCACTAGGGGTGGGCATGAGTTGTCCACCTGACTGTAGAGAGCCAATCACAACCTATTCCTATATAGAAAGTATTCTTAGATGTTCCCCTCAATCCAATCCCGAACCCCCGTAGTTTTTTCTTGTTTGCCACGTAGTATGACATCACGTCGGACACATTTTTAATATAAAGATGTGTTTTTTTATGTGAAATGTTTGAGAGCTCAAGCGAATGTCCATTGATGTCCGTTGTAACTCCCCATTTTAGACAGTTGATATCAAAACAGTCGGATGTGACTTTGCCAACTTCTGACAACTTCCTGAGTCGGTCTTATTATTTGGTGTAAGAGTTATTCTGCATCCCATCCGTGCATGACTTGTTACTGAATTAAGGACCTTATGTTCACGTGGTAGCAGTGGATGGTTAGAAAAAGACCCATTGACCTATTAAGCTCAAGAGTTTCTGACGATCGGGCATCCTCTGCCATTTAGCTGGAAGATCGAGGGGTTTCCTGCAGAGAGCGGCCGAATAGAAATCTTGCAAGAAAATCGAGACGGTGGGCAGGGTCCCTCTTTGACGAAATTCCTACCTGGTTTCCACAGGCGCTTTGCGGACGGAAGGCGAAGTGGTCGATTGGAGGAGGAGACCATACCGAAGGCCTTGAGTTAAAATGACTGAATGGTGAGTAGATTGATTGAGAGGAATGGCAAACTAAGGGGACAGGGTTGTGGTCATTTAAAAGTAATGAAAGTATTGAAAGTAACAAAAGTAACAAAAGTAACAGGAGCAACAGGAAATTTTATATAGAGATAAAGAAAGAGATAGCGCCCAAAAGCCTGACCCCAGGGGTCTACAGGAAGTCATCTCACACTCCAGTCAGAGTCACTAGGCTACATATGGACAGGTCCATATAAGTAGACAAGCTAAACTCTTTAATCCAAGTATTGATTAGGGGCGGAGAAGAAATAAGGGTGATCACTATGGTTTAAATGTGAGAAGTCGACTAATTGTCTATCTGTTTATGTATTTGTGTTGAATTAAGGTGTCGAAGAGCGATATGAACAGTTGTAAAAGAATTGAGATAAAGTTAAGGAGTTATATTGTTTATCTAAGGAAGTGGTTGGTACCAATCCAGAGGTAGACAGAGATCATTTAAAAAAGGTAGAGGCTTGAGCGGCGATTGTTGGAGCACGCTCATAATGGGAGATATCACTCCTCTGATGCATTTATGTAAACACTGCAGTATAGTGCGGAATAGGTGAAAGGCACGGCAGATAAGATGTTCATGCCTTGGCCACAAGGGGGATCGCTGTCAAAAGCGGTATTGCAACACATTACCATATACTTGCACCCTGCGTACACAGACACAGAGAAGAAATTAGACAGAAGGCTAGCTATTTTAGAGTTCTGAAAAATGTACCAAGAAGAGAGAGAGGATCTGCCACCTGAGGAATGGATGATTAATCAGAGTAAGGTGTTGAGCCTTCTGCTCCCCTTACCTCACCTGAAGTGAAAGGTGTTGATATGAAAGACAAAGTGTTGTGCCCATCAAAGGAATTAAAAGCGGCAGCAGGGTATAGTAATACAATATACGAACCGTACAATATACGAACCGCCTGCTTATAGCAGTTATGATAGTCCAGAGGAGAGTAAGAAAAAAGAGGAGACTTTTAAGATTATACAAGATAAAGAAGAGAAAAGTGAGCAGTCAAACATATCGTCAAAAATAGAAAGGGAGATTAAGAGATGGAAAGGGGAAAAGGATAACACTGATGAAATAACGCTTGTACAGAATGAATGGATGGGAGGACAGATATTACTCAAGCTAAATGGGAAAAGCATTGAGGAAGTAAAGCAAAAGAAAGATAAGGATGAACACGATGGAAAAGACAGGGAACGAGAAAAAAGATTGAAGGAAGATGAGTATAAAAGGTAGAGCAGACAGCGGCGAGAACAGATGTATCAGGAGGAGCAACACAAGAAAGAACAAAGGGCAGAGGAACAAAGAAAGTATGACAATAGACAGAGAGCAATGGAAGACAGAAAAAGAAGAGACAAGCAGAGAGAAGAGGAGGAAGCACAGACATTGAGGGAAAAAGGATACAGATATGAAGGGAAGAGGAAGAAAGGAGAGCAGGAATAAGGAGAGAGGAGATAAGACAAGAAGAGGAGAAAGTTAGGTGGGAATCGAGAAAGCGAAGAGACTTAGATGAAGAATTAGAATGCAAGAGGAGACAGCAGGAACATGATATTAAATTTACCTAATTCAAAAAGAGCTGATGGAAGCAAGTCCAGTAATACGATGGGACAGAATGGAAGGGTTATTTCCGTTAAAGTAAACAATATCAAGGTCATCTAGAGTACTACTAGATGAAGAAAACTTTGAAATAGGAAGCAGCAGAGTTAGGATCGTCAAAGCCTATCGAGAATTAAAGGGAGGTAGCAAATCGAGAAGCCAAGGGAAGGGAGAGCAATCCCTGGGATTTCAGTTACAAGGCGAAGGAGGAAATCCATTGAGTCTTGACCATAGAGCTTTATCCTTAAGCAGACTGACCTTAAGTAAAGGTGCTGGGGACGAGAGTCATACTAGTTGGGGACATGTACCCCTGAGGGAAGCCTGCAGGCACACAAGGAAGTAAGATGGCTGGATCTAGAACAACCTAGGGATAGGACGCCAGATCCCACACTGCATTCAGAGCATTTTTTCTTTTTTAATGTTGTAGTAATATTTGTTATATCGCATCCATGGAGCTCCAACTTCCCTTGGGGTCCTGAAGAAGGCAGTGAACTCAATCTTGTGCCAAAACGTCCTGCCTGTACAACCTCGGCATTAAATACATTCCTGTGGGTTGTCAATGTATTTGGGACGCAGACCTCGGATGTGTATCTGGTTCTAACATTTTATATGTATTTTCACACGTGGTATTGGCATAAACAGACTCTGTTGAAAAGTAGTTGGATAGGGTCAGCAGTACAGGATAAGGACCGTACAGTTACAATAATTTGACTCGTATCTAAAGGCAATAATGTGTTTGTGTAAAATTCACACTTTAACCTGACCATAACAAAGAAGACTTGTTTCTTTTGTTTTCCAATTTATTGTTTTGATATTCATCATAAAAACAATTTTCTTTGTTTTATATGTATAATTTAAAACCCCCCATCTCTTGTTTTGTTCCTCCCCTCCCTTTCTGCACCCCTCTCCCTCACCTTTTCTTTTTCACCGACTCTCTCAGAAATGTCGTCAGGCCTAGTATGGTAGTCGCCTGTCTGTTTCCATTTCCTTCCCACTCTCCCCCTCACCCACTTATCTATGTCTTAGCACTTGCACTATCTGAAATGTCATCAGGCTGAGTACGATAGTTAATTTCACATCCTTACTGTTCATGGCCTGTAAGAATGTCATTTTATTTTCCCTTGTTCCCCCCCTTGCCTTGAAGCGCTATGAAACACATTGTGTATAGGCGCTATATAAATAAACTATCATAACTATCCCAGAGGACGATTGTACAGTGTAAAGGGAGAATCACTGCCATATGTGAGCAGGTTAAGATCATTACCAGGTAGGAGACAGTCAGGGACAATTGTTCCTACCATGGTTAGGCAGACAATGGGAACTGATTGCAGGTCAGGGTTTATGCAGTTTTCCTTATTGCAAAAAGGGGGAGCAAGACCGCACTCTATTCCACGGCCACAAATGGATAAGGATAATTTAAGATGCAAACTCCTGAGTTTGACATTGGGTGCAGGAAAATGGATTTATGAATTATAAAAAATGAGAAGGAGGAACTAGGTTGGCCATATCATAAATACCCCTATATGGCAACATCTATATCCAATTTACAATGTTTCACCTTAAAACTCTGCCATTCTCCACCTTCTAGCATCATTTTGTAACACTTCTATACCCTTTTGCAACTTTTTCACTGTTTTGTGTTTGTCGACATCTGCAAATTTCTAACATCATCGCAGACTTTCGGACAGTGTTACGTGTCCGAGGGCACGCAGCATGAATACAGGTTCACAAACGTGTCTGCACTTCACAAATAGGTCTGTGCTTTGCAGATAGTTTGGAACTAAATGTTCTGCTGTTCTAGGAACTTCCAAGCTCAAAATATACACTTGCACAGCTCTTACACCTATTCTTAGTCATTATCCATTAACAATCTAGCACAGAGCACATACATAGAAGAATATTAGCAAAACTGCTATTTTTCTTAAAAATGGCATCAACTATTACCATCCCTCATCCCCAAGAGCCACCACCACCAGCTGTAGGACCTACACAACTAACAAAGCGCAGTACTTCCAAAGACAATGAGGAGGACCAAGAAGATGATGTAGAGGAAGTGCCTACCTCTAGCACCCAGAGAGAATCATGGGTGTGGAAGTTCTTTACCACTGTTGGGAATGTACCAAAGGCTAAAGAATGCACTGAGTGCAACATTGTACTCAGTCGCAGACTACCTGGACAGTACTCCTACAGGACCACCTCCATGTCCCGTCACACCAAATCCAACCCCTGCAAAGCTCTCAGAAAGGTTTCTCCATTCTTAGCAAGTAGTAGGCTGTCTTCCTCCACCTCATCTTCCTCAACCAATACTGTAACCACACAGCCTACTTCTGTGGCACACAAAATCCGACCAGCTATCTTGCAAGCAATAAAAGAGGCTGTTGATCCATACCTTTCGAAGACAATGGTACTCTGTATATACTGCAACACACCACTCTGCAGGGGAATTAAATTTTGAAGTGTTTTTGGAGCAGTAATCATGGAGCATGAGAAACACTGCCCCCTATCTTAGATGTAACAAATACGCAACATCTTCCGCTGTCCACTTGCCCCTCCATATTAGCAGTTGGCCACTTTGCCCAATTCCCTCCCCACCTTACTTTCTGACCTCTCCTGCAAAAAAAAAAATCAAGGTTCCTCTAGGAACCACCTTTAACCACCTTTAACAGTTAGAAAATAGAACTAATAGAAATAATCCTCTAGACTCCATCCACTTTACATTTCTCAATAAAGTGGATAGACTCAATAAGAGTCTTCAACATTTCCATTATCATTTTGTTATGCTAATGGGAATACTGTGGTGCTCATCACCCTTTCCAGGGGCTGGAATGGGGTATAACAGCCCATCAGCCCAAGTTACTGGCCCAAGCGAAGCGAGGGTGGATAACAAGGGCTCGGGCCGTTTTTCTCCGTTCCACGCCCTGCAATGGGGGATGAAGGCCATTAGCATCCAGGGTTGCCAAAAAGATTTTCCTTCTTACAGCAAGACGCGTACAGTGTTCCGATATCATGAGGAAAATCCTTTTCAAAGATGGCTGCCATGGAGGCCTGTAGGAGGCGAAGAAAAGGAGTGAATGCGGCAGCGGCACCTGCCACCGCCGAAATAAGATAAGTAGGGGGGTGAAAAAAAATGGGATGGAGAGTGGAGATTGAGGGGAAGATGGTGGTGAGGAGAGCCAGACATCAGGTGGCTTGGAATGCGGGCTTGTACCAGCGGCTCAAACCCACGTTCCTAGCCACCTGATTGGCTGGCTCCCCCACCCATGGTGCTAATGGCCAATTGTGTAGTAGAGAAAAATATAAAAGGACAGAACCATTTATTTTGTCCCAAATGCTTTTCTCTACCATACAATAAGGACCATAATCAATGAACCTTTATAACTATCCATGGTCTCCACTGTGCCCTTTCCAGGCCATGGATCATTAAAAGACCAGGATGGCACCTGCGCACCACTGCACAGGTCAGCCCTTCAACCCTTTTTATGTTTATATTTGTAACACTCCCTCAATGCCTTCTTTCAAACAGCCACACATCCATCCACCAATCACTTCCAAAAACTTTACATATAACCCTATGACCATACTAAGCATCCACACACCAACTGCCACTTAATCTTCTACAAATCTATTTTCCTTACTTATACAAAGGAATTGTACACAATGCTCCTATAAATGCACATTTGCATTGTGCAGTGAGAGAAGTGCATAAATAGAAGGGGCAGTACGAATGGGCAAGTGCTCATGCGAACCCAGGAAGGAAATACCAAGGGATGCCAAGGTGGGACGCCACTGGCTAACTACTGGCGCATAGGAGTCCCAAGGTTAGGATGTATCTTAACCTAACATCCCTTTAACAAAGTTTCTATTCTGTCAATTTAATAGGTTTTATGAGTCAAAATGTTTCATGGTGTTATATCACTGTATATATATTATTAATAATTCCTCTTTTCATATATGTGAAAGAACTATACACCTCCTTTAAGAGACATACTTTTTTGCAACATATACTTATGTCTGTCATTATCAGCAGCTCAAGCTGGGGATGGAAAAAATCAATCAATTGCCTGCGCATAAGGCTCCACCATGACCCAAGCCAGACCAAACCACCCCTATTATTCACTGTACCTACCCTGCATCCTAGTTCAGTGCCAACTATACCCTAATAATGGAACCAATGGCCAGTGCTCATGGCTTGCAGGCATGGCCAGTCTCCAAATCCATGGGGCATAAGATTCATCCATGCCGCATGCCTGCTATAAGCAAATCAGAGTACACATTTGCTTTTGCCGAGGGCCAGGCCTCACTACCGACACACCAAATGTATATCACTAGTTTTTCTACTTACATTCTTACACTTTTGAAAAATAAAACACAAGACATATTTCCAAACACATGCTTTCAGGTCCTTGCTAATGCTCGTTGTGCACGTGTGTTGTAATCTATTCCACCACTCCAGGCTGTAACAGCAAGCAGAATATTTTTTCCAATTCAAACCTACTGCTATAACCATGCCGCATACCACAATAAGCAAATTACAGTACACGTTTTCTCCTTGCTGACGGCCAGACTCTTTGCCCAGATACCAATGTTATATCACTGCATTGTGTACTTACATCTTGCTCTTTAACACAAAATAAAACACAGGACATATTTGCAAAACCATGCTTTCAAGTTCTTGCCGACCCTTCCTGTGCATATTTGCTTCAATCCCATGCAGCACTTCAACCTGTACCCACGAGCAGATTTTCTTTCCCCATTCAAACCTATTCCAATTTCAAAAAATGTTACAACCAAGCTAGTCGCTTGTGACCATGCCCACTTTAACCCCATTGCTGGCCCTTCGTGGCCTTAGGCCATGCCCCGGACAATCTGGCCCCTGCCCATCAAATGGAATGGAATGGTTTTTGTATAGCGCAACATTCGCCCGAGGGCATCTTGACGCTCCCCACAGAACAGTGAAGAAATTGCCTAGAAAAGAAACATTTTCAAAGCTTTTTGAAAAAACCAAATGAATAGAGGTAGCTCTAAGAGACAGAGATAAAGAAATCCAGAGAACTGCTGCAGCCACTGAGAAAGAGCGGCCACCAATGCGGCTGTATCTAACCGATGGAATGCTCAGCAAACAGCAAATTGCTGACCGCGGAGCTCGGCTCGGGATAGAAGGTGACCATTTCGCCATGAGGTATTCCACCCCATGGCCATAGAAAGCTTGATGGACCAAGCAAAGGGCCTTAAAGTGAATACATTTGGTAACTGGTAGCCAATGGAGTTTGCGAACAACGGGGGAAATGTGACAGCCATGAGGGGTAGAGGTCGCCAGCCACGCAGCAGCATTCTGGGGGACTTGCAGGTGACAAAGTATATACGCTGGTTGGCCAAGATGGAAAGAATTAGAATAGTCCAAAGAGGACATAACAAGAGCAGAAATGACAGAGGCCCAGAGATGCTCCGGAATATAGGGGATAACCCGGCGCAAAAGCCTCTGCTGAAAAAGGCCCGGCTGACTTGTGACTTCATATAAAAGGATGCAGTGAGTTTAACCCCAAGGTCCTTAACCATGGAGACTGGCTGAGGAAAGGGGCCTAGAGAGGTCGGCCAGAAGGCTGGCGTCCAAAGAGAGGCAGCAGCGGGAGGCCCCACCACCAGAACCTCAGTTTTATCACTGTTCAGCTTGAGCCACTTGTAATTCATCCACTCTCCCATAGCCTTCAGACAGGCATGGAATTTGGCTGCTGACTCAGGGCTGGAAAGATCCAGATGAACCAGGATCAGCGTGTCTTCAGCATAGCAATTAAAGATGAAGCCTGGGACAATATCAGTTTGGTCAGAGGCTGAACGTAGATGTTGAATATGACTAGGGAGATGGCAGACCCTTGGGGGACCCCAGAGGATATAGCCATAGCCGCAGAATATAAAAGGGGAAGTGATAGAACTTGGCAATGGTTGGAGAGAAAGGAAGAAAACCAATCAAGGATGGAGGCTGCGAGGCCTGTCCCTGCCAGACGGTCTAGCAGGACTCCATGATCGATGGTATCAAAGGCGGCTGACAAGTCCAATAAAATCAGAGCATTGATGCCGCCTCCGTGATTAGTCTGTGCCAGGTGGTCCATGACAGAGACCAGAACACACTCGGTGCCGCGCACTGGGACAAACTCGGACTGTGAAGGATGAAAAAGGGATGATACCTCAATGAAAGTAGAAAGTAGAGGACAGACCAAAGATTCAAGAAGTTTCCCATGGCCACAGGCTATGCCTCAGTCACCAAAGGTATACCACTATATTTTGTACCTACATTATGAAACTTAAAAAAAATAAAACATGGAAACATTTGCAAAACCATGCTTTCAAGACCTTCAAGATCTGCACATGTTTTATTTCGTGTCAAAATGTATGTACATACAATCATCATATAACTTAGCCCCCACTTGACAAAATCCATTCCGACTTTGCACAAACATTCAAGGTTGGGTCTATAATCTTTCTGAAAACCCCTTTCCATATTCATCAAATAGCAACAAAGTTATAAGCCATCGAGAAATGTTGAGACCACTCCTCTAATTTTGCCTGCTCTTGACCAAACTTTGCAAACACATTCACATCTAGGTCTACAATCTTTTTGCAAACTGGTGTGCAGATTTGTCAAATGGCATCACATTCATAAGCCTTTCAAATATTTTTGGACCCTCCCTCTAATTTCCTTACCTCTTAACAAAACAGCATCACACTTTGTAGAACCATTCAGAGTCAGGTCTAGAATGAAATTCCAAACTTTCATGCAGTATCTTTGAGTGGCGCCAAAGTTATAAGCACTCCAAAAACTGATTTTTACCAACTCTTTTGTGCACAAATAACCATAGATGTCCCCGAACAACCCCAATGTTCGTGAACATCACAAGACTGCCCGGACTGTTTGCGGACCTCGGAGAAAAAAACACGCCCATTTATTGGCTTTTTATGGCCATATCCCATCCCATCCTCATCACACCTCAACTCCCCAGAGATTGTTTAATTAGTTTGACAAGTGTAAAGTTGTGTTTTTTAATATGGTTTCACCGCAGTGTCCGCGGACTACAGCGGCTGTGCGTGAATCCAACATCGTGGGCGTTTCCAAAAATCAGACGCTCATGCTTTTCACCATCCAATCAGCGGGCATGTCTGATTTTTGCAGACATCACATCATCCTAAAGACCAATCGGAGGTCCATCTGCAGACCGAACAGGGAAGTGAATCCGCGGACCGAACCCAAATATCCCAAATTATTTTTTTTACCTACTTTTTGGTCGTATTAAAAAAAAAACAACTAGACAGATTTACACTACATTTACAAAAGCACACTTCTGGGACCAAGCCACCATTCCTGCTGCAAATTTGATTAAATTCCATCCAGTGGTTTGGGCTGCAGGAGTGAGCAAACTTTTTTTCCCATTGCATCTATGGGAAAAACACAAATGTTGCGATCCCCCTATAACTTTGCCTCCCCCTAACAAGACCTCACCAAACTTCACAGACCCAATCTGACGGGCCATATACATTTTTTGCAAAGCTTTGTGAGGATTCATCTGGGAGGGCGAAGTTATACACACACATATATAAATTATACCACGTTCAATCAAAACAACAACTAGGTGCACACATAGCACCACAGTCACAGGTTTGCATGTAACAGGGGTGTATTCAGATGTGTGTGTGTGCCACATGTATTCTGAGCCATGTGGGCAGGCAGAATTTGGAGTGGGCAGGCAGAATTTTCAGCACTTTCGGTATGCACATTGAGAAGTGTTGCTGTAGATGGTAAATGGTATGTGGGAGATGCATTTATAGCTCCAATGATTCTGTATGCATTCAGAACTGTGTGGGTCAGGTGCACGTTTGGAGCTTTTCGTGAACATGCAAGTAAGGCTGGTGTTCTCAGCAGCACTTTCAGTAAATTGCAATTACCATGCAGCTTAAGATAAATGCTGCAGAGACTGCAATCCACCTGTTAACACAGAAAACAGGTGGATTGCAGACAGTGTACTGCCGTGCACTGCGCTGATGCCCAGGCCCATTCAGAATAGGCATGGTACCAGGGCGTCAGCAAAAGGTGCAGTGAAGCTTGCTGTTTAGCAAGCTTAATGTGCCTGGTTCCGATTTAGGACCTTAGTGTGTCTTGACAAGATGTAATGTATATTATGCTTCACATGCAAAATATTGGCAACAATTGAAGAGAAAAGGCCACTTTGTTTCCATTGGTCACATCTAAATTTCATTTAGCCTTGAGGCAGATCACTTTGCTTGATGCAGGGCAGACTTCACAAAGGACTCCCCCACTGCAAGCCTGGCTCCTGAACCCCAGCTATTTACAACTGCAATAAAGTGTGGCCTACCCTTAAGGGTGTTGAAAAGAGACTTTCCCTGTTGTCTCTGAAGGCTCATTTCTGTGCAGGTCAAATGGCCTTGCCAGTGCTTGACTGGATTGCGGGGAGGGGCTGCCATCAAGGGATGCTGAACTCTGAAAAAAATACAGGAAAATACGAGGGTTCCAGATCGAAATGGCTTTGAACTTCAGAAGACAGGACAGAGTGCCAGATGCCAGCAGGGACTTGTGACATCATATGGCTGGCCAAGCTCATTATCTGCAGTCGGGATCTCTGTGTAGCCGGTGCCTCCCAAGTATTTGTGACAAGCTGCCTACCAAATTCAAACAGCTGAAGGGCAAAAGGCCGGAAGAAATTAGAGATTTGCATAAAATATAAGATTTCCTATTAGTTCATAAGGACTATCATAGCTTATGTATTTTTCTCAGCAACCACAAGTCATACTGCATTAATTTATGTGTAATTTATAAGATAGATTCAGGCGATTGTGTTCGAATAAAATTTACCCACTTGCGATTTAGGGAATTGTAAGGGCAAGCTAAAATGTGTTCCTGGCTGCTCTGAACATGTCCCGAATTTAAGGGTTGGCAGAGGGTAATATTTGTAGAATAAATTGCATGTTCGTAACTATTATGCTTTTTGAATCAATGGCAGAAAATTGGCACATGCACGTGCAACATGATGCAGACTCGGCTGTTGTTTTATTGCATTCTCCATGATTAACTTGCAGGGAGGGAGAAGGGTAACTGTCCAATCCTTGCTTTGAGAATTCTTGCAGGGCACTGCCCAAAAGTGAAATCTTGGTGGTGTCATCACTGGTATATAAAGTGGGAAAAGAGCTGCTAGAAATTACCAACTTACAGCCGCAAGGAAACACCAAAGGAGATTTGCTGGAATTGCACATGGGTGGAGATTGGAAGATGTCTGCAACTGTCTATTGCTGGGGAGTCCTAAATTCTGACTGGGCCCTATGGTGAAGAGCTGGGGACCAACCTTGAGAGTGGTGTGACCAAACCCCTGCCCTGTCCTCAAAGAGGGTCCTGGAATGCAGCTGACTTTCCTGAACTTTAAAAAGAGGTTTTCAATGTAAGTAGTATTGAGCCATTTGAAACCAAAAAGGTGGTGGAATCTGCTTGTTTTAAATCCTTTCCCTTTATAGTATGCAGGGGGGGGCAAAATCGTGTACATTCTTCACCTATTTGACTGAATATCATTTAATTAATTACCATTTAGCAAAACACTCTGGGGTGATTTTTTGTTGAAATTAACAAAGCTCATTCCCAGTGTACGCTGAAAACCATAGCCTGTAATTTAATTGGGTAATCCTATTTGTCCAGTGACCCTGACTTCTTTAAGGAAGAGGGGTGTCCTGGTCCCTAAACTAAAATCCAATTTTTCTCTCCGACTTCCCCACAACAGGCCTTTATGTGGAGGGTGTCTGAAATCCAAAATTCCTAAATCATTCCAATTCTTCCCTCTGATCTCCCAAACACAGACCAAAGAAGGGGGGGTCTCAAAAACAAAATCCTAAACCACTCTTTGTTTATTTTAAATAAAACATGTGGGTGAAAAAATAACTGCCATATGCATTTGTACAAATTTGTAAACCAAACTGCTAGCCTTTTAAACACACAGGAAAATAAAAATTGCGCAGCACTGCATATGTATATTGATGTTGTTCTTTGACCAATGTTGAAATTGGTATATTGGTATTGTGATTTGTTTTTGTCCCAACCACCTTGTGTGATTTATTACAAAGAAGGTGGTGTGTGTAGTTTAGTGCAATCTCTATTACCTATAATTCAAATAAATACAAATATATTTCCTGTACACTGCACTGGCTCATGGCTCATTGGTGGTACAGGGGGAGGGATCCAAGGGGCACAAGATGAATCTGAAATAGGGCTGAATAAAGAATTGACATTAAGCAGTTTGTTCCTTGATTGGGGAAGGAAGGAACTCCCTGTGTTGAGGGTGGCCTCTCAATAAACCGCTACACCTTTTCTCTGGCTCCCAAATACAGTGGAAGATGGTACACACCTTCAGGGGTCCTTCAGCACAGTGCAGTCCTGGGCAGCAGTGTGGCTGGTGTAGCTGCAGGTCTTGCTCCAGCACCAGGTCACTCCAATGTGCCCTGGGGATGGTTAGGGGACACAGCTTGCCTTGGACTACCTGTCTTCACCTCACTACTGGAGGACTCTGGAAAGAACTGCTCTCCCAACAGTATCCAATGAAATCTTCTAAAATGTTTGAAAGTACAAGATGATTCAAAGAAGAAGTGGGAGACCCTTTCTTTTAAAGGCAAAGGTCTATGGGTGATTGGACAGAAGAAAGCCTACTTTGGGTTCCAATCCCTGTTATTGTTGCAACAAGTGGACTCTGCCTTCTGACATCACACCCAATGTACTTTGTGCTGCAGGAAGTAAAGAGGATGAGAAGGAAAAACAGAGATGGAGAGGAACAAGATGGCCGAATGTTCCTCCACCTGTAAGGTGCCTTGCCCCATTCCCTTCTCAATAGAATCAAAGGCCCTTTTGGTATGCAGCACCCTGGTGTGAGGATACTCCTTTTGTGAATGGGTGTGCCCTTTGTTTCCTGTTCCCAGTACATCTTCATTTGACTGTCTCTCTGCGGAGGCTGTTGCCTGACCTCACAAAGGAACAAGGAACCCCAATGATTGGAGTCTTTCTGACAGCAGCAAAGCCATCCTGGTTTAGGGGAATACACATAACACTTCCACAGCTGAACTGGGCAAAGAGGGCTGACACATGTGTGATATCCATTTGATGTGGCTTGGATAACTATGTGAGATGCCAGCCACCATACCTCATACTCATGTGTGACTTATATTTATACTTTAACGTGCCAGCAGGACAGCATACTCAATGTAATGTTGTTTTGGAACAGGGGTGCATATGTTCAATGCAGCCCCTGTGCTGTTTTGTCTTTGGATGTCACTGCAGCTGTCAAGAGGTTACCTGTTACCTGAACGTACTCTGTGCCACTGGAGAGCTGGTGCTGTAACCATGCCACTGATTCAGCAGGGCACAGGTGTACACTATGCTTTTGTCATGGAGCTTTAGGAAAGTGGAATCTGGTTAGTAGGTCACCATTTCTGAAATGAAATTACCTGCATCATTTTATTAGTTAATAAAAAATAAAAAAAGCCAGGGCTTCTACACCATTGCCAAATGTCAATTCCTCACAAATGCAAATAATTAAAGTGGCCTTCACAGACACAGCTTCCTTTCCGAGTGGGCGAACCTCTCCTCTTCCCGCCTGGACTCATCCACTCAACTCCTCCTTCTTGGTGACTTCAATATCCATCTTGATGCACCCTGTCCCTCCTCTCTACTCTTTCATGACCTCTGCAATTCTCTCTCTCTTTCCATGCTCCCCTCTGGCCCGACTCACTATGCAGGGCACACACTTGATGCTCTGATCTCCACTGCCCTCCCCCTCTCCATCCCTCTGACCACTCCCCTCTCCTGGAGTGATCACTCCCTCCTTTCCTCCCATCTCTCCCTCTCTACCCCACTGACCAAGCCAACTCCAACTCTGCCACCTACCTTCTCGGTCATCCGACCCATGAAACTTGTGTCAGCTGCCACTTTCTCTCCCCTCCTCCTCGGGCTAACTCACAATGTGACACCATCCTTTCCATGCTCTAATCTTCTATCTTTGATTCTCTGGATGTTCTTGCCCCTGTCATGAGGATCCACCTGAAGTCCAAATCCAAGTTCAACTCCTGGTTTGATTCTGACCTGGCCACCCTGAAACGCCAGTGTAGGGTGGCTGAGAGGAAATGACAGGGTTCTTGTACATCCTCTGACAAACTGGCCTGACACCTGCTCCAAAGGCTTTACCGGCTCCTGATCCGAACTAAGAAAAGAAACCACATCCATGCCTGCATCTCTGCGGCCTCCAACAACTCTGCCAAACTCTTTAAAATCTGCAAGGAGCTGGCCAACCCTGCTGCAGTCTCTACCTCTCCTGTCGCCTCCCACACCATTTGCACGGCCCTTGCCTCTCACTTCATCTCAAAAACCCAGGCCATACTCTTTCCTCTACCTCTGGCCCTCCTCCATCTCCCCCTACCACTTTCTCTTCCCAGTGGAGTAACACAAGCTCTGGGGGCCCCCCTGCATGCCATGCTGAGGTGGCCCCCCCAACTCGGCAACAAATCACAAGTCGCGCCACACTCTGGGCCGCCCTAGATTACCATGCTTGCGCAATACGCACACACGTGTTGCTGAAGGGGTAGGCCACACACTGCACTAGGAGAAAGACATAAATATGTGTTTTAATGCAATATACAGCACACTTTTTTGAGAAAAAATGACTAAAAAGCCACAGTGTTTGCTATTGTTGTGTAGGGTAACAGCAATCCAAAACATGCAAGTCACCAACAGTGCACTGTAACGCTCACCCGATTCTCGCAGAGGCGCCGGTCTTGACTGGGCGACTACCGTATCTTCAAAGGTGATGTGTAGCACCCGGTTGGCTCTTTGGGCTGGACCTCTGTGCACTGTATGCCTGACTTCAAGAGTAAGATGTCTGCAGATAGAAAATATGGGATTAATGAACTGGGGTTATTGGGGTGTCCCTATCTCTTTCCTTTTCTCCTCTCCTGTAGACCCCCATAGGTTAATGCTCTCACCTTAGGTAAGTGAATGCCGAGCTCTCCATCTGCCTCGGGGCAGGGTGCTGTAACCAGTTTCTTCACTGGATAGGTAGCGCAGGCCTCTTGACTTCAGAGGACTGCTGTCCGTCGTTTACTGCACGAACGGTAAGTTTCGAGTAATTCTATTGTCTTTAAAGTCTTTAGTAATGATGTCTCTTGTTTTGCAGGGTTCCGGCGATGGCGGATGACGGGCTGAAGTGAGTTGAAGATGGAGCCCGTGTGATGAATAGAAGCGCCTGGAAGCACGTAAGTAAGCGCTTGTTGCCTGCTTCACGATGCGCTCTAACTGTCTTTTTATTTTGCAGGTACAGGTTCGGAGCGGCTGCAGGGTGCCGGAATACCCACTGGGTTAGATGTGGAAAGGAGTAATGGCACGTGAGTATTAAAGTTCCCCAATGTCTTTAAACGCACCTTGTTTTGTCTTTCAGATGCGGGATGCAGCGCCGAAGGCCTCCGGAGCGTGCGAAGAGTTGGTAAGATTTTGTCTTTCAGATGTCAGAATGCAGTGTGAAGACCTCCGGAGCGCACGAAGAGTAGGTAAGCCTTTGTCTTTCAGATGCCGGAATGCTAACCTGTTCTTTCTTGTCTTTATAGGTGTTGCTGAAGACTGGATTCAGGATGGAAAGCCTTTTTCCTTAGGCCCAGGATCCGATGCAGAAGACACGATGAGCGTTCTGCTGCAGAGGATGCAGAATAACGCAAAGCAAGATTCATCCACCGGGTGTGGTTTAAATAGAATCCTGTAGTGCTTAGGTGTCTCCTTCCACAGCCACGCCTAGGTAAGAAAAGAGTTTCTGCTTTCCAGAAGAGTTCCAGTGTTCTGAATCCAGGGAGTGGCTCCTGCCCCACCCAACAGGAAAAGTAGTTCCAAACAGAAGAGGATCAGAGGCTCAACTGGCAGGCAAGTAAGCAGCATGGTCTGCTGCAGGTAAGTCCACCCAAGCATTATGAGCCCGGCGCTTCCAGCGCTGGGACTGGGCATATTTATGAGCCTGGTGCCACTGGCGCCAGGACTGGGTCCAAAAGGTCCCAATTGGGACTGGTTGGCACTCGGAACCTGGGTTATGGATCTGCTTCCAAGGGAGTTGGGAAAACCCTGACCTTTTGGAAGCAGAGATCATGACAGTACCCCCCCTCAAGGCCCCTCCCAAACCGGGCTTCTCCGGGGGTTTTGGCTTGTCAGGAAATGTTCGGTGAAATCTTTTGATTAGGCGAGGAGCGTGGACATATTCAGCAGGTTCCCAGGATCTCTCTTGGGGGCCGTAGCCTTTCCAGTCAATTAGGTAAAATAGTTTAGATTTGGAGATCTTGGAGTCCAGAATGCTTTTGACTTCAAACTCGAGTTCTCCATCAACTAGGATGGGTTTTGGAGATTTAGTTAGTCGGGTTTGAGGTTGCACGGGTTTTAATAGAGAGACGTGGAAGACCGGATGTATCTTCATGTGCGGGGGCAAGTCCAACTTGACCGCTACTGCGTTTACTATGGTAGTGATGGAATAGGGACCAAGGTATCTTGGGTTGAATGTGCGTGGCCCTTTTAGAGGTAGATATTTGGTGGATAACCAGACTTGATCCCCTACTTGATATTGAGGGGCTTCCTTCCGATGTTGATCTGCTCCTTTCTTGTATTGTTCTTTAGCCCTTTGAAGGTGAGAAACAGCTTCCTTAAAGGCTTGGGTGATTGTAGAATGCAGGTAGTCTACTGCTGGTGTTTCAAGATCTTGGAGGGGATCCAACTCCGAGGTTCGAGGGTGACTGCCGTACAAAAGAAAAAACGGTGTTTTCCCAGTTCCCGAATGGACAGAGTTATTGTAGGCATATTCGGCTATCCAAAGGATGTCTTTCCAAGTTTTTTCAGTTTGTTGCAGCATGCAGCGTAAATACTGTTCCAGAGTTTGATTGGTCCTCTCAGTTTGTCCGTCGGTCTGAGGGTGGTGACTGGTCGATAGTCTCACATCAATTTGAGCCGACCGACAGCAACTTCGCCAAAAATGATAAATAAATTGACTACCTCGATCCGAAATTAGAACCGAAGGAAAACCGTGTAGTCGGACGATGTTTTCGAGAAATTCTCGGGCCAGAGTTGCTGCTGTTGGCAAGCCTTTGAGCGGAATGAAATGCGCCATCTTGGAGAATAAGTCCACGATTACTAGAATCGTATTGTATCCGGAGCATGGAGGTAGATCGGTGATGAAGTCCATAGAAAGCGTATGCCAAGGGCGAGGTGGGATGTCAATAGGGCGTAAGAGGCCTGCTGGTCTTTCCTTTTGACTCTTGTTTTGGGCGCATACTCCACAGGACATTATAAAGTCTCTGACATCTTTTTTCCAAGACGGCCACCAGAAGTAGCGCTTGATCTTTTCTGAGATCTTGGCCATACCGGGATGACCTTCCATTAAAGAATCGTGATAACAAGAGATTACTTTTTTCTGTAAATCTGTGCTGGGTAGGTATAATCGTTCTTGGAAATACAATAAGTTGTCCTTTACGGCAAAGTCCTCTTTCCCTGCAGATGCCAATTCTGTATGTCTGCTGGAGTTACAAGTTGCCTGGCTTTATCCTTAACTTCCTCTATGGATTCTGTGGCGATTACACCCAGAATTCTTTGTTCGGGAATGATTGGTACAGGTTTAGGGTTGATCAAGTGTTCTTCCACTCCCATCCGAGAAAGGGCATCAGCTTTACCGTTCTTTGTACCAGGTCGATAGGTAATTATGAAGTCAAACTCGGCAAAGAATAATGCCCAACGGAGTTGTCTAGAGGATTGGGCTTTTGCGGTTTTCAAATATTGCAGGTTTCGGTGATCCGTAATCACAGTAACGGTGTGTCGGGCCCCCAGCAGATAATGCCGCCAAGCCTTAAAGGCAGACTTGATAGCCAGAAGTTCCTTGTCAGTAATCGTGTAATTGATTTCAGGAGGCGAGAATTTGCGGGACCAAAATGCCACGGGATGCAACTGATTGGTTACCGGGTCCTTTTGTGATAGAACTGCCCCCATGGCAAGGCTTGAAGCATCAGTTTCCACGATGTAGGGGAGTTCGGGGCAAGGGTGTTTTAAGATTGGTGCAGAGATAAATTTAGTCTTCAAATCCTGGAAAGCTTGTTCCGCCTCGGTAGACCATTTAAAACGTTTGTTTTTCTTTAACAAGGCAGTGATGGGCTGGACTATTCGAGAGAATTCGGGGATAAACCTGCGGTAAAAGTTAGCGAAGCCTAACATGCTTTGCACACCTTTTACGGAGGATGGTGATGGCCATTTGAGAACTGCATCGACCTTCTTTGAATCCATACGTACTCCGCCAGGTGATAATATGAATCCCAAGAATTCAACTTCAGTCACGTTGAAAACACATTTTTCCAACTTAGCGAAAAGTTTGTGTTGACGCAATCTTTCGAGGACCATTTTCACGTGTTTCCGATGTTCAGATTCCGATGAAGAATAAACGAGGATGTCGTCAATGTAAACAACAACACACACATCTATGAGCTCTCTGAGGACATTGTTCATAAAATATTGAAAGGCGGCCGGGGCATTGCAAAGTCCGAAGGGCATGACCTGATATTCAAATAGCCCATACTTGGTGCGGAAGGCCGTCTTCCATTCATCGCCCTCTTTTACTCGTACCAAGTGGTAAGCTCATCTAAGATCCAGCTTTGTATATATGCATGCTTTTCTGACTTGGTCCAGGAGTTCAGGGATCAAAGGTAACGGATATCTATTCTTAACGGTGATCTGGTTCAGGGAGCGATAATCGATACAAGTTCTAAGGTCTCCTTCCTTTTTTGGAACGAAGAACAAAGCTGAAGAAGCAGGGGACTTGGAAGGACGAATAAACCCATTCGCCAGGTATTGATCCAGATATTGTCAAAGGTGAAGGTTCTCAGGCTCGGTGAGGGCATAAATTCTACTACAAGGAGGAGTAGATCCAGGTATCAGGTCTATCTGGCAGTCATAAGACCTATGAGGAGGTAGAGAGTTAGCCTGATCCTTCTGGAAAACATCTTGGTATTCTAGGTATTCGGGAGGTAACTGGGGAGTCTCTGAAGAAATTGCTGCCAGTGCAACACCAGGTGGAGGGTGACAAGTAGAGACACATTCTGGAAACTGGACCGTTCTTGCTCGCCAATCGATCAGAGGATTGTGTTTCTCTAACCAAGGTATTCCTAGAATAATCTGAAACTGAGGGGCCTTGATCACATCGAACACGATCTTCTCATGGTGTCCATCTTGACTTACTAGCGTCACTTCTTGAGTGGTATGCGTTACTGGCCCGGAGGCTATCTCCGTACCATCCACTGTAGTAATGACGTCCTTTACAGCCTTGGGACAAAGAGTTAGATTCATCCTCAAAACCATTTCATGATCCACATAATTGCCGATGGCACCGCTGTCGACGTAAGCTTCAATTGCATGTAATCGATCCGGATTATCAGGGCTAATGAGGACCATAGGTATCACGAAATGCGAGGTCACGGAACTGGTTTTCACGCTCGACAAGAGGACCTCTATTCTTGTCGGGCGAGGTCGTTTCCCTGCTCAGAGTTTGTAACTTTGGTAACTGCAGCTCCTACTGCCTTCTTGGCAGGTTTCACCGGACAGTCTCGAAGAAAGTGCCCTGAGTTTCCGCAATATAGGCATTATTGCAACTGTTTTCTCCTTTCCCGCTCCTTTTGTGTTAGAGGACCTTTCAGACCCCCTATTTGCATGGGTTCCCCGGAGTCTACTCCTTTGGAAGGAGTTGGCGGTTTGGAAAATACTCGAGCTTCAAACTTGGAACGGTCGGCCTTCCTGTTCTGCAGTCTATGATCTATTTGAACGACCAAGTCTATATAATCCGAACAGTCTTGTGGGGGATTCACTACTTGGGCTAAAACGTCTTTGAGCTCTCCACGTAGACCTCTATAAAACAGCGTAATCCTTTTGTCTTCAGGCCATTGAGTTTCCACTATTAGTCTATTGAAAGATGCAATATAAGCCAAAAGGTCTTGATTACCCTGTCGCAACGAAAGAAGCTCATTGTCCAAGGCCTGCCCCTGTGAATGTCTTGCGAACAGTTTTTCCATACTAAGCTGAAAGGCTTGAAAATCATGGAGAACCGGATCATCTTGATTAACTAGAGGGATCGACCAGTCTGCCGCATTGCCACTAAGGTACGAAAGTACAAAAGCTACTTTAGCCTGATCAGTTGGAAAGGCTGCTGGCCGGCATAAGAAGTGCAACCGGCACTGATTGATAAATACTGCAAACCTCTTTGGGTCACCAGAAAATCGTTCGGGCGGAGCCAGAGGTACATTCCCAGGTAGGTTGATCTGCACTGGATTCATAGAGGATGTTGAAGGAAGATTTGCCCCTGATGCGGGTAACGGGGTCTGTCCGGCTTGTGACTGTAGCAATTGTCTAGCAAGACCGTCTGTTCTCTCCTTGGAAATAATTAGTTCCCTTCTTAGAGCATTCATTTCCTGACGAGTTGCATGCACTTCTGCCCTTAGTTCCCCAAGTAACCGGGCTAGGTGGTCAGTATCCAAGGTTTCCATAGCGCCTGGGCGAGAGTTTTGCAGTAGGCTTTGCGTTCTGTAACGCTCACCTGATTCTCGCAGAGGCGCCGGTCTTGACTGGGCGACTACCATATCTTCAAAGGTGATGTGTAGCACCCGGTTGGCTCTTTGGGCTGGACCTCTGTGCACTGTATGCCTGACTTCAAGAGTAAGATGTCTGCAGATAGAAAATATGGGATTAATGAACTGGGGTTATTGGGGTGCCCCTATCTCTTTCCTTTTCTCCTCTCCTGTAGACCCCCATAGGTTAATGCTCTCACCTTAGGTAAGTGAATGCCGAACTCTCCATCTGCCTCGGGGCAGGGTGCTGTAACCAGTTTCTTCACTGGATAGGTAGCGCAGGCCTCTTGACTTCAGAGGACTGCTGTCCGTCGTTTACTGCACGAACGGTAAGTTTCGAGTAATTCTATTGTCTTTAAAGTCTTTAGTAATGATGTCTCTTGTTTTGCAGGGTTCCGGCGATGGCGGATGACGGGCTGAAGTGAGTTGAAGATGGAGCCCGTGTGATGAATAGAAGCGCCTGGAAGCACGTAAGTAAGCGCTTGTTGCCTGCTTCACGATGCGCTCTAACTGTCTTTTTATTTTGCAGGTACAGGTTCGGAGCGGCTGCAGGGTGCCGGAATACCCACTGGGTTAGATGTGGAAAGGAGTAATGGCACGTGAGTATTAAAGTTCCCCAATGTCTTTAAACGCACCTTGTTTTGTCTTTCAGATGCGGGATGCAGCGCCGAAGGCCTCCGGAGCGTGCGAAGAGTTGGTAAGATTTTGTCTTTCAGATGCCGGAATGCAGTGTGAAGACCTCCGGAGCGCACGAAGAGTAGGTAAGCCTTTGTCTTTCAGATGCCGGAATGCTAACCTGTTCTTTCTTGTCTTTATAGGTGTTGCTGAAGACTGGATTCAGGATGGAAAGCCTTTTTCCTTAGGACCAGGATCCGATGCAGAAGACACGATGAGCGTTCTGCTGCAGAGGATGCAGAATAACGCAAAGCAAGATTCATCCACCGGGTGTGGTTTAAATAGCCTCCTGTAGTGCTTAGGTGTCTCCTTCCACAGCCACGCCTAGGTAAGAAAAGAGTTCCTGCTTTCCAGAAGAGTTCCAGTGTTCTGAATCTAGGGAGTGGCTCCTGCCCCACCCAACAGGAAAAGTAGTTCCAAACAGAAGAGGATCAGAGGCTCAACTGGCAGGCAAGTAAGCAGCATGGTCTGCTGCAGGTAAGTCCACCCAAGCATTATGAGCCCGGCGCTTCCAGCGCTGGGACTGGGCATATTTATGAGCCTGGTGCCACTGGCGCCAGGACTGGGTCCAAAAGGTCCCAATTGGGACTGGTTGGCACTCGGAACCTGGGTTATGGATCTGCTTCCAAGGGAGTTGGGAAAACCCTGACCTTTTGGAAGCAGAGATCATGACATGCACATGAACATTAATGCTTTGCTATTAAAAATTCCATGCCACAATAAAAACATGTCCAGCTGGCTGCACAATGTAGACCAGTGTAGAGACATAATAACATTACAGTAACATTAAAACATACCTAGACTGGTTGCACTAAAATGCCAGTTGAAGTAATAAGACTCATCAAGAGAGCACACATTCAAGCCTGCGTCTTTACGGCTTCTAACAACACAGCCAAACTCTTTAAAATCTGCAAGGATCTGGTCAATCCTGTTGCAGTTTCTACCTCTCCTGTTCCCTCAACAGGCCCTCTGTCCGGCTTTGGCCTCTCGCTTCTCCGCTAAAACTCAGGATATCCTGTCCACTATCTCCTCTTCCTCTCCCTCTTCCACTCTCGCCCCCCTTTGCCCATCTCTCCTTCTCCTCCTCCTTTCTCCTCTTTCTATCTAACACCTGACAAAGTCCATCTATGGAAGTGTCGTCGAAACAGGTGCTCGCTTGCTCCTCCAGAACCATCGAGGACCACATTGACACGTTCCAGCCTTGCCGATTTTTGTAATAATTCTTTTGCCACTGGAACTTTCCCCTCTCCCAAATTCTTGGAAAAGCTGGCCAACTGTCAGCTTACACTCCACACTGAATCTCTTGGTTGTCTCCATAACCATCAGTCTGGTTTAAGAGCTGCCAGAGGCACGGACATTGCTCTCCTGAACACCTGTGAAGATCCGATCTCTAACCTTGATTCCAGCATTCCTTCTGTCCTCAACATCCTGGAACTTTCCTCTGCTTTCGACCACGCCATCCTGATCAATTGACTCTGTGAGAACCTGGGCATCATAGATCAGACCCTGGAGTGGCTAACCTCCTTCTTCTTGGACCGCCCCTCCCAGGTCCAACTTTGACCCTTTCACTCCGCCACCTCTCTCTACATGTGGCGTTCTACAGGGCTCTATCCTCTCACCCTGGCTTTTCAACCTCTACTTGGCCCCTTTGACCCACCCGATCTCTACCTTCTCCTCTAACTTACAGTGTTATGCGGATGACACTCAGCTTTCCTTCAGGCTCCCCTCAACCTACTCTCCTCTCTCGCTTATTCCTGGTGTGATCTTCAACTCCACTCTCTCTTTGTCTCCTCACATCTCGGACGTCGCCAAGAAATCCCACTACCAACTGCACTGCCTCAAAGGGACTCTTCAATTTCTCACTTTCCCCCAGAAGCTCACTATCTCCAGAGCTCTGGTTCTCTCTAGGCTGGACTACTGCAACAGCCACTTTCTCAATCTGCCTTCCTCTACTGTCCAGCCTCTGCAACTAATCCAGTACAGGACTGCGAGAATTATCCTTGGCCTCAAGCCCAGGGACTGTATCTCTCCGGCCATGAAATCTCTCCACTGGCTCTCGGTGGCTGCAGTGATCAAGTTCAAGACCCTTTTCATTGTCCATAAGGCTTTCTGGGGCTGGTATCTGCACTACATCCAATGCTATATTCCAAAATACCTACCTTCTCGAGCCCTAGGGGTTAGGTACTTCTCCAGGCAGAGAGTGGAGGGAGGTAGATCCTTCTCCCCTGCAGGCGCCTCCCTCTGAAATGGCCTCCCTGACCCTCCCAAACTTGAGCCGGACCACCTGAAGTTCCGGAAGCAGCTCAAAACTTTCCTCTTCTAATTTGCTTTCTCTCTTTCCCTCCCCTGCTGACCTACCTGTCCACTGTACCAACTGGTTGCTTGGCTACCCTTTGTCTCACTGAGTCCAGGCTCTTTCTTAATAATAATAATAATAATAATAATAATAATAATAATAATAATAAGGCATTTTTTTTATATAGCGCTACAAACCCTCAGGTATCTGAGCGCTGCTTATCCACGGTGTGTGGTGCTCATTTATCGACCTCGGAAGGATGAAACGCTGAGTTTGGCGCTGCCGGGATTCGAACCTGCGTTTGCAGGCTCTGCACTGATGGCAAGCGAGCGCTCTACTCGCTGTGCCACTTGCACTGCCTCCAGGCCTACCATGCATTTAGGGGCTGTAACTGTAACCCTACAGTCCCTTGTTCTCCTTGCACTACCCAGAGCCGTGCTGCCCTGGCGGCGCTTACTCAGAGCATTGCTGTCCTGTTTACCCCTCCCCTCTCCCTTGCACTTCCCCCCTCCCTTTCCCCTTGCACTTCTCGTTCTCGCATGTGCACGATCTGAATGACACAAGGCTTAGTAAGATCATTTGTCTTGTCCTCCCTCAGTTTTCCTCCTCAGTTTTCCTTCTCTTGTCTTGTCGTGTCTAAAAACACTTGTGTACAGGTGCGTTATATATGACTTATCATATCATAACATATAATTTTATCACAGATGCCCAGAAAAATATACAGTGCCGCAGTAAGAAACGGCTAGACTGGCAGAACCCAAATGCCAGTCTAGCCAGGTAATTACACTTAGCAGGACTGCTTTATCAGAAATGCCCAGTTAAAAAAAGTCATAGCAAACTGAGGAATGACAAGACTGGCTGCACCAAAATGCCTCTCTAGCCACTAATGCCACATATCATGCCTGCTTAGCATGGACATGGATGACCATTATGATTTATTGCACAACCCCACCCCCTCACACATCCCTTCTCCCTCCCATCCCCTACCCTAACCTCCAAAATCAGCTCAATGGCTCAGAATTACCTCCACGTCCCTCTTTCTTGTCCCAGTGCTTACTTATGAGGCTCCCTGCCTCACTGGTAAGTACTGGAGGAAGAGTGGGACTAGGAGTAATGAAGATTACAGGTAGCTAAGTCAGGCATTACCTTCATGTACCTCTACCTTATCCCAGTACTTGTGTATGAGGCATAGCGCCTCATACACAAGTACTGCCTCATACACAAGTACTGGGATGAGGAAGAATAGGGATAGGTGTAAAGAAGATTACCAATAATTAATCAAGGCATTAAACACAAGTAGTGGTGCAACACCATTGAGCTGACTGGGCTTCAGCACCCCCCCCCCCACTGAAATTGTGGGCTATGTTGACTTGACCTGGCTGACCTTCAGAGCAGTTGCTGGCAGAATAGAAGACAGATGTTAAACGGCACCTGGGTTTTGCCATTAAGAAGGGCCCAGCCCAGCAATTACTAATGTACATCATTTCACTGTTTTACCTGCATTCAAATGCCACATTTTTTAAGCAATTGAAATTGTGATGTGGGTTTAGTATTTGCATGCCAGGGGAGTGATTGGAAGGGTAGAGCGGAAACAGGAGACCAGTCATTCTCACAGCAGCCCATAGGTGGGTGCTTTCAGACATAAAGGAGAGAGTTAACTGCTTGTAACATTGAGGCTGCACTAGAATAGTCTCATTAAAATGCGTAAAGTAGTTAGATGCCCCCACACAAATAAGTTTGCACCTCCCCACCACACATGAAGTTAGCACTCTCCCAACATTTGAAAAGTTAGCCCCCCTGAAATGTAGGTTTTGTTGCGCTCCTAAACACAAGCACACACACCATTAACCATATATACACACACACACCCAGCCATCCATATATTTAAGTGTGCACCCTTTCACCATATAGGCACACCCAGGCAGCCACCTGTACATTTAAGTGTGCAACCTTTCACCACACAGGCACACACACACAGAGGCACCTATCCATACATTTAAGTGTGCACCCTTTCACCATACAGGCACACCCAGGCAGCCACCCACACAGTGTGCATCCTTTCACCATACATGCACACCCAGCCACCCATACATTTGTGTGCACCCTTTCACCATACCCTCACACAGAAAGTCACCTATACATTTAAGTGTGTACACTTTCACCATACAGGCACACCCAGGCAGCCACCAATACATTTCAGTGTGCATCCTTTCACCGTACACACACACATGCATACCCAGCCACCCATACATTTGTGTGCACTCTTTCACCATACACTCACACACGCACACGTCATGGGTTGAGGGGAGCCATAATACTTCAAAAATACATTGGGCCTCATTAGGACCCTGGCGGTGACGGTATGAACGGTGCCGGTAAGGCACCGGCACCGTTTATATTGTCCCGCCACATTACGAGTTCCGCTCGTGGGTTCCTGACAGCCCGCCAGGTCTTACCTGGTGGGCTGTGCGGCACCCGCGAGCATAACTTATAATTGCGCCGACACCGTTATCAACGGTGCTGGCGCAACCATGCTCCCCACCGCCATTCTGCCCTATTGGATCGGGAGCCCGGCAATACCGCCACCCGCGAATGGGCAATTACTGGCCCATTCATCTTGTAATGGGCCAGTTATTGCCCAATCGCGGGAGGCGGTGCCAGTAGCGAGCATGGCAGTAGCTGTGCCTTCCATACAGGCACGGCTACCGCCATGCTCGTAATGAGGCCTATTGTTTCTTTTTGAAATCACTCTGACTTCATAAAGAAATTATTTCCGTTAAGGACTGAACCATAATGGAAATAATTTCTTTATGAAGGGAGAGTGACTTCAAAAATAAACTATTTATTTTTGAAGTCATAGGGCTTCCCCCACCCCATGACATGGAGGCCTCCAGCCTAGGGTCTTCATGTCATGGGGTGGGGGTAGCCACCAGACTTTATGTATTCACTCTGCCTTAATAAAGAAATTATTTCTGTTACAGAAATCATTTCTTTAGAAATGCAGAGTAAATCCAAAAAAAAAGAAAATGTAAAAAAAAAAATAATAATTATAATAATTTTTTACTCCAAGTGGGGCCCCTTCCAGAACATGTGGTTGCAGGGTCCCCCGCACCGTGGAGGGTGCGGGGGCCCCTGTTACGCCAGTGATTCTTCCTTTCCTCTCTTCTCCTCAGACAAGGTTACCAGACAAGTCCGATCTATGAAATTCACGTCAAAATAGGTTCTATCCTGTACATCCAAAACCATCAAGGACAACATTGATGCCCTTGCTCCTGTTCTGGCCAATTTCTGTAACCATTTCTGTAACCACTCCTTCACCTCTGGAGCCTCCCCTCCCCTCTGAAGCATTCTCTTGTGCACCCTCTTCTCAAGAAACCCTAATCCCTTCCTGGGCAAACTCCTGGAAAAACTGGCTATCTCCTTGACACTCAGCTCGTTTTCAGGCTTCCCTATGCCACCTCTTCTCCTTCTCTCATTGCAGACTGTTTGCTATCCAGGAGAGATGTGCCGCCAATGATCTCTGCCATAATGCCAGTAAGACGGAGATTCTCCTCATCGGCACACCTACACCCTCCTTTCCCGTCTCTCTCTCTGGCCGGCCTCCCTTGGCCCTCTTCCTGCCCCTACCTGCGAGCCAGAGAAACTCAGGGTCCCCTTCGACTGTGCACTCTCCTTTTCTCCTCACATCTCTGATGTCTCTAAGAAGTCTTAGTATCAACTGCACCTCCTCAGAGGTATTCTTCCTTTCCTCTCCTGCCCCAGAAGCTCACTGACTCTCAAGCCCTGGTTCTCTCTAGGCTGGATTACTGCACCAGCCTCTTCCTAAATCTGCCTGCCTCTACTCTACGCCCTCTGCAACTTATCAAGAACAGGACTGGAAGACCTGTCCTTGGCCTCAAGCCCTGGGATCGTATCTCTACAGCCCTGAAAACTCTTCATTGGCTCCCAGTGGCTGCAAGACTTAAATTGAAAACCCTTTGCGTTGTCCAAAAGGCTTTCTGTGGCCTGGGTCCACACTACCTTCAACTCTCCCCCCGTAAATACCTTCCTTCTCGAGCTCTTTGCTCCTCCACCTCCATCTCTCTCAGGGTCAGTTGCTTTTCCAAGCAGCAACGAGTTGGTGGTAGATCTCTTTCCTTGGCTGGGGCCTCACTCTGGAACAGACTTCCATCTCAGGTTCCAGAAGCACCTCAAGACCTTCCTTTTTGCTTCTGCCTTTGCTCTTCCTCTCCCCTGCTGATCTGCTCTACTTGGCACCGAGCTCCTGGTTACCCTGTTTGTCGGGCCCAGGTCCCTGCCCACCGAGCCACACACCTGCACTGCTTCCAGGCAACCCTGTGCTTGGGTCTGTATCTGTTACCCTACAGTCCGCCTACTTGCACTTATCAGACACCCCTGTCTGCACCTTTACCTCACACTTTGCTGCACTACCAATTGTGTTGTTATGTCCCTTGCTCATCTCTTTCCACTTCTCCCCTCTCCCTTGCACATTCCCCCTTCCCTCTCCCCATGCTCTTGCGCTTTCTCAATGTTACTGGGCCTAGTAAGATTGTGGTTTTGTCCTCCCTTGTTTTCCCCACCCTTGCTTCGTTGAAATCTGAAACACTTGTGTATGAGCGCGATACAGATAAAATATCATATCATAGCTAGGTAAGGTACATGGTTTAATCAATACCCCCGATACTTAGGGGACGATGTGTGGGCGGCATTTAATGGATACTAACAGGCCGATTCATGGAATAATTAGCGCGGCGCAAGTGGGCAAAAACGTGCGAATCGCAGTGGAATAGCGAAAATCGCAGTGCAAGTGCGAAAATCGCACGAAAAGCAGCGCACGTCGATTCATGGAAGTCCGTGCGCGAGAAAACCAGCGGATGTGCGATAAAAAGTGCGCCGCGCACGTTGGCGCACAGGCCATCTAACAGCGTGCGCCAGGTCACAGCGAAAATCGCACAGGCCACAGCGAAATTCGCACATAGCGCGGCGCACGCAACAAAAGTAGGCGGAACTCTGGCGTAACACTCGGAATGGGGAACAACTTGCAAAAACGTGGGCGTCACGGGGGAAGTACTGGGAACAAGTGCGCGGAACGCCCACACGCTCGTCTACAACACGTATTCATGGAATAGAATAGGGCAAAAAAGCGCACGCTCAAACCAGCGCACAGGCACAAACACGACCGCCACAAGAAAGCAGGCGGTAGCGTCTCTGCGGCCGTAAGAAATGTGCGCCAAAAGGTGCGCCAACAAATAGCACCCATATACTGCCATGATGAATGTCCTATACTGTGGCCCTCCAGGACAAATGACGTGCAAAGGGGTACCCACAAACACGGACACGCTGACAAAAAATACGTGTGCGTGTATACTGGGGTGCGCGGGAAGTCTCACACGCGATTTGGCCGGGTAGGTGTATTTCAGGGGTGCGCGGGAAGTTCCACACGCGATTCCATCAGGGTACGTGTATTTCAGGGGTGCGCGGGAAGTCCCACACGTGATTCCATCAGGGTACGTTTATTTCAGGGGTGCGCGGGAAGTCCCACACGCGATTACAGCAGGGCGCGTGTATTTCAGGGGTGCGCGGGAAGTTCCACACGCGATTCCATCAGGGTACGTGTATTTCAGGGGTGCGCGGGAAGTCCCACACGCGATTCCATCAGGGTACGTGTATTTCAGGGGTGCGCGGGAAGTCCCACACGCGATTACAGCAGGGCGCGTGTATTTCAGGGGTGCACGGGAAGTTCCACACGCGAATAGCCTGGGCGCGTGTATTTCAGGGGTGCACGGGAAGTTCCACACGCGACTAGCCTGGGCTCGTGTATTTCAGGGGTGCGTGGGAAGTTCCACACGCGAATAGCCTGGGCGCGTGTATTTCAGGGGTGCGCGGGAAGTTCCACACGCGATTACAGCAGGGTACGTGTATTTCAGGGGTGCGCGGGAAGTTCCACACGCGAATAGCCTGGGCGCGTGTATTTCAGGGGTGCGCGGGAAGTTCCACACGCGAATAGCCTGGGCGCGTGCATTTCAGGGGTGCGCGGGAAGTCCCACACGCGATTACAGCAGGGTACGTGTATTTCAGGGGTGCGCGGGAAGTTCCACACGCGAATAGCCTGGGCGCGTGTATTTCAGGGGTGCGCGGGAAGTTCCACACGCGAATAGCCTGGGCGCGTGTATTTCAGGGGTGCGCGGGAAGTTCCACACGCGAATAGCTTGTGCGTGTGTATTTCAGGGGTGCGCGGGAAGTTCCACACGCGAATAGCCTGGGCGCGTGTATTTCAGGGGTGCGCGGGAAGTTTAACACGCGATTTCAGCAGGGTACGTGTATTTCAGTGGTGCGCGGGAATTTCCACACGCGAATAGCCTGGGCGCGTGTATTTCAGGGGTGCGCGGGAATTATCACACGCGATTTGCCTTGGTACGTGTATTACAGGGGTGCGTGGGAAGTTACACACGCGATTAGGCTGGGTGGGTCCTCACAGGTGTTCCCTGTACACCCTCCACGGCCCCTGCAGGCAGCCCACAAAACAGGGGACTACCCTGCACACCTGCTCATGTCTCCCACCACCCCCACCCCCCACCATCCAGGGGCACCCTCCACCAGGCCCCCACTCATGTCTCCCACCACCCCCACCCCCCAGCAGTGCAGGGGCAGCCTCCAACAGGCCCCCACTCATGTCTCCCACCCCCCCAGTCACCAGGGGCACCCTCCACCAGGCCCCCACTCATGTCTCCCACCACCCCCACCCCCCCAGTCACCAGGGGCACCCTCCACCAGGCCCCCACTCATGTCTCCCACCACCCCCACCCCCCTGCCACCATGGGCACCCTCCACCAGGCCCCCACTCATGTCTCCCACCGCCACCACCCCCCAGCAGTGCAGGGGCAGCCCCCACCAGGCCCCCACTCATGTCTCCCACCACCCCCACCCCCCCAGTCACCAGGGGCACCCTCCACCAGGCCCCCACTCATGTCTCCCACCACCCCCACCCCCCAGCAGTGCAGGGGCACCCTCCACCAGGCCCCCACTCATGTCTCCCACCACCCCCACCCCCCTGCCACCATGGGCACCCTCCACCAGGCCCCCACTCATGTCTCCCACCACCACCACCCCCCAGCAGTGCAGGGGCAGCCCCCACCAGGCCCCCACTCATGTCTCCCACCACCCCCACCCCCCCAGTCACCAGGGGCACCCTCCACCAGGCCCCCACTCATGTCTCCCACCACCCCCACCCCCCACCATCCAGGGGCAGCCTCCACCAGGCCCCCACTCATGTCTCCCACCACCCCCACCCCCCTGCCACCATGGGCACCCTCCACCAGGCCCCCACTCATGTCTCCCACCACCCCCACCCCCCAGCAGTGCAGGGGCAGCCCCCACCAGGCCCCCACTCATGTCTCCCACCACCCCCACCCCCCTGCCACCATGGGCACCCTCCACCAGGCCCCCACTCATGTCTCCCACCACCACCACCCCGCAGCAGTGCAGGGGCAGCCCCCACCAGGCCCCCACTCATGTCTCCCACCACCCCCACCCCCCCAGTCACCAGGGGCACCCTCCACCAGGCCCCCACTCATGTCTCCCACCCCCCAGCAGTGCAGGGGCACCCTCCACCAGGCCCCCACTCATGTCTCCCACCACCCCCACCCCCCAGCAGTGCAGGGGCACCCTCCACCAGGCCCCCACTCATGTCTCCCACCACCCCCACCCCCCTGCCACCATGGGCACCCTCCACCAGGCCCCCACTCATGTCTCCCACCACCCCCACCCCCCCAGTCACCAGGGGCACCCTCCACCAGGCCCCCACTCATGTCTCCCACCACCCCCACCCCCCCAGTCACCAGGGGCACCCTCCACCAGGCCCCCACTCATGTCTCCCACCACCCCCACCCCCCGGCAGTGCAGGGGCACCCTCCACCAGGCCCCCACTCATGTCTCCCACCACCCCCACCCCCCTGCCAGCATGGGCACCCTCCACCAGGCCCCCACTCATGTCTCCCACCACCACCACCCCCCAGCAGTGCAGGGGCAGCCCCCACCAGGCCCCCACTCATGTCTCCCACCACCCCCACCCCCCCAGTCACCAGGGGCACCCTCCACCAGGCCCCCACTCATGTCTCCCACCACCCCCACCCCCCCAGTCACCAGGGGCACCCTCCACCAGGCCCCCACTCATGTCTCCCACCACCTTCACCCCCCAGCAGTGCAGGGGCACCCTCCACCAGGCCCCCACTCATGTCTCCCACCACCCCCACCCCCCAGCAGTGCAGGGGCAGCCCCCACCAGGCCCCCACTCATGTCTCCCACCACCCCCACCCCCCTGCCACCATGGGCACCCTCCACCAGGCCCCCACTCATGTCTCCCACCACCACCACCCCCCAGCAGTGCAGGGGCAGCCCCCACCAGGCCCCCACTCAGGTCTCCCACCACCCCCACCCCCCGGTCACCAGGGGCACCCTCCACCAGGCCCCCACTCATGTCTCCCACCACCCCCACCCCCCAGCAGTGCAGGGGCACCCTCCACCAGGCCCCCACTCATGTCTCCCACCACCCCCACCCCCCCAGTCACCAGGGGCACCCTCCACCAGGCCCCCACTCATGTCTCCCACCACCCCCACCCCCCAGCAGTGCAGGGGCACCCTCCACCAGGCCCCCACTCATGTCTCCCACCACCCCCACCCCCCTGCCACCATGGGCACCCTCCACCAGGCCCCCACTCATGTCTCCCACCACCACCACCCCCCAGCAGTGCAGGGGCAGCCCCCACCAGGCCCCCACTCATGTCTCCCACCACCCCCACCCCCCCAGTCACCAGGGGCACCCTCCAACAGGCCCCCACTCATGTCTCCCACCACCCCCACCCCCCACCATCCAGGGGCAGCCTCCACCAGGCCCCCACTCATGTCTCCCACCACCCCCACCCCCCTGCCACCATGGGCACCCTCCACCAGGCCCCCACTCATGTCTCCCACCACCCCCACCCCCCAGCAGTGCAGGGGCAGCCCCCACCAGGCACCCACTCATGTCTCCCACCACCCCCACCCCCCTGCCACCATGGGCACCCTCCACCAGGCCCCCACTCATGTCTCCCACCACCCCCACCCCCCTGCCACCATGGGCACCCTCCACCAGGCCCCCACTCATGTCTCCCACCACCCCCACCCCCCCAGTCACCAGGGGCACCCTCCACCAGGCCCCCACACATGTCTCCCACCACCCCCACCCCCCTGCCACCATGGGCACCCTCCACCAGGCCCCCACTCATGTCTCCCACCACCCCCACCCCCCCAGTCACCAGGGGCACCCTCCACCAGGCCCCCACTCATGTCTCCCACCACCCCCACCCCCCCAGTCACCAGGGGCACCCTCCACCAGGCCCCCACTCATGTCTCCCACCACCCCCACCCCCCAGCAGTGCAGGGGCACCCTCCACCAGGCCCCCACTCATGTCTCCCACCACCCCCACCCCCCTGCCACCATGGGCACCCTCCACCAGGCCCCCACTCATGTCTCCCACCACCACCACCCCCCAGCAGTGCAGGGGCAGCCCCCACCAGGCCCCCACTCATGTCTCCCACCACCCCCACCCCCCCAGTCACCAGGGGCACCCTCCACCAGGCCCCCACTCATGTCTCCCACCACCCCCACCCCCCCAGTCACCATGGGCACCCTCCACCAGGCCCCCACTCATGTCTCCCACCACCCCCACCCCCCAGCAGTGCAGGGGCACCCTCCACCAGGCCCCCACTCATGTCTCCCACCACCCCCACCCCCTGCCACCATGGGCACCCTCCACAAGGCCCCCACTCATGTCTCCCACCACCACCACCCCCCAGCAGTGCAGGGGCAGCCCCCACCAGGCCCCCACTCATGTCTCCTACCACCCCCACCCCCCCAGTCACCAGGGGCACCCTCCACCAGGCCCCCACTCATGTCTCCCACCACCCCCACCCCCCACCATCCAGGGGCAGCCTCCACCAGCCCCCACTCATGTCTCCCACCACCCCCACCCCCCTGCCACCATGGGCACCCTCCACCAGGCCCCCACTCATGTCTCCCACCACCCCCACCCCCCAGCAGTGCAGGGGCAGCCCCCACCAGGCCCCCACTCATGTCTCCCACCACCCCCACCCCCCTGCCACCATGGGCACCCTCCACCAGGCCCCCACTCATGTCTCCCACCACCACCACCCCCCAGCAGTGCAGGGGCAGCCCCCACCAGGCCCCCACTCATGTCTCCCACCACCCCCACCCCCCCAGTCACCAGGGGCACCCTCCACCAGGCCCCCACTCATGTCTCCCACCACCCCCACCCCCCAGCAGTGCAGGGGCACCCTCCACCAGGCCCCCACTCATGTCTCCCACCACCCCCACCCCCCTGCCACCATGGGCACCCTCCACCAGGCCCCCACTCATGTCTCCCACCACCCCCACCCCCCCAGTCACCAGGGGCACCCTCCACCAGGCCCCCACTCATGTCTCCCACCACCCCCCCCCCCCAGCAGTGCAGGGGCACCCTCCACCAGGCCCCCACTTATGTCTCCCACCACCCCCACCCCCCTGCCACCATGGGCACCCTCCACCAGGCCCCCACTCATATCTCCCACCACCCCCACCCCCCCAGTCACCAGGGGCACCCTCCACCAGGCCCCCACTCATGTCTCCCACCACCCCCACCCCCCAGTCACCAGGGGCACCCTCCACCAGGCCCCCACTCATGTCTCCCACCACCCCCACCCCCCAGCAGTGCAGGGGCACCCTCCACCAGGCACCCACCCATGTCCCCTATCACCCCCACCCCCCAGCCACCAGGGGCACCCTCCACCAGGCCCCCATCCATGTCTCCCACCCCCCCCACCCCCCCAGTCACCAGGGGCACCCTCCACCAGGCCCCCACTCATGTCTCCCACCACCCCACCCCCCTGCCACCATGGGCACCCTCCACCAGGCCCCCACTCATGTCTCCCACCACCCCCACCCCCCAGTCACCAGGGGCACCCTCCACCAGGCCCCCACACTTGTCCCCCTGCCCCCAGGTCCTGACGATACTCAATCATGGCAGTAATGGGCAGCATACCCAGCACAAACACCCAGGCAAGGATTGCATCCACCCACATAGTGAATGCAATTACATGATACAACCCCAATGGCAAGTATGTAAATGAACACATGTCCGTCACACACACATACACAACGGGTGCAAGTGAATGTCAAAACCCATATCGTGACATGTTGAAACCAATGAGAAAATACCACAAGTGAAAGTTAAAAAAACATGTATTAAAGATGAAAAATAAGTAAACAAATCAAACATACAACAATGGGGATAACTAAATAAATGGTCCATGTCCGAGAACAAATGTAAAAATAAAAAAAACAAAGTAATCCAAAAACAAATGTCGTCCAAAGCAATGTCATGTGTAAGGAAAATAATGAAAAACCATTTCCTCATGGTGAACACAATAATCAATAAAAAAAATGTTTCTTCAAAAAGCATACTATATACACGAATGTTCCAGGGTCCATGAGCCCAACACCATAAATGAAACCTACTACTACCTAATGAAAAAAATATATACAAAAAAGTGGCCATTGTCCGAGCGGTCCAAAAAAATAAAAATAAAGAAAGGAAACCTAACACTAACTAACTAAATAACTATATACAAAGGCAGCGGGCAAGTCCTGCGGCTCACTCGGTGATGTTGCTGGCCAGAGCATCATCGAACTCCATGTCGATGTCCTGGAGGCGGGACTCTGTCCTGGCCCCGAGGTCTCGCATGGATAACCCCATGTTCAGCTCAAACTCCCTGCGAGCTTCCTCGAGGCACTCAGCCCGCCTCAACGCCCGACGCATGGAGAACTCCGCCCTGACCATGGTGAGCCGCTCCTCTTCCGCCCGCTGCCGCTCCGCACCTATCCGCTGGACCAACTGCTCCCACACGGAAGACACCACCATCCCAGGGTTGCCCTGCCCTCCGGCCGATGCCTGCCCCTCTGATCTTGATGGCCCCGAGCCATGATGCCTCCCACGTCGAGCCTGCTGCTGCCTCCGACGCCACTGCCTCTGCCAGCACGACGGCATCCAGGCTGATGGAAACCACCGACGCTGTCGTGCACGTGCCCTGCCCGATGATGCTGTCACATCTTCCATCTGCTGGGGTCCAGTTGCTGTGTTGTCCACCCCTGCTGGACCTTCGACTCCCAACTGTGGCAGGGATGGGATCCCCACCGAGCTGGCTGCATTGGTCGGGGCAGGTCCACAGGGGGCCCTGGTGGCATCTGGGCCGGAAGACGGCAAGGAGAACGACTGGTGTATAGCCTGCACAGAGGAGGAGAGGGCCGCCAGACTGGCCAACACATGCAGCAAACCCCCGAACATGGCCGATCCCAATTGGGCCACGTCGGCACAGTGCACTTCGTGATGACGTGCGTGCTCCTCCCGGGAAGCATGCACGGCATCACGAATCACAGCCGTGCGCATCGCAACCCCAATCAGGACCTTCTCCGCACGGCCAGGGGTTCCCACGTCCGCAGGTGGAAGGGAGTCAGGTGACATGGACATCCCCTCTACCTGCGGACGGGCCTGGGACGGGGCATCCCTGCTGGTGCATGGTGGTGCACTCACAGGGTCAGGGACAGCGACATGCACAGGCCCCTCCACGGTGACCTGTGCTGCCTCCTGCCCCTGGCCCTGGACTGCACCACTTGCACCAGCAGGGATGCCCCCACCAGGCCCCATGTGTGCCCCAGTGGCGGCCTCCTCCTCCTCTGTGCAAACCACCAACCTGGATGGCTCCTCACCGTCTCCCACCGTAGCAGGCCCCTGTGGGGGCTCACCCACCCCTTCCGCTGCAGCCGTGGGGGCATCCCCGCCGCCTTGCTCCACAGCGCCGTCTCCGCCCTCTTCTTCACTAGCCGTTGCGTAGAGGGAGACAAAGAACACAAGCATCAGGGCACTGTACAATGGTCCCCTAGACAGGAAGCAATAGCAGATGAGCACCACTGTCAAAGTACACTTCCATCATGTCCCTCCACAACACATGGGTCAGTCCTGGCAAAACACACACAGTAACAGGCATGGTGCATGCCATGGACATTTCCATGCATGTCCAATGGACTCTTGAAACATTCAATGATATGGAACTCACATGCATCATGGCTCATGCCGATCACATGCACACACTTCACCTCAGTCACATCCATCTGGCCCCAAACACACCAAACACAGCGGATACAAGGGTAATTTGGCTGCTTCACTGAATCTGTGCATTGTCACACACATGTGTCATGCATCCATGGCATGCACAAGTCACAGACACGCAGGTCAGGCACACAGACATGGCTACCATATATGTACCTTGCATCAGCACCCATCCCTCATCCCCACCCATGTCCAGGTACAGAGACTGGCATGCTCTCATGTTCAAAATCTGCATAGGGCTCCCCATGCGGCATTTGAACACATGCAACAACCATGTGGGTCACACATCACTGGTCGCACATGCATTACTATGATGCCCCTGCACACATACATGCATACATGGCCTATGGCACACATACAGGCAAGTATCATAGAACCAGCACACCGCAACATGCCCTGTCTCACACAGTAATGCTTGGACACTTACCGCTCAACTCCAGACGGGCCTCCCTCTCAAGGATCTGGGCGTGGAGCGCTGGGCGTACGCGTTCCAGGACCCTCATCTGGATGGAACTCATGCGGCCCCGGCCCCCCTCCACGAGGCGCCGGGCCTTCACAAGGGTCCTGGACCTCAAGTCCTCCCAGCGCTTCTTGATCTTCAGGACGTTGCGGGTTGCCACCCCCTCCGCGTTGATGGCAACCACACAGTCGGCCCAGATCCTCTCCCATCCTTCCTTGCTGGCGCGGGACGATCCAAAGAGGGCATCATACTGCCCCAGGACATGCTCCACCAGGACACCAACTTCGGTGGCAGTGAAGCTGGTGCCCCTCTGCCCCTCTGGCCTGGGGTTGCCACTGGTGCCAGATGTGGAAGTGCCCGACATGGCAACCCCAGAGGCAGGTGTGGGTGGGCAACTGGGTCCTGGGGCTGGGCTGTGGAGCGATGTTATCCCAGTCGGGAGTCTTCAGTTCCAGCAGGGGTGGACACAGCAACTGGACCCCTGCAGATGGCTGATGTGCAGGCACCAAATGGCAGGGCACGGTGGCAGCAGGCAGGCAGGCAGGCAGGCAGCAGCAGATGGCATGTGGGAGGCTGCTCGGAGCACTGGGGGGGCAGTAACTCGGCCTTCTGGGCAGGAGCGTGGTCCTCCGTGTGTTTTCGCGTGGCCAGCTTGATACGGAGTGATTTGGCACGTGAAAATCCTGCACGTCAGCGTGAAATCCGAGGAAAGGCCCTTAGCGCGTAAGCGCGTCAGCACGCATACGCGATTCTATTGGACCAGAGTCCCTCAGCGCGTAAGCGCGTCTGTGACGTGACCCGCACGGGTGTTCCCCACTCAGCACGTGATGACGGAGCACACGTGGAAATATTGCACGTCAGCGTGTAATTGGACAAAAGTGCGCGTACACGCGATTGGCCTATGTACGTGTATTTCATGGATGCGCGGGCACTTACACACGCAAGTACGTCAGTGCACCTGTATCCCGTGGTGCGTGGGAATTTCCACACGCTATTGAACTGGGAACTGGATTCCAGGGGTGCGCGGGTCACACGCTCGCCTAGAACACGCGCAAAGCATAAATTTGCGCACTTTGACAATAACAAGCTCAGACGCCAGGATGAACATACCGTTCCTAGCAGCAGTGGCAGTGGGCTACCAAAGGAGGAGGAGGAGGATAGTCAGGGCCAGAATATTCACACCCAGAACCAGCCTTTTCGGGATGCCTGATGACCAGGTGTATGGGAGGTACAGGTTTCCACCACACATCATACTGGACCTGGTGAGTGAGTGGGAGGATGACCTCACATCACCCACCCTGTGCTCCCAAGCACTCAGCCCCCTGGAGAAGGTCCTCAATGTACTGCACTTCTTAGCCACTGGATCATTTCAGCGGACAAGTGCCATAGTGGGTGGGGTGTCACAGGCCACCCAGTCACGCTGCCTACACCAGGTCTTGAACATCATCACTGCACGCCCATCAGTCCGCAGGCACATATACCTGCCCAGAACCCCTGCAGAAAGGCATGCTGCTGCCCTGGATTTTTACGGTGTGGCACGATTCCCCAAAGTGCTAGGTGCCATTGACTGCACCCATGTGGCTCTATGTCCCCCCAGGGCATCTGAGCACATCTATAGGAACCGCAAGCACTGGCATTCCATCAACGTGCAGGTAGCATGTAATGCCAAGGGAATCATCACCTCAGTATATGCCAACTATCCCGGGTCCACCCACGACAGCTTCATTTACCGAATGTCCACCCTAAGCCGGGACCTAGAAGCTGGGCGGCATGGCGATACATGGCTGCTTGGTGAGTATGTATGCCACTGCACATGCATGCATGTTGGATACTGAGCAAGGTCACAACCCCACCAATGATACCAATCACCACCTCCACAGGGGACAGTGCCTACCCTCTCAGCCCCCACATGATGACGCCAATTCGGAACCCCACCACGCCACCCGAGGTAAGATATAACACAGCCCACATTACGACCCGGGGCATAGTGGAGCGCACATTCGGAGTGCTAAAGTCACGCTTTCGCTCCCTTGACCGTTCTGGCGGCCAGCTGTTATACGCTCCCCCAGTAGTGTGCAGGATCATAGTGGCAGCATGTGTCCTGCACAACGTTGCAACACGCCGGGGCCTGGCCGTGGACATGGTGGTGGCCCCACATCCCCAACCACATGCACAGCCGCTGCGCATGGGAGGGGAAAGGGCACGTGGGGAGGCAGCCCGTACACAGCTAGTGGCTAATTACTTCACATAGAAATCACACCCCTGTGGAGTGCACACTGCCCTGGCACATTCCATCTGACAATCAATGATGACTCAACCTGACACTGATCCTGAATGTCTGGAGAATGAACCGTGAATACCATATCAGCCTGAGATTGTTCACCTGGAAGTGTCACAATGTGTGCATCCCTACCCACACAGACACCACCAATGCAGTTTTGTGGAGTTACACATTCAAGCAGCTAAAAAGAATACCCACTTGCAAAATGCAACAAGAGGACAGTGCCATGTCAGCCAACCCAACCCCAGCACCGCCACACGACACACCGTGCCATGTCATGCTATTTGCAGGTAAACAAAGTAATCCCCACAACATGACACTAGTGTCACTATGTACAGTGTCCCTATTAGAAACCTGCAACACCTGAAATGCTCACAGCAATGCCGGACCAACAACATACTTGAGCACGTACTACCATTAACATGACATCACAAATTTTACATATTAGTAGTCTCACCACCTGGAAATGCCTGCACTCCCACCACCACCAACTGTGCAGTGTTGGCGCCATGTAGAGTTGTAGGTGCACTGCTGCCAACATGGACCCCATCTCCAGACTAGAGGTCCTTGTGTAGACATGAGGAAGGGACCTGCAAATTGGGAGGTAGACACAGAAGATGAGTTACACATCAATGCAACATGCAATGTACAACACAACAGCAATATGCACTAGGAATGTATACACAGTATTGACTACAGACTGCCCACACAGCTCATGGGAGTCCAACGTCACTGTGTAATTCACTGTCACTTGGGCACACCCTTTGCAAGCCCATGGAAACGGGAAGCAGGAGGGGTGTGTGTGACTCAAACCCAAGCATCTGAACCAAATACATTACAAGCCTGCATGTGCCCAGCCACAATGCAGCGTATGCCCACAGGAACCACGGAAGCCAACAAATCGTCCCAAAAAAATTGGGAATAAAATAAATAAAAATAAAAATAAAAATAAAAATAAAAAAAATCAACAATGGCCATTGAAGGGCCCGGGGGGGTTGGGGAGGCCACCCAGGAGGTCCGAGGACAGGATGCACACCAGAACCCACCTGCGTGGATCCTGGGAAAATAAAACACCTCCATGGGCTCATGGCCCACACGGCTACCCTGTTGTGGGAGTATCACTGCTGTCGCTATTATCACCCTGTGCAGCTGCATCCGGAGGTGGTTGCACTATGGGAGGCAGCCCACGCAAGGCCCTAGTCTGCTCCTCCATGGCTGCAAGCATGCGGGTGTGGTAGGTCTGGTTCTGGAGGATGAGTGTGCGGAGGTCCCCATGCAACAACTCACGGGATGCCCGGACCTCCGCCCTCGTTGCCTGCATCTCAGCTGAGAGCGTACGGGTGAGACGCTCCAGCTGCTGTTCTGTCCTTTGGTGTGTTGAAGCCTCAAGCTCAACAAGAGTCGTCCTGAGGTGAAGGAGCTCCTGCCTCAGGGCTTCCCTGTGGCCCTGGGACTCAATGGAGATGGCCTCCTGCAGAGTCGCCAGTGCCGCCCGCCTGTCCCTGTTGGACCCCAACATGTCCTCCCTGTGTGACTGGCAGATGGAGTTGGTTGCCTGCTCTAGTCGCTCCATCAGCCTTTCTGGGGGGACAATGGAAGTGGCCACCCTATCCATGGCCTGAGCCATCATCTCGGATGATGCAGCCTGTTGGGTTGCCATACCGTAAATGGATTGCTCCCATGCGGTATTGCCAGGTGGCGTACGGCCACCACGTCGGCGGGCACCACACCTGTCTGGGGCAAGGCGAACTGCGCCTTGCTGTGCCGGCACTGCCTGAGGCTGCAGGACTGCATTCCCCCTCTGATCTGCTGGCCCAGGAACAGGATCAGATGTCGCGGAGTGTGACCCTGCATCCGTAACCACCAAAGGCGTAGCTGCCAACACTGACATCCCCATGGAGGGTTCTGACCCTGGTGCCGGTGGGTGAGACAGAACAGAATCCCTCCCTGGAACACTCACCTGCGACGGCACCCGAATCAACACCTGAGTACAGCTCGGGGGAGGTGCAGCCAGAGACACCCCTTGAGAGCACGACCTGCAGCACTTGTGGGTTCTCCCCCACCACCACACCACGTCCCTCACTGGTGGTTGGTCGGCCCTCGGACCCCTCCTGGGTCTGCACCATCTCCACAACCCCAGCAGTATCAGGTGCGTCTTCCCCTGCAAAGACATAAAAACAAAGAAATGGAAACAGGCATTAGTACCATGGCACACAATGAGGGCTGAGAAGCAAGAGAACCAGTACTTGATTGACACATGTCCCACATGACTAAAACCCTCCCATGCATGCACCCTCACTGCGTATGAAGTGCAGGCAAATGGCACACACTGATGACACCAAGATGGAAAATGAACACATTTTCTGCATGCTGCCTGGCAGTGGCATCACACATTGGCCTGTGATTGCCAGGTGAAACACACATGCCATCACACAGATGGCATGTACCATTGCTATTGAGTGAAGATGGAGAGGAGGGCAGCACCTATTCATTCAGTCCAGTTCCCGCATGTAATTGCTTTTCTAATCTAATTCTAACAGGTCAGATTTTTCACCTGGAGCTGCCAGTCTGAAATGGTCCAATTGCACAGGGACATGTGTGTACAAATGATATCCAGGTAACAAAGTCACTCCACTTTACCATAGCCATGTCAGACATGTGACTAGTGGACAGCGACATGGCTAGTAAAAGTGGGGGAATGCAAACAATCTGACTGAATGAACAGTGAAAAATAAGCAACAATGTTGTGGCAAGGTGACACTTCAAGGGCAACTGACGTGCAGTTGGGCTAGATGTCTACTGTTGGCAGAAGGGATACTGCTATGGCCAAATGCAGCTGCGCAGGAAGTATTGCATGAAGCACATGGCTGACCCATACGACTCAGGCGCACACACTCTCAGCTGGCACACAAACAGAAGCCCTCACACACACACCATGCACATGGATGACACACACATGCATGTGCACTCACCGGACAATGCCTCGTAATCAGCCAGATCTCCCACGCCTTGACTTGAGGCCAGCTTACTCTTTGCCCTGCGCTTTAGGTCATTCCAGCGCTTATAGCAATCATTGGCTGTGCGCCTCACGATTCCAAGGGCACTTACGATGTCCGCAACGGTCTGCCAGTGTGCCTGGCGTTGTGCAGGTGTGGTCTTGGATCCTGCAACAATGACCATCTCGTTGTCATGTCCGGACACATACTCGACAAGTGCATTCAGTTCGTCATCCGTGAAGCTGGGCTTCCTGGACGGGCCGGACTGTGTAGCCGTGTCTGGGGCATCAGCCTGTGCCGGACGAGCACTCTTCCTCTTCCGCTTGGAAGGTGGTGGTGATCCTGAGTGTCCTACGCCACTCTGGATACTAGGGGCAGGAGCCCTGGTGGACTCTGTATCAGGAGTGTGGGATTGCACACTCAGCATGGGAGTTGGTGCAGGCATTGGCTCTAGTGTGATGGTGTCAGGGGGAATGTCAGCAGCATGGACTAGGACCGACACTGTCCTGGCTGGGTGTGTGAGGGCTGGGGTGGATGGAGCCACAGCTGCCCCTGCAGCCTCTCCGCCCTGCCTCCTTGGTGCAGCAGATGACCTTGCTGCCCCAGATCCACGTGGCATGATGGCATCAACGTGCACCAGCGCACGTGTCGTAGCCCTGCTGACCTGGAAGTCAGCCATGGAGTCAGCCAGGTCTGGTGCCACAATGGGCTGGTCCAACAAGGGCTGAGCATGGATGGTGTCAGCCACATCAGCCTCAACGGGAGGGGGGGGATTATGGGTGCCCGTGACTGGTCCTCCACACATGGGGGGACAGACTCACCCTGCAAGTTACGACCACGTCCCCTACCGGATCCACCACGGCCACCACTTGTGGCTCTTCCACCTTTGCCACCCTTACGGAATCCTCGCCTCCCAGCCATGGCACTGATGTTAATGTGCGTATGGGAGTGGATGTAGACTATTGTCCTGGGCAATTGGGGGTCAAAGGGGTTGGGTACCAGATGGTAATTGTACCCTAGTGCTCTAGCAAGGCTGAATGTAACCCCTGGGGAAAGATGACGGATCACGCAACGCACAGGAGGCCCAAAAAAGGGAGATGACGTGCACGCAACCCCTCCTAGACCACGTGTGCAGAAAGAAAAACCTGCACTACGCTGTGGCACCCAGTAACACAAGAATGAACGTATGCGTGTCACACGCAGCCTAGAATGACCTCTGAAGGGGTAGGCTACACACGGGGCAAGCACAGATGTTAGATACGTGCGTGACTCACCGTATGCCTGGTAAATGAGCGTGTAAAAGGAGCACGTTTGGTTGGCAACACCCCTGCCAAAAGAAGATTTGTACGCTGTCTGAGGAGACAGGACAACAGTAGAAGGGAACACTGTTTGAGGGAACAGGCCCAGGTAAACCAGTAAAAGAGAAAAAAGAGAAAAAGCTGTCAGAGGTAACAGGGAATACGAACTTGAAACGCTGTGAAGTAAATCGCGTGTGAAACGACAAGAAGTACAGAATTCACCCACTCGCTCTCCATGAAAAGCACGTACAAGGAAAACGTGTTCTACACGTACCATTTATACAGGCCCACACGTCCAGCGTCACTTACGCGGCGTGTACGCGCTAGGGCCATTTCCACCAATTACATGCTTTGTCACTTCTGCGTGTAGGGCCATTTCCACCAATTACACGCTTTGTCACTTCTGCGTGTAGGGCCATTTCCACCAATCACACGCTTTGTCACTTCTGCGTGTAGGGCCATTTCCACCAATCACACGCGATTACACTCTGACGTGCAGTCTTTCCACGTGTGCTCTGTCATCACGTGCTGTGTGGGAAACACCTGTGCGGGTCACGTCACAGACGCGCTTACGCGCTGAGGGCCTTTCCTCGGTTTTCACGCTGACGTGCAGGATTTTCATGTGCCAAATCACTCCATACCAAGCTGGCCACGCGTACGCACACGGAATACCACGCTCCTGCCAGGAAGGCCGAACTACTGCCCCCCAGAGTCCCGAGCACGCTCCCACCTGCTGCTGCCTGACTGCCTGCTGCCCCTGCACTGCTGGGGGGTGGGGGTGGTGGGAGACATGGGTGGGGGCCTGGTGGAGGGTGCCCCTGGTGGCGGGGGGGGTGGGGGTGATAGGGGACATGAGTGTGGGCCTGGTGGAGGCTGCCCCTGCACTGCTGGGGGGTGGGGGTGGTGGGTGACATGGGTGGGGGCCTGGTGGAGAATGCCCCTGGTGGCTGGGGGGTGGGGGTGGTGGGAGACATGAGTTGGGCATGAGTGGGGGCCTGGTGGAGGGTGCCCCTGGTGGCGGGGGGGGTGGGGGTGATAGGGGACATGAGTGTGGGCCTGGTGGAGGCTGCCCCTGCACTGCTGTGGGGTGGGGGGGGTGGGTGACATGGGTGGGGGCCTGCTGGCAGGTGCCCCACAGTGCTGGGGGGTGGGGGTGGTGGGGGACATGAGTTGGACATGGGCGGGGGCCTGCTGGCAGGTGCCCCACAGTGCTGGGGGGTGGGGGTGGTGGGGGACATGAGTTGGACATGGGCGGGGGCCTGCTGGCAGGTGCCCCACAGTGCTGGGGGGTGGGGGTGGTGGGGGACATGAGTTGGACATGGGTGGGGGCCTGCTGGCAGGTGCCCCACAGTGCTGGGGGGTGGGGGTGGTGGGAGACATGAGTGGGGGCCTGGTGGAGGGTGCCCCTGCACTGCTGGGGGGTGGGGGTGGTGGGAGACATGAGTGGGGGCCTGGTGGAGGGTGCCCCTGCACTGCTGGGGGGTGGGGGTGGTGGGAGACATGAGTGGGGGCCTGGTGGAGGGTGCCCCTGCACTGCTGGGGGGTGGGGGTGGTGGGAGACATGGGTGGGGGCCTGGTGGAGGCTGCCCCTGCACTGCTGGGGGGTGGGGGTGCAGGGGGACATGAGCAGGTGTGCAGGGTAGTCCCCTGTTTTGTGGGCTGCCTGCAGGGGCCGTCGAGGGTGTACAGGGAACACCTGTGAGGACCCACCCAGCCTAATCGCGTGTAAAACTTCCCGCGCACCCCTGAAATACACGCGCCCAGGCTATTCGCGTGTGGAACTTCCCGCGCACCCCTGAAATACACGTACCCTGCTGAAATCGCGTGGAAAACTTCCCGCGCACCCCTGAAATACACGCGCCCAGGCTATTCGCGTGTGGAACTTCCCGCGCACCCCTGAAATACACGCGCCCAGGCTATTCGCGTGTGGAACTTCCCACGCACCCCTGAAATACACGTAGCACGCTGGGAGACATGAGTGGGGGCCTGGTGGAGGGTGCCCCTGGATGGTGGGGGGTGGGGGTGGTGGGAGACATGAGTGGGGGCCTGGTGGAGGGTGCCCCTGGATGGTGGGGGGTGGGGGTGGTGGGAGACATGAGTGGGGGCCTGGTGGAGGGTGCCCCTGGATGGTGGGGGGTGGGGGTGGTGGGAGACATGAGTGGGGGCCTGGTGGAGGCTGCCCCTGGTGGCTGGGGGGTGGGGGTGGTGGGAGACATGGGTGGGGGCCTGGTGGAGGGTGCCCCTGCACTGCTGGGGGGTGGGGGTGGTGGGAGACATGAGTGGGGGCCTGGTGGAGAGTGCCCCTGGATGCTGGGGGGTGGGGGTGGTGGGAGACATGAGTGGGGGCCTGGTGGAGGGTGCCCCTGGATGGTGGGGGGTGGGGGTGGTGGGAGACATGAGTGGGGGCCTGGTGGAGGCTGCCCCTGGTGGCTGGGGGTGGGGGTGGTGGGAGACATGGGTGGGGGCCTGGTGGAGGGTGCCCCTGCACTGCTGGGGGGTGGGGGTGGTGGGAGACATGAGTGGGGGCCTGGTGGAGAGTGCCCCTGGATGCTGGGGGGTGGGGGTGGTGGGAGACATGAGTGGGGGCCTGGTGGAGGGTGCCCCTGGTGGCGGGGGGGTGGGGGTGATAGGGGACATGAGTGTGGGCCTGGTGGAGGCTGCCCCTGCACTGCTGGGGGGTGGGGGTGGTGGGTGACATGGGTGGGGGCCTGGTGGAGGGTGCCCCTGGTGGCGGGGGGGTGGGGGTGATAGGGGACATGAGTGTGGGCCTGGTGGAGGCTGCCCCTGCACTGCTGGGGGGTGGGGGTGGTGGGAGATATGGGTGGGGGCCTGGTGGAGGGTGCCCCTGCACTGCTCGGGGGTGGGGGTGGTGGGGGACATGAGTTGGACATGGGCGGGGGCCTGCTGGCAGGTGCCCCACAGTGCTGGGGGGTGGGGGTGGTGGGGGACATGAGTTGGACATGGGCGGGGGCCTGCTGGCAGGTGCCCCACAGTGCTGGGGGGTGGGGGTGGTGGGGGACATGAATTGGACATGGGTGGGGGCCTGCTGGCAGGTGCCCCACAGTGCTGGGGGGGTGGGGGTGGTGGGGGACATGAGTTGGACATGGGTGAGGGCCTGCTGGCAGGTGCCCCACAGTGCTGGGGGGTGGGGGTGGTGGGGGACATGAGTTGGACATGGGCGAGGGCCTGCTGGCAGGTGCCCCACAGTGCTGGGGGGTGGGGGTGGTGGGGGACATGAGTTGGACATGGGCGGGGGCCTGCTGGCAGGTGCCCCACAGTGCTGGGGGGTGGGGGTGGTGGGGGACATGAGTTGGATATGGGCGGGGGCCTGCTGGCAGGTGCCCCACAGTGCTGGGGGGTGGGGGTGGTGGGGGACATGAGTTGGACATGGGCGGGGGCCTGCTGGCAGGTGCCCCACAGTGCTGGGGGGTGGGGGTGGTGGGGGACATGAGTTGGACATGGGCGGGGGCCTGCTGGCAGGTGCCCCACAGTGCTGGGGGGTGGGGGTGGTGGGGGACATGAGTTGGACATGGGCGGGGGCCTGCTGGCAGGTGCCCCACAGTGCTGGGGGGTGGGGGTGGTGGGGGACATGAGTTGGACATGGGTTGGGGCCTGCTGGCAGGTGCCCCACAGTGCTGGGGGGTGGGGGTGGTGGGAGACATGAGTGGGGGCCTGGTGGAGGGTGCCCCTGCACTGCTGGGGGGTGGGGGTGGTGGGAGACATGAGTGGGGGCCTGGTGGAGGGTGCCCCTGCACTGCTGGGGGGTGGGGGTGGTGGGAGACATGAGTGGGGGCCTGGTGGAGGGTGCCCCTGCACTGCTGGGGGGTGGGGGTGGTGGGAGACATGGGTGGGGGCCTGGTGGAGGCTGCCCCTGCACTGCTGGGGGGTGGGGGTGCAGGGGGACATGAGCAGGTGTGCAGGGTAGTCCCCTGTTTTGTGGGCTGCCTGCAGGGGCCGTCGAGGGTGTACAGGGAACACCTGTGAGGACCCACCCAGCCTAATCGCGTGTAAAACTTCCCGCGCACCCCTGAAATACACGCGCCCAGGCTATTCGCGTGTGGAACTTCCCGCGCACCCCTGAAATACACGTACCCTGCTGAAATCGCGTGGAAAACTTCCTGCGCACCCCTGAAATACACGCGCCCAGGCTATTCGCGTGTGGAACTTCCCACGCACCCCTGAAATACACGCGCCCAGGCTATTCGCGTGTGGAACTTCCCGCGCACCCCTGAAATACACGTAGCACGCTGGGAGACATGAGTGGGGGCCTGGTGGAGGGTGCCCCTGGATGGTGGGGGGAGACATGAGTGGGGGCCTGGTGGAGGGTGCCCCTGGATGGTGGGGGGTGGGGGTGGTGGGAGACATGAGTGGGGGCCTGGTGGAGGGTGCCCCTGCACTGCTGGGGGGTGGGGGTGGTGGGAGACATGAGTGGGGGCCTGGTGGAGAGTGCCCCTGGATGCTGGGGGGTGGGGGTGGTGGGAGACATGAGTGGGGGCCTGGTGGAGGGTGCCCCTGGATGGTGGGGGGTGGGGGTGGTGGGAGACATGAGTGGGGGCCTGGTGGAGGCTGCCCCTGGTGGCTGGGGGGTGGGGGTGGTGGGAGACATGGGTGGGGGCCTGGTGGAGGATGCCCCTGCACTGCTGGGGGGTGGGGGTGGTGGGAGACATGAGTGGGGGCCTGGTGGAGGGTGCCCCTGCACTGCTGGGTGGTGGGGTGGTGGGAGACATGGGTGGGGGCCTGGTGGAGGCTGCCCCTGCACTGCTGGGGGGTGGGGGTGCAGGGGGACATGAGCAGGTGTGCAGGGTAGTCCCCTGTTTTGTGGGCTGCCTGCAGGGGCCGTCGAGGGTGTACAGGGAACACCTGTGAGGACCCACCCAGCCTAATCGCGTGTGGAACTTCCCGCGCACCCCTGAAATACACGTACCCTGCTGAAATCGCGTGTAAAACTTCCCGCGCACCCCTGAAATACACGCGCCCAGGCTATTCGCGTGTGGAACTTCCCGCGCACCCCTGAAATACACGTACCCTGCTGAAATCGCGTGGAAAACTTCCCCCGCACCCCTGAAATACACGCGCCCAGGCTATTCGCGTGTGGAACTTCCCGCGCACCCCTGAAATACACGTACCCTGGCTAATCGCGTGTATAACTGCACGCGTACCCCTGATATGCACGTTACCTGCTTTGCGTTCCTTGTTTGGCAGCCCTGTAAACTGGTCCAGGGTTAGCACATCCCTTTGCGATGATTTAGCGATTTTGATGGCTTTTCCTTGCGCGAGGGCGTTCTTGGGGGCGTTACTGGCGCTGCTGCAGGGTCGCTGCGATACTCTGCGCCACGGCTGGTTTGGGAGCCTAAAATCCATGAATACGCTGTGCGCGGAAATCGGTTTTAGCGCACGTGCCTGGCGCAGACAATCGCACGCGGACACTCTGCGCCAGCCGCTTGCGACACTTTTCTGCGAAATTCTATGAATTACCCTGTTAATGTATGCAAGTCCGGAATCCCTTGTTGTCTGCAGCCATTTTGTTAGTTATTGACATTTTTGTACAAATGAGCCTGCTACAAGTAGTGGTAAATATATTGTGCTTACAATGCCATGCTTATAATGCAATGACAACTTGGGTCGTTATGCAGCACTTTTGAGCCCATAACACAGACAGTAGTGCAGTGTGTATTTATTCTGCAGTTATTGCGCTGAAAAAATCATTTATTTGCTGTATAGTATTGAGTTCGCTTAAAGTAGTAGTCTTTTTGAAATGTTCAACAATGTTACATAACAGCGGGAACCCGGTCACTAGCCCTGCTTGGAAGTATCACAGTCTAGCTGTATGGCCCTCTTGAGTGGATCCACTTAGATAGCGACCTAAAGGAATACAGCTGCATTGTGAAATTGATCTGTTTATGGGCTTGGAGGCTGTGAGAGTTCTCCTCTAAGCACATGAATCATGTATATTCCATTAAGGTGGGCCTGACAGATATTTCCTCAATCTTGGGCCGTGTGTTCGATCATGCTGCCGCAGAGGGAGGGGTGGGTGCTGGTGGGGGGGTGGGGGGGATAATGCAGGAGATGAGCCTGGCGATCCTGCCGAGATCTAGGAGGCGTGTGCCCCATCAGTCTTCCGCCCTTACGGCTTCTCATTAGATGGCCAAGATGAATGCGGCACCAGCCCCACCTGATTGATAAATATGTGCTCAGAGGGGGTGTTTACTTCTAATGCTGAGATATGTGTGTGTGTGCACGCCTATAAATACACAGCTGCACAAGCGGCAGATGCATGAAGTGGCAGATGTATGAGGTTAGCAGGCTGGTTTCATGCTTAGGGCATTGCATAAGTAAACACTAGATGCTGCTTGCTTCCTCCACACCCTCATTCATTGCCTGAGTATCAATAGATTCCAGTCCTAATTATGATCAATGTGTGCTAAATCATAGCTGCTGGCAGAAGGAAAACAAGAGAGTTCACCAAGGATCAATTAGTCTTTTTAAGGGTAAATCTTGTTTATAGCTCTCTTTAGTGATATAGGCTATAGGCATGTGTCATACCATTATCACTCTAATGCAGGTGGATGTTTTGAAGACAATAATGTGTGTTTTCTTTGTATCCTCTTTTTATGCTAAATGCAAAACATCCGCCCAACCTTTCTGAATGAGTTCTTTAGAACATGATACAAGATATTTCATATGGAGCACCAACATACAAGCATGTCTAAAGCGGGAAGCTGCCAACTGTAGTGCAGTTAGTCAGGCACATGTGCTAAGCATCATCAGGCCTATGAATAAGAAACACATACCTGTCCTTGAAATGCCTGGACATTTAAACTACCAGGCCTGGAGGTGGCCAAGACGTCACAGTTCGGGTGGGTTTGCAAGGTAGCCTATATACAGAAATATTCCTGGCGAGGGTTTGCTCTAGGCAGAATCTCCACTCTCCAAGGCAGATGCAGAGGCCATGGGCTGCCAGCTCCCCTCATGCCACCTCTTTTAGACCAGGGAACTCGCTAATTGGTGGCTGTACTTGTGGAGTCCCCCAACGTTGAGCAGGGTGGGGGAAGATGTTAGGTGGCCCGTCTCCGGTCACCGGGGCGGGCCACAAAAGGTGTCGGGGCACCCAACACAGGATCCACACGCTGAGCGCACACCGCATGTGAGGTGCAGGGATCACCCTTCACCGGCCGGATCACTGGCTCTGGTGTTTATAGCTGGGGGCACCTAGCTCAGGTCCACCGTGGCTTGGGGCACCCAGGCCAAGGTGAGCCTCCTCGGCCATGAACACGTGGCGAGGCCCACGAGCAATGACTGGACACAGACACGAGTTGCCGCTTCCTGGGGCTCTGCTGCACTGCTGTGTGCATGCCAGCAGAGCCCCTTTTATTACAGAGGCGTTATGACGAGGTCATGACGCTTTATGGTAAAAGAAACTAGACCCACACACAACATCCCTCCTTTATTATAAACAAACAAAAATCAACCCCACTGCAAATGGGAACCCTCTCCTGGGTTACACTTGGTGCATTCTAGTCCACACACCCACTGTGCTCCTACATCATCACAGCAAAAATTGGGTGCATTCCAGTCCGAGCACCACCTAATAGCTACTGAAAACGTAAACGTTTAGCAATGCAAACAGACAGGTATGTTCCTGTCCGCACACCACGGGGCCCGACGGCCGGCTGCCTGACCTCAGAAGATTCCGGGATCAAACTGGCCACTGGTGCTGCTGCAGGACAGGAAGAACACATTTTCTTCAACCTCCTCCTCTCCGGCATCGTAGTGTATTCCACTGGGACCCTCCGCCACCTGTACCGGCGCCACTCTGGGGGTCTTTCTCTCCTTCAACTCACTCCTTCCCGATGTCGCCGCCATGCTGGCTGGAGTTGGGGCGAGGCACACCCGTGCGAAGTGATCTACTTTCCCGCACCTTCCACAGATGTGCCCTTTCGCGGGGCAGTCCTGCGGGTGGGGGAGATCCCACCTGCACTGATGGCATATCGTGGAACTGGGGTCTCTCCTTGGCCAGTCTCCCCTCCTCATCGGCTTTCCTCCTTGCCACTTGCCGACCACTGTCACCTCCTCGAGCTTTACTCGCTACATGGGGGCCTCCAATTTGAGGTGGTGTTTGGAGGAGTCTATGACTGAGGCCGCACCTCTGCCAGTTCCTGGGCTCGACCGAGGTCTAGTATTGGATCGAGGGTCAGCGTCGGGTCCCTCAGGACTTGTTTGCGTAGCTTCGAGGAGCTGCAGCCATAGATGATCTGTGTCCTGATCTCATCTCCCTCGAAGTTTCCCAGATCGCAGGACAGTGCAATGCCACGCAGCTTCCCATGGAGCGCGTTGAGGCTCTCCCCTTCCTCCTGCCTCGCACACCTCATCCTGAACCGTTCATAGTCCCTGTTGACCATGGGTCGAAAGTACTCATTCAGGGCTGCGATGGCTGCACCGTATGACTGATCTCTGGGCCTTGATGTCTTGAATAGCCTCTGAACGGCCAGTCCAGCGGAGTACAAGAGTGATGGGTGCTTCGCTGCATCTTTGATCTCCATCGCCTCGAAGTATAGCTCTAGATTTGAACCCAGGCTGTCCACCGGGGTCCCAAGCTGGCAGGCGAACCCATTGTGCCAAAGTGGTGCAGTGGCGCGAGCTGCCTCGACAGATGCCCTCATTGTCGTCCTCTGTCATGGTGACTATTACTCTGTGGCTACAGGAGGTAGGTCTTGGGGCGCCTATCCATTTATGTCCGTCTTGGAGGGCGCACAACCGCTGCGTGGGGAGCCGCTACCCTTGTGATGTTGTCCTTTGTTGTTGGTGCGGGTAGAGCACCCCTTATTCCTTGGCTCTCGCTTATCCAGGTCCCCGAGGGCGCATGAGCACTCCAGGTGGAGCCGCAACCCCACACCCCTTTTCGGGCAGCTTTGCCGCCCCGAGATTCACTTCTGAAAAGAAAAGTGCTTTTCGTTCGCTTCCTTACTCTTCTAGGCCCGGGTGTTGATGGCCCTTCCTTTCCTGGTGGCCAGGCTGTTCACCGCTGTGGCCCGGGTGTTCGAATCTGCTTCCCCTCCTCTGCGGGGGAGGCGGACAGATGGCCCCGCCCCTTTTTTGTCAGCCCGCCGCTGGGGCCACGCCTCTCCACTCCATCGGCCGCTGTAGGACCTGCTGGGGCCACGCCCCTTTCTTTTTTTCAGTAGTCCTCCTGAGTGGAGGGCACGCCCCCTGCCAGCCGCACTGCCCGGAACTCACCCAGCAAATTTCATTTTTTTTGTACACGGCAGCCCAGGTGTTCATGGGAGCTGGCTCCTTGGCTACCGCATCGAGGACTGGCGGCAGGGCTACAACAGCGGCTGCCTCACCAGGCCCATGCAGTGACTCCTCGGAGGCACGGGCCTTCATAGGCTCCGCCCACTTCCTTTGTCCTCGTCCGGGACCCCGACGCACGGTCCTGCCAGCAGATCTTCATTCGGCGACCTCCGCTGCAGATGGTGACCCCTCCTGAAGGGGAGGAGGAGAATAGCATCGGCACTGGGCACCCAATGTTAGATTTGCATCCAGGGGGCCCTGGTCGCAGAGCGTGACCGCACACACGGCTTCTTTGCTCTGCCCCCTTTTTTGCGAGTCCGACTGAGGAACGTCGACACCTTCGGCGCTTCCCTCTGTGGCCTCGCGAGCGAGCGAAAAGCCTTTGTCGCCAATGTTAGGGGTCGGTCTCCGGTCACCGGGGTGGGCCACAAATGGTGTCGGGGCACCCGACACAGGATCCACACGCTGCGGGCACACCGTGTGTGAGGTGCAGGGATCACCCTGCACCGGCCGGATCACCAGCTCTGGTGTTTATAGCTGGGGGAACCCAGGCCAAGGTGAGCCGCCTCGGCCACAAACACGTGGCGAGGCCCACGAACAATGACTGGACACAGACACAAGTTGCCGCTTCCTGGGGCTCTGCTGCACTGCCGTGTGCATGCCAGCAGAGCCCCTTTTATTACAGAGGCGTCATGACAAGGTCATGACGCTCTCTGGCAAAAGAAACTAGTCCCACACACAACAGAAGGGTTCCTGTCGGCTTCAGCTAGCAAAGATGGTAGCATTGCTTCCTCTACCCGCAAGCTCTCTCTGTCCAGATCTGAAATGAGCACAGATTTCTTCAGCTCATTGTAGAGGGGGCAGAATGGGGCTGGATGGTGAGGCAAGTGCAGCAGATGTCATAACCCAACATTGAGAGTTCATTTCTGGAACATCTGCACACATTGTAAGCACGCTCTAGAACACACATTGATGTACATGACTTATATAAGGTAATTAGATATGGTAATTGGCAATATACAGATGTAAAAGGGAAGGAACAGCTGTGAATGGTTTGATATCTAGAAAGTGAACCCAAAACTGGAAGAGACGCTATTGTTCTCTGACTAAAACTCAAACATCACCATGTCCACATCTGGCATTGATGCATTCTCCGTATTTCATTGGCACTCGGAGGGGGCCGTGGGTGGGGAGATGCCTAAAACAATGGGATTTCTTGAAACGTGGAAAGTATCCTACAGTACAAACCCGAATTCTGAGCAGCCTGTTGGTCATCTCCTCCCACTCTTCTCTTGTTCTCATCCCACTTTGCCATTTTGAAAGTAAAAATAAAAACATACCCAGCCATCTTTGTTCACTAGCAATCACTCCGCTTCCAGCATCTTTGTGCTATATCCATCACTCCCTTTCTGGCCTCTTCCTCCTCTTGTCAATAGCTATAAACAAAGAAAAAGGACTCTTTTAACAGGATCTTTCCTTTTTATAAATGCCACTATTTTTTCCCTGGAAAACATGTTTGACACCCATACACACATTTCTTTACCGAAATAAAAGGATATTTGCTCCCCAAATGTTTTTTTTCAGGGATTTTACAGGCGATAATGACATGGAATCCGAGGTTACCTGCTGGTAATGACACTGCTGCCCTTCATTATGGCCCGGGCAAAGCCCACTCACAGGTCATTATCAGAAAAATAAACCCCATTCTTTTTTCTGAGTTTTGCAAATTGATTTTTAGTGAGGAGAGCAAATGATCCCTGCATCTACTTTGTTTGTAACCTTTTCAGTGCTTCGTTTTATTCCTGTATGCGTGGCATCCCCACATCAGTATTGATGAGATCTCTTTGATCAGATTCATGCATAAAGGAATCTAGTTTGATATTTGAAATTCATGGCTTTTGGATGTCACCTACTGAGTGGATAATGCATCATGAAGGATTTTTTTTTATCTTTAGTGCTGTCTCCATTTCCTCTTTTGCTGAACATAGGTAGGGATATTAAATATCTCTAGCATTAAAGGCTGGTGTATTTGAAAGCATGATAATTAAAGCCTTTTTGTGTGGGCCCTTTCACGTGTTCCTGGCTATGGTCCTAGTGGATGTCAACATGTCTGGGTTTGTGTGTTTTTCTGTGCGACTTAGAATGATATTTGTTTTCTTGACTTTGAGATGTTCCACTGGTCTCTCTTATGTTACATGACCATTGCAGAACTTAGATTTTCAAGAGACAAACCACTGTTTTTCTACTGATAGATTGAGGGTTGTACTACCCAGAAGCTCAAAATTACTCTTGCTGTCAGGCCTCCCAGTGAGGTTGTTGGTTTATTAATGTCATTCTTAGTGGCCTTAGTGGAGGGCACTAATGGCACATAATTGCCCACAATGTAATTTAGTTCTTGCAACGAAAGAGAGCCCATTAACAAGGATAAAGGGCAATTGTGACCTATGAATGCCCTGTCCACGGGCTAATAACGTTGTTATCATCTGGCCAAAGTACCAGGTTTAAAGTTTGCAACCTCAAGTTCAGTTTTGCAAACTGAACGCTAAGCAAACTGTGCACGAAAGAGAAAATGAGGATGGTGCAAGAAGCAATCTCACTACAAGCTCTCTGCCCCTCACCCATCCACTCTATTGAACCCACTTTTTTAGAGTTCAACACAACACTTGTTAGCCCTTTGATGACCAATATCCTGCTCTGTAATTCACCTGATCTCACCCGTATCCTCTATCTTAGATCTTCCCTGACATCGAAAAGCTGAGGACAAACTTACATATCCCCATTCTCTGCTGGCCTGAAGACTGCTCCCTCACCCTACTCTTGGCCTCCAAAGAATCCTTTTGCACCCTCACTTCTGATTTTGACTCAGGGTTTGTGGGATGTCTCAAACCACTAGTCCAAGCCCTGCAACATTACTGTGCATTGCTTGCAGCAGAAACATCATAATGGCTGCCGGAAAGCATGCTGCTCGCTAAAAATCACCAGAAAGTGCGCAGTAAAAATCTGAAAAATAGGCTGCCATCCACTTTTGCCTATGTCAGTGGTAACACATGAGACCACTGCCAAAACCCATCACTTGGCTACCCACAGAGCAAAATTATTGCAAGAGAAACACAGAGCTGTTTTAAAAATCCATTTTTATTGGTTGTCAAAATTGGAAAAATCATGGCTCACAAACCACCCAAAAAGATCCAACCTCCTTGTTGGGTGTTGAACATCATTCTACTCCAAGAATCCACATAAATACAATGTCCACAGAAGTACACTTATCAGAGGAAAATCCACATTGAAGATTGCTTGTTGAAAGAAATCTGTCAAAAATGGGTGTAGTACCGTTACTCAACTCTGTCAGAAGCCGGCGATTTAAAACCTATCATGTGTAAAGTTGAACATTGAACTCAAACTATACCAAAGAAGAGATTTCCATCAAAATGCCATATAAGAGTGCCACACATTGATTTACATGTTGAAAAAGGACTGGAAGTAAAGATGGGTTTGCTTATTTTAAATTTATAAATGTATTTTTTTCACAAGGAACTATGTTACAATTGACCAGAAGGTAACCTGATTCAGTTAAAACTTCCCAGAGGCCTTCTTCCCTTGAGAAACTCACACCAGGTTCCTTCCCACCAAAAGGAGAGCATTTTGCATTGGCATGTTAATCAGAAGTGGAGGAGATTTCCTCTGCTGCCCTGAGCAAGAAACAATGGGTTCCTTGAACTGAATAGAAAATGCTAATTCGGGTGTGAATGACCACAACTGCTCTGGCAGGAAGGCAAGCCATGTGACCCACTGACTCAGCCCAGCTTTGGAGGCGGGCCAGACTGAAAATGTGGATTGAAGTGGAAGTAAACGTATGTTATATAAAAATGCTTATAGCAAATTGTACTGAACTGACAAAAATATGAAACTTAGCGATTGTTAAAATGGAAAAGTCACTTACAGTTTAAGGCTAAGCTGGAATCTGTGCGATGTTCTGAGACTGAACCCCGGAAATTATTCATATTGTAGCCATGGTGTTTATGTTAGGAACATGAAAAATTACAGGATGGGATGTGCATGCATGTATAAAAATTGGTGCAGAACTAACATTGAGAAACCCACCCAAAGCGCAAAAAAGTTGTCATTTACATAGCTCGTAGGAAAATCAGAGTTGGACAGAAATGTACCTTAGGCAATATGTCATGTAATTATGTATTATGAACAACTTGTATATCTTGGAAATATGTTTTTGGGAAAAATAGAGTTTCTATGTAAGGGGAGGGATTTCTTTTGGATCATAAACGCAGTGTCACTCTGACTCATGATGACACACTGCTCCTTTCTCAAATCAAGAGAGGGGAAATCCTCTGACCTATCAGATCCTTAGAGGGTTGGGCATAGATAATCAGCCTCCCCACCCACTTTGGAAATGGATAAATAGGGACTGTTGAGGACCCAGAGACACACATTTTCCACTCCTCAACTGATTCCTTGGTGAAGCACCCTGCAGGAAGATCCAGGCTCCAGACAAAGATCCAGACATAGGGCCTCATTACATGGTATGCGGTAACCATGGCGCTATTAGCGCCATGGTTGCCGCCAGTATTTTACCATGTCCGCCTTGGTGGATGGCGGAATTACCGGCCTACTCCAAGGTGAGCGGGGCCGGTAATTCCCCATTCACCAAGGCACTTCCCCATTCCCATTTTTAGCCCCATAGGGATCAATGGGAATGGGGAAGGAGATAATTACGGTACCGCAATTTGCGGTACCGTAATTAGCACCAAGGTCCCTTTGAGGGCCCGTTCCTTAACGGCTGGTAAAACCAGCCGTTGAGCTTGGGTCCGGCAAAGGGACCTCGTAGTAAGGCGGTAAGGGTTTACCGGTACCGGTGCCCTTACCGGTACCGGTAAACCCTTACCGCATACCGTGTAATGAGGCCCATAGACTCTAGAACCAGACTCTGGAACTTTGAAGCAGAGAGGCCCAATATCAAAAGCTAAACTATTCTCAGCTGGCCTACAGAATCTTAAGCAACCTGATTTCAACCCCTAAACTTCCAGGGGGCACCACAAAATCCAACAGCCTGGCTGAGCTGCTAGAATCAAGATCCAGATCTGTCCAGCAAAGCTGTAAACCAACCCGTCAGATCCAGTCCAAGAGGCCGCGCAGATCAGAGTGCCGTGCTGAGAGCAGAACCCAGTGCCTGAGACCTGTCCGGTGGCGAGAGAATCCCAGCCAAACCCTTGACCAGATCTTTGACGGGTCCATTCCATTCCAAAGCCATAGAAGTGAGTATTTAGTATAGAACTGTCCATAGTCATCTCTAAGTTAAAGGTATCCTATGCAATCCATTTCAACCTATCCAGAACTGCATTATAGAATCTTGTGTCCATCCTGAATTCTTCTCATTATATAGTCTGTGATAATTGTAGCGATAATCATCTGTGCGCTGATATTTTCTGAAGAAAGTCAAGTGTCCTGGCGCACAACAATCAGAATGCAAGGCGCCCTGTTCTGGTGGTTGTCCCGTTGGGTATCTTGTACTTTCATAGCCCCTTAGTATAAGTCCATATTGTTTCTGAATCTTTAAAGCGCAATCTTTCATTTTGAAATCTTGACTCTGTGTCTGAAAAAATCGACCTTCACAAAAACCTATGTAACTTTTGAATCGCACGTCCTAGAAACGAGATTTAAATGTCATTTTGAAGCTAAGATCCTCAGCTTTCAAACATTATTCCAATTCCTTATAGTTTTTCTGCAATCACATTTGCCGCACACGGAAAAGTTGCCGCAATTTCGCATTTGGCTCAATTTCACTTCATGTAAAATAGCTGTTTCTTGTTTTCAACTTCTGAATTCCGTTTTCCATCTGCTTATCATTCTACAATCTTTGATAGGTTAACCTGAACCTATCCCAAGCCACTATCACTAGTGCTTGGGGCACCCAGGCCAAGGTGAGCCTCCTCGGCCATGAACACGTGGCGAGGCCCACGAGCAATGACTGGACACAGACACGAGTTGCCGCTTCCTGGGGCTCTGCTGCACTGCTGTGTGCATGCCAGCAGAGCCCCTTTTATTACAGAGGCGTTATGACGAGGTCATGACGCTTTATGGTAAAAGAAACTAGACCCACACACAACATCCCTCCTTTATTATAAACAAACAAAAATCAACCCCACTGCAAATGGGAACCCTCTCCTGGGTTACACTTGGTGCATTCTAGTCCACACACCCACTGTGCTCCTACATCATCACAGCAAAAATTGGGTGCATTCCAGTCCGAGCACCACCTAATAGCTACTGAAAACGTAAACGTTTAGCAATGCAAACAGACAGGTATGTTCCTGTCCGCACACCACGGGGCCCGACGGCCGGCTGCCTGACCTCAGAAGATTCCGGGATCAAACTGGCCACTGGTGCTGCTGCAGGACAGGAAGAACACATTTTCTTCAACCTCCTCCTCTCCGGCATCGTAGTGTATTCCACTGGGACCCTCCGCCACCTGTACCGGCGCCACTCTGGGGGTCTTTCTCTCCTTCAACTCACTCCTTCCCGATGTCGCCGCCATGCTGGCTGGAGTTGGGGCGAGGCACACCCGTGCGAAGTGATCTACTTTCCCGCACCTTCCACAGATGTGCCCTTTCGCGGGGCAGTCCTGCGGGTGGGGGAGATCCCACCTGCACTGATGGCATATCGTGGAACTGGGGTCTCTCCTTGGCCAGTCTCCCCTCCTCATCGGCTTTCCTCCTTGCCACTTGCCGACCACTGTCACCTCCTCGAGCTTTACTCGCTACATGGGGGCCTCCAATTTGAGGTGGTGTTTGGAGGAGTCTATGACTGAGGCCGCACCTCTGCCAGTTCCTGGGCTCGACCGAGGTCTAGTATTGGATCGAGGGTCAGCGTCGGGTCCCTCAGGACTTGTTTGCGTAGCTTCGAGGAGCTGCAGCCATAGATGATCTGTGCTCTGATCTCATCTCCCTCGAAGTTTCCCAGATCGCAGGACAGTGCAATGCCACGCAGCTTCCCATGGAGCGCGTTGAGGCTCTCCCCTTCCTCCTGCCTCGCACACCTCATCCTGAACCGTTCATAGTCCCTGTTGACCATGGGTCGAAAGTACTCATTCAGGGCTGCGATGGCTGCACCGTATGACTGATCTCTGGGCCTTGATGTCTTGAATAGCCTCTGAACGGCCAGTCCAGCGGAGTACAAGAGTGATGGGTGCTTCGCTGCATCTTTGATCTCCATCGCCTCGAAGTATAGCTCTAGATTTGAACCCAGGCTGTCCACCGGGGTCCCAAGCTGGCAGGCGAACCCATTGTGCCAAAGTGGTGCAGTGGCGCGAGCTGCCTCGACAGATGCCCTCATTGTCGTCCTCTGTCATGGTGACTATTACTCTGTGGCTACAGGAGGTAGGTCTTGGGGCGCCTATCCATTTATGTCCGTCTTGGAGGGCGCACAACCGCTGCGTGGGGAGCCGCTACCCTTGTGATGTTGTCCTTTGTTGTTGGTGCGGGTAGAGCACCCCTTATTCCTTGGCTCTCGCTTATCCAGGTCCCCGAGGGCGCATGAGCACTCCAGGTGGAGCCGCAACCCCACACCCCTTTTCGGGCAGCTTTGCCGCCCCGAGATTCACTTCTGAAAAGAAAAGTGCTTTTCGTTCGCTTCCTTACTCTTCTAGGCCCGGGTGTTGATGGCCCTTCCTTTCCTGGTGGCCAGGCTGTTCACCGCTGTGGCCCGGGTGTTCGAATCTGCTTCCCCTCCTCTGCGGGGGAGGCGGACAGATGGCCCCGCCCCTTTTTTGTCAGCCCGCCGCTGGGGCCACGCCTCTCCACTCCATCGGCCGCTGTAGGACCTGCTGGGGCCACGCCCCTTTCTTTTTTTCAGTAGTCCTCCTGAGTGGAGGGCACGCCCCCTGCCAGCCGCACTGCCCGGAACTCACCCAGCAAATTTCATTTTTTTTGTACACGGCAGCCCAGGTGTTCATGGGAGCTGGCTCCTTGGCTACCGCATCGAGGACTGGCGGCAGGGCTACAACAGCGGCTGCCTCACCAGGCCCATGCAGTGACTCCTCGGAGGCACGGGCCTTCATAGGCTCCGCCCACTTCCTTTGTCCTCGTCCGGGACCCCGACGCACGGTCCTGCCAGCAGATCTTCATTCGGCGACCTCCGCTGCAGATGGTGACCCCTCCTGAAGGGGAGGAGGAGAATAGCATCGGCACTGGGCACCCAATGTTAGATTTGCATCCAGGGGGCCCTGGTCGCAGAGCGTGACCGCACACACGGCTTCTTTGCTCTGCCCCCTTTTTTGCGAGTCCGACTGAGGAACGTCGACACCTTCGGCGCTTCCCTCTGTGGCCTCGCGAGCGAGCGAAAAGCCTTTGTCGCCAATGTTAGGGGTCGGTCTCCGGTCACCGGGGTGGGCCACAAATGGTGTCGGGGCACCCGACACAGGATCCACACGCTGCGGGCACACCGTGTGTGAGGTGCAGGGATCACCCTGCACCGGCCGGATCACCAGCTCTGGTGTTTATAGCTGGGGGAACCCAGGCCAAGGTGAGCCGCCTCGGCCACAAACACGTGGCGAGGCCCACGAACAATGACTGGACACAGACACAAGTTGCCGCTTCCTGGGGCTCTGCTGCACTGCCGTGTGCATGCCAGCAGAGCCCCTTTTATTACAGAGGCGTCATGACAAGGTCATGACGCTCTCTGGCAAAAGAAACTAGTCCCACACACAACAGAAGGGTTCCTGTCGGCTTCAGCTAGCAAAGATGGTAGCATTGCTTCCTCTACCCGCAAGCTCTCTCTGTCCAGATCTGAAATGAGCACAGATTTCTTCAGCTCATTGTAGAGGGGGCAGAATGGGGCTGGATGGTGAGGCAAGTGCAGCAGATGTCATAACCCAACATTGAGAGTTCATTTCTGGAACATCTGCACACATTGTAAGCACGCTCTAGAACACACATTGATGTACATGACTTATATAAGGTAATTAGATATGGTAATTGGCAATATACAGATGTAAAAGGGAAGGAACAGCTGTGAATGGTTTGATATCTAGAAAGTGAACCCAAAACTGGAAGAGACGCTATTGTTCTCTGACTAAAACTCAAACATCACCATGTCCACATCTGGCATTGATGCATTCTCCGTATTTCATTGGCACTCGGAGGGGGCCGTGGGTGGGGAGATGCCTAAAACAATGGGATTTCTTGAAACGTGGAAAGTATCCTACAGTACAAACCCGAATTCTGAGCAGCCTGTTGGTCATCTCCTCCCACTCTTCTCTTGTTCTCATCCCACTTTGCCATTTTGAAAGTAAAAATAAAAACATACCCAGCCATCTTTGTTCACTAGCAATCACTCCGCTTCCAGCATCTTTGTGCTATATCCATCACTCCCTTTCTGGCCTCTTCCTCCTCTTGTCAATAGCTATAAACAAAGAAAAAGGACTCTTTTAACAGGATCTTTCCTTTTTATAAATGCCACTATTTTTTCCCTGGAAAACATGTTTGACACCCATACACACATTTCTTTACCGAAATAAAAGGATATTTGCTCCCCAAATGTTTTTTTTCAGGGATTTTACAGGCGATAATGACATGGAATCCGAGGTTACCTGCTGGTAATGACACTGCTGCCCTTCATTATGGCCCGGGCAAAGCCCACTCACAGGTCATTATCAGAAAAATAAACCCCATTCTTTTTTCTGAGTTTTGCAAATTGATTTTTAGTGAGGAGAGCAAATGATCCCTGCATCTACTTTGTTTGTAACCTTTTCAGTGCTTCGTTTTATTCCTGTATGCGTGGCATCCCCACATCAGTATTGATGAGATCTCTTTGATCAGATTCATGCATAAAGGAATCTAGTTTGATATTTGAAATTCATGGCTTTTGGATGTCACCTACTGAGTGGATAATGCATCATGAAGGATTTTTTTTTATCTTTAGTGCTGTCTCCATTTCCTCTTTTGCTGAACATAGGTAGGGATATTAAATATCTCTAGCATTAAAGGCTGGTGTATTTGAAAGCATGATAATTAAAGCCTTTTTGTGTGGGCCCTTTCACGTGTTCCTGGCTATGGTCCTAGTGGATGTCAACATGTCTGGGTTTGTGTGTTTTTCTGTGCGACTTAGAATGATATTTGTTTTCTTGACTTTGAGATGTTCCACTGGTCTCTCTTATGTTACATGACCATTGCAGAACTTAGATTTTCAAGAGACAAACCACTGTTTTTCTACTGATAGATTGAGGGTTGTACTACCCAGAAGCTCAAAATTACTCTTGCTGTCAGGCCTCCCAGTGAGGTTGTTGGTTTATTAATGTCATTCTTAGTGGCCTTAGTGGAGGGCACTAATGGCACATAATTGCCCACAATGTAATTTAGTTCTTGCAACGAAAGAGAGCCCATTAACAAGGATAAAGGGCAATTGTGACCTATGAATGCCCTGTCCACGGGCTAATAACGTTGTTATCATCTGGCCAAAGTACCAGGTTTAAAGTTTGCACCCTCAAGTTCAGTTTTGCAAACTGAACGCTAAGCAAACTGTGCACGAAAGAGAAAATGAGGATGGTGCAAGAAGCAATCTCACTACAAGCTCTCTGCCCCTCACCCATCCACTCTATTGAACCCACTTTTTTAGAGTTCAACACAACACTTGTTAGCCCTTTGATGACCAATATCCTGCTCTGTAATTCACCTGATCTCACCCGTATCCTCTATCTTAGATCTTCCCTGACATCGAAAAGCTGAGGACAAACTTACATATCCCCATTCTCTGCTGGCCTGAAGACTGCTCCCTCACCCTACTCTTGGCCTCCAAAGAATCCTTTTGCACCCTCACTTCTGATTTTGACTCAGGGTTTGTGGGATGTCTCAAACCACTAGTCCAAGCCCTGCAACATTACTGTGCATTGCTTGCAGCAGAAACATCATAATGGCTGCCGGAAAGCATGCTGCTCGCTAAAAATCACCAGAAAGTGCGCAGTAAAAATCTGAAAAATAGGCTGCCATCCACTTTTGCCTATGTCAGTGGTAACACATGAGACCACTGCCAAAACCCATCACTTGGCTACCCACAGAGCAAAATTATTGCAAGAGAAACACAGAGCTGTTTTAAAAATCCATTTTTATTGGTTGTCAAAATTGGAAAAATCATGGCTCACAAACCACCCAAAAAGATCCAACCTCCTTGTTGGGTGTTGAACATCATTCTACTCCAAGAATCCACATAAATACAATGTCCACAGAAGTACACTTATCAGAGGAAAATCCACATTGAAGATTGCTTGTTGAAAGAAATCTGTCAAAAATGGGTGTAGTACCGTTACTCAACTCTGTCAGAAGCCGGCGATTTAAAACCTATCATGTGTAAAGTTGAACATTGAACTCAAACTATACCAAAGAAGAGATTTCCATCAAAATGCCATATAAGAGTGCCACACATTGATTTACATGTTGAAAAAGGACTGGAAGTAAAGATGGGTTTGCTTATTTTAAATTTATAAATGTATTTTTTTCACAAGGAACTATGTTACAATTGACCAGAAGGTAACCTGATTCAGTTAAAACTTCCCAGAGGCCTTCTTCCCTTGAGAAACTCACACCAGGTTCCTTCCCACCAAAAGGAGAGCATTTTGCATTGGCATGTTAATCAGAAGTGGAGGAGATTTCCTCTGCTGCCCTGAGCAAGAAACAATGGGTTCCTTGAACTGAATAGAAAATGCTAATTCGGGTGTGAATGACCACAACTGCTCTGGCAGGAAGGCAAGCCATGTGACCCACTGACTCAGCCCAGCTTTGGAGGCGGGCCAGACTGAAAATGTGGATTGAAGTGGAAGTAAACGTATGTTATATAAAAATGCTTATAGCAAATTGTACTGAACTGACAAAAATATGAAACTTAGCGATTGTTAAAATGGAAAAGTCACTTACAGTTTAAGGCTAAGCTGGAATCTGTGCGATGTTCTGAGACTGAACCCCGGAAATTATTCATATTGTAGCCATGGTGTTTATGTTAGGAACATGAAAAATTACAGGATGGGATGTGCATGCATGTATAAAAATTGGTGCAGAACTAACATTGAGAAACCCACCCAAAGCGCAAAAAAGTTGTCATTTACATAGCTCGTAGGAAAATCAGAGTTGGACAGAAATGTACCTTAGGCAATATGTCATGTAATTATGTATTATGAACAACTTGTATATCTTGGAAATATGTTTTTGGGAAAAATAGAGTTTCTATGTAAGGGGAGGGATTTCTTTTGGATCATAAACGCAGTGTCACTCTGACTCATGATGACACACTGCTCCTTTCTCAAATCAAGAGAGGGGAAATCCTCTGACCTATCAGATCCTTAGAGGGTTGGGCATAGATAATCAGCCTCCCCACCCACTTTGGAAATGGATAAATAGGGACTGTTGAGGACCCAGAGACACACATTTTCCACTCCTCAACTGATTCCTTGGTGAAGCACCCTGCAGGAAGATCCAGGCTCCAGACAAAGATCCAGACATAGGGCCTCATTACATGGTATGCGGTAACCATGGCGCTATTAGCGCCATGGTTGCCGCCAGTATTTTACCATGTCCGCCTTGGTGGATGGCGGAATTACCGGCCTACTCCAAGGTGAGCGGGGCCGGTAATTCCCCATTCACCAAGGCACTTCCCCATTCCCATTTTTAGCCCCATAGGGATCAATGGGAATGGGGAAGGAGATAATTACGGTACCGCAATTTGCGGTACCGTAATTAGCACCAAGGTCCCTTTGAGGGCCCGTTCCTTAACGGCTGGTAAAACCAGCCGTTGAGCTTGGGTCCGGCAAAGGGACCTCGTAGTAAGGCGGTAAGGGTTTACCGGTACCGGTGCCCTTACCGGTACCGGTAAACCCTTACCGCATACCGTGTAATGAGGCCCATAGACTCTAGAACCAGACTCTGGAACTTTGAAGCAGAGAGGCCCAATATCAAAAGCTAAACTATTCTCAGCTGGCCTACAGAATCTTAAGCAACCTGATTTCAACCCCTAAACTTCCAGGGGGCACCACAAAATCCAACAGCCTGGCTGAGCTGCTAGAATCAAGATCCAGATCTGTCCAGCAAAGCTGTAAACCAACCCGTCAGATCCAGTCCAAGAGGCCGCGCAGATCAGAGTGCCGTGCTGAGAGCAGAACCCAGTGCCTGAGACCTGTCCGGTGGCGAGAGAATCCCAGCCAAACCCTTGACCAGATCTTTGACGGGTCCATTCCATTCCAAAGCCATAGAAGTGAGTATTTAGTATAGAACTGTCCATAGTCATCTCTAAGTTAAAGGTATCCTATGCAATCCATTTCAACCTATCCAGAACTGCATTATAGAATCTTGTGTCCATCCTGAATTCTTCTCATTATATAGTCTGTGATAATTGTAGCGATAATCATCTGTGCGCTGATATTTTCTGAAGAAAGTCAAGTGTCCTGGCGCACAACAATCAGAATGCAAGGCGCCCTGTTCTGGTGGTTGTCCCGTTGGGTATCTTGTACTTTCATAGCCCCTTAGTATAAGTCCATATTGTTTCTGAATCTTTAAAGCGCAATCTTTCATTTTGAAATCTTGACTCTGTGTCTGAAAAAATCGACCTTCACAAAAACCTATGTAACTTTTGAATCGCACGTCCTAGAAACGAGATTTAAATGTCATTTTGAAGCTAAGATCCTCAGCTTTCAAACATTATTCCAATTCCTTATAGTTTTTCTGCAATCACATTTGCCGCACACGGAAAAGTTGCCGCAATTTCGCATTTGGCTCAATTTCACTTCATGTAAAATAGCTGTTTCTTGTTTTCAACTTCTGAATTCCGTTTTCCATCTGCTTATCATTCTACAATCTTTGATAGGTTAACCTGAACCTATCCCAAGCCACTATCACTAGTTCTGAATCTCATTTAGCGAATTTAAGTAATTTTTAGCATTTTTCCCATTCATTGCAAATCACATTTAAAAGCATTTTGACCTATTTTTTAAAAACCATACCTGTTCTCTCTAAGCTTGCTGGGGGAACTGGGATTGAACTGCATTGTTGATTGATATTCCTGATACCTGTGTGCTCTCATTCCATATCTTCATATTGCATGGTGGGGGGAGTGAGTAGTAACAGGGGAAAGAGTGATCATATTGTCTTTTGATTGAAGTCATATCAAGTTATTTCTGTGTTGCATTCTTTCATATCATTGCATTTCCTTGACCCACACAAAGTTATTCTCTGCTACACTATTCTTCCTATTTCTACTCCTAATTGATTAAAGAGATTGTCGATATTGTAATATTACCCATTGCTGATATGTTCATATTCATAAGCGTGATATTCAAATATTATTCATATTCATAAAAGTGTAATCTATATATTGTTTAATTTTCAAATAAATCTTTTAATTTGCAAAACAAACCTATTTCTTGGTTCAGTGAGACCAGGGGATTCAAAGAGAGGGGCGTTATATAAGGGTACATCATCCAGAATTAAAATAACTTTGACATAAAAATATATAAATAAGGGTTTCCATTGGGCATCCCATACTAGGCATTGACTTAGTTGGAGTGCTGGATTGAAATCACTTACAGATCGGGGGCTCGTGACCAGGATTTCTGGATTAGATCTACCACTTGTGCAGCTTAATACAGTGTGCTAACTAATAGGATACATAAATCCTGTTGGGCTATCACGCTGTGTTACACTGTAAAAGCACCCCTCAAAAGGGAACGCTCTATGGAAGCGGTCTGTTTTGCAAAATAAAATTAAAAACTTATGTAAGTCCAGAAGGAAATCAATATTTCCAAAATGGTGACATTGGTAGACATCAAGATAGCTAGAGAACACCTTTTACATAAGTTATTTGTGAGAGGTGAGTGGACTAAGCAGGACCAGAATGTGTGGTTGCAGGCAATCACCCAACAGATCACTACACTGGGTTAGATATCTAGAGAGATCAGGGTCCCTTACATGTGGCCCTGAGTGAACTTTATATGGCCCCTAAGGCCAAGAATGAGCAAAATAAGATTGCCAAAATAGCGGCATATCTATATTTATCTATGGGAGCCATAAAGGACAAATATGCTGAAGGCCAAGATCTGGCAAGTAGGCAACTGATGGCATTAGAAAAGGCCAATCTGATCTGGACTCTTCTGAGCAGAGGCTGCAGAGGAGCCAGGAGTCAGAAAATGAAAGCAAACAGTATATAATTAAAATAAAAGAGGACATGGGTATCCTGCAACAGGAAAAGGCAGACCAGGATACCAGAATTCTGGCCTTGCAGAAGGAGTACCAAGAAGGTTTGGACTCCCTACTGCAGAGCAAGAAAAAGCTGGAGCAACAACTGGATTTCAACAGTGCATGCACAGAGCAGATAGTCACCCTGCAAAGCCACCTAGATAGAGAGAAGGCAGAGAGCAACAAATTCATTCTGAAAGACCTGGACACCCAGGCAGTGTTTGATGAAGAGTGCCAGAAAGCTGGTGCCCTTCAAAGAGAGAGGGATGACCTGGCGGCACAGAGGCAGGCTCTTGTTCAGGAAAGGGACACCTTAGGCCAGGAAGTCTGTCACTTAAAAGGGAAACTTGAAGAAAATCACCCGGCCCTCCAGGGACTGGGTGACCTCCAAAAAGAGCATGGAAGATTGTTAGAGCACACCAGGAGGGTGGAAGATGCTCTGGCAAGGAAGGAACAGGCCAGTCTGGACAGGACTCAGGAGGTAAACCTCCTGCAGCAAAGACTGGCCCGGTACTCAAAAACCACCCAGGAAGCACAGAGAGAAAATGAGGCTCTCTGTGAGAATAATGACAAGCTCCACAGGCAGGTAGCCATGCAAGAGAGACTGATAGAGACTACTAAGGCCTTGATTGAGGAACAGAAAGCTCAGGTTCTTGCATGGCAACAGGGAGCAGGGGCTGATAGAGATGAGTTTTGCTGGGAAAGGGAAACACTTGAGCATAACCTCAGGAACCCTAGTACCAGAGGCCTTCATCTCTCTCAGTCCCTTGACTCTGCCATCCCCATGTTCACTGGCGCACATGAGTACAGGGCCACGGGGATGGCAGATTACTATCCAGTCAGAAGTATGGGGCTCATAGGCCATTACCTCCCAGGAATGGATGGGCGGGCACCTGGGTGTGGGTACCCAAGTACTGTGAATTTTAGAGGCGAACTCCAGGAGGGTAGGCCCACTAAAGACATCCTAAAAACCTCTGCCCAGCTAGGACAGTGGGGAGGGTACCCATCAAATCCTGGGAGCAAGGAGGAATCAGAAGACTCCTCTGAGCGCCCCAGGACACAGGAGACTAGGTCCCCACATTCTGCCAGCCATTTCCAGGCCCGCAGAATCCAGGAGAACCTAGAAGATCAGACGGGCACCTCTGGGAGCAGTGCCTCTGAGTAGGAGGATGAATGGACCAGGGTTACCCGAACTAAGAAGGCCAATAAGGCAACAAGGGCCTTGCTTAAGGACCTCTTAAAACAAATCAAGGCAATAAGGAGAGTCATCACGCCTTATCATAAGAACGCTAAGAACTGTGAACTCCTATTTTACCTCTACCACTTCCCATCTCCATACAATAATATAAATGTGCTCACCATCATTCTTTTTAGAAAACAATATAAGAACTCAAAGCAACAATTATATTCCACCTATACTTATAAAAATAAACAATACACAAAACCCTATATACATATATGCCACAACATAACGGCACACAGGTGCTCTAAAAATAAAAGCAAAACACAAACACATATACTATTATTATTGCTACATGTGTGATTATTATTCACAATCACTGTACTCTCACCTCCCTATTTATCTCTACCTCGGGACCACATCTACATTGTGTGTTGTTGCGCATGTATTCTCCTGCGCAGCGCCCTGCTTCCTGACCTGTGACATACTAGGTATATTGCACGTGCGTCATTACATCATCCTACATGTCACTGGTATGTCTATGTGTCATTTTCACAGCTGGTACGTATTTACCTCTCTTCAATACGTTGAGCCTTTCTGTCACAAAGCAAAGTGGTAATCATAGAGAGACGCACATGGACGTCAATTCATCAAAATGCTAGGCGTAGCGGAAGTGATCACATATGCCCAATTACATCACGATAAGTGGCATTGCTTGATTTGTGACCTGAAAAATTACAGGAAGGGATGTCACATCACGACAGAGCCTGATGAAATCACAAAATGTGATAGCACAAATGTTCAATAGGATAAAATATGTTTTAAGCATAATCAAATATCAAACAGCTGCTACAGCAGACAAAAAGCAATTTCAGTTGCCTATTTTAATAAGGGTGCTGCGTTGCGACGCCATATGTGCAGCCATTGGTGTAAGGATTGCATCCTAAGGGAGCAACCAGGATATCAAAGACCAGGGCTCATCCTTTATATGTCAGTAGGGCCTTATATGTCAGGTGACTGCAAGTTAATTCTACATGCCACCTATAGCCATTATATGTAATGTACAGTTTAACATGTCCAGGTGCTGACATCACATGTGAAGTGCATCCACAATTGCACTGCACTGGTACTGCTAGCTTGTGGTAGTAAATGGCTCATTACTTGTACAGTCATCACAAGTAAGGTGCAGCCTCAAATGTCCAGATGCTGAATTCAGAGAATCCAAACGTATGAAAATGCACAATCAGTGGCAAATGTTTCAAAACCATTAAAAATTGTTTAACGATTGTAAAAACACTCTACAACGAACGAGTGGGGAAGTGTGGTTTGTGTACACGACACGCTGCAATCTAAATTGCATTCAGGCACTTTTTATTAAAGATGTATACATGGGACATGCATGTGGATAATTAATTCATATTGTGGTGCATTTGTTCAGCAAAACTCTAACCATAACAAATGGTTGATTCAGAATCACTGCACTATAAAAACCAAACCAAACTTTCCATTAACATTTTGATTAAATAATAAATAAGCAAAAACAGTGCTATATGATGAAAGTCATGAATAAACATCACTTAACCTTAGGTGTGGACTTTACAGATTTTAGTACACCTGAGTGAATTTGCATTTCTGCTGCTTTCTGTGTTTAGCACTGTCCATGTGACCATTTGTCTAGGGGTACAAGTGCTGTGCCAGAGTTGCCAAAGGGGAAGACAGAAGTACCAGATGGTACCCCTGCCAACCCCAAAATGATATCCATGAGCACACACAAAACTGGGGTTGAAATGTATGTACGATTATTTGGATTAAACACAACCCAGGCCAGTTAAGGATATTGTAATGAAATAGCAGGATAGCGTCTCAATGAGTTCCAAAAAGCCTCTGGGTTATAAGAGTAATGTGTCTGAGTTTAACACAAAGGCTCTCAATCCAGCGTTCGCTCTTGACAGAAATAGTCTGTTTCTCAGTTACTCATAGTTGTCCTTCTACCAAATTATCAGGTTTTTTTCTAACTACACCCTCTGGACTTTCTCCCACCCTCTATGTCTGCATCCTTTCTCTAGCCTCCTCGCCCTCTCGCCTTTTACAGCTCCACAACTTCCCTAACCTCCACCTGCTCGTGCCTACAAACTGCTCGTGCACTGCCACTTTTTCCAAACCCCCTTCTATCTCCTGACAGCACTCAACCTAGACTAGCACCATCTGTTAGGGAGAATTCTCCTTCTATGGCTAATTTCGCTCACCTAGTGAGTCCCTCAGCAGCTTCGCTGGATTTCTGGAGTTTATTTTTCCACCTAGTAAGAGTGTGAGTCTTTTTCCCCACTCTTACCTGTGTTTTGCCATGTGTATTTCTACTGTTTGTGTGATTTTGGGCTCTGGAGCACACCACTCCATGAGCCCCACCTTTTGTGTGTGTTACACAGCACCTTCAATGCAGTGACACAGGGTTGTCTTTTAGACTTCCCACTGATTCAGTTTTTCTGGGGCTGACTACTGTCCCCCAGAAACATGTAAAGTTGCCATTAACTTTATGTACTCACTTTAAAACTACAGACCTAGTACACCCCATCTTACATGGAGTATTGGAAAGGGTTAACTCCTACCCCTTTTTGTCTGTGCCTCTATGAGCTTTGTTTTGTTCTTTTAACATTTAGACTTGGCTGGTGGCAGTGGTATCTATCCTATCTTTTCTACCGTGATTATATTATATAAACGTGGTATTGTTCCAGGCTATTGTGGTAGCCTCGAACTTAAACCCGCTTCCCCAAATACTTTTTATTTCGGCTCCGATTGGGTTCAGTCGCCATTTCTTTTTGTTAGTCCTTCTTGTGTTTTACTTTGCGCGGCAAACCAGGTTTGCCTTCTTTGTTCACCGTCTTTTGGCAGGCTTCTGCAGAGAAGCCCTCCTCTTGGCGCCTGGGTGTCTAGGTGGGCTGAATGTGAGGGAGGGGTGTAGTCACCCCCTGCACAGGGTCTCCTTGGAGACCCAAGTTGCACTTTGTCATGATTGGCTGAGGTGGTTGTCTGGGCCGGACAACCCCCCTGCTGGGTGATTGACAGCCAGGCTGTGTGAATGGGGGAGTTTCGCATAAAAGGCAGGACTCTTGGGCTGGAAGTCAGAGTAACCACTGGAACTGCAAGGAACCGAAGAGAAGCGGAGAAGAAGATGGCTGCTGCAACCCCGAGTCCAGGTGAAGTCCTGCAGCAGTCCTGAGCTATTTACCCTTCAACACCAGAGAAGATCCAGTCCGGAGTCTTCTTCCCTTGAGCCTGGTGGGGTCAACCAGCTCATCTACCACAGCCAGATGATTCCCTTTGTGGTCGAAATCGCTGCACCCTGCTGTAGTGGTCTGGATAGCCATCCGAAGAGCCTCTCCTGTTTTAAAGGAGTGCACCTTTTATTCACAGTCGCTGCTGCTGGCCTCATCCCTGGGTAGTGCAGATCACTCCAGACGTCGTCCTTCTTGTCACCAGGACTGAAGCTCGAGGAATCGTGAGTCTGCAGGAAACTACCAGGAACAACAGCTGTGGCACCACCTTCTTCAAGGAATAAGGTACTGTGTCCGACTTCGAGGAACTAGGGTGAACCCTTTTCTTCTCACAAAAGGCTTGTCCTTTTCTTCCTTCCCTCTTACAACTTTTGCCTCCTCTTCTGACAATATCTAAGTACTCCTGGCAACCTTGAATCGTGAACTATCTAATTGTGTGATCCTCGACAACAGGAACCCTGTTCCACCTAACACTGGTGCAAGCCTATTGACTTTTATCTTTGGGTTAGAAAGTGTTCTGTTCTGAGTCTGTCTGCCGTGACAAAAGTATTGCCTATGATTTTTGCCCCCAACTCTCTCATGGTAACTCAGGTTCTAAGTGTGTTTTTACCCCGATAACATTTCTTCCCGCGGATATGCGTATCTTTAGTAAGACCGAACTGTCATTACTGTCAAAAAGTGATCGCATATGTATTCCCGGTAACGTCTTTTGTTTCATAACACCGGTCTGTCAAATCATAAGGTACTTACCTTTATTTGTTCTGCACAAGGGGAATTGGTTGTGTGTTGTGTATTTGAAGTGTGGTTTTATTTTACTAGAAGTGAAGTGTTTCGTGAACAGATGGTTTAAAAATAAATGTACTTATATTTTTAACCAGAAACCTTGAGTCAGTGTTTGCTTGAGTCACAGTCATTGTAGTCTTTTGTGTAATCTCTACTACTGCTCATTTGCTCTTGAGATAAGTCTGGCTGTTCAGTCACTGTTAACACTCTCTCTGTGTAGTAGAGGCTTGTACCAAAGGTGAACTTGTATTACCACTTGTAGTCTTAACTCTGTTCAGTGGTCCCTAAGGACACTGCATAGGATTCTGCCTAACGCCACCTCTTTGAACTGCCACTGCCCTTCTATTTTAATTTGTATATAGTGTTATATACAACACTGTGTGTTATTGTGTGTTATTGTTTCATTTCGATTGGTTAACACACGCCTTGAGTCCCATGGCTCAGAAGGCTGCAACTCATCCCCCAGCAGAGATGACTACCAAGCCTTTAGAGAGGCTGGCTGTAATCTTAAAATCAAATGCAGTGATGGCTCAGAAAATGGCTGCCTCTGTGTAGTCATTCACTACACTGCTCTCGTTCTTACTGTTCCAAATGTTTGTCACTGTGAGGAATTTCCATCTGGCAAGAGGGCAAAGCCCTGACTATTTTGATTTTTATGAATACACTGGCAGGTGAACCCGTGATTTGCATGGTAATTCCTACTTCAGTCCTAGTTTGAAGTTTATTTAATGAACTAATGTTTCTTTGTAGACAATATTGCTAGTCTTTCTTGTAGGAGCTAGTGTGAACAAATTGTCTTTGTTTGTAACTCTGGAGCAAGCCACATAAAGCTGACCATGAGAAAAGCAAGAATCCCGTAAATGGATTCCAGCTACTTTGAGCATTGAAATTGCACAGACACATTATTGGTGGCCCGATCTACAGTCGAGGCAGCAGCAACCTCAACATAAGTGCTGTAAATGTACGGCTGAAACATGTAAGCTCCATACTGTTGAAATTTCATACATTCATCAACTTCTGTGTGAAATTAAGTTTCTGTAATTATCATGAGAGAATTGCCACAATGTGATGGACAACACCATTACTAGAATGCTGATGATGTGAAAAGTGTAGGAACAATGAACTGCTGAAGTTTTCATGAACTGCTGAACTTTAGGAACAATGAACGTAGAACTACGGCAGAACTATGGCGCAAAGTGCCACATGGCAGGGCAGACCGCTTAAAAAAAAGAAATCCGAAAAAGGTATATTTTATACTTTTTACATTGTCTACACTATGTAACCTACCCACATGCCACATTTTAGGTTTGTAGCATGTCAGGAAGTATGCTGAATGTTTCAAACAGACATACACACATATCTGTGCATTGCAGACCGCTTAAGAAAAAATGCTTTAAATATATGAGAAAATGTATATTTTATACGTTTTACATTGCCTACACCATGGAACATACGCACCTATGCAGAGAGAGCAGCGTGAGGTCCGCAGACATTGGTCACGGGCGCTGATTGGATGGTGAAAAGCGTGAGGTGTGTCAGATTTTGTGGAAACGGCCGCCATGTTGGATTTGCTGACAGTGCCCATTGTTCACGAACATCGTAGTGAAAACATATTAAAAAAACACAACATTGCACATGTCAAGTAAATGTCTCTGTAGAGGCAAGGGGTGATGAGGATGGGATGGGATATGGCCTTAAAAAGCCCAAAAACAGGTGTTTTTTAAACTCTGTTGTCCGCAAACTGTTTGGATGCCCGTGGCAGTCCTGTGATGTCCGCGAACATCTGAGATGTTCAGGGACATATATGCCTGTTTCTGCATTACACGGTTGTTGAAAAGCAGTTTTTAGATGGCTTATAACTTTGGCGCCATTCAATGAAACTGCATGACATTTTGAAATTCCATTCTAAACCTGTGAATGGTTCTCCAAAGTGTGGTGCTGTTTTGTCAAGAGGGAACAAAATTAGAGGGGTCCCAAAATATTTTAAAGGCTTATAAATGTTATGCCATTTGGCAAATCTGCACAAACGTTTGCAACATGATTTTAGACCTAGATGTGAATGTTATTGCAAAGTTTGGTGGGATTTTGTCAAGAGGGAGCAAAATTAGAGGTCAGTCGCAACATTTTTAGATGACTCATAACTTTGTTGCTGTTTGACGAATGTGGACAAATGTTTTCAGAAAGATTGTAGACCCAACCTTGAATGTTTAGGCACAGTCTGAATGGATTTTGTCAAGTGGGGGCTAAGTTATATGACCTTTTCATGTACATACATTTTTGACACTTTTGAACAAATAAAACATGGTAGATTTGCACCAAACTCGTGTAAGAAGCATTCCCAAAGACCTGAAAGCATGGTTTTGCAAATGTGTCCGTGTTTTATTTTTTGAAAAGTGTGAAAATGTGAGTACACCACACATTGATATAACAATGGTGTCTGGGCAATGGGCGTGGCTGTCAGCAAGGAGAAATGTGTACTGTAATTGGCTTATTGGGTCATGCAGCACCACACATTGATATAACATTGGTGTCTGGGCAATGGGCGTGGCTGTCAGCAAGGAGAAATGTGTACTGTAATTGGCTTATTGGGTCATGCAGCATTGCCGAAGCAGTAGGTTTGAATGGGAAAAAATATTCTTCTGGCAGTTACAGTCTTAAGTGGTGGACTAGATTACAACATACTTGCACAATGAGCAATAGCAACGAAAAGCATGTTTTTTGAAATTTGTCTTGTGTTTTATTTTTCTGAAGAGTAAGAATGTAAGTAGAAAAATGCGTGATTAACATCACTCAAAACTCTCATAAGGTAGCATTTATTATTTTACTATCGGAAATTACCAGATTAAAAATATTGTACTTCTATGGTGCATGCTGCAACTATTGCCTATATGTATGATTAGGTTCCTCTATTAACAACAACACTAGAATATAATGATTTGTTTACATGAGTACATTCCTTAATACATTAAGTAGTTCATGATAGGTCTCCCAATCACCCCCAACATCTTGTTTCCAACATTATAAACTTAAAACATTGTAGGGACTGTTTATTAAAATTAATGTAATATGTGATGTCATCAGTGATGTCATCAATGACATTTGTGATGTCATCTTTCATGTACTGGGTGTTAGTCTTAACAGTGCACGGTGGTGGCGTGAGTAATGGTTGCTTATTTTACCACAACTGGCGAATTTCTGGGGTTTTCCTGTTTTACTAGTAACTATAACGTCCCTTTTAACGTTTTTTCATTGAATTTCATAGGTTTTTAATAGTACAACTTAACCATAACGTCCATTTAACAAAGTTCTTTTATTGAATTTGATAGGTTTTTATTAGTGCAACTTAACCATCACGTTCCTGTGCACGCTAATTTCTTATAAAGTTTCACCTTAAAACTCTGCCGTTCCCTACAGGGACGTCATTTCACCAAAATGCCAGGGGTAGCAGAAGTGACATCACATGACCCTTGACCCCCTGATGACATCACAGGAAGTGATGTCATTTGACCCCACCCCGAAGTAATATCGCGGTAAGCGATGGAACATGACCTTTCACCCATTGACAAAAAAGGAATTGGCATCACATAGCATTGTACATTATGAAAAATATGGTTACGATATCACTATAATATGATGTGCATTTCATAAAAGAATGGATCGCCATATGTATCGTTAAAATCAGTGTGTATAGGCCCATATTACCAAATTACTGTGAATGCAAGCAGACGTTCATGAACAAATTATAATGATATGTTATTATATAGCACTTATGCTTAAGCGCTTTATATAGAAAAAATATACACCCAAATTCACTCAACCTGTGTTGGGACTCATTTATTGACCTCAGAAGGACGAAAGGCTGAGTTGAGGCATTTAAGAACAGACTAAATCAGTGACTCACCCCTTGAAGTGTGCCTGAAATAAACCTTTAATTAGTCTAGCAATTATTGTATAGAAATCCAGAAAGACACATTATTTGGTATTCCTATTCTTTCTTATTTAGGGTCAGTGCTGAAAGTGTTAGACTTGTGGCACTCCTGTTCTTATTTTTCTTCTTTTCCTGAACAAGAAAGCAACAAGAGGTTGCAAGGGAGATCACAGAGGTCGCAAGGGAGATCTCAGAGGTCGCAGTTGCGACCTCTGGTGACCCCTAAATGACATCCCCGATTCCCTACTTTCTATCATCATTTTGAACACTTCTATAGACTTTTTTTCAACTTGTTTCACTGTTTTTGTGTTAGTCGATGTCCGCAAACATCTGACGTCATTGCGGACATTCTGGACATTGTCACGTGAGCACCCGCAGGCACGCAAGGCCTGATGACAAGTTCGTGAACACGTCCACATTTCACGAATGGGTTCGTGCTTCGTGAGCAGTTCGGAAATGCATTTTCAGCTCATCTAGGAACTTTGAAGCTCAAAACATACCCTTGCACAGCTCCTACACCTATTCTTACTCATTATCCATCACCTATAGAACCTAAAAAACTCTAGAGCCCCGGGTCCAAATGGCCATCTGCTGCGGTATTGAAGGGAGACATAAATCTGTGGGTAGGAGTACTTTGTCACTTGTTTAAAAAGGTATGTGTTTCCAAGACTATCCCGGATTCCTGGAAGAAATCAATAATGGTCCCTGTCCATAAAGCTGGTGATAGATTACTGCCTGAAAATTACTACTTACTATCTTTACTAGATGTCACGGGTAAGGTGTTTGCATTACACGTCTTGGAGCACTTTAAAAGTTGGGTCACTGACAACACCATATTGCATCCCTTTCAGAGTGGCTTTTGTCCCGGGTCTAGTAACATTCATAACATAAGAGCACTGGACACAATAATATCGCAGGCAAGAACTTCTTCCTCTGCCTCGATGTACATTGCTTTTGTCGACTTTAGGTCGGCATTCGATCAGGTAGACCAATCTATACTGTGGAGGAAAATTCACCAGTGGGGGTGCCCAAGTTGGCTTTTGGAGATAGTTGTTGCTTTGCATACTGACACTTTGGCCCAGATCCGGTTTGGCGATCATGGCCGACTGTAAGACATGATGCAGATCAACAGAGGGGCTAAAACAGGGTTGGATGTTGGCCCCCCTGCTTTTAAACATCTACGTAGCAGGTGTAGTCAAGTATACTGACTCCTACAAATACTTGGGACTTGAAATGTCAGCGTCTAAGGTAAGAAGGGCCAGACAGATTACATTTATGGTCAGGAAATTTGTGTCTGATCACGCTGTGTTATTACTCTATAAGCAATGGCTATTCCCTACTGTGTTGTATGGATTGGAAGTACTGTGTATGAAACACCTCAAATGGCTAGACAGAGTTGAATCTTGCTTCTGGAAAGTTGTTTCTGGGTTATCTAGCTCTACCCCGATTGAATATGTCTGGCTCGAGCTAGGGCTAACATCCCTGAAGGCACAACTTCTGAACCACAGAGGCTCCTTGATGTTGAAGGCAAAAACTGACCCTTTATGTCCCATGTTAATGAACCTGGGTAAGAGCTATGATCTCTGTAAGCAGGGGAAAGATTCTTCCCCTCAGTCGAAAATGTTTCAGGAACTATGCATGTTGATTGACTGGATACCTGATTTTGGCAGATGCGCCGTTTTTTTAACATTAAAAGGGGCGCTTACACGCCGAGTAGTCAAATGGGATTGGCACTGGTTTTTTGACCATCTTGCTTTGTTAAAGAGTCATGCACATCTGGTAAATGTGGCATATCGGTTTATGAAGCTGGAACTTTATTTGCTGCTATGTCCAGATCCAGCGGCACATCATTTCCACTTGAGGCTATGGATAAGTCAGCTGCCTGTGTTTTCTGTGCGAGGTCCAAAACTGAAACTGGCACCAGAAGCCAGATATTGTAGAATGTGCAGGGTTCCAACCAACTTAGAGACTCACAAACATGTTCTCACAGAGTGCCCTTGAAAGGGGCAAACTTTACATGGTTTTTCCGGACCTGTTTGTCCATGACTACAATACTATAAAATCCTCAGATTTTCAGACATTCTGCCTAAATTCTGAGTGAATGTCAGTTATACTGGCACTAATTAAGGTATGGAGAATTATTGAGAAGTACCTTAAAATGCATGAGTTAGGGTAGATACCAAACAAGTATGCTACCCTGTATTGAGTAACAAATTATAGGGTCTTTACCCTCGGTAAATTTGTTTGAACGTATTCGAGTGGCTGAGTGATTGAGTGATTTGCAAGATGATTGTTTGAAGTATGTATATGTGCTATTAAAAGTGTATGTAACTTTTTAAAATTACATTTGTAAAGTTTGATCGTAAAAGTTCTTTCAAGCACTATGTACAATAAAGTTATTATTGTTATTATCCATCAACAATCTAGCACACAACACATACTTGGAAGAATGTTACAAAAACTCCTATTCCTCTTAGAAATGGCATTAGCTGTTGCCATCCACCCTCCGCAAGAACCACAACCACCACCAGTAGGAGGACCTACACAACAACAAAAGCGTAGTACTTCAATACTTCAAAAGACAATGAAGAGGACCAAGAAGATGAGCTACAGGAAGTGCCTAGAGAGAATCATGGGTCTGGCAGTTCTTTACCACTGTTGGGAATGCACCAAAAGGCTAAAGATACCCAAGTAAAATGCACTGAGTGCAACGTTGTAGTCAGTCGTGGACTGACTGGACAGTACTCCTACAAGACCACCTCCATGCACCGCCACACCAAATCCAACCACCGCAATGCTCTCAGAAAGGTTGTTCCTTACTTAGGAAGTAGTAGGCTGTCTTCCTCCCCCTCATCTTCCTCAACCAATACTGTAACCACACAGCCTACCTCTGTGGGACACAAAATCCCACCAGCTACCTTGAAAGCAATAAAATAGGCTGTCAATCCACATCTTTGTGAAGACAACAGTACTATGTATATACTGCAACACACCACTCTGCAGGGGGGAGACATTTCGGAGAGCTTTTGAAGCTGTAAACAAGGAGCATGAGAAACACTGCCCCCTACTTTAGATGTAACACACGCAACATCTTCGCCTGTCCATCTGCCCTCCATATTTTTGGTTGGTGCCTCTTCCCTCATTTCCCTCCCCACCTTATATTCTGACCTCTCCTGCAAAAAACACCCCAAAAGAAGGTTCCTTTAGGGACCACTTTTCACAGTTAAAGAATAGAACTAAAGAAGAATATCTTATAGACTCCATCTATTTTACATTTCTCAGTAAAGTAGAGACTCAATAAGATTCTCCAACATTTTCATTAGTATTTTGTGTTATGCTAATGGCAAAAATTGACAATTGTATAGTAGAGACAAATATATTTGGAAAGAAACAATTTTCGGTCCCAAATACTTTTCTCTAGAACACAATAAGGACCATAATTGATGCACCTTTATAACCACCGTCTCCACAGTCCCCTTTCCAGGCCATGGATCATTAAAAGACCCGGATGGCACATGTACACCATCGCACACATGGAATAAATAGGTAACAATTGAAAACGTACCATACAATTATGTTAGTAGAAATAATATATATATAAACGCACAATGCATACAAACTAGAGGCACATACAGGGAAACTAAAATAAGGAAGAAGGAAACAACAGCACCAAAAAATGACAATAACATTAGAGTTAATCATCATGTACACAAATCAATTGTCATTCTGTCTTCTCTCTCTGTTGCAGCTATTAGTTCATTTGTAATCAGTTGTCCTTCTTCCTCTTCTACGGGTACTTTTTATCTGAGTTAAAACTCTATGGGTGTCTTAATAGTCTGCCTTTCATTCTTGAAAACCATGCTAACAATATGTGCACTGCAAAAGGAATACTTCCAAGTCTAATGGCATGTGCTCTGTTTTTTCTAGCTATAGCATGCTGATATTAATGGTGTAGAAGGGGCATGCTCTCCTAAAAGGCTCCCCCCTCATTACTGTCACCCTTCTATCCTTCGTGTGCGTCCGTGGCTGCATGGTTGTGTTCCATGGTGCCATAATATTCTGTTGCATAAGTGTTATGTAGTAGCATCTATGTGCCGCTGTGTTTGAGATTTTCTGCGTCTGCATCGGTGCCTGTTGTGGTTGCTGTCTGTTGTGCAGGTGGTAGTTACGGTGCATACATCTGATACTGTGTGTGATCTCGGGCATAATATTCAGGTGTCTCTGCACTTTATTGTGGAGGACATGCCATCCCACCTCTCAGATCCTGCCAATTGTTGCTGCATCCCTTTCCTGTTACTGGTTACAATTTAGCAAAAATGAAATACATATGTCTGTATTTTAGGCCATTCACCTTTTTTTACCTATACATTGTCAGCTAGGCCTTTGTTTCCCCTATATAACAATGTGCTGGAACATCCGGGAGTCCTTGCAGTCCCTACTGTGTCATAGTGTGCTGGAAAACCATTGGGCAAGGCACCTTCCCCTTTTCAGATTATTATCCAACAATATATCTACACTCCAAAAGTGGTTTCCTTGTATTGATCAACATGCCTATCTGAGTGGCTGCCCGGTGCACACCTGTGTGCCTTTGAAAGTGCCCCATCTATTGCTAGTAAAGGTACCTACAGTGTTTAAAGGGGATACAAAAGTAAGGGCGGGACTCTAATGCCTCATTATGCAATGTTTGTGAATGAGTCCTAAAATGTGTCTGGCATAGTCCTAAATCCCAAATAGCTGATAGAGCTTTTAAAAGAAGAGTGGGTTGTGTAATTAAAGGAGTCATCTAGTGGAGCCAATCTAATTTATATATGTGCAATGAAAGGGGACATATTCGAGTTTAAAAATTGTGTTCAAATATGGTTGATGTATTTATACACTTTTAGCACTAACCATCAAATCAAAAAGGGGCCATTACGCCATATACTCCCCTAGTTGATAAATACAAATCCATTATTCATGCATACCAAATAAAAGTGCCATTAAAAATACACATTAATACAATGTCTGGTAAACATCAAATAACATATTCTCTTTGAATTGCCCTTACTTGTTTGAAAACCACCCAAAAATCTTAAAATTCCTTTAGCTACTGTTGTCAATCCAATCATCACCAAAAGTGACATCCACTGACAAAACACAACATTATTACTCATATATTTGGTTAAAAAAACTCTAATAAGGGACCTCAATTCAATGAGTCCTGGCTCAGGGGCAGTATTTAGACACCATCAAGGCTGGACCCTGGCTCACTTAAAGGCCTGTGTTTAGTACTAAATATTTCAAGAAATGTCATCACAACCATTCTAAGGTCCTGTTTCTTCTACAGCTACAATATACAATTTATGAATACATACACCTACGCCATCTTCTATCTTGTTACGAATCCCTGATAGCGTGATCCTCTCTGCCCACCCTTCTCCTGTCTCCACATCCAAGTCAACAACCAGTACATAACAGCCAAAGCAAAATGTATTTTCTTCCCCTCACATTTCAACATGCTCAATACAGCTTCTTACTACAACGCGGTTTACATAACACATAATTGCACATATTATTGCTATTAATTCCACATCGAAATTGGCACTGCCATAGAAAAACCTCTCTTACATGTCACTGTGTATACATGTGTGTGGCTTCTTAGAACTCGGACTATAATAAGCACGCCATCCTTCTCTCATGTGTTATTTCAAAGATACTTAACCAAACAAAACCACCTTCGATTGACTTCACTGCAACCTCTACCAGCCTCTCTGAAACAATAGCTTGTACAATCACTGACACCAAGTCAGCTCCTTCCTCCCTCTTGAAATCTCTTTACCAAATTGGGTTTTGCACATCAAATACAAACAAGCACGAATGGAGGAGCTGTGTAATCTACCCTGCTGTATTATTTTACGAATACTTCATTTTCTTTTATTTGAGGAAGTAAAACCCATCTCACAAGAATTCACACCCATACAAAACAATTCACTTTGTCAGCCTGATTAAAACGTTAATACAGAAAAGCTTATCATTCTTCAGAATGCTTGTTGTTTCAAAAGAACTATAGAACTCAGCTGTCACTACCTTCGCCCACTGCCTATCTTATCTGTCTGTTAACTGTCTCTGACTCCGAGCAGGCCTGTGTTGCCCACACCCCCTCCCCTTTCACGCTAGGCTCCTGCAAACAGAACAGAGGAATGTAGCTTCGTAGAACCGTCCTTGCCAGGCACTGCCTTTCCAATACAGATGCCTTCAGGCCAGCAAAAGACTGCACATTTCGTAACTCAATCTCCGACCATCACACAGCAGAACACTGTGCCTTCCAAACTCTTTCATTTTTCAGCTTAAAAAACAATACATGATAGAATACGCACATGTTCAGCGTTTGTTAGATACAATTGTGAAAATGAACCATGCATCACATCAGGTGAGTCTATACAAATCAGCCATGCATTATATTAAGTAGAATTGTGAAAGTTAGCTTCTTTGACTCACAGAATTTACCAGAAAGCACACCATGTTCAAATGAATGCAGCTTCTGTGAGCTCTCCCTGTGTGCGTTCCAATACTCACGCCCCTCTCTTCTCACAACAGAACTGCAGCTTCAACAACGAACGTGTGTGTCATTCCACATGATACTGTTATATTTCAACTTAAACGAAACAACAAAACGCATGATCAACCTTGGTTAGTTTTCATTAATACAACACGACAAACACTTTTTATGATTCAAATGAACGCCACCCATCGCCTGTTCAGCCGCCCAAACAGTTGTTTCAACCTGGGGAGTCTCTCCCATGGTGGCATGTCACACTCTTGAATGCTGATACTAACCAGACCTTGGTATAATCAGAACCTCACTCCTTTGCTTTTGTTCACCTCTCCTTCACTTTTTCTCATCCCCATTCCCCTACATTCTCCACCGCTTGTACATTACTTCACAATACTCTGCTTTCTCTGTTGAAAACCAACTACTAGGCGAGCACCACAAACACTGCGCACGCTCCGGACTACACCCCTTTGTTCCCAACCATAACTTCTCATCCTCCACAAGATACACTTAATAAATGCAAAGTCCGCTTTTGCTCACAATTGAACCATCACACCTCCTCTAACTGCCACCAGTGATCATTAAACATGTAGGTTAAACATATAGACGCACCTCCTAAATATCACACCACAATACAATCCGTGTATCTTCCTGCCTTTCCTACTGGGTAATCTTCAACTGTTTAAGTTACCTCACTGTTAGGGAGAATTCTCAGAAGTGTACTAAATCCCTGCTACCTTAGAGACCCCCAGCTCTTTTTGCTGGACTTTAGGTCTTTTCATTTTTTATCCTGGAGCGAGTAAGACCTTTTTCCCACTCTCTCATGTATTTTTCATTAATTTGAACATTGTGTTTCTTTTGGTTTTGGAGTCTGACAAACTCCATAGGCATCATCTTTTTACATTGTGAGACACAGCACCTTCAGTGCGGTGGCACAGGGAAGTCTTTCAGATGTCCCAATGGTTTAAATACCTTCTCTTGGTTAAACTACTGTTTCCAAGAGCAGTAAAGTGAAATTGACTTTACTTACCTTTTGTAACTTTGTAGACCCAGTACACACTATCTTACATAGAGTGCTGGAGGGGTCACTTAGTATCCCCGTTTGTCTACTTTCTCATGTAACATTTTTATGTTACCCTTTCTACAATTAAAGGCTGGTGGCAGTGGTTTACTTTTTCCTACCATTGTGTGTTTCTACCGCGGACTGCATTTGCAGCTGCAGTAAAGCACCCATGGGTGCTAATTTTGTAAAAATGGCCTGGTCTTCTTTTTTTGCCATTTCTTGTTGGAAGGGTCCTTCTTGAGATTTACTCTGCGCGCCAAAGCAGGTTTGGTCCCTTTGTTCATTTTGTCTTTGGCGGGGTTCACTGCTGAAGCCTGCCTCTGACTCCAGTGTGGCTGGCAGGCCAGGAAGCGAGGGAGGTGCCCGAAACTCCCTGTGCTTAGTCTCCGTGTTTACAGGAATGCACTCAAAGGTGATTGGCTGACTAGCTGGCTGTCCTTGCAGGGCAGCCACCCTGATGTGTGAGTGATAGCTAGGCTGCGAATGAATGGGAGAAACCTGCATAAAAGGCGAGGTCTTTTAGACAGAAGGCAGAGTCGACCACTGGATAAAGGAATCCAAAGAAGAACTTGGAAGAGACGCTTGCTGCAAATCCTGGACCGTTGGTTTGCCCAGTGAAGCCCTGCTGCAGTGCTGAAGCTCCAAATTCGCCTCGACTATAGAAGCCCTGCAAAGGACCAATCGACCCCAAGACAAACTCATCTGGAAATCCTCTTGAAGCTGGCTGTACTTCCATTGCTGCTGCAGGAACCGATTGCCAGGGAGAGGATCACCAGAATCAAGTGCATCATTTTAAGGTCAGACCCGAGCTCCAGGAAGATACTCCAGACTCCCTCGAAGCAGGACTAACCAAGCCAGAGCCATCTCAACAAAAAGCTGGACCCCAGAAGCAAGGAAAGCCCACAAGGTATCCGAGAACCGCGGTGGTGATATTTGCGAGAAGCTGAAACTGCCAAGTGCCGCTGATCTGAAGTGTGCCCATTGCTGCCACCGACCTTCGAATCGTAGTGCAGGAGTTCCCAGATGTCCTCCCTCTTGTCCCCATGACTGAGGCCCAGGGACAACAGGATCTTCCATACTACAACAGGAACAGAAGCCAGCTGCAACCAATTTCTTCAGACATATGGTACTTTAAACTAAGGGGTACTTACCTCTTGTTGTGTAGCATTGTTAGCTCTCAGTTGAGGTTTGTCTTTGTTACCTTTTGCAGAGTTGCTTGCATCTTTGCCCATCACAAGCCTCCCGGTTTGCGGCCCAACAGTGATTTCTTGTTCAACAAAATCTCTCTATAACATTGTGCAAGCCATTTTACTTACCTTCAACTCCAGCTCACCTAGACTTTGCTCAATTGACATTGGCTGTCCTGGCTCCCTGAAGACTCTTCTAACCTCTGACTTTGTGTTTTGATCTTTCCCTCCAAAATGTCACACATTCCATAACTTGTGTAGCTGGGAAAGGGTCAATCTACATTGCATCGGGCGGTTTAAAAGTGCTTACCTGTTTGAGAAACTTGTTAAACATTGTTTTCTCCCTTAACCTTTTCCTTTTGACACCAAACTCAGTATTGCTCTGAATGTACCAGTGATATTTCAATGTCCAAAGTGTCCTAGTTATTTAAGTCACCTTAGGGTGTAGGAAGTGTCTGGGCCTCATTACGATTTTGGCGGTAGCCATGGCGCTATTGGCGGTATGGCTGCTGCCAAAATCGGGTCCGGGTTCCCAGAATGGGGAATTACCGGGCCATTCCGAGCTCGGAGGGCCCGGTAATTCCTCCCTGCAGGAACCCGGGCCCAGACCTTTCCCATTCCCATTTCAGCCCCCATAGGGCCGAATGGGAATGGGGGAGGGAGCAAACAACGGGCCAATTACGAGCAGCCCGTTGTTTGCGCCCTCTTCCCCTCGCGGTACCTGGTAAGCACACCTGGTTTGACCAGGCGTTACCTACCGGGTCCCGCGAGGGGAGCTTGTAATGAGGCGGAACAGGTTTAACGGGTCTGCTCCTTTAGCGGGTCCCGTTAACCCGTTCCGCCTCACTTGTAATGAGGCCCTCTGTGTGCCATTCCAAATGGGTATGTACCGATTTAGTGAAACTGAGTGTGTGTATTTATGAAGTAAATTTAAGTGTTACATATTTTCTCCCTTCTAAAGAAGGATTATTCAAACTGACTGTTCACTTAATAAATAATTGTTTAATCAAGAAACCGTGAGTGTAAGTGTTATTTGGATACTTGTCACTGTGAAACTCTATGTCGCAACCCTACAGCTCACATTGACCCCTCTTGAGATAAGCATGGCTGCTCAGTCACTCTACCAACTTGTGTAATACAGGCCTATATCAAAGGTTGGGTTAATTATTGCCAAAAGGACAAGGCTGGTGCAGTTTCCCACAGGGTACTGCATACAGTCTTGCCTAACACTCACCAACAAGGTTTATCAAGTAATCTTGCCTAGCTCTTGACAGATGGTAACCAATAATCAATAACGCATACCTCATAACGAGGTTTACTACAAGATCTTCCCCAGTCCTTGCCAGAGAGAAACCACCACTGTCAATTCTTCATTCTGTTGTTCGGCACTGACGTGCTGGTTGAAGAGATGGGACCTGGGTGGTGGGCACCGGTGGGTCCTCCCCTTATGAACTTTACACAGGGATGTTTGGACTACTTTAAAAATGATTAACTAGGACTTAATGGGCCTCATTACGACCCAGGTGGTAAGGGGTTAACAGCGCTGTAAAAGGTGTCGGCGCCGTTAAACCCTTACCGCCTAATTACGAGGTCCCTTTGCGGGTCCCGACCTTAACGGCTGGTTTTACCAGCCGTTAAGGAAGGAACCCGCAAAGGGACTTTCAAGGTAATTACGGTACCGCAATTTGCGGTACTGTAATTACCGCCTTCCCCATTCCCATTGAGCCCTATGGGGGCAAAAATGGGAATGGGAAAGGGCCAATGGTGAATGGGGAATTACCGCCCCGCCAACCTTGGAATGGGGCGGTAATTCCACCATTCACCATGGCGGAGTTGGTAAAATACCGGCGTCAACCATGGCGCTAATAGCGCCATGGTTAACGCCAGGGTCGTAATGAGGCCCAATAAGCGACAATTAAATAAACCTTTGCATTGAGAGTGACCATATGCTTGAAATCCTGAAGTTAAATTCTGTAGATAATTCCAAAACTGATCTGATGGACCTGATGCTTAGTACTGATAAGGAATACAAGAATCTGAAGAGAATATTAGGGCAGGAACAAAAAATACAAAAAGGATTCTACCCTTAAATTATATCTGTGCAAATCTAATGGGGACAGTAAAGGTGTAAAACTCTGACAACGGAATATTAGGCATTTTACCATGTATTTCTCTTTATATTCATACATTCTTTTTGATCAAGTCAAAAAATAGTATTACGTGGTTTGACAAAACTATGTTCAGTACAAACGCATTGTAAAAAAGCTTGTGCATCGCACTGGAAGCAATATAACCCCTACCCATAGTTTTGTAGCATTCAGACAAATAAAATGGATTATAAAAGAAATATTTTCAAAATAAACCTACATTTAGTAAAGGAATCCGTCAAAGCATAGCAGAAACATTCTAGCACCATATTTCCCATACATTTTGGGTAATGGGAAATTGAAAAGAGAACAGGATACCAAGGAAACAGGCGTTAACTATCAATGATAGTATAATTACCTATGAACCTCCGGCAGCTAGCCGGCAGGTGATGCCGTCTACCACACAAGACCACCACCTAAGGTCATGTGAGGTTGTCTGAACGTCTCTGCCGGTCTGGCCGGAATTTCTGCAAGGCCCCAGCAGGAGCGGGCTCACCTCGTGGCAACCCAGGAGCCCCAGAAGCCTGCACAAGGGACTGGAGTGCCATTAACCGTAGGAAAATAATCCTACAGTGAGATGGGTGCCGTCACGGCACCAGCTCTACTGAGTTCACAGCTACCTCAGCGGCACTGGCAATCTCCTGATTTGCTGTTGCATGTTACCTGCAAACCACCAGAACCTAGCTGGAAGGTGACGCTGGCCACCACCTAAGGCCAATTGAGGTGGGCCTGAATGTTTCTGCAGATCTGGCCTGGACCGCACCACTCCACTTGTCCCCATGCCTGGGGGCTCAACGGCATTCCCACACATTGCCGCCAGCAGCAGCCTGCTTCACGGAAACATTCTGGCATGATTTGGCTACTATCCTAATCTGGTGTCCAGTACCATATACATCTTGTTCCACCAACCGACTTTGAGTACGGAAGGTAAGCACCTGAACTCTCAGGAGGTGGTTCCCACTAAGGAGCCTTTCACAGATCAATAATGCATGCCTTCCCCAGTCTCAACCTTGCATGGCCACCGACATCTACGAGCTGATCTTCCCATGTCCCCGACCATAATCAACAGCCTGCAAATTATTTATTTATTTATTTATGTTGACATTTGTATCGCGCACCAAGCCCTGGGACATTTAGGTGCAAGTTTTTGCAGTGTACAGTTGAGTTATTAGCATTAGATTGGTTGCAGGTATGTACATAATAAGGCAGTAGCTTAGTACAATTAATACAATTGTGACATGTACAGTTAGCTGTTCCCAGTAGTCAGGTCACAGATGGATACATCTTAGCATCAAACAGTTGGTACAATTGTGAAAAGATCGGAGAAAGGTTAAGAGCTGCACATAGGGGGGGTACTACTGTTGTGTTGGTGGCTTAATGTCAGCTAGAGTCCGAGGAAAAGTTTCATCACTCTTGTTTGAAGAGCCAGGCTTTCAGCTTTTTGCAGAAGGTCTAGAAGGAGGCTTCCGTTATTAATGAGTGAGATAAGGTGTTCCACTGTTTGGCAGCTACCACTGGGAAACTGCTATCCCTGGGAAACTGCTACCCCCTGCTTTCTGCAGTTTGTATCTAGGTATAGTGAGTAGATGCTCTTGGGTTGAGCACGTGGGTCTGTTAGATTGGTTTATGTTAAATTTGATGGATAGGTACTTGGGCGCTGAATTGGAAAGGCACTTGTGCATTAAGGAGAGGGTTTTGAAAAGGATTCTTTCCTGCACTGGCAGCCAGTGGACGTTCTGTCTCATGGTGGTAATGTGATTGTTTTTTGGTATGTTAAGGGCTGCTCTTAGTGCACTGTTTTGAATCACCTGAAGTGTTTTTAGGTTGCAGCTGTTTGTGCCTGTGTACAGTGCATTGCAGTAGTCTAGTGTGGATAAGATAAGGGCTCTGGCTAGTGTGATACAATTGTCAGAGGATAAGAAAGGTCTGCAGGCATTGACAAGCTTGGAAGTGTATGCTGCAGAGCTGAGTCGAGATAAACACCTAGGGTATTTATTACCTTTGAGACATAGATGGTGATGCTGTCGATAGCAAAGGATTCATAGTGGTCTCCTAGTTTGTTTTGGTGGTTCTGAAAGCCTATGAGTAGTAACTCTGTTTTTTCATCGTTAAGACGTAGGCAATGTGTCGCCATCCAAGCCTGAATAGTTTGGTAGATTTTGCTAAGTCGTTTTGAGTCTGTGTCGTATGTGCCTGTAATGAGTATGATAATTTGGGTATCATCTGCATAGTTAGTGTGGGTGACACCAAGTCACCCAGGTGGTCAAATAGTGGTTTAGTGAAAATATTACACAGTGTAGGGGAAACGCAAGAGCCTTGAGGAACTCCACAAGAAACTGGGGCTGGGGCCGCTACTGCAGCAGGTGCGAAGACTCTCATGGTTCTGTTGGAGAGGAAGGACTGTATCCAGTATATGGCTTTAGTTGAGAAGTTGGCCACCGACTCAAGATGTTTGCAGAGTATATTGTGGTTGACTAAATCAAATGCTGCTCAGAGGTCCAGTAAGAGCAGGAGTGCAAGACTGCCCTTGTCTTTGATCTCGTCTATTTGTATTTTTAGATCCAATAGGGCTGATTCAGTGCCATGTCCTGGCCAGAAACCGGAAACCGACTGCCGCCGGTGTCTTGGGAGGATAGCTCGGCGGCAACGTGCTCGCCTTGGTGGCAAGACCGCACAGGTCCACACAGGTTCGATCTCCGGGTCCACGCTTAGAAACCTCCGGGTATTAAGCACGTTATAATACCTAGGTGAAGGCCTATGAGGTTGTTGGGTTCCAGGTGGTTTTGAATTTGCTGGAAGTTTGCACGGTCCAAGATTTGGAGAAGGAAAGGTACTGTTGTTATTTGGCAGTAGTTTGTAGGGATGTTGTGGTCTAAGGTAGGTTTCTTTATCAGTGGGAGGACCCACACATCTTTGAAGTTAGATGGGACAGTGCTTGTTTCAAATGAGGCATTGATTAGTGATGTGACAAAGGGAGTAAGTTCAGTTGCACAGTCTTTAATGAACGAGGCTGTGCATATGTCACCTTGGCATCTGGTGGGTTTGCGGTTAGTAATGATTTTCCCTACTTTTTGAGCCAGGGGAGACTTCAAATTGTGTTTTGAGGTTCACAAGGCTCAGAGTGGGGGTCAGAAGTGTTTGGTCAGGTGTTAAGTTTAGTATTTTTATTTTGATTTTTGATTGTAATAGTGTCATTTTATCAAGGAGGGCTTTTTGAATGTTTGTACACAAGGCCATGTCTTTGAGACAAGATTCTTGTGGCGGCACTGGTGATTCTAGTTCTTGCAGTATCAACAAGAGCTCCTTAGTGCCAGAATTGGCTTTGGTATTTCTCTCATTATAGGTGGAGCTTTTGGTTTAGAGGATGGCAAGTTAATAGTTTCTGGCTGAGACTGTAAAGATTTCTTTATTAGATTCAGTAGGGTGTTTTTTCCAGTTGGTCTCAGTTATTCTCTTCATGCTATGCAAGGATATGAGGTTGGGGGTGTACCAAGAGTTAAGGTGGGCTATGGGTTTCTCTTTGTGTATGCTCATTGGTGCTATTTTTTTGAGGGCAGCTCGGAGGGTTTGGTTATATATCTCTACCATAGTGGATGGGTCATAGCTGGGGTTATGCATGAATTTGGTAATAGGGTGCATCAGTGGTAACAGTTTCTCTGCTGTAATGTTGCGTGTATTTCTAGTACAAGCAGCAGGTGCTTGTTTAGAGAAAAAATCTATGGGGTAGTTCTTAAGGATAGTGAAGGCAATGACGTGATGGTCGGACCATGGGCATAGGGTGTTAGAAAGAATCTTGGTGTTGCAGTTGAGATCTGCCAGCCATCCAAAGTTCTGCCTTTGATATGTCTAGGTTTATTGATGCGGTGGGAGAATCCTAACGCTGTAATAGTGTTGGCTAAGGCGAGGGCATTGTTATCCGTAGGGTCATTAAGACCTTAATTTAAATCTCCTAACAGTATAATTTGAGAGCATGGTTTGGTGTTGAGTGACAGGAGTTGAGTAATGTCTTCCTCGAAGGAGAGCACAGGGCCTGGTGGTCTATATATAAGGTGAAGGGTCAATGGGAGTGAGGCAGTTAATGATAATTTGATGGATAGTAGATCACCAGCATGGAACATTTGGTTTGGTATTTCTCTTTCTCTTTGCAATACATGCTACTCCTCCTCCCTTGGACGTCTGTCTGTCTGCTCTGAATATAGTGTAGTTGTCCGGGATACCTAAGGAGAGTGCTGGGCCAGCAGCTGCATGGAGCCATGCTTCATTGATAGCTAGGAAACTTACGTTGTTTGTGGCGATCAGGTCGGCGATATCAAGCACATGTGCTGGAAGCGATCTTGCATTGATAAGTGCCCCCTTGAGCCTAGGTACATTTAAGTTTTTGCTGCCTTTGGTGGTATAGCAGATTCCAGAGCTTGGCGAATGTATCGAAGTTGGTAGGCTTCAAGGGTTTGGAGTTATAGATAAAGCTAATGATGTGGTGGGTTTAGATGGAGACATTGAGATAGCGCTGAGCTTTCATTGACCTAGTGAGGAGGTGTTTGGTATGTTATCGGTATCCGTAGAGTTCGGGATATAGTATCAAACTGGTTATCCTTGCTGGTCATCGAGTTGAGTGTTATTTCATTGAAGTTGCCCTGGGTGGTTGGTTTAGTCGGTTGATGACCATTCCTGGTTTTCTGGAGGGTAGCTATTAAGCAGTCTGTAATTTTCCTAGTTGCGTCTTGGGTGGTGGATGTCGGAATTTCACCCAAGTTCTCTGTGTGGTGCACCTACCTCCCTCTCTCTGCTGTGGGTTGCCTCACAGCAAATGTCCCAGCTCCACTGACTCCACGTGTCAGATGGTAGGCCTCGCTATGGCTCACAAGTTGCCAGATCATACAAGCATCCCACCCTCGCCTTTCCTACCTACTGTGCTTCCTCTATGTAGCATCCCGCTCTCCAAATATGTGCTCATCACATCTACGCGCAAATACTGGGTCCACACGCCCACCCCCATTTGGGCTCACAACAAATGTCTGTTCACGCGCCTCATCAGGCATAATCTGGGACTCATGTCACGAATACCCACTCGCCTGAGAAATATTCGGATACGCTGCCAGTTTGCAGCACCTCCTACTAAGCAAGTCTTTCACCTCCAACAGCAACTCAGACCCGTAGCACTCATAAACTACTCTTGCCATGTTACCTATTGTGCAGTAAATAATACAGCCCCAGGGATCACCTTAGCTGAATCTGACCTCACGACTGACCCTCCTTCATTCGAGCTTCCCAAGATATTCACCCACAGCCCACCCTCTGAAGAAGGCTGCACAACGTACACAAGACCCAAATTTTGGGACATAAAAACCCATGACGCTATCCATAGACCCATCACTCTGACCACCAAACAAGAGGATAATCTTCTCAACTCTGTATTCACATGCCTACCGACTCGCAATTGCAATGACCCTAGTATATTATGCTATACTACTGACACTAGAGTTCATATTGTCTTCTCAGCCAAGCCTGCAGCAGAAAAGAATGCCACTCCTTCCTTGCGCAATATATATGTGGCTAACCTCTCCTCTGCCATTGACACTAATGTTAGCCATGTTACGCCTGCCTTGTGCAATACCTGTGTCGCTGAAGGCAATGTGATTAGCCTTTCCTCTGCACCTGATACCAATGCTAGCCCTGTTACACCTGCCTTGTGCAATACCTGTGTTGCTGAAGCCAATGTGATTAGCCTCTCCTCTGCCCAAGACACTAGTGTTAGCCATGTTACGCCTGCCTTGTGAAATACCTGTGCAGCTGAAGCCCTGTGACTAGCCTTTCCTCTTCTTCTGATACCAATGCAAGCCATGTTACACCTGCCTCGAGCGATACCTGTGTCGCTGAAGCCAATGTGATTAGCCCCACACCTATGAATAATGTCAAGGCTCATAATAACAATGCCCTATCCACAGACCTTACAACCTCCCTAGCTACAGACCTTATAGCTTGCACCACATCTAACTTCAGCAGACCTGCTGCTACACTGAGGCCTACCTCTCTCTGCCTTTCCGTGATCCAGAACCAAAGAGCTATTTGCCATACTGCCAGAGCTTGAGTCACCAGTTGCCCCTCCTGCCAGCTGCCATAAAGATAGCACCTGGTGTGCTAATATCCAGAACGCTCTGTTAGATAAAATCCCCTCACTCCAAACTAAAATTGTAGCAAAAAAAAAAACTCATGTCCACTGGGACTCTACTGGTACAAACACTAGTGTATCCAGTCGATATCACCCACCTGTTTGAATTTGCTTTAGTCTCCAACCTAGAAGTCACAAAAATCATCAAAGGCCTCAAACCATCCAGATGTCAAGGAGACATCTGCCCTGTGCCAACTAATTTTCCCCTTTCCTCGCCTCTCTTATCAACACCTCTTTCACCACTGGTACAGTGCCCACCAACCTCAAAGACTCTTGGGTCCTCCCTCTCCTCAAGAATCCAACACTCGACCCGAGCATCCTGACCAACTATCGCCGCATTACAACCATCCCTTTCCTGCTCAGAATTCTGGACAGAGTAGCCTACTTACAGATCCAAAAGTACCTTGAAACCCACAATCTCCTAGGTCTGCGTCAATCTGGCTTCCGCCCAGGTCATGGGACAGACTCTGCTCTCCTAGACCTCAAAACTCAAAGACAATGGCAAGTTAGCTCTACTCCTCCAGCTAGACCTATCGGCTGCCTTCGATTTGGTGGATCAGAACATCCGCTGCCAGCACCTCGCCTCATCATCCAACTTCTCCCCTAAAGCCATAACCTGTATTCAATCCTTCTTGTACAATAGAACCAAGAGGGTCTTTTCGCCAATAGCCTTGGCCTCCCCGGCCTTAGTTTCCTGCAGCATACCCCAATGCTCCTCTGTCTCACCCATGCTTTACAACATCTTTACGAAGCCCCTCAACGACCTCCTCGACTCAATGAGTATCTTCTACACCAATTACGTTGACGACATACAAATTCTTTAACCCATAACAGGCAACTATGACACTGACTACAAATTGCTGAACTCTACATACCAAAGCTTCTTTGGTATGTTGAGTTACTGCTCATTGGCTCCCAAAATCCCCTAAACCCTTGGAGTTTATCTAGACATCGCCCTCATCCTTTCCAGACAGGTTACTGCTATAACTTCCACCTCAGAGTACACAGCTAGGCTCATCAACGCCAGCAGACCATTACTCTCTACAGACAGCTGTATCACGCTAGCCAGAGCCCTCATTGTCTCTAGACTAGACTACTGTAATGCTCTCTTTGCAAGAACTTCTAAGGGCAACATTAATAAACTTCAGGTCATTCAAAACAATACCCTCAGAGCAGCCCTGAGTATCCCTAAAATTGAACATATCTCTTTGGTCAGAAGAAATGTGCATTGCCTCCCAATTCAAAACCCTTACCCTAACACATACATGCTTGGCATATACTTCCCTGAGATACCTGTCCAACAAATTCAAGAAACCTCAAACAAACAGACGCACTTGGGCCTCCCAATCCCACCTTCTATCCACCGCCAGATTCAAACTCCAAAAAGCAGGGAGTCGCAGCTTCCCGGTGATTGCGACCAAATACTGGAATGCATTTCCACCTCACCTAAGATCCGAAAACTCCTTCTAGTCATTTCGTAAAGGTCTCATAATCTGGCTCTTCTCACAAGATGTTTAACATCCTCCTGTTGCCTCCTCTAGGGTAATGCACTTCTAGTAACTCTAAGTCTAACTGTATTAAGCTTGCAACTGTACTAAGCTAAGATTCCAACTGTGCTCACTGTAACCAGCGACGGGATGCTCTCAGGCTGGTTGAGCTTTACAAATGAGAAAATAAATAAATGAAACAGAGTGGACTAATTTATCATCAAGCACTTCTCACCAAAACTAAAGGACAACTTAGAAAATTCACAAGATGCTAATCATTTTGGTACAATCGCAAAAAAAGTATAAGACTTGTGCCTTGACAGTAATTACTTTATCACAAGCCTCTGGCCCAGATCTAATTGTAAATGCTTGTTAAACTGGAGTCAGTCTGGTGGGCTGATAACACACCGTATTATACAAGCAATGCTTTCTGACTGGAATCACTTCTGCCCCTTGAAAAGGCTTCTTGACTAAGGGGCCAATTCATGGAAGAAACGTGCGCCGAAAATCCCAGCGCAAGCAGGCGCAAGGAGGCGCAAGCGTGAGAAAGCAAGCGCACGCACACACGTGCGATTCAAGGAAGGCTCTGCGCTACTTTCCCACTGGTTGTGCGCCAAATCCATGCATGGCGCACGCTGGCGCACACGTCTCCAAACAGCGTGCGCTAAGCGCACCGCGAACAGCGCACACAACAAAAGTAGGTGGAACAGGGGGCGTAACACGCGGAATGGAGAATAACGCATGAAAAAGAAGGCGTAACTGGGGAAGTACTGCAGGGAACTACACGGAATGCCCACACGCACGCGAACAACCCGTATTCATGGATTTGAATACGGGAAACCCGCGCACGGCAAAAGACGTACACAGGCTTCAGCGCGTCCGCCACATGAAGGCAGGCGGAAGCGTCCCCACGCACAGTATAAAAGTGCACGCAAACAACAAACACATATATACAGCTACGATGAATGCCCCATTTGTCGCAGCACTGATCGTGGGACACCGCAGGAGGAGGAGAATAGCCAGGGCATGCATTTCTCACCACGGACAAGCCTTTTTGGGATGCCTGACAACCAGGTCTATGGCAGGTATAGGTTTCCACCCCGTATCATCCTAGACCTGGTCAGGGAGTGGGAAGATGACCTAACATCCCCCACCCTCTGCTCCCAAGCATTGAGCCCCTTGGAGAAGGTGCTCAATGTCCTGCATTGTTTGGCCACTGGGTCTTTTCAGCGGACTACTGCCATAGTGGGGGGTCTCACAAGCCATGCAGTCACGCTGCCTACACCATGTCTTGGCAATCATGACTGCACGCCCCTCAGTCCGCAGGCACATATACATGCCCAGAACACCCGCAGAAAGGCAGGCCATTGTCCAGGACTTTTACAGGGTGGCACACTTCCCCAAAGTGCTCGGTGCCATAGATTGCACCCATGTGGCCCTACGTCCACCTAGGGCCACAATCACAACCATTATCACCTCTACAGGGGACAGTGCCTACCCTCTGAGCAACCACATGATGACGCCACCCGGAACCCCACCACACCACCCCAGGTAAGATACAATGCGGCCCATATTGCAACCAGGGCCATAGTGGAGCGCACATTCGGAGTGCTCAAGTCACGCTTCCGCTCCCTTGACCGCTCTGGCAGGCAGCTACTCTATGCACCCCCAGTAGTGTGCAGGATCATTGTGGCAGCATGTGTCCTGCACAATGTTGCAACATGGCAGGGCGTACCGGTGGACATGGTGGTGCCCCCACATCCCCAACCACAGGCACAGGCGCTGCCCATGGGAGGGGATAGGGCACGTGGCGAGGAAGCACGGACCCAGCTTGTGGACAGATTTTTCACCTAAACTCCCCACCCTGCGGAGTCCACACAGGCCTGGCACATACCAGGTGACAATCGATGATGACAAAAAGACAGTCAACTGTCACAACCTTACCACCATGAGATTGTTGCTATGGAATTGCCACATTGTGTGCATCCCTAGCTACTTAAACACAAGCAATCCTGAGTGACCAAAAGGCACACATGCAAGGTGTGAATCACACAGAACTGCCAAACAGGCCATGACTATCACTGGTATGTCACTCAAACCCTCCAAAACCACAACATGACATGACAAGCAATAGCCATACACCAACACAGTAACAATAAGGTACACATTGCCATGTGAAAAATGTAAATTGGCATCAGACAATGATGCCTGACATGGAATCAGATGAAATGACTGACCAACAACCTCCCACCCAAAATAAGTCATACCCAAATACATTCCAAAAGTTGTAGTTGAAACATAACAATGAATGCCTGTCTACATGCACAATGTGCATTGCAAAATCAACACTGCAGCTACTGTGTGCCATGTCCACCTCCTGCAACACACTGCTCAGCGCACAGCACAGTGAACAGCCATTGTGTGTGATGCACACCCTGAGCATGACATCTAAGCGACAAACTACATAAAAAACCAAATTAGGCATGTACCCGATCCACAAATGGTCAGAGAACATGTGCTGCAGGGACACAGTGGGCACCAGAAGGCAAACAGAGTGTACACGTGGACATGGAAGGGTGCTTGTACATGTAGTGGATCATAGTGCGAGCGTGTGGGTCAGTAGGGACATGCACTCAACATATGCATGTGAAATCAAGTGACCATCAGTGTCGTCTACACATCACATGTGAACATTCACCATGTGTATACCCCAGCATGTCAAACCACAACTATCCCCTCACACCTGAAAGGTAAACACAACACATGAACAGGCATTGATCAGCAGAATACATCATGTACATAGGAAAGCACAATTACAATTTCAGGGTGCCCATCACACTGCAGGGCAAGGCAACTATCAACAACAAAACACCCCCCCTCCCTCACAAATCACCACGACCCACTGAACAACTGCATCTGGGTCATTCATCGTACATCCTTGAATTCCACCTGGCCACAGGATCACCCTTCCCCTTTGTCACCATCTCCCACCTTGTGTGTAAAACGTTGCCAGCACCCTCAGAGTCCACCTAGATTTGCAAAAGCACAAAATCCAAGAGAACTTAAAGCAGGACAACACAGAAGCCAAGCAAATACTCTGCAGGCAGTAAAACAAAGCAGAACTGCCTCCAGTAGATGACTTCATGTAGCAGTACACCACAAAGGCCAAGTACGACCACAATGATGTCAACAACCAAGGTAGCACAGTAAAACAATGCCACTACAGGATCTGAACCATGTGTGGTACATAACATAGAATGATGCAACACGAACGGATGTCTACTGTCACAGCTCCCGTGTACAGGCGCAGGAGTGGCACAAAACAACCACCCCCACCGTGGTCTGGGTGCCTGCAAGATCTAACTCACACAGGCCTCTGAGACCCTTGAGGGGAAGGAGGGTCAGGGATATGCAGTCGGCACAGGCATTGGCATACTGGATAACAGGAATGAGGGGCAGGAGAGGGGAGTAGGATTGACAGGGGAAAGTAGGGAATGCACCAAAATGTAGTACACACATTAACACATACACAAATCGACAAAACTTGTTCACATGCACATAGCAGCAAATTACTCAAATGGAAGTCAAAGAGAAACTTATCTCTGGGGTGAGAGCTGGCCTCCTGCCTGCGCACTCTCTCAGGAGCAGTTCAATGCTGCAAAGAGAGCCACAGTTAATTATCTGTACGTGCCCAAAACACACACACACACTACCAAATATGCCCCAAAGTAACAAAATACACTACAAACAGACAAACTTGTGTGGATGCTTCATACCCATACGTAACATTACCCCTCTGATGGTTCATACACAGTCAATGCAGTAAGTCAGGCACCAGTGGGTGCGTGGCAAATGGAACACCAATGTGTCACGATTCACACAACATGCAATGTTCCCTGTGTAAGCAGACGGACGCATATAGCAAGGTCTGACTTCAGAACAAGTCCTGTACCACCATGACCAAAATAAAGTAGCCAGTGCATGTATCAATTTCTACTTGGAAATGAAAGGCACTGCACCCGAGTCTGTCCCTTGCTGTCTGTCCCTGTGAGCTGCTTCATTCCATGTCTCGGAATGCTACATGGCTAATACAAGTGCCTCAATGGACCATGGTGGACCGGAGGGTATGTGCCACTGCCCCTGCAGGTGCCCCAGACAACTTTCACATCAACTAGCCATCAGTCCATTAACACATCTGAGCTGTATTGTGCGCTTCTACACCAATATTTGTCCAAGTTCACCGTCAGTGCTGCTACTAAGCATGCATGTTCAACTGGCCAGGTGGAAGGTTTGCTGTGTTGTGACCCCCCTGTGCTGCTCACCTTGCCTGGAGTCCCTTGAAACACGTCATCGATTTTCAGATGTATGATCGCAATCCCTGTGCCTCTGCCTGCGCACAAATGCGCATGTCGGCAGCACCAAACGTGTCCTGATTCCAGACATCCAATGGCCCATGTCTGCTGGCAAAGGTGGTCTTGAGGCTCATCCCCCTGCGGAAAGTGCATGAAACACATGATTAATGCTTAATATTCATCTGTGTGTGTCTCTTCAGGCATTACATGACTGGACCATGTCAGAGGCATACATCAGAAATCACACCATCAGTCCGTCTTTCACAGCAACAGTGTGGAACACACCATCTACGGCATGATTTGCAACAAGCACATGTTCATTAAAGATAAGAAACATACTACACAATGCACAGCAATGAATGTACACATGAATCATTAAACACCCCATCTAGCAAAAGAAGAACAGTGGACAATTACACCCCACTCATCCCCACTAGGGGTGTTAATACAAGTTCCACAGCAGCAGACATGCCACAGATATGACAGTCCATTGCCCTTGTGTAATAGGCTGTTACACCGAACCATCCTTGCGAGCCCATGAATAAGGGAAGCAGGAGTGGCATATGTGAGTCAAGGACCCCAAGCAGCAAACACATACACAAGACAAGCTTGAAGGGCCCAGCTGGAAAAGACAGTGGATGCTTTCAGAAGCCACAAAGCACCACACCGTCACATGAAAGCACAATAGACTAGCAATTTTAAACTATATTAACTAATTACACTAACTATGAAGAACCTACTTTACCTATTTAAACTAACTATCAAACAGAAACTTAACTAACTAAACTAAAAGAAAAATCAAAAATGGCCACATACGACCCGGGGGGGGGCACACAGGAGGGGGGAGGTACAGGGTGATGCTCAACACCCACATGCGATGATGCTGAGGAAAAAAAAACCTCCATGGGCTCAACGCCTGCATAGCCCGATCTATGTGGGAGATAGATTGTCGTCCGAGTCTGGCTCTTCCTGGAAAGGAGGATGTGGCACAGGAGCATGACCACGCCTAGCCACAGCTTGCCCCTCGTCGGCAGCAGGTCTGCCGGATGGGTGAGCCTGGTTCTGTGTGGTGATGACATGTAGGTCTGCATGCAAAACCTCCAGTGATACACGTGCTTCCTCTTGCAAGGTAGCACGTGTAACACGGAGTTCCTCCTGCAAGGCCTGGCTTGACAACTGCTGCACCTCCCGGCAAGCATGTAGCTCAGCCGAGATGGTACGCTCAAGCTGTGCAAACCTCTCCTCTGCCCGCTCCCTCTGGGACATCAGAAGGACACCCAGAGTGGATCTGAGGGAAGCATGCTCCTCCCTCAGGGCTTTCATGTGTGCCTCTGCGTGAGCAGCAATTGCTTGACACAGAGATGACATTTCAGCCTGGTGTGCCCTGTCTGAGGCCGCCATGCCCAGCCTGAGCGAGCGGGCCGTGGACCGTGCCGCCTGCTGCTGGAGAAGCACCTGCCTAGCAGGGGGGAGCACAGATTGGGCCACACGCTCCATGCTCTCAGCGATGTTCTCCATTGCTGCCCACTGCCGTTCAGAATGGGCAGTCATGTCTTGCTCCAACTCAGTATACTGTGGTTGCGCGTGGCTACCACGTTGCTGGGCTTGACCCCTGCAGGACCCAATGACTGTATGTCCTTGTTTTTTCCGTCCGCGGCTGCACGACTACATGCCCCCGTCGACGTGATGTCCCAGGCACATCATTGACTGGTGTGGAGGGTGACCCTGCGTCCAGATCCACCACGGACGGAGGTACCAAGACTGTCTGACCCCTCAGTGCAGGTGTCGCGGACAGAGGAGTGTCCACATCAGAATCACTCACCCCTGACATATGGACCTGATGCTCATCCAACTCGACATGGTCGTCAGAGTGTTCTTCAGGGCTGGACTCATAGGCAGCCAGAGACAAGATGGACTGTAGTACTTGGGGGTTTTCGTGGCCTACCACCCCACGACCCCCACTTGTGCCGGGTTGTTGTAGTGAGAACAACCCTGTGCCTGGCATGACAATGCCATCCTCCGGCTCCATTGCGTCATCATCTGAAAAATAGAGAGAAAAAAGGTCACTACACATGTTAGAAGCACACAACACACACACATACACCGACAACAAACACATCAGGCAGACATGTGACACACAAAATAGAACCTGGTATGCATGCTGGGTCAACTTGAATTTGCTTCTGTGATTAAACCTGTTGAAAGGTGGCAGTTTCCACTGAAGTGGGTCTATGCAGTGCAGCGAATATGTATGTTACTCACTACCTACATGTACAAGGACTCCATGGTGTGTGTCAGAAAATGTAAAGGCAGTGCAAGGTCAACTTCAGGCATCACGTGCAATGTGCATTCAATGGGTAGCATATCTACAAGCAAAGCACCCCTTCACCCAAGTGCAAAAGCAGGGATGCCTAGCATGGTCTCAAAAGGCTGAGCATAGACCTGTGTATTGACAGACAGTGTTGACTAGCATCAACAGCTTCATGTGAGTCTAGTGACAACACTGCAAATGATGATGGCACATTAAGCAGGACACATGATGAAACCTCTGGAGTCCACGCACGTGCGAAGAATTCACTACACCAGTTGGACAGAGTCATTGGCCTTCAAACAGGCTGAGGCCTGTGACCCTCACAGATTGTCAGACCCTAAACATGTGTGCAACGCAGTATTGAGCCACAGTTGACATGGGAAGGCAGATGAAATGCCATGCAATTTAGGTCATCCTGGACTTGTACTACAGTCATCATCCAGTCATGGACACATATGGGCATGTGTGGAATGCACATGGAGCATGAATGGGCACTCATGTCCCTGCGGGGCATCTGACCTCTGCACAGTCCAAGTGAGACACCCTGCACCAAGTACTAAGGATGTACTACAATGGATATGTCTGGCAGATTGGCCGCTGGATGTTACCATGTACACAGGAGGCATGAACAGGGAAGTACCCAACAGCAATATTGTAGCAGACCAGTGCTAAGGTGGAATTGGGGTGCAGAGCAGGGGGTTGAGGGGCAAGGGAGCATGCCTACATTGGGTATCCCCTTGCAGGCAGAGTACACATGCACGTCAGTCATGCTATGCATAGTTCCTGGGCTGAGAGGAAGCTCACACCACGCTACATGCAGAAGTGCCAGTGAGCTGGAACATGGACCGGAGGGGCAAACTGGTAACCAGCATGTGAGTAGGATGCAAAAGTGGTGATGTGGACAGTCCCCGTCTGCTCCACATTTCCACCATCCAGCAGAGTAGACATGCATCAGGGAAGCATTGCATTACTCACACATCATAACCATGTACCGTGAAATGTAGTGGCAGTCATGCACATCACATCACACAAGTAAAACACACGTCCTCCAATAACACGCATCAACACTCACTGGACTGTGCATCAAAGTCTGGCATCTCTCCCACTCCTTGGACCGATTCTGATGGTATGAACTCCGCAACGAGTGACTCATGCAGAGTGAGGTCTTCCTCCTCCGGTGCAGGCCCACCGCCAGTCACCAGAGTCAAGTTGTAATTTGAGGCACGCTTAGCCTTAGCGCTGCGTTTGAGGTCATTCCAACGCTTTTTGCACTCTTGTGCCGTGCGCACCTCATGGCCGAATGCACTCACATGTTCCACAACTTTCTTCCAGTGGGTATCACGGTGGGCAGCCGTAGTCTGACAATTGGCACCCACTAGCATGTCACGGCTGTGGTCCCGCATGTAGTCCACGAGGTAGTCCAGTTTTTGGTTGCAGAAAGGCTTCTTCCTCGACGTGCAGGAGGTCGTGGCTGTGTGTGGGGTCCCAGCCTGTGCTGCATGTGCAACCTTCCTCCTCTTGGATTGTGGCGCAGACCCTGCCTGGCTGATGCCGCCCGGATCAGCATGGCCAGTGGGACCGGTGGATTGAGCCAAGGGAGTGGCAGGTGGAGGGACGACCAAAGGCCTGACTTGCGTCAGTGGCAGCTGGGTGCACTCTAATGGACCCTGCGCAGCAACATCCGCTGTGGGAGGGTCATTGACCGCGACTGTCCTGGTTGGCAGACTCACAACCGGGGTGTTGTTGGGTGCATCTGCCCCTGCACTTGCCAACACCCGGCTGTTCGGGGCAGCAGATGACATTACTGCCCCAGGGACATATGTCTTGGTCAGGGGAACCCTGCGTGCCCCTACGGTTTCCCTCCGGGCCTGTTGGAAATCTTTCAAGGGCTCTTCAATTGCCAACGCACCCTGGACACCCTGGAGTCCCCCTACTCCCTGGTTACCCCGGCCACGTCCCTGACCATGCCCGCCATGAGGAGTACGCCCAGCTGAGGCGCCCCTCACCTTTGGTGGCCTCCCAACCAAGGCACAGATGGAGTAGTGCTGGCACAGATGGAGTAGTGCCAATGGGAGGTGTACACCACAATTGACCTGGGCAATTGGGGTGAAGGGGGTGGGATGCAAGATGTTAACAGCCCCCCTGCACCTGCAAGGCTGTATGTGACCCCGGTGATGTAGTGACGGGTCACGCTATGCTCAGGCACCCCAAAACTGCAGTAAAACCATGCACGCAACCCTGCAGCCTACGTGCGTGGAATCAACCTCCCGCAGTACGCGGTGGCACCAAGTAACACGAAAAACGCGTACGTGTGGGACACGCAGGCTACTATGACCTCGAAAACGGGTGCGATACACAGGGGCACCCGCAGTGGGAAAAATAGCGTGCGCGACTCACCGTCTGACTAGCGCGATGCAGAAAAATATGCGTAGCCAATACCCCTGCCAACAGAAGAGATACGTCCTCGATCGCTGTGAATATGTGATGGCGCGCGAAACAACACGAAGCAGCTACACACGTCGGTCTCCATGAAAGGCACGTACAGCGAACTGCTGGCCCCGCTCACCTTTAACCCATGCTGAGGGAAACGCCCACGCGCATCACGTCACTGACGCGCGCAGGCCTTTCCTCGTATTACACGCATTCACACGTGGACATGCAGTTTTTTCACGTGCGCTGAACCACTATGCCCACGTCAAGAGGGAAACGCCCGCGCTCTCACGCGCTTACGCGCTAAGGGCCTTTGGTCCAATGAAAATGCGTACGTGTGCTGACGCGCTTACGCGCTAAAGGCCTTTCCTCCAATTACACGCTGACGTGCAATTTTTTCAAGTGCCAAATCACTCCGTATCAAGCTGGCCATGCGAAAACACACGGAAGACAACGCTCCTGCCCAGAAGGCCGAATTACTGCCCCCCAGAGCCCCGAGCACGCTCCCACCTGCAATCTGCTGCTGCCTGACTGCCTGCTGCCCACGTGCCCTGCCATTTGTTGCCTGCACGTCAGCCAGGGGTGCAGTTGCTGTGACCACCCCTTCTGGAACTGAAGACTCCTGACTGGGATTCCATCGCTCCACAGCCCAGCCCCAGGACCCAGTTGCCCACCCACTCCTGCCTCTGGGGTTTGCCATGTCCAGCAGAACACCATCGGGCAGCACTGGCAACCCCCAGCCAGAGAGGCAGAGGGCCACCAGCTTCAGTGCCAGGGAAGTTGGTGTCCTGGTGGAGCAAGTCCAGGGGCAGTATGGATGCCCTCTTTGGAAGTTCGCGTGCCGACAATGAAGGACGGACCAGGATCTGGATGGACATCGTGACTGCCATCAACGCGGAGGGTGTGGCAGTCCGTGACTTACATCATGGCAAGAAGCGCTGGGAGGACTTCAGGTCCAGGACCCTCAACAAGGCCCAGTGCCTCGCAAAGGCAGCGGATGCCGAGGGGCGTCGGGGCCAGCTGTCGGACCACCAAATGAGGGTCCTGGAACGCATATGCCCAGCGCTCTACGTCCAGATCCTTGAGAGGCAGACCCGTCTGGAGTTGAGCGGTAAGTGTACATGCAGAGTGATTGGACGCTGTGCGTGTCGGGGTGTGCCAGTAGTGTGCAGGTTGCACATGTGTTTTTGTAGGGCCATGTAGGGATGTGTATGAACATGGGCGTGATGCTGCCACATGTGTGTCCTCTCATGTGTGAGACACATTGATGGTGTATGTGTTGGTAAGCATGCTGGACAAATGCAGGTGTGGGAGCACACATGTTTGAATTTCTGTGTATATACATTGGCATGGTTGTGGCATGGATGGTGGTTCCTAATGCATGTATCTGCACTGTGTACATGTGCATGTGTGTGTACTTGACAAGTTTGCAACTGTGATGCAACATGGATGCATTTGACACTCATATGTAGAAGGCAGAATGGCAGATCTGACATGTATGGCAATCTCATCACTGCAATAGTTGGAGGAGATGTAGACATGCATGTAAGTGTGGTGGCGTGTGTGCATGTCTACTGCACTCTCTGTGTTTCATGTGATGTCTGGCTCACCTTTGGATGCTCATGCTGTTGTATGTGTATGGATGGTGCTGGCTGTTGTGATATGGCTGTGGAATTGCTCATGTGTGTGAGTTGAAATGACATGTGTGTTGGGGATTGTGATGCCATGTCTGAAGTTTGACACTGCCACTCATGTGCAACTGTCATGTGTGTATCAGTCCATTGTACAGTGCCCTGATGCCTGTGTCCTATCTCTCCCTGTCTGCAGCGTCAACTCATGAAGAGGGCGGAGAGGGTGCTGTGGAGCACAGCGGTAGGGACCGCACCGCCAGCCGGAGACGCAAGGCCCGGCTCCCCTCCCAGGTTGTCATCTCGTCAGGGAGTGAGGAGTCTGGTGCCGCGTCCCAGGCCGCAGCTGCCGAGGGTAGGTCCAAGAGGCGGAGCTCGGAGTTGGACTACTCGGCAGCAGAAGGGGCAGCTGAGACCCCACAGGGTCCGACGGAGGAAGATGGCATGGAGTCATCCAGGTTGGTGGGGGGTTTGGTGGAGGAGGAGGCCGTGCAAGGGACAGATATGGGGTCTGGAGGTGGGGATTCCACTGGTGCTAGTGGTGCAGTGCAGGGACAGGGACAGGAGGCAGCACAGGCCACCGCAGAGGTGCCTGTGTGTAATCCTGTCTCCGATCCTGTGACTGCATCATCCTGCACCAGCAGGGATGCCTACGTCCAGACCCGTTTTCAGGGAGGGGATCCGCTTACAACAACTGGCATTCCTCTCCCTGCGGACGTGGCTATCTGGGACTGGGTTGAGCCTGTCCTGAGTGGGATGGCGTTACGTCAACGGGGCATGCGAGGTGGCCTGCAGTGTTTTCGTGAGGACACTGCACGTCATCTCGAATGCCGCGTTGACCGCGTTGACCTGCTGGGACAGCTCACCAGGCCCGGATTCCTCCGTTGGCTGGACCTTTTTCCGACCCCCTCCTCACCGGAACCCCTTATGCGCCAGTCATCCTCCATGCCATCTTCCCACCCATGTATCACCTGGGTACCCTGTGGAGCTGCCTCTGACCCTGCGGCCAGGCTGGTGGAGGACACATCCCTGCCACAGTCAGGGGTCGGACGTCCATCAGGGGTGGCCACATCAACAACTGCACCCCAGCCGGAGGAGGATGTGCAGGCAGCAAGAGCCAGGGCACAGGCAGAGGCACAGCAGCAGCAGCAAGAAGGTGGGAGCCATGATGGCTTGGGGCCTTCAACATCGGAGGGGCAGGCATCGGCCAGAGGGCAGGAGGACCCAGGACTGGAAGTGTCTTCCGTGTGGCAGCGGTTAGGCCATGCTACAGATGCGGAGCGGCGGCGGGCGGAAGAGGCGCGGCTCACCATGGTCAGGGCGGAGTTCTCCATGCTTCGGGCGGTGAGGCGGGCAGAGTGCCTCGAGGCAACTCGCAGGGAGACCTCGGGGCCAGGGCAGAGTCCCGCCTCCGGGACATCGACATGGAGTTCGATGATGCCCTGGCCTGGGACACCACAGAGTGAGCCGCAGGACTTTCCCGCCGCCATTGTATATAGTTAGATAGTGTTAGGTTTCCTTTCCTTTTCTTTTTTATTTTGGTTGCGCTTGGACAATGCACCACGTTTTTGTATTTAGTTTTTTATTAGGTAGTATTTTTGGTAGGTTTCATTTCATCAGTTAGGCTCATGGACCCTGGATTGTTCATTTGTACATAGTTCACCATTGGATTTTTCACATTTTTTTATTTTCACCATGGAGCAATGGATTTCACGTTCTTTTTTCCCTTCGATTTGCTTTGTTGGACTGTGACTTTAGACACCATTTCTTTTGGATTTCTTTAGATTATGATTTCTTGTTTTTTATTCTTTTACGGACATGCAGCATTTCTTTAATTATTCCCATTGTTGTGTGTTTTTTTAAAATTACATTCATGTTGTGTTTAATACATTTTTTTCTTCATACTTCGATGTGTGGTATTATCTCATTGGTTTCATGCATGTCATGATATGGGTTTTCACATTAACTTGCACCCATTTTGTGTGTGTGACGGACATGTGTTCATTTACAGACTTGCCTTTGGGGTTGTATCATGTAATTGGCTTTTCTATGTGGGTGGATGCAATACTTGGTTGGGTCTTTGGGCTGGGGAGGCTGGCCATAAGGGCCATGATTGAGGATTGTCATGACGTGGGGGCAGGGGGACATGAGTGGGACATGAGTGGGGGCCTGCTGGCAGGTGCCCCACACTGCTGGGGGTTGAGGGTGCAGGTGGACATGAGTGGGGGACTGCTGGCAGGTGCCCCGCGCTGCAGGGGGTGGGGTTGCAGGGGGACATGAGTGGGACATGAGTGGGGGCCTGCTGGCAGGTGCGCCTCAGTGCTGGGGGGTGGGGGTGCAGGGGGACATGAGTGGGACATGAGTGGGGGCCTGCTGGCAGGTGCCCCGCACTGCTGGGGTGTGGGGGTGCAGGGGGACATGAATGGGGGCCTGCTGGCAGGTGCCCCGCACTGCTGGGAGTTGGGGGTGCAGGGGGACATGAGTGGGACATGGGTGGGGGCCTGTTGCCAGGTGCCCCGCACTGCTGGGGTGTGGGGGTGCAGGGGGACATGAGTGGGGGCCTGCTGGCAGGTGCCCCGCACTGCTGGGGGGTAGGGGTGCAGGCAGACATGTGTGGGACATGAGTGGGGGCCTGCTGGCAGGTGCCCTGCACTGCTGGGGGGTTGGGGGTGCAGGGAGACATGAGTGGGACATGAGTGGGGGCCTGCTGGCAGGTGCCCCGCATTGCTGGGGGGTGGGGCTGCAGGGGGACATGAGTTGGTGATCAGTAGTAAAAGCTGAAATGTGGCTTGGCTGGGGGGCATGCCCATGGTGGATGGGCTGCCTGCGGGACATGACCAGGGGTGCAGGGTAGTGCCCTGTGGTGAGGAGGGAACACCTGGAAGGACCCATACTGCCAATTCACGTGTAGGACTCCCCACGCACCCCCGAAATACACGTACCCTACTCATATCGCGTGTGAGACTTCACGCGAACCCCAGTAATACACGTACCCCACTCGCACAGGGCCAATCGCGTGTGAAACTTCCCGCAAACCCCAGTAATACACGTACCCCACTCTCACAGGGCCAATCGTGTGTGAAACTTCCTGTGAACCTCAGTAATTCACGTACCCCACTCACACAGGCCCTTTCGTGTGTGAAACTTCCCACGAACCCCAGTAATACACGTACCCCACTCGCACAGGCCCTTTCGTGTGTGAAACTTCCCGCAAACCCCAGTAATACACGTACCCCACTCGCACAGGGCCAATCGCGTGTGAAACTTCCCGCAAACCCCAGAAATACATGTACCCCACTCGCACAGGGCCAATCACGTGTGAAACTTCCCGCAAATCCCAGTAATACATGTACCCCACTCACACAGCCCCTTTGCGTCCGAAACTTCCCGCAAACCCCAGTAATTCACGTACCCCACTCGCACATGCCCTTTCGCGTGTGAAACTTCCTGCGAACCCCAGTAATACACGTACCCCACTCGCACAGGGCTAATCACGTGTGAAACTTCCCACGAACACCAGTAATACATGTACCCCACTCGCACAGGCCCTTTCGCGTGTGAAACTTCCCGCGAACCCCAGTAATACACGTACCCCACTCACACAGGCCCTTTCTCGTGTGAAACTTCCCGAGAACCCCAGTAATACACGTACCCCACTCGTACAGGGCCAATCACGTGTGTAACTTCTCGTGAACCCCAGTAATACATGTTCCCCACTTGCTGTGCTGGTACAGGGTTAGCGCAGCCCTTCGCGCTGGATTGGGGACTTTGATGGCTTTTCCCTGCGTGAGGGGCGTTCTTGGGGGCGTAACTGGCGCTGCTGCAGGGTCGCTGTGCCACTGTGCGCCACGGCTGGTTTTGGTAGCTAAAATCCATGAATACGCTGTGCACGCAAATGGATTTTAGCGCACGCGGCTGGTGCAGGCAATCGCACGTGCACACTGTGCGCCAGCCGCGTGCGCCACTTGTGCGCTAAATTCTATGAATTACCCCCTTAGAGTCTTTATAAATGAAGTTCAGTGTCTGCTACCAGAATCTGATTGTCCCATTTGCTTTTAAAGATAATGCTGGAGAAGTATTTTTAAAATGTTTACTTTAAATACTGACAGACTGGACAGAGAACTACTTATTTTTTTAGATATCAGATTAGTGACATCAAAATAATATCAATTCACATTCAGGTATTTGGTTTCACATCTAGGAGAACAATATTCAAAGGGCTAACTTCTGCAACTTTATATATGTTTGGTTGACTACTCACCAGCATTTCACTATATCAAAAAAACATTTTGTGCAAAAAGTTTGTAAACATGAGAATGAATTAAAACATTCTAACATTGCTATCAGAATTGTATACTGACAATTGGGTGATGGTCTGAAATGACAGCTTTAAATACTTGAAATCAGAAATCACCATCGAATATGGTCATTTATTATTTGAATGACGCACTTCCAGTCTGTCAGTCACTTCTTCATGTTAATGTAATTCATCTCAGAATAAGAGAGGTGAATTGTGCTAGCTTAATGTATGCATGCCACATGACACTTATGCCCTGAAAACCCATTGGACTCCAGAGTTACCTAGACTCAATTTGTGAGTATTCCAAATCATATATGTACAAAACCAATGTAAACCAAACAATATTTTGGTCTTTGGGCAATGTAAGGCACACATCAATTTGTATTAGGATGTTTTTCACCCTTAGGAAGGGAAAGAATGTACCTGTTTGGGTCAGGTGGTAAACCTATCAAGCATCTGGAGTAACCACACCAAGGCACACATTTGTTGATTTAAATAATTCATTTATGGGGTGGATCCATCCAACCTTCTAAAAAATGGACTAAACTAGGCTTACCTCTGTGGCATTGTTTATCCCTGAACTGGCCACCTCTGAAAAGGATCAATTTAGAGAACTCAGTGGAAGATTCTGGAAGAAAGTTTTCAAGGTTATCAAGGTCGGCGCCCCACGCCCAGACTAGGTGAACAGATGGAAATGTTCCCTCACAGCATTCAACAGAGAGTTGATGATTAAACTTATAAATGAGAGTAAACATTTATTTTGCCGGCCACATTTTATAGGTTAAGGGGGGTACTCCTTCATTTGTTTATGAATGGAAACAATCAGTGAAAAGGTGAAGCAGTTCAAAGTGTTACACAACCCAATAAAGGAATATAGTGCCGAACTAAAGTCTAACTTCATTTACCGTCAGGAAAGTAGTAAAGTCAAGGAACAGTTTGCTAAAGCTACCTGATATTCAGAGAAACTGGAGATTTTGAAATATACCACCTGCAAAGATTATAACATTATCACTCAAGTGGGAGAACCAAGAAGGTACTTGATGTAGTCTTCGGACTTTAATTCCTGGGACACATTTCTAAATTTGTGTTGGGGTAACACCATGCCACATTGGAATCCAGAAAGGTGGTTGGGGTGTGTTATTCTGCCTGGCATACAAGTAAGTGTGAACCTTTTGCATGTATGTGCTGATACCAGAAACTGTACATCTCAACTCATGTGGACAATTCAGATGCAGAGACAAGACGGGTGTTGGGGCAATAAAATGAGAGTTGCGTAGAATCACCCTGATCTGCTGTATGCTACATAACATGGATATATGTTACTATGTGACTACTGTAACAGACCTGGATCAACACGGACATAACAATGACGATGATGACAATGAAGTACAGACACCCAAAACAATCCCAATCAGCATGTGCTTGAAAGACAATGAATAATTGTTTCCCTTGACCTGAATGTCTACATTTGTTCTCTTCATCTTAACACTATCCAACACATTGTGACACAATTTGTAAGTCACATACATTTTTTAATTTATGTTTGACATATCTATGTAGTGTGAAGAAGTGCCATGCTGCAGGCATGGACATTAAGCTAGTGTGACTCTGGGGGCAAGTGGCAGCCACTCGCATTCCTGGTCTCATGAGTATGGCAAGCCTGTTTTCTGTGAAACTCTTTTGCACCCTAAGAAATGTAATTTCCAAAATCAAAATATGTGTTCACTGATATTTTAGCGGATGCTGCAGCTGATATTATAATAGATAATTCACACCTCTTATTACTAGTTGAGCCCAACTTTAATTGTGAGAATCTTTCCAACTTGAACATGGTCCATTTGTTAAACTCTTTTAAAGAGCTGGGTCCATTTGGTTTGGTCACGTACCCAACCCAATGATGATGACACATTTAGTTTAGAATTGTCCGTCAAATTATAATATGAGTTTGCTCCCGCCAGAGGTCGTGTGTGGTCCGATCACCATGGGTTACCATTTACGATGTCCTAATCTTTCCTGAACTATGGTCATTAAGGACTATTTACGCTGCATAGAATATGACATAAAGTGGAAATTACCTCTCAGATATGTCCTTTCTCACATAACCATACAGAGACTTTGAATACATTCAGTCGAAACATGTAGCACTTATTACACTTGAATATTACACCATATTTTCCAGGGTTCAGGTAAACCAAGTTTTCCCCTTATTCTGGAAAATCACATAATTTTGGTTTTTACCTTACTTACACATAACTTAGGTGTTTACCCTATTTATTATAAGATAATTTTCCTTAGTGTACACCATCAATGCCTTTAACATCCTCTGGAGGTAAATGTGTGTATGATGCATTAGAAGGATATCATCGGCATAGGCTAGCCATTTAAGTTTGGCTTCACCTACGCAAGGAGATCCTCAATGGCTTCACCCACATCCAAAATGTAGATATTAAGCAGACAGGGGGCCAAGACACATCCGTGTCTGAGACTTCTGGTCGTGGGAATCATAGTTGATAGGTTCTCTTCTAGAGTTAATCATACATAGGTGTATGTAGGTAAACCAGAATGTTGAGCAATCATGCGGAAGATCCCAGTTAGATAGTTTACACCACAACTTGCCTTGCCACAGTTGATCAAATCAAAGGTGTTAGAGAAGCCGATGAAGCCTAAATAAAGATTTGGGGGATTGATTCTACTATACATGGCCTGAAGACTGTTACCGATTGTTGTATTTGATGTGCTGGCAACCCGTTTCTGAAAACCCAATTGATTTATACTTAAACAACCTGACTAGAAAGCCCATGTTTCTAGTTTTTTTAGAATCAGTGCCAAAAATATCTTATTATCACCATCCAGCACAGAGATTGGTCAGTAGCTCATCAGATCAAACCGGTTCCACTTTTCATAGATAGGACCAGTAAATGAGAGCTTCCATGGCTTCAGGTTTTTCTTTAAACAAATGATATTGGAGAATAATATAAACAAAATCAAGGCCCACAGAAAGGGGGCATTATTTATAGTGTGATTGGATAATCCAATGGGGCCCATAGTGTGTGAGTTGTTAGCCTTCTTAATGAGAACAAAGATATCTTCCAAATCAAACTTTAAGACTCAATTACCCACCAGAACAGGCGCCCCGAATAAAGGTTTTGACAGTATTTACTCCATGATTCCGGAGAAACAGTGTTTATTTGCAGTTCCTACTGGCGCTGCTCCATATTATTCTTAAGCACCCAGATGTTCCTCTTGTTTTTTACCCTTATCACTAAGAGCATTGACTCAACATCCTGTTGTTGCATTAAGTGTTTATGCTGAATAATTCAATTCTTTAATTTCTGTCTGCAATGTTTTGTCAATTCATGTTTCACTGATTCAATAGTCACACTCGTCTTAATTAGTCTGAGTTCTTTCATAAACTCCCGTTTCCTATTAAAGATATTTAACTCAAAGGCATGAGGATAACTAACACTTCCACTCCTATTTTCCCTTTAATACTCGCCAATTTATTTTTCAAAAATACATTCATACCAGGTGGTGAAAAACTCTGTGTCTTGTTAACCTCATTAAATTTCAGGAATACATCCCCCAGAGGGGTATCCCGTGGTTTAAAAACACAAAATGACTTCAAAGTAATTTACTTCAAAGACATTACTTTGAATTGCTTCACATTGTGTATATATAGTGGTGGGTTAAGTGGTAAAAAGAGGATGGGGAGGGGTTTGAGGTGGGGTTGGTAGTGAAGGGGATGAGGGGTTTTGGAGGGGGGGACCCCCCAAAAAAATCAAATCGAAGTCAAAATTCGAAGCAATGCCTTTGAAGTAAATTACCTCGAGGGAATTCATTTTAGCAAAAGAACATGGAACCCTATGAGGCTATTCAATTTACCAACATTAATCAATGGCCGAGTTGACAATTGCATTACACTGTTTCACCTGGTGCCTTTCACTTATGATAACTGTCATCTCGGCAGTAAGAATATTATGATCACTTAACTCGGACTGGAGGGCCTTGAAATGATGACACTTGTGGAATAGGTTGGCACTGACATGCATATAATCAATACAGGAAGCGGAGGAGCCTCAATGCCACATTGCCACCTCCTCCAGGTCTGCTTCAAGTTTAAGCCACAACAAATAGCATTTTTTCAGGAGAGTCAACAACGTCACACCACAATGTCTACCCATCACAATGTTTTTGATGTTTACACATCCTTTGTCAAGGCAATTTTCTATCAGGATTCAGTTAAAATCCCCAGCCAATAAAACAAAGCCCAACTTGATCGTTAGGGTCCACTACCAAAATATTTGACAGTTCCTCCAAAAATAACTTGATATAATATTTTCTGGAATTCCAGTAGACACTGATCACCAAAAACCCTGAAGAGTTGCAATCAACCCCCAGGCTATATTCTGTTGGCAATAGATCTTGAAAGGAGTCCCATATTCTGCCCATTCTAAGGCCCAAACAGAGACTAATTGCTTTTTGGAATCCACCAGATTGTCTGCCCAATTTTGCTCATGTGACAAATTGGGAGAGGACGTGAAAACTTCCAAGAAGGATGTTATCCAGGGTTCACATTTCCTGGAAAAGTTTAATGTGAAATTCTTGGAGGGTGCCACAAAGTCTTCATTGGTACAGATTTGCATGTGCCCCCTTGCATTCCAGGAAATGATTTTGATACTCTGTTCAACGTTAAAGACTACTCCTGTCGATCCCCAACTGTTGGAATTCATCAAGGAACCTGGAAGCCAAGACTAGTCACAGCATTTCGTAAGGTCGTTATTTCGCACCTTAATAGATCTACCATTGTTAACTCCCATCACTGTATACATACAAGTGTCAGGGAGGTCCAGAAGGATCGGGGCCACTCTTGCTCTGTAAAGGGTACAATGTCAAATCCCATTTGCCTGAAACATTCAGTTTTGGAAAGTAGTATCTCTTTTATCACTATTGATGGTATTTCTAGGGACACCAGGTCCACATGTTCCTCTTCCAGAAATTCCACCAAAGCAAAGTCTTGTGATGTGATGAGCCTTAGTCTAGGGATCTTATAGAATAGGGGCAAGATGTTAGATTGATTGAGCAGAGGCTTATTGCGGACGGGTAGAATATATTAGACCATCAGCCTAGGTATGGAAGATTTTGTTTATCACATCAAGTCTATTTACAGAGCTTTGTTTTTACATCCTCCCATCTTGGCTACTAGTGTGGGTGGGAACATACCCTGAAAAACAAGGTTGAGCTTTGTTTAAGGATACTACCCCTCTTTAATTAGATCCACCAAGATCAAAATCTTGTTAAGGTGGCCCAAATGTCCCAGGTAAGCCCAGAGGAAACAAAGTCAACCCAAATCAGACTCAGTGATGAAGTAGACAAAGTGCATGGCAAAACCCAAGTTCATTCACATTGAAACAAAACTGGGACAGCATACAAGCATTGAAATTTCATCACTCTCGACATACTCGCTCCCATCCCTTTTTCCACCTCGGAGGAAGCAGCCTGCATCAGAGCCAGCAAGGGGCTCCTTCAACATCATCCCGGCGTGGCCTTTCCATCATGGCTACCGGGATGCATCGAGTGCTGCTGCCTGCACGCTGGAGGCCCGAAGGCCACTTCCCTGCCCTTGGGATTGGCTGGGGCACAAAGAAGACTGGATGCCTGTAGCCGGCAGGTGATGCCGGCCCTTCTCCCAAAGGCCCTCACTAAGGCTCCTGTCTGAGACTGTCAGAGCGTAGAGGAGCACCACCGGCACAAACATAGTACCAGACATTTCAACACCTATGGCTCCAGTACATCTCCTACCTGCATTGATAAGCAGTTACCAATTATAACATCCATCCACCTCTTGCCTGGACACTATTACTATTTTCACCTCTAACACATACCTTCGCCCTTTGTCCATTGTTGGATGCAACTGAACCGCAACCTTTATCACCACCATGATTGTAGGCCCTAGAGTACCTTATGTATATAATGCAGCTAAGTATTTTTTTAATTTTGCTCACATTTTGCTTCCCATGCCCTATAATGCCTTATGAAAAACTCACACTTAGCTGTTCCTTAATCTGTGTAAACATTCCATTTCTAGCTCCTACTGTGCCTTGGGTAATTATGCATTAAGGGTTTTTTGACTATGTTAGCATTCTCGTATTAACCCCACCACAACATGAGATGAGGCTTTGCCACTCCGTGTAACCATACCCATCTGACTTTTAATGCTGTCTGATGCAGCCCCCGTAACATGAGGTGAGGCTTTGCCAGTACGTGTAACCATACCTATCTGACTCTCATGCCATCTGTTGTAGGCCCCCCTAACATGAGGTGAGGATTTGCCAGTCCGTGTAACCATACCTATCTGACTCTCATGCTGTCTAATGTAGCCCCTGTCTGTCATGATGCCTGCCTCCGGGAAACCAGACCAGGCCCAGCAGCCCCGGAAGCAGGCATCACGCCATTTGGAGCATGCCCAAAAGCCCCAGTTAGGGCTGTTTGGGTGCAGTCCTGGCACCTTTGGCGCCAGGCTCATAAGAACAAGGTCAGTCCTGGCGCCATAGGCGCCAGGCTCATTTATGAGAACTTACCTAAAGCAGACCATGCTGCTTACTCACCTGATGCAGACCATGCTGCATGAAGACCTAAGCCAAATGAGGCTTAGGAGGGACTATTTTAATGCAGGGACTATTTTCTTACCTGGGTGGGGCAGTGGAAGAATACTTACCTGGGACTTCTTCCAAAGCTATTTAAGCCACGCCCGGACAGCCACACGTGCTTCGCGTTATTCTGCAGTAGCAGCGTAACGCTCACCGTGCCTGCAGCAGCTTCCAGTCTTCTGCCACGCCCGTCTACACTCCGGAGCTCCTGAACCCTGCAAGGAAAACAGAAGGAAAGGTTAGAGCAAGAGTTTATTCATACTCACCTGAATCCTGCATCTTCCCGACTTGGACCTGGAAGAAAGAATCCATTAGTCGCTCTTGCCGCGCCTCCTGCAATGCCGCGTTGAACTCACGTGTTGCCATTTTCAGCATTCCATCACGCTCATCTTCAGTCTGCAGCCGCTCTTCATCACCTATGGACATAAAAACAATAAGGTGAGCAACAGAGAGTTATCTAAGGCAACAAAGGCAAATATTAAGACTTACTTGAGATCACCAGGTATACTCACCTAATCTCGGGTCGGCGCGACCTTTTCCGCATATCCGCCGCACCCCGGCCCCTATGGGGAAACATTCCGCTACAGACTTACCCGGTTGCGGTAAACGCTTCAATCCACGGATCTTCCTCCGAATGGATGCCTGAAAAGGAAAAAGACCACAGATTAGAGAAAGCTTCCCTCTTTATTCCGAACAGCTTTTATAAACACTTACCTGCGCATCTCTGGTTGCCACGTGAACTCTTTCCAGATCCATAAGGGCAACCTAGGGGAATTGGACAGAGTGAATTCCAGACGTTTTGAACTCTTATAACTATTACCTCTACAGAGTCAACTCTGTCTGCAACTCGCCAACTTCCCACACCAGTGAGGCAACTGGTCATCTACGCGCCCCTGCACTTGAAGCAGGATGGAGAGTTCATCTTTCCAGATTATCAGGTCAGAATCTAAAGGAGTCCCAAAGTAATTCATGGGGAGAAGGTGGGGTTAAGCTTAAACCTCACAGGTGGTTAATTCCCCTTTCTGCATTACAGAAGAGTATTCATACGAGCCACACAGACCAAGCTGGGTGGCCCGGTCCACACCGTCATCTCGGCGCTCCGAGTATCGCTGGAAGAAGTAACATCAGGCCGGTCCAGATCAACGCCCCCGTGGACACCAGGTGAGCGTAACAGAACGCGAAGCCTACCCACAACAAGCCACCTGGGCGTTATGGAGACCTCAGAGACGGATCAATTAGCCCAATTATTAGGGGAGCTAAGGGCTGAAGTGCATGCCGCCCGCCAGGAAACTAATGCCCTTAGGAGGGAGCTGATAGTTTCGAAAGAGCGAACGGATGATCCAGCCAGACAGTTATTGCAAAATCAAGCTGGGCAAATGCCACTGCCTGGCCTCGGGGCAGGTCCAGCTCCTGTGTCATCGAGCAACCCTGTTCAAATACACTTACCAGGGGCCGTTCCATTGGCTCCACCCGAACGTTTTACCGGAGACCCAAAAAGGTTTGCTGTATTCATGAATCAGTGCCGCTTACACTTCTTATGCAGACCTGCAGCCTTTCCAAATGATCAAGCCAAGGTAGCCTTTGTGCTGTCATACCTCAGCGGCAGCGCAGCAGACTGGTCCATTCCTCTAGTTAATCAAGATGACCCCATTCTTCGGGATTTCCAGGGATTTCAAACAAGCATGGAAAGACTATTTGCTCGACACTGGATAACGGTCAGGCCCTGGATAACGAACTCTTATCCCTACGACAGGGGAATCAGGATCTTCTTTCCTACATTGCAACCTTTAACAGATTAATAGTGGAAACTGAATTGCCAGAAGTAAAAAGAATCACATTGTTCCATCGAGGGCTTCGAGGAGAACTCAAAGATGTCTTGGCCCAGATCGTGAACCCGCCTCAAGATTGTACCGAATATATAAATTTGGTGGTCCAACTTGATCATAGACTTCAAAATAGGAAGGCCGATAAAGCCAGGTTTGAAAACAGAGTCTTGGTCAGAACTCATACCAGCCCCAAAGGGGCAGAGACTTCAGAACCCATGCAAATCGGAGGGGTGAGAGGACCCTTAACTCAGATAGAAGGCAACAAATGCAGCTATGCCTATATTGCGGGAATTCAGGTCATTTTTTGCTGAACTGCCCCATAAAACCGCCCAAAAAGGTGGTGGGGGCTGCGGATAAAAACTCTGACTCGGGAAACGATCCCGCCCGACAAGCGTAGAGGTCCGCTTGCCAAGCTCGAAGAAGGACACTCAGACCTCGCATTTCACCATTCCAATGATCCTCGTAGATCCGGAACAGCCATCTCGGATGCACGCGGTAAAAGCGTACGTAGATAGCGGAGCCATACGACAGCGAACTGGCTTCCAGGATGAACCTGCCTCTCGCCCAGAAACCCACTCTAGATGTCATTACCACAGTTGATGGAACGGAAATTGCCTCAGGCCCCGTAACTCACTCCACCACAGAAATGACATTGCTGGTGCAGGATGGGCACTGAGAGACTTTGGTGTTTGATTTAATCAAGGCTCTGCAGTTTCAAGTAATACTGGGGATACCTTGGTTGGAAAAACATAATCCTAGTATCGATTGGCGAGAGAAGAGAATTACCTTCCCAGAATGTGCGCACACCTGTTACCCAAGAAAATCTCAGAACACGGTCCTGGCTTCAGTAACTCCAGCTAGCATACAACTACCTACAGAGTATCTAGAGTTTCAAGATGTCTTCCAAAAAGAACAGGCAAATACCTTGCCCCCACACAGATCATATGACTGTCAAATAGACCTCATACCAGGCGCACAACCTCCCTGCAGCAGGATCTATGCCCTTACGGAGCCAGAAAATCTTCATTTACGTCAATACCTGGACCAATACCTTGCTAACGGTTTTATTCGCCCATCTAAATCCCCAGCATCTTCTGCTTTGTTCTTCGTGCCAAAAAAGGAAGGCGACCTCAGAACGTGCATAGACTATCACACACTGAACCAAATAACCATTAAGAATCGGTATGCGTTGCCTTTAATTCCAGGATTACTTGACCAAGTAAAAGAAGCCCGCATATATACTAAACTAGACCTCCGGGGGGCGTATCATTGGGTACGTGTCAAAGAAGGCGACGAGTGGAAAACTGCTTTTCGCACAAAGTATGGATTATTTGAGTACCAAGTGATGCCTTTTGGATTATGCAACGCGCCGGCAGCCTTCCAGTTCTTCATGAACGATGTCCTTAGAGAACTTATCAATGTTTGTGTCGTTGTTTATATTGATGACATTTTAGTATACTCCTCATCAGAATCTGATCATATCAAGCAGTCCGAGCAGTGTTAGAAAAGCTATGCCAGTACAAACTATATGCCAAATTGGAGAAATGCGTTTTCCACACCACTGAAGTAGAATTTCTAGGATTCATTTTAACCCCGGGAGGAATCAGGATGGATACACAAAAAGTGAACGCAATTCTGAAATGGCCTTCGCCAAGCTCTGTCAAAGGGGTACAGAGCATGCTTGGTTTTGCCAACTTCTACCGCAGGTTTATTCCAGACTTTTCACAGATTGTTCATCCCATCACAGCACTCTTGAGAAAAAACAAACGCTTTGTGTGGACAGACAAAGCTGAAAGCGCCTTTCAAGAATTAAAGGCCAAATTCACATCTGCACCGATCCTAAGACACCCACGTCCTGAACTCCCGTACATAGTGGAGACTGATGCATCCAGTTTAGCAATGGGAGCCGTCCTTTCTCAAAAAGATCCCGAAACAAACCAGATTCACCCAGTGGCCTTTTGGTCAAAAAAGTTCTCGGCTCCTGAATTAAACTATGCCATTACAGATAAGGAGCTATTAGCTATCAAGTCCGCCTTCAAAGCTTGGCGACACTATCTACTCGGAGCCAGGCACACCATCACGGTTATCACCGATCATCGAAATTTACAATATCTAAAAACAGCCAAAGCCCAGTCTAGTCTTCACGTCAACTCCGTTGGGCATTGTTTTTTGCCGAATTTGATTTTGTAATAACTTATCGGCCCGGTTGTAAAAATGGGAAAGCGGACGCCTTATCCCGAATTGGAATGGGAGAGACTGAAGTGACCCTGGAACCTGATCCCATAATCCATGACCAGAGAATTCTTGGTATACCTTCAGTACAGACACTGGAAGACATTCAAGGGATTGTCCGGCAGCTCTTTGATCCTCAAGCCCTACAAGATTGGGCCAAGAAAGGCCCAGATTTCAGCATCACCAATGAACTACCATATTACCGAGGACGTCTATTTCTGCCACAAAAAGAACTACAAGAACTAGTCATCTCCCATTATCACGATAAGTTACTAGAGGGACACCCCGGTATTACAAAGACCGAAGCTAAAATCAAGAAACAATTCTGGTGGCCCACCTGGCGAAAAGATATTAAGTCATTTGTCCTATCTTGTGGTATCTGCGCCCAAAACAAAAGTCAAAAAAGAAAACCAGCTGGGCTATTACAGCCTATGGACATCCCACCGATTCCTTGGCACACCTTGTCATTAGACTTTATCACGGATCTACCCCCGTGTAACGGTTTCAATACTATCCTAGTAATAGTGGACCTTTTTTCTAAAATGGCCCACTTTATTCCCTTAAAAGGGATTCCCTCAGCCTCAACCCTGGCCAAGGAATTCCTTGAAAACATCGTTCGTCTACACGGTTTTCCATCTGTGTTAATTTCAGACCGAGGCAGTCAATTCATCTCGCATTTCTGGAAAAAATGCTGCCAACTGGCACAAATAGATGTCAGGCTTTCCACTAGCCACCACCCCCAGACCGACGGCCAAACAGAGAGAACTAATCAGACTCTCGAACAATATTTACGCTGTATGCTACATCAGTCTGAAGGCAATTGGAAGGACACCCTATGGATCGCTGAATATGCGTACAATAATTCAGTACACTCAGGAATTGGGCACAGTCCCTTATTTTACCATATACGGACATCATCCCCGAACCTCGGAGTTGGATTCACCCCAGCATTTAGAGATGCCCGCAGTAGATCATCTTCACACAGTCATTACTCAAACCTTTAAGGAAGCAACAGAACATTTACGAAAGGCCAAGGAAAAATACAAGAAAAACGCTGATCAGCTTAGAAGAGAAGCACCACACTACCAGATAGGGGACCAAGTATGGTTATCTACTAAGCACATTCCTCTCAAAGGAAAACGGACCTTTAATCCCAGGTACTTGGGGCCTTACTCCATCAAAGCCATTATTAACCCGGTGGCTGTCGAGTTGGAACTACCTGCTCATTTGCGAATCCATCCCGTCTTCCACGTGTCTCTTTTTAAACCAGTGCAACCAGGAACTAGGCTAACCGACCCACCTGAACCTATCCTCATAGACGGAGAATACGAAATCAAGAATATTTTGGACTCAAAAAGAGTGAGATCTAAACTCTTTTACCTAATTGACTGGAAAGGTTATGGTCCGCAGGAAAGGTCTTGGGAACCTAGTGACCACGTGCATGCACCTCGTTTGGTGAAGAGGTTCCACCGGGAATTTCCAGACAAACCACGGAGAGGAGCGACTTTGGGAGGGGCCTTGAGGGGGAGTGCTGTCATGATGCCTGCCCCCGGGAAACCAGACCAGGCCCAGCAGCCCCGGAAGCAGGCATCACGCCATTTGGAGCATGCCCAAAAGCCCCAGTTAGGGGCTGTTTGGGTGCAGTCCTGGCGCCTTTGGCGCCAGGCTCATAAGAACAAGGTCAGTCCTGGCGCCATAGGCGCCAGGCTCATTTATGAGAACTTACCTAAAGCAGACCATGCTGCTTACTCACCTGATGCAGACCATGCTGCATGAAGACCTAAGCCAAATGAGGCTTAGGAGGGACTATTTTAATGCAGGGACTATTTTCTTACCTGGGTGGGGCAGTGGAAGAATACTTACCTGGGACTTCTTCCAAAGCTATTTAAGCCACGCCCGGACAGCCACACGTGCTTCGCGTTATTCTGCAGTAGCAGCGTAACGCTCACCGTGCCTGCAGCAGCTTCCAGTCTTCTGCCACGCCCGTCTACACTCCGGAGCTCCAGAACCCTGCAAGGAAAACAGAAGGAAAGGTTAGAGCAAGAGTTTATTCATACTCACCTGAATCCTGCATCTTCCCGACTTGGACCTGGAAGAAAGAATCCATTAGTCGCTCTTGCCGCGCCTCCTGCAACGCCGCGCTGAACTCACGTGTTGCCATTTTCAGCATTCCATCACGCTCATCTTCAGTCCGCGGCCGCTCTTCATCACCTATGGACATAAAAACAGTAAGGTGAGCAACAGAGAGTTATCTAAGGCAACAAAGGCAAATATTAAGACTTACTTGAGATCACCAGGGATACTCACCTAATCTCGGGTCGGCACAACCTTTTCCGCATATCCGCCGCACCCCGGCCCCTATGGGGAAACATTCCGCTACAGACCCGGTTGCGGTAAACGCTTCAATCCACGGATCTTCCTCCAAATGGATGCCTGAAAAGGAAAAAGACCACAGATTAGAGCAAGCTTCCCTCTTTATTCCGAACAGCTTTTATAAACACTTACCTACGCATCTCTGGTTGCCACGTGAACTCTTTCCAGATCCATAAGGGCAACCTAGGGGAATTGGACAGAGCGAATTCCAGATGTTTTGAACTCTTATAACTATTACCTCTATGGAGTCAACTCTGTCTGCAACTCGCCAACTTCCCACACCAGTGAGGCAACTGGTCATCTACGCGCCCCTGCACTTGAAGCAGGATGGAGAGTTCATCTTTCCAGATTATCAGGTGAGAATCTAAAGGAGTCCCAAAGTAATTCATGGGGAGAAGGTGGGGTTAAGCTTAAACCTCACAGGTGGTTAATTCCCCTTTCTGCATTACAGAAGAGTATTCATACGAGCCACACAGACCAAGCTGGGTGGCCCGGTACACTCCGTCATCTCGGCGCTCCGAGTATCGCTGGAAGAAGTAACATCAGGCCGGTCCAGATCAACGCCCCCGTGGACACCAGGTGAGCGTAACACTGTCACATGAGGGGAGGCTTTGCCAGTCCGTGTAACCATACCTGTCTGACTCTCATGCCGTCTGTTGTAGGCCCCCATAACATGAGGTGAGGCTTGGCCAGTCCATGTAACCATACCTATCTGACTCTCATGCTGTCTGTTGTAGCCCCCATAAAATAAGGTGAGGTTTGCCAGTCCGTGTAAATATACCATAATATGGCTGTAACCCTATGTTTTATTCCTGCACTTCTCATGTATCATGCATTTTCTGTAACTAGCGCCTAGATGCCCAAGGGCTTTATGCGCTGAAATAAATGCAATAAATGAGTAAATAAATAAATACTTATAATAAAAAACAATTACCTAAGTACTGCAAACTCATCATCAATGACATCATAACATAATCTATGGGGAACGGGGATAGGTTAGTGGGTTTTACTACACATCGATTACATACTGGTTAAATTGAGTTACAAATATCTGATGGCTCCACCTGGAACCACCCATATATTTATAAAGGTTAAACTACATCATCTTCACAGCAAGGGGTTAGTTGGCATACTACTTAATGGGCGGCATGTCTTTAAGTATTTTGATAGGTTGGCACATTGCTTACCAACCTTGGACACTTGGCAGGTCATAAGGATATGAGCCAGACACAGAGTAGGAGGAGAGAGGCCCATGGAGCATTCTTCCTTCAATTAAAAGTTACCATCCCTTATTTTCAGACCATGAGACCGGCTATCCCTTTGTACTTGGCTTTCTGTGGTGCCTCGTGTCTACGTCTGCAGTTATGGAGTACGGCAGGTCTCCTATCTGTGTTTGCTTCCAATGAAAGGCCAGTGTTTTCCAATTATAGGTCACGTGTAACGGGACTGTGTTTGGAATAGATTTTACTTCTATTTATTGAGATTTGAGCTAATAGTAATGTGTTTGTCGTGTTCTCTATTACCACTGGAGACACTCTTGAGTTACTCTTCATGCAGTCTTTTGGCTTCCTGCTTTGCTGCACCTAGCTAACAAAGGTTGTTTGTGCTCTTTTAAATCTTTAATTAATCTGCAAAAATACTGCTTGCATCTTGGGACTTTCTAACTCGTGCCTTCGTTCAGCCACACCAATCCTCCCAACTTTTACTCTTATCTTGGTGTTAGTTTCCAACTACTGTCTGAGCTCTGCACGGATAAGTATTTCTGTGGATTCAGACTTTTGAGTTTTCCCGTGGCTTTGAGGCATGTGCTCATTCAGAGACATGCTGCGGCTTGCATTTTTCATAAAATGGCTGGCTGTCATGGTCATGAAGTCAGGGGCACAAGCATGCAGGGGTCGCATGCACAGGAGACCTGGGTGGACACTGTCCTGGCACCTTTGGTGCCAGGTTCATAAACAAAAGTAAACAAGAACATCCATTTAACACCAAAAAGCTTTTATCATGGAAATAGCACTTCAGATGCATTAACCTTGAACATTCCATCCATTAAGCAGCCCCAAGTGTATTCTTGGGTGTGGCTGCTAATGGATTGCCTTTGCACGTGCTCACTCTCTAGGAGTGGCAGGTTGTGGCTGGTAAGCTGGCCCTAATGGGTGTGCCCACGATCTCAGCTATATAAGCTGCCCCGATCCTCAAGACAGACGCTTTGCGTTATTCTGCACTTGCAAGCAGTGTAATGCTCACCGTCGCCTGAGGTCAGACTTACCTTTGAAGATCCTGCTTCCTGGACATCCTGCTTCCTGCCAGCATACTTACCAACTAGGGGAAGCTGTTCTTACCTGTACATCTCTTTAGCGAACCAAGTATTCATCTTTACACTTTCCGGAACGTCAAAAGCTTCATCTTGGCACTGCAGCACAACACGCTCCATCGTCGACAGCAGCGCCTGCAAGGAAAAACAGAAGACAAGTTTAGACATCGAAAAAACAGTCAGTTTAAGGTTGCGCTTTGCCATACTTCGTGCTTTTCCTTAAACCATCACTTACCTGCTGTCGAACGTTGCAGTAGCATCCATGTTCCATCTGGCCCTGTCTCGCGTCTCACAGCTGCATTGAGGCCGCGTTTCCATCTAAGGGAAGAAAACAGAAGAGAGACATTATTGCGGGCATAAATAGGAGCAACATATAAAGACATTAAACAGAACGAACAGCATCACAAGAGCTCAAGAAAGACTTACCAATCATAAGGAGAAGCATAGTCACAGCTGGACTGGACTAATCCTTATCAGGGTTCAGTGAAGCAACTAAATCCCATTTGACGCACCCCTGCCAGAAGTAGCAGGACGGAGAGCTTATCTTCCATAATTCACAGGAGCAGTATCACCACGTACCACCGCTCACAGCTTTTCTACTGAGGGAGAGACCTGAAGGGGGTGATTCAAGTTCAGGGAGGGCTGCAACTGTCCCCCAACACCTCCGAAGAGACCAGGTGAGCGTAACAGAATGCAAAGCCTCTAATACTCTCTGCCTGGGCGTTATGGAAACTTCAGAAACAGATCAGTTAACCCTCTTACTAGGGGAATTACGGGCTGAAGTACATGCTTCAAGACAGGAAACCCATGCATTACAGAGGGATCTTATTGTAACTCGAGAAATAACTGACAAATTGGCAAGACAAATGCTACAACCACAAGCAGGACAGGTTCCACTGCCTGGAGTGACCCATTATTCTCATTCTTCCACACCACAACAATCAACACCGGTTCAGGTGGTTCTTCCAAGAGCAGTGCCTCTAGCCCTTCCCGAATGCTTCATCAGTGACCCAAACAAGTTTGCTGTATTTATGAACCAGTGTCGCCTTCATTTCATGTGCAGACCAGGAGCCTTTCCTAATGACCAAGCCAAAGTGGCATTTTTACTCTCGTATTTAGGAGGTAGTGCAGCGGACTGGTCTATACGTTTGGTAAATCAAGATGATCCTTTACTCTGGAACTTTGGGAATTTCCAACATGAGATGGATAAATGGTTTGCCCGTCAAACTCAAGGACAAACTCTGAACAACGAGTTGTTGTCACTCAGACAAGGGAGTCAAGGTCAAGAACAGACTGAGCCAATGCAAATTGGTGGATTACGAAGTCACCTTACCAAAGCAGAAAGGGAAAAAAGAAGACAACAGATTTGCCTATATTGTGGACAAGCATGTCACATCCTCTGTGACTGCCTGGTAAAACCACCCAAGAAAATGGTTGGGGCAACAGACAAAATTGATGAAGAAGAAGAACAGAACTCGGGAAACGCCAATGCCTGGCAAGTGTAGGGGTCCGCTTGTCAAGCATAAAAAGGGAATCCGAACAGACCTCACATCTAGTCCTTCCAGTGCTTTTGGTGACTCACAAGCAACCATCGAAAATACATGCCTTGGAGGCATGTATTGATTGTGGAGCTGTGGGTAACTACATTGACCAAGATTTGGCTCTCCGAATAGGCCTTCCTCTCCGACAGAAGCAGAAATCGGAAAGCATCACTGCTGTGGATGGTTCTCAGCTATCATCTGTCCCGGTGACACAATACACCAAGAAAGTCAAGCTTCTGTGTCAGGACGGGCATCAAGAGGACATTACTTTCGATCTCATCAGTGCTCCTCAGTTCCAGATGATATTGGGAATGCCCTGGCTGGAGACTCACAATCCTAGGATCAACTGGCGAAAATGAGTTCTGACATTTCCTCCTGATTGTGCCAACACATGTTACAAAAAAGATGACACCAATCTGAAACCGAAGAAAGTAATCATGTTGGGCCTCATCAGCTCCTTACTGCTTGAATACCAAGATTAGCAGGATGTCTTCAAAAAAGAGCAAGTCAACGTTCTGCCCCCACACAGACCCTACGATTGTCAAATAGATCTGTACCCGGAGCCCAGATCCCTTGCAGCCGAATTTGCGCTCTGACAGAACAGGAAAATCAGAATCTTAGAATTTACCTGGATCAGTACCTGGCGAACGGTTTCATTCACCTGTCCAAGTCACCTGCCTCCTTGCCCTTATTGTTCATGCCTGAAAGGGAGGGGACTTAAGAACTTGCATCGACTATAGAGCCATCAATCAGATCACAGTAAAAAATGGATATCCTTTACCACTTATACCAGAGCTCCTGGACCAAGTGAAACATGCTCAAATCTACACAAAACTGGATTTAAGAGGAGCATACGATCTTGTAAGAGTAAAAGAGGGAGACAAGTGTAAAAAGGCCTTCTGCGCGAAGTACCGCCTCTTTGAATACCAGGTTATGCCCTTCGGGCTATGCAATGCCCCCATAGCGTTGCAATTCTTTATGAATGAGGTACTCCGTGAACTACTGGACGTTTGCCCTCTTGTTTACATTGATGACATTCTTATCTACTTAATGTCCATGGAAGAACATGTAGGCCAGGCCCGTGCAGTCTTAGAGAAGCTTCGACAACACCAATTGTATGCCAAGTTGGAAAAATGCCAAGTTGGAAAAATGTTTTTTCCATGTAACCGAGGTTGAGTTCCTCGGTTTCATGCTCACACAACAAGGAGTACATATGGATACACGAAAGGTGGATGCAATCCTCCAATGGCCCTCACCAAAATCCATGAAAGGAGTGCAAAGTGTGCTCGGATTCACCAACTTTTACCATCAGTTTATACCTGGGTTTTCACAAATTGCACATCCAATTACCTCCTTGTTAAAGAAAAAACAAAACTTCCATTGGTCGACAGAAGCTGAAGAAGCCTTCCAGAAGTTGAAACTAGCATTCACTAGAGCACCAGTCCTTCAACACCCAAGACCAGACCTACCTTATATAGTTAAGACAGATGCTTCAAAAATAGCCCTGGGAGCGGTATTGTCACAACGAGACCCTGAAACATGACAACTACACCCCATCGCATTCTGACCCCGCAAATTTTCAGCCCCCGTGTTGAACTACGCAATCACAGATAAGGAATTACTAGTGATTAACACAGCATTCAAGGCTTGGAGACATTACCTTCTTGGGGCGAGACATACGGTCACTGTCATCACAGACCACCGTAACTTGCAATACTTGAAAACCGCCAAAGCACAATCCTCACGTCAACTTCGTTGGGCTCTCTTTTTCACAGAATACGATTTTATTATCACTTATAGACCTGGAGTACGCAATGGGAAAGCAGACGCTCTATCACGCATGAGTGAAGAAAAAGAGGCTTTTACAGCATCCGACACCGTGGCCATAATTCCTGAGGAAAGGATTCAAACCAGAATAGCTGCCACCATGTGTGTGGATGACCAAAGAACCAGTTTGCAATCCCCGATAGATCAATCAACACAACAGGAATAGCTGTTAAAAGGTGACCAGTTCACCATCAGAGACAATCTACCGTATTTCCAAGGACGATTATATGTCCAAGACCAAGAACTGCAAAAGCAAATCATCACAAATTACCACAATTCATTAGTGGAAGGACACCCAGGAATAGCCAAAACTCAGGCTAAGATAAAGCAAAACTACTGGTGGCCAACCTGGCGAAAAGACATCGCCCAATTTATTGAAACCTGTGGTGTCTGTGCACAACACAAGTCACAGAAACAGAACCCTGCTGGCTTACTACATCCCCTAACAGTACTGCCAGCACCTTGGCATACCTGTTGATGGACTTCACCATGGATCTTTCACCCTGCAATGGATACAACACCATATTAGTTGTTGTGGATTTATTCTCCAAAATGGCCCATTTCATACTCTTAAGGAACTCCCAACTGCGTCAACTCTCGCTTCTGTGTTTCTAGAGCAAATTGTTCGATTGCATGGATTTCCATCAATATTAGTATCTGATCGCGGAACTCATTTTGTTTCTGCCTTTTGGAGAAAGTGTTGTTCGATTGCCAAAAATCGATCTCCGGTTGTCCACAAGCCATCACCCTCAAACTGATGGGCAAACTGAACGAACCAACCAAACTTTAGGGCAATATCTAAGATGTATGTTGCAACAGTCCGAGGATTCTAGGAAAAATATACTCTGGATAGCTGAGTATGCATACAACAACTCAGTTCACACAAGCACAGGGCAAACTCCATTCTACACTGTGCACGGAAGACACCCGAGGACATCAGTAGTTGATCCACCCCCGATACCCTGGAAATGCCAGCCATAAAAAACTTGCATAAAACCATCACTCATGTTCTTAAGGAGGCGACAGAGCATCTGACCAAGGCTAAGGAAAGACAAACACTGTTTGTTGATTGACATCGGAAGGAAGCTCCCGCCTACCAGATTGTAGAAAAACTGTGGTTAGCATCCAAATATATTCCCCTGAAGGGGCCAAGAACTTTCCGGCCAAGATACCTGGGCCCCTATACTATAAAGTCCATAATCAATTATGTCGCCATGAAATTGGAGTTACCCTCTCACATAAAAATTCACCCCGTATTTCTAGTCTCTCTCCTCAAACCAATGAAATCCAATACACGGCTTAGTTCTCCACCAGAGCACAAAGTAATAGATTGAGAACCAGAATATGAAGTCAAATCCATCCTGGACTCCAAGGTGGTTCGATCAAAATTGTATTACCTAATTGACTGGAAAGGTTACGGATCTCAAGACCGAACTTGGGAACCCAGTGAACACGTCCATGCTCCATGTTTAATCAGACAGTTCCATCGCAATAATCCCACCAAACCAGGACCGGGAGGAGAACCACCCTTGAGAGGGGACTTGAGGGGGAGTGCTGTCATGGTCATGAGGTCAGGGGCACAGGCATGCTGGGGTCACCAGGCATGCAGGGGTCGCATGCACAGGAAACCTGGGTGGACACTGTCCTGGCGCCTTTGGCGACGGGCTCATGAACAAAAGTAAACAAGAACACCCATTTAACAACAAAAAGCTTTTATTATGGACATAGCACTTCAGATGCATTAACCTTGAACATTCCATCCATTAAGCAGCCCCAAGTGTATTCTTGGGTGTGGCTGATAATGGATTGCCTTTGCACATGCTCACTCTCTAGGAGTGGCAGGGTGTGGCTGGTAAGCCGGCCCTAATGGGTGTGCCCACGATCTCAGCTATATAAGCTGCCCAATCCTCACGACAGTCGCTTGGCGTTATTCTGCACTTGCAAGCAGCGTAACGCTCACTGTCGCCTGAGGTCAGACTTACCTTTGAAGATCCTGCTTCCTGGACATCCTGCTTCCTGCCAGCATACTTACCAACTGGGGGAAGCTGTTCTTACCTGTACATTTCTTTGGCAAACCAAGTATTCATCTTTACACTTTCCAGAACGCCGAAATCTTCATCTTGGCACTGCAGCACGACATGCTCCATCGTCGACAGCAGTGCCTGCAAGGAAAAACAGAAGACAACGTTAGACATCGATAAAACAGTCAGTTTAAGGTTGCTCTTCACCGTACTTCGCGCTTTTCCTTAAACCATCACTTACCTGCTGACGAACATTGCGGTAGCATCCATCTTCCATCCAGCCGAGTTCAGGGAGGGCTGCAACTGTGCTCCAACACCTCTGCAGAGACCAGGTGAGCGTAACACTGCTTTACTACGCTCTTGTTTCTATGCTAGCAAGCTATATTCGCATGTGGTTCATGTTGTATTCACCTTATACATTGTTCATGTTAGTGTTCTTCATATCTGTGGGTGCTAGGTTAATTTTCTTCATGTCTAAATGCTTACATTATGTATTATTTATGTTCTTCATGTTGAATGCATATTAGCTTCATGTCTAGTGCATACTTTTCTACTGTTACATTGTTAGTTTGAATGCTTTAGCTCATATTGTATGCAAACCCTACTGTATCGGTGGGGGATAAAGGTGGATCGCCTGTCTCAGTGAGTAACTTCTCTCACCTTTGTGGTATTGATGCAGGGGGGGGCAGAAGCTATGGATGATTTATTCATCTTGTGCGATCTAGACAATGAACCAAGACCGCTAGATTTGCTTATATACAGCAGAGGAAGAGTTGTCTTTATCTTTTGGTAGGTGGAACCAATATTTCTTTCATCCAAGACCACATAGTCTTTGTATTTATTTGGGTGCTCCAGTTCAACCAATTGCTTTGCCCTAAAGTACAGGTCATTGAGTAATTCCTTCTTGCCAGTTACAATGGCTATTTTATCAGCCAACTTCTGGACCTCCAACTTTTTGCTTTTAACTTTCCTCTTATATATGGATGGTTTAGTCTGCAGATGCAAGGAGCTTAAACTCTGCCTACCCCAGGCTACCCCAGGCTACCTGCCAAGTAAGAGTTCTCAAGAATTTCCTTCAGGATTTTTTTTTGTTGGGTTTCACTTTTTTCCTTCTTTTTAGGGCAGAGGGCAGGATTATGTCTTTAATTGACCACCGGGGGAGGCACAGATAGTTCATCAATAAGGTCACAGAAGTCTGCCACGTTTCACTTCATTGTTCCTGTGCCTCTTCCATGCCAATACTTATTTTACCTATACCATCCTCATTTTCCACAATGACCTAACTAGTAGAGGGGATGCTTATGATGACAGCGTCCACCGTTGCTTGCTGAAATCCAGTTTGCTGGTTTGTTGACACAAAGACGCAGATCTAAGCTGGTCCGTATAATGGCAAAGGTCTGGGAATGTTGTTTCACCTCAATTCTGATGTAATTGTATAAATGTACAATTGAGGTCAGGACTGGGTTAATGAAGGAGATGAAGCCGGACCTAAATTTGTGATATCACCAGGTGCCCTTAGACCCGAAGAGCTTCGCCTTGAGGAGGTTCTGCATGTAGAGTAGAGTAATTTTCTAACACTGAATCACCCTAACATCCTTTCAGGACAGCAGGTGCATTCGAAGGTGAACAGTTAATCATTAGATGTCCTAAGGTAGCCCTCTGACAACCCTCCAGATTGTGGGCTCACATTGTGGGGAGTAAGCTCAGATGCTGACTCGCCATTATTAGTACAGGCATCTGTTAAATCACTGAGAGTTTCCTTTAGTCCTTTAATATTCTTTTGAGGCGAGATACAGATATATTAGTGAATCTTCACTTATGATTTTTTTTGTCAAAAGAATCTGAGATGGTTTTGGTGCAACAGCTAACCAGTTTGGCCTAGGCACCATTCTCAATAGTAAATATGTAAAACCTGATAGTATGGAGAAGCCTGGTTTGTTATCATTACAGAATCATTACCCAGTGTTAGAGAATCATTACCCATTTAGGGATCTAGTTATCCATCATACATTCTGATTAGTAGTGACATGAAGTAGTGACATTAGACTATCCACATTATTCTGGCACTTTATATGCATTTGCAATTTGCTATAGAATGAGGCCTGTTATATTTGAAGTGCCATGTAGAGACACATGTTATATTTGTAGAGATATGTTATATTTGTAGAGATATGTTGTTATGCATTATGTATGCATGTCGAGAGACACGTATGAGTGTGCACTTAGAATATGCAATGAGTCCACATCATGTAGCGCTTGGTTGGTATGAACAAATGTGCTAAGCACTATAGAGAATGCATTTAGCTGGCTCCTAAGCCATTCCATTGAGACACAGAGAGAAGCAGCGGAGTGCGAAGTTGTTATGAGTTACATTGTACAAGTATGCGTAAACAGTTTGCTTGGCAGACAGATAATGTGACCTTTGACCGAGTGGAGAAGGCATTGAGGCGAAGTTGTTATGAGTTACATTGTACAAGTATGCGTAAACAGTTTGCTTGGCAGACAGATAATGTGACCTTTGTCCGAGTGGAGAAGGCATTGAGGCCTTATCAGCCTGGGCTGGTGCTTCGCAGACAGAGAGAAGGTGGGGGTAGGCAGCGCCATGGTGGGAGAAGAACTCGTGCTCTGACATGCAGGAGGAGAGAGGGATGTGAATGGAGAAATATGAGAAGATGGTGACCGCAAACAGAAGAAGATATGGTATAGATATGATGACAGATGTCACGATGACAAGAACATGCAGTGATTGAAAAGTACATGCATCACAGACATTTAGGCACTGCTCACATTTAGAAATGCTGACAGACAGAAAGAGAGCCATTTTAGCTTAGAGAAACACGTGACCATGGATATGTATACGTCATTGAACAGTATAATGAGAGGTGAGGCTTTTAGGAGTTTCTAGTTGTTGGAGATAGAGGGCCTCATTCTGAGATTGGTGGTAGTCATGGTGCTATTTGCGCCATGACTGCCACCAATAACGGGTCCGGTACCGGTGTAGTCTGACCCTGGCGGGACCGGTAAGTCCCCATTGAACATGCCATTCCCAATTCCCATTTGAGCCCCCATAGGGCTCAATGGGAATGTGGAAGGCGCTATTTATGGGCCTGCTAATTGCAGGCCCGTAATTAGCGGCCTGGTCCCCTAACATGACCCGTAAGGTACGTTTGGTCTGACTAAACATACCTTATAGGCTCTGTTAGGGGACTTCGGAATCCGGCGGTAGGGGATTACCGGCACCGGTCTTCTTACCGGTGCCCGGTATCCCCTACCGCCCGACTCGGAATGACCCCCAGAGTTTTGGATGGAGCTGTTCTCTGAGATTTAGGTGGCTGCTCTCGGCTGGTCTGCTCTCTGAGGAGTGAGGGAGTTGGTAGTTCGAGATGCTAGTTGGAGTTGGAGATGGCACACTGCCACTCTGAGAGATCGATAGATGACTTGCAGAGGCATTTGGGAGTGATTGGACGTACCTTGGGAAGTACAGGCCTGACCCTGACTGACTGGCTGGTTGCAGAGTTAGCGGGAGAGGAGAGACAGAGCAAAACAGAGAAAAAGGGGAGTATTGCAGAATAAGACACGTGCATGGGGATTTAGAACAGACTCTAACACAGAGCTTTGGCTGCATGATAGATGGGGTAATCAGACAGGGTTTGTCTTAGAGGGAGAGTGTGAAGTATGGTGTGGAATGGAGAGGAATGGTGTGGAATGGAGTGGCTTTTAGATTGCTTGCATTAGAAGCCTGTAAGGCTTATAGTTATTGCATTGCTAGTAGATTTGCACCGAAAGCATCAAAGGTGCAAATTCGAGATTTGCATTATAGTAGTGTTTGCATCAAGCATTGCTATGTATGAATAAAAGTGTTTCTATTGTAGAATCGATTCATGTGTTTTCTTTGTTTCTTATGTTAGTGTGTGCATAGGAGTAAGATAGGAGTAATCTAGGAGTAACAGTGCACAAAGGTCCTGAGATACAAGAGCAGGGGGGGCATTGTGATCCACACCCCCCTAGGAGATTGTCTAAGACTGACAACAGGTCGCCAATGCGGGGCTAGGCCAAAGGTACATTTGTTGCAGTTTCGACAAATAGGCCAGACCTCTCTGCAGGACTACCGTTAGCACTGGCAGGGCAGTGTAACTGTTTGTGCATTGTCAGGAGCAGCGCTCATGTTTTTAATACATAGGTGATCCATTAATACTATGTAGCAAGTAAAGGAAAAAGCTCCTCACCTCACTCACATGGTAGCAGAGCTGCTTCCCCAGCCTTCAACTGGCAGTAAATGCACTCGCCTCACAGGAACTCTGCTCATGGCGCTCTGCATCTCGACTGCAGTTAAAGTAGAAGATAGGGCTCCTTCAAAAAAGGCGTCCCTCCTGCAAAAAGCAAAAATCCACAATGGTCCTGCCAATAACTGCACTAGCCTCACATGCACTCTTCTCATGGCACTCCGCGCCTGAACTTCAGTTAAAGTTGAAGATGGTGCTTTTCCAAAAGTCATCCCTCTTTTAACAAGCGAAAATACACAATGTTCCTGCTGTTAACTGCACTCACCTCACAGGCACTGCGCTCATGGTGCTCCGTGCCTGGACTGCAGTTAAAGTGGAAGATGGTGCTCCTCCAAAAGGCGCCCCTCCTGCAACAAACGAAAATCCATAATGGTCCTGCCGTTAACTGCACTCGCCTCACAGGCACTCCACTCCAATTTGAGGGGGCACAGGCACATCTGTACCTTCAATGCTTTTTTCAAATCTTCGAGCATTCCAAATGCAGATGATAGGGTTTTTCTGAAACTTTGTAAATACCAACTCATGGCTTGTGTGAATTTTCTCCTTTTGATAGTCCCCGAATTGTCTGGCAATGCTGCAGCTAACCTCCAAATGTGCCACACACATGGGCTTTGAAGGAGCTACCTGTACCGCATGTTAGGCAGAATCCTGTGCAGTGCCCTTAGGGACCACTACACGCAATTAAGACTACAGGTGGCAATACAAGTTTTACCTTTGGTACAAGCCTGTACTACTATGTTTAAGTGGTAGCAGTAGCGGAGCAGCCAGGCTTATCTCAAGAGTATATGAGCAGTAGCAGAGATTACACAAAGGGACCACAATTACTGTGTCTCAAGCAAACACTGACTCAAGGTTTCAGGTAAAAAAATATAAGCACATTTATTTTTTAAACCATTTGTTATAAACACGACACTTCAATAATTCAAAAACCACACGTAAAATATACTACAACCAACCAATTGACTTTGTACAGTATAGCTCAAGGTAAGTACCCTGTGTTTGAACGTACTGGTGTTGCGAAACAAAAGACGTTACCGGGAATACACTTGCGATCACTTTTTGACAGTTCGGTCTTATAAAATAAACGCATATCCGCAGCAAGAAATGTTACCGGGGCAAAACACACTTAGCACCTGAGATACCCAGAGAGAGATGGGGCAAAAATCATAGGCAATACTTTTGTCAAGGCAGACAGAATCAGAGAACACTTATGGACAGAAATTCAAGAGTCAATAGGCCGGAAGCCAGTGTCAAGTGGAACCGGGTTCCCGTTGTCGAGGATCACACCGCCGGACAGTTCATGATTCAACGTAGCCAGGAGTACTTAGATATTGTCAAATTAGGAAGCAAAAGTTATAAGAAGGGGTGAAGACAAGGGCAAACCTTGGAGATGAAGAAACAGGATTCGCCCTGATTCCTCAAGCAGAACACAGTACCTTATTCAATGAAGAGGCTGGTGCCACGGCAGTTGTTCCTGGTAGTTTCCTGTAGACCCTCGGTTCCTGGAGCTTCGGGGCGAAGGAGGACATCTGGAGCGGTCTGCACTACACAGGGATGTGGCCGTCAGCAGCGACAGTGAATAAAAGGTGTGCTCCTTAAAATCAGGAGAGTCTCTTCAGATGGCTATCCGTACCACTACAGCTGTGTGCAGCGATTTTGACCAAGAAGAGGATCCTCTGGCTGTAGAAGATGAGCTGGTTATCCCCACCAAGCTCAAGGGTAGAAGACTCTGGACTGAATCTTCTCTGGTCGTTGAAGGGTAGATAGCTCAGGACTGCAGCAGGGATTCACCGGGACGGGATAGTTGAAGCAGCTGACTTCTTCTCTGCTTCTCTTCGGTTCCTTGTAGTTCCAGTGGTGACTCTGACTTCTAGCCCAAGAGACGTGCCTTTTATGCGAAAATCCCCCATTCACAAGCCTGGCTGTCAATCACGCAGCAGGGGGGTTGTCCAGCCCGGTCAACCACCTCAGCCAATCATGGCAAAGTGCGACTTGGGTTTCCTAGGATACCCTGTGCAGGGGGTGACTACACCCCTCCCTCACATGCAGCCCACCTAGACACCCAGGCACCTAGAGGAGGGCTTCTCGGCAGAAGCCTGCCAAAAGACAGTGAACAAAGAAGGCAAACCTGGTTTGCCGCACAAATTAAAACACAAGAATGACTTTAACAAAAAGAAATCGCTAATACAAAAGCCTAAAACAGTAGCACGTTTTATATGGTATAATCGAGGTAGAACCACCAGCCACCAGCCAAGTCTAAATGTTAAAAGAGCGAAACAATGCTCTAGGAGGTACAGATAAAAAGGGCTAAGGATTAACCCCTTCCAGTACTCCATGTAAGAAGAGGTGTACTGGATCTGTGGTTAAATGACTAGTAAAGTTAATGGCAACTTTACCCTTTTCTGGGGGACAGTAGTCAGCCCCAGAAATGGAGTTGGTGGGAAGTCTAAAAGACAACCCTGTGTTACTGCACTGAAGGTGCTGTGTAACACACAAAATAAGGGGCTACTGAAGTGGTGTACTCCAGAGTCCACTATCTCAAAAACAGGTGAAACACACATGGCAAACATGGGTACGAGTGGGGGGAAAGCTCACACTCCTACCAAGTGAAAGAAATAACTCCAGAAAATCCAGCAAAGCTGCTGTGGGACTCACTAGGTAAGGGAAATTAGCCATTGAATGAGAATTCTCCCTAACACTTGTCCCCCCAGACTAAGGGACAGGAGGATTTAATCCACTCCTGGATGGTTCTCATACCTCTAGTCGGTTACAAACATCCTAGAGAGACCATCAGCATTTTGGTGGTGACTTCCTGCTCTGTGCTCAATGGAAAAATCAAATCCTTGCAGGCAGATTGACCATCTGAGTAACTGTGGGTTTTCCCCTTTCATTTGCATCATCCATCTCAAGGATTGGTGATCAGTCTTAATGATGAAGGTAGATCCATACAAGTATGGTCTAAACCTCTTCAGTGACTACACAATAGCAAAACATTCATGTTCTATTGTTGCCCACCTTGTCTCAGGATCCTTTAACTTCCTGCTGATGAAACAAATGGGGTGTTCCCTACCTTTTTCATCCAGTTGACTAAGAACTGCACCTATACCTACATTAGAAGCATCAGTTTGTACAATGAAGGGTTGGTGATAGTCAGGAGCTCTTAGGACTGGAGCTTGACAAAGGGCTTTCTTTAGACCTTCAAAGGCTTGATTGCACTCCTCATTCCACCTAACCTTTTAAGGGAATTTGGGAGAGGAGAGGACATTCAAAGGAGAAGCTATGGTCTCATAGTTCTCTATGAAGTTCCTGTAATACCCAGTGAGACCTAAGCAGGCTCTCACTTGGGTTTGAGTAGTAAGGGTGGCCCAGTTTTGTACAGCTTGTACCTTGCTAGGCAATAGCCTTATTTCACCTCCTCCTACCTCATGTCCAAGGTAGACCACTGTACCCTGACCAATTTGACATTTGCTTGCCTTTATGGTCAGATGGGCCTGTTCCAGCACCCGCAATACATAGCCTAGGTGTTCAATATGTTGTTTCCATGTAAGGCTGAACACTGCAATGTCATCCATGTATGCCATGCAGAAGTCCTCCATCCCATTCAGAACATGATTGGCCATCCTCTGAATTGTAGCAGGTGCATTCTTTAGTCCAAAGGGCATTACCTTAAATTGGTAGAGGCCAGCTGGGATGGAGAATGCAGTTTTTTCCTTGGCATGGTCTGTCAGGGCTATTTGCCAATATCCTGACATAAGGTCAAATGTGCTGAGGTACTTGACTGCACCAATTTAGAGCTCCATAGTCCACGCAGAATCTCAAATCCTTGGATCCTGCCTTTGGTACAAGCACAACTGGGCTAGACCATGGGCTAGTAGAGGGCTCTATGACCTCGAGATCAAGCATCTTGTTGACCTCATTCCTTATATGGGTTCTTACATTATCTGACATTCTGTACCCCCTGCTTTTGACAGGCAAACAGTCACCAGGGAGGATATCATGCTGGCCCCAAGGGTTCAAGCCTGGTGAAAGTGAGAACAGGGAGGCACACTGCCATAGAAATGGAGTTGGTGGGAAGTCTAAAAGACAACCCTGTGTTACTACACTGAAGGTGCTGTGTAACACACAAAAGAAGGGGGCTACTGAAGTGGTGTACTCCAGAGTCCACAATCTCAAAAATAGATGAAACACATATGGCGAACATGGGTAAGAGTGAGGGAAAAGCTCACAATCTTATCAAGTGAAAGAAATAACTCCAGAAAATCCAGCAAAGCTGCTGGGGGACTCACTAGGTAAGGGAAATTAGCCATTGAATGAGAATTCTCCCTAACACTGTATACTACTTGAATGATCTGAATGTCAGATGTTGTTCTTGCTAGTACCTGGGAGCTATACTTGTATGGTATGGATGCCCTGAAGATGCTCAGTAATTGTTTGTCCACGCGGTTCACGTAGGATTAGCATGGAGAATGTTGGGGGCACAGGTGATGTTGCCTGAGGACTGACCTTGGTTTCTGGCAATTCTGCTTGCATAACCACCTCATACCTGTCCTTGTCCTGCATAGGTGCAATGATGATCACAGGAATGTGTGGGATTGCCAAAACATGCTTAATAAGAGTGTCACACCATTCTTGCCTGGGAGTAGAAAGCTTGTACCAATGCAGTGTAATTGTTGCACTAGTACAAACAGTGCACAGGTGCAAAATACATTGAAATGATTAATGTGCTGGATACATTTATGTATTCCTCCTGCATAAACAACACATTGTGCTCTTTGTTCTGCAGATAGTGCAAATAAATATTACAGAGGTGCAGCAAGCCCCATTCTGTAATACCAAATGCATGCCTGCCACCGTTGTGGTCAAGGTCAAGCATTTTGGGGTTTTGGGGAGCGTCTTTCCTCATTTTTCTGTGCGAATTCCTTGAAAAATGAGAGAATTTTATTGCTCATTCTCATGCCTTGCTTTTTCAAACCATGAGTGTGGACAGTCAGGTTCTATCCATGTGTGCCAACCAGTGAGGTGATGCAAAGGCCCAGTGCACAGCAAGAGTGCACACTGAAAAGGGGTAGGGTCCCAGAAAAACACTGGTTTGCCCCCACCAATTTGTGGCTGCATTTACTCCCTGCACCCCAATGGGGGTCTGTGGCCCCTTCAGATATGCACGCATCTTGATCTTAACTGTTGCAAAGCTGTGACAACAGTATCAGGGCAGGGTAATCATGTTGCACCACTCACAAGCGCTGTCGGTTGCTCGGAAACTGCAGTTTTGCTTTGTGATGGGGTACAAAACCAAAGTCTGCAACTGCCACAGAATTTGTTGCATCCTCACAATCAAGATGGCACCACCTGGGTGAGGTCCCTCGGGTGGCTGTAAAATGTAGACAGTACACAGTGTGTTCTGGCCTACTTTTCCAGCCACCTGATTAGCTGAGCGCCCTTCCCCGATTACGAATTACATTAACACATGCCTAAGACAAAAGATAAAATGTAATCATCAGTGGAGTACACTGTCCAGTTCCACTCTATTTAATATAGGTTCACAACACATAGACAGAGAGAAATTGAAGACCACACACACGCACACACAAACACAAACACACGGAAATGGCATTTCACATCCGTAAAATATGTCTAATCATATGAACTAGAAATTATACGCACATTTTCATAAGAGCCTTACAAACTCCCTCTCCCCTCAAAGAGAACTGTATAGCATGGCTGTGGCATTGCCCAACCACTTTGACAAAGGGATCAAGAGAACACACATAAGGTTCAACATTTTTTATTATGAACAGCAGGATGAGTGAGAATAATGAGTCTAGGTTGTATGGGTTCTACCTAAAGCACAAGTGGAAGGAAAACCTTTTCAAAAGGATGTCAGGATATGATTACTCCAAATGATGCAAAGAGCCAATCTAAGTGACCCCTGGTTCTCGCATGACCCCGTACTCAAATGTAAACTGCCGGGTACATAGAGCCTGGTTCAGGACTTGGCATAACTCACAGTCTCAGGGTTGTAGCGCACAGCCACATTTCATCACTCATTGTCCATGAGTTATAATTTCCAGCTGGCTCTCGTTATTAGGCTACAGAACTGGGACAGATATTATCACCATCAATCCGTAGGTTGACCACCATGGACCACAGCTATGTTGTTGACACAATCCTACCAGCAAATATTTGTTCTTCTTTACTTGGGGCTATTGTAAGGCTCTGTTTTTATAACCTACCAGCCATAGGTCATCCTTCTGGGGCAAGGTTTTCTCTACTCTCTCTTAGCATGTGATCCCTTCCCAGTCTCTGGGAAATGGCGCTCAACAGGCTCTCTGGTATTTCTCCTTCTTTGCTTTGGGCCCCTGTCATTGTCTGGGATATAACCATCTGCAGACGTTGGTGTTCTCTCCTCTTCTTTGCCCATCCTCTTCCCGGGGCTGAGATATAGCCCACTGTAGGATTTTAGCTCTCTCTCTCTCTCTCTCTCTCTCTCTCTCTCTCTCTCTCTCACATCTCTCCTTCGGGTCATTCACAAGGTCCAATTCTCTCCTAAACTTGCCTTTCTGCTTATTTTCTGCTCCTTCTGACTGGTGATCTCTGTCCTTCTGTATTTCCAACCTATCAAACCGCAACTTAGCCATGTTGAACTCAAGGTCTTTCTGCCTGAGTTTGAGCTTCTCTTTCCTAAGCTCCCACATGATCTCTGCCTCAGAATTAGTTAAGGGGACGTTAGTAGAATCTTCCTCCTCCTCCTCGTTCTCAACAGTGGCATTCACAATAAGTCCATTACTGGTGCTGGGTCCAGCTTCAGCACATCTGCATCACCATTTACTGATAGAGGAACTGCTCTACTGTCCTGCTGATCTAAAATCCTCTGTATAAGTTCAGTCTACACACATTCCTTCAGGTTTTCGACCTTTTAAAGCACTGAGAGATGACATTGTGACTGTTTCCATATTTGTAACTAGAGTAGGTGACTGTATATAACTAGACAATTGAATTCACAGTGTTCTGTGCAGGTATAATCTGAACAACACTGGGGTACCCAAGATCTCATCCTCACCGCTGTACACCAATTTGTTAAGATGGATTTCTAAACTCTGGGCTGGTGGACAGAGTTTAGGAGACCACCCTCGTTATTTTTTTTTTTTTATTTATTTGCATATATAAATCGCACATACGGCCCTCAGGCATCATGGCACTGTTACAGTAAAGGCTTACTTAATTACAATGGTTTTGAGATACAATACAGAGAACATAGATGCATGAAACAATGAAGCATTCATGATACTGTTAATGTTGGCACAGTGCTAATCTGGTTCTGATATTATAGGTGAGCATATAGGTAGTCTTGTGTAAGAGAGCATGAACTAGCTGAAGAGTTTAGTTTTGAGTGCTTTATGAAAGGCTGTGAGGGAGGGCTCGTTCCTGAGATCGGTAGGGAGGGTGTTCCAGTTTTTAGGAACTAGGAATGGAAAACTAGATCCTCCAGCTTTGGCACTTTTAACAATAGGGACAAGGAGCTGATTGGAGTGCTGTGCTCGCCTGGGCCTATCCGAAGTGTCACAGCAGATCTTTTCTGCCAGATAGGGAGGCCCCATAAGGGAGATGCACATGTGTTTTATGGCAAGGGTTTTAAAAAGAATGCTCTCTCTGATTGGGAGCCAATGGGCCTCATGTAGCCTGCGAGATGTGCTTCCTTTTGGGGATGCTTAATGCCGCTCTGAGGGTGTTGTTTTGGGTGATTTGTAATTTGTTGAGGTTTTTTTCTACTGTGCCTAAGGTGGACATTACAATAGTCCAGTTTTGCCCCACCTGTAGCTCTGGCAATGGTGAGACAATTTTTGAGAGGTATGTTTTCACAGCATTGATGATTTTGGTAGTCAGTGCTGCAGATTATGAAATGGCGCTGACCAGACGCGTCATGGAGAGGGTAGAGTCATGGAAGTCTCCCAGTGTTTTGACTGCAGCACCCGTAGTGATTACAGTATTCTCAATGTTGAAAGACCTGTATTGACTGTCCATCTTCTTGAGAATTTGTCCCCATTCAAGCACAGACCATTAGTCTGGATTCGGGCATATGTTTTAGGGAGACTAGCTGAGCCCTGATCATAGGAACCGGACAGGGGGAGGAGGACCTGAGTATCATCAACATAGTTTGTGTAGACTATGTTGTGATTGTCCAGGTCATTAAAGAATGGCAATGTACAACTGTTGTACAATGTGGGCGATGTACAGGAGCCCTGAGGAACACCACAATGGATGGTGGTCGGAATCGCACAGGCATGGTCAGAGAAAACTCTCATCCGTCTACCTTCAAGGAATGAGGAGATCCATGATGTAGCTCCTGCGGAGAAGTGGACAGCATCCCTGAGGTGGCTACAGAGTGTCTTGTGATCTACAAGATCAAAAGCTGCAGACAAATGGAGGAGCTGGAGCAGTGCTGGCTTGCCTTTATCCATAATTTCCACTAGCTGAATTTTGAGATCGAGTAAGACAGATTCTGTACCATGGCGCGTGCAGAAGCCTGATTGCATCTTGCCTAGGATATTGTTGATTTCCAAGAAATGTTGAATTTGTCGATAAGCAGCTTTGTCTAATATTTTTAACAAAAAAGGAACGGTCTTGATGGGTCTGTAATTATTAGATGAATCAGGGTCAAGGGAGTTTTTTTTTTTAGCAGAGGGCCAACCCAGGATTCTTTCAGACTAGGAGAGCCGATACCTGAGGTGAACGAGGCATTTGTGAAGGCTGTTAGAAATGGGGCTAGTGAGTCTGCACAGTCTTTTATAAGGCTGACAGGGCAAGCATCTCCTTTGCAGAAAGATGGTTTGATTTGTTTCATGATGGCTAGCACTTCGGTCTCAGTAATTTCGTTGAAGGAGAAGGTCTTTTTGCCATGGATGTTAGGAGAAGAGGTAGTCGCAGTGGGGAATCTAGTTTTGGGAAGGGCATTATATTGCAGCTGGAATTTATCCTGGAGGTGGTTGATTGCATTCAGCATGGCAGCTTGGACATTGATGCCCAAGACCTCGTCTTTAATGGTTTCTTGGGTGTTGGTGGGAGGTGTGGCCATTTTTTTTTGAAGATAGCAAACAGCTCTTTTGATTCGGATTTGGCATTTGCAATTCTTGTATTATAGGTTAGGGATTTTTCTAAAGTAATGGTTTTTTCACATTCTGTGGCAAGGGTCTTGTAGACCTCCAAGGTAGAGTTCTGTGCGAGGGCTTGCCATTTAGTGAGTTTAGTGAACAGTGGAAACGTCTGTGAGTTTAGCCAATCCAATCAAAGTTGTGGTAAGGGCTAAGTCTCAGAAGAGGGTAGTGGGGTCAGGGGTCCACAATGGGGCCACACAGTGAAATACACTGAGAGTTAGAATACAAAAAACTATATTTATTATAGGCTCAAGAACGCACTATGAAAAATGAACATAGCAGGTAATGCTCTCACACAGTACTAAACATATAAAACATATATACAGTAACAATTAGTTAGAGCAAAGTGTACAGTTTACCCCCTCCCCCAAATACCTTAAAGGGAAGGTAAGTAGCTACCAATGGAACCATCAGCCCACATGAATAAAACCATAACCTACGTAGTCCAACCCTGAGTTGAATGGGGCCTTGTGCCCAAAAGTTCACAAGTACTTTTGCAAATTGGGAAAACGTTAGGTAAATGTTCCAGTGTATGTAAAGATCAGTCCAGAAGACTTTCAAAGGAGTTTACTGGTGAGTAAAATACTTTTCTATCTTTTGGAGGGCTTTTGCAAATATCATTGCCAAAGCAAAGTAGTTTAACTCAAATCAAAGCTCTTCGCAAATGTTATAATGAAGGAGATAGGGGCACCAGTAATTTTGGTGACTCCTCACCACCAGTACTCCAGTTATTCCTCAGGGCTTGCAGGTTGAATGGGCCTGGGAGTCGCTGGAGGTTGCTTTTCCCGCCGTCTGTTTCAGTATAATATGGGCAGGAGCTGCGGGTGGAAGTGAAGTTTCGGTCTGGTCCAGGAGGTGTGTGCAACCCTTTCCAGTGGACGAATGAGGCAGGCATGCAGGACTCTTCTAGTCTACCAGATAGGGGATGGCCAGGTCCAGCGATTGTCACTGAGCATGGTGACAGAAGGTGTCTTAGTAGTCACGGTCAAAGAAAGCCTTCCAGTCCAGGACACTTGGATGCTGGGATGCTGAAACTTCACAGGAAGATGACTTATGGGACTAGATGGAGACTACTGAAAGTCTGGGCTAAAGAAACGTGACCAGAAATGGAGTTGGTCAGTCCACTGGTGTGCCCACGGATGTTTACAAAGACTGCAGGCTGTATATGGCAACTCACCACCAGAGTGGTCAAGGGAGCAGAAACGTGACTTGAGCACTCCGAATGTGCACTCCACTATGCCCCGAATTGCAATATGGGCTGTGTTGTATCTTACCTGGGGTGGTGTGGCAGGGTTCCGCATTGGCGTCATCATGTAAGTGCTCAGAGGGTAGGCACAGTCCTCCGTACAGGCCAAAATGATTGTCATTGGTGTGTATTTGTGTGTGTGTGACATGCATGGATGTGCACGGGCATTTATACTCACCAATGAGCTATGTGTTGCCATGCCTCCCAGCTTCCAGGGCCCGGTGTAGGGATGACATTCTGAATATGAAACTATCATGGGGGGACCCTGGATAGTTTGCATATTCAGAAGTAGTGATACCCTTGGCATCACATGCAACCTGCACGCTGAAGGAATGCCAGTGCTTGCAATTGCGATTGCGATATATGTGCTCTGTCGCCCGAGGTGGGCAATCAATGGCACCAACCACTCTAGGGAAGTGTGCCACCCCATAAAAGTCCTGGACCACAGCCTGCCTTTCTGCAGGTGTTCTGGGCATATAGATGTGCCTGCAGACTGAGGGGCGTGCAGTCATTATTGCCAACACCTGGTGTAGGCAGCATGACTGCGTGGGTTGTGAAATTCCCCCAACTATGGCAGTTGTCCGCTGAAATGACTCAGTGGCCAAAAAATGCAGAACATTGAGCACCTTTTCAAGGGGCTCAGTGCTTGGGAGCACAGGGTGGGTGATTAAAGGTCATCCTCCCACTCCGTGACCAGGTCTGATATGATATGAGGTGGAAACCTATACCTGTCATAGACCTGGTCATTAGGCATCCCAAAAAGGCTAGTCCTAGGTAGAATAATCCAGGCCCTTGCTATCCTCCTCCTCCTGAGGTGTCCCAGGATCACTCCTGCGATAAATGGTACATTCGTCGTAGCTGTATACACGCGTTGGTTAATCACGCTGTCATTTTATGTATTTATTTTTGTGCGCATTGACATATCCGCCAGCTATCGCGTGGCGTACGTGTTTCAGGATTTGCATGTTTTTTAACGCACGCCGGCGAGCCCTGTTCAATTCCATGAATACAGGTTTTTAGCGTGCGTATGGGCGTTGCAAGGATTTTACTTTGGTACATCCCTCGTTTGCGCCCATATTTTCGCTTGTTGTTCCCCATTCCACGTGTTCCGCCCCCTTTTTAGGTGACTGCGCAGAACCCAACGCCCCTTCGCTACGAGTCTCACGCAAGGCGTTCGTGGTGTCGCAGTGACGTGTTGGACCAGCGCAGATTCCTTGCAAGTCCCTGGTGAGCCCAGCGCATTGTGTTCCATGAATACACGAACTGGCGCTTGCGTGCGATTTCACGTGCAAGCCCCCTTTTTTCCGCACAAATCATTCCATGAATCGGGCCCATAGTCTCTTGTCAACTTCAACGCACCCATCCATTTGCCTGCATGATATGGGAAGCTATTAGGGACCTGACCATCCCTACCCAATTTCGCTCTGGCCAAAATGTACACACACACATTCTAAACTCCCCTGATCAATGTTTCCAAACCTTGGACTACGTTACCCTGAGGGCCTTCACCTACAGTGGTTTGAGGCCATACCAATGGGATAATGGCGCTATACAAATTACAAATTACATTACATTACTATGGCTCCTAGATGATCTGAACATTGTGAGTTATGTGTTGCATTCTGAAGAGATGGGAAAATATATCTATGTGTGGCTTTTCAATGTGTATTAGAAAAACATAGAGCTTCTCTGAGGGAGGCATTTAGTGTTGATTTTCAGAAGAGGTCATAGGATAGGAACCTGGCCGCATTTCACTGGTAGCTCTGGTACATTTACAGGTCTATACAACAAGGTCAGCTAAGGGCTCTCGCTCAAAGCGGGGAATACAAAACAGGGGGGGGTCTGGGAAACTCTACCAGCACAAACACAGCCCATTGACTTGTTCTTGGGTGGATGCCCCCTGGGAAAGTCTCAACCAAGTCTTTAGCTCACTGATCTTTTCACAGAGAAGAAATGTCCCCACATATCAGTCTTTTTCCTGCCCAGGGGCAGTCCAGCACCGAATTGCTAGGCAATTCTCCTCTGAACAAGATTACCACAGCAACCCCATACACGTGTTTCAACCTTGTTGGGCATCATCAGTGAGGCGAAGCTGTGTCTCTCTAAGAGCAGTGAGCAAGGGGAATAGGTTGTAGAATTTTGGGGACTTCGACTCAGATTCATGGTTTAGGATTAGGCTCAGAACATTGACTCATAGATTAGTGTTATTAGCAGTCAGGGGTGCGTGTTCATATTTCTACAGAAGCAGCAATTTATGTTGGCATCTCAGAGATGTAAGCCCAGTGTATCACAGAGAGAGGCAATGCATAAATGGAAGGTGTCAATTTTGGGGGTGAATTTTGAGTATTAGATGCTCACAAAGAGATTTATTTGCCAGGGTTTCAATCTCTTGATAAATGGTTGTAGATTTTGTGATTGGATCATGGGGATTCCTCTTGTGCTTCTTGACTTGACATAACTCTACAATGGGCAGAATTTGCATTTACATTAATGATTGCTACACGGTGTCCGGACATTTCATCGAAAACAATTGGTCGACAGGACATTTGGTCGATGTAATTTCGTCGAAAACCAAATGGTCGAATTTTTATTTTTATTTATATATATATATTTTTAAGGTTGTAGTTTAGGGAAAGAAAGGGCTTTTTAGAAAAAAACGGGGATGGGGGGGACCCCCCAAAAAAAGGGGTAAAAATAAAAAAATAAAAAATTCGACCATTTGGTTTTCGACCAAATTGGTTCGACCAATTGTCCAGTCGACCAATTTTTTTCGATCAAATGTCTGGTAACCTTGCTACACCTGTGCTCAGCGGATGCTAACTCGCCATGTTAGTCTACAGCGACTTAGCAGATGTGGTCCTATTGATAGTGCTAACCTTTCTGTGCCGGTGTTTTAAGTGGTGATGACACGTCATCTCGTTGTAACTATGAGGCAGTATGTACATCTGTCTTTGTGAATTCTAAGTTGCGTTGTAAGCGATGCACCTCTCAATTATTAACATAGGTGCTTTACATTTCATTATTTAGGTATATCTTCAATTCCACTGACCTCCTGATGCTGCCTACTAAAAAGTGAAGAGAGCGGTGGAGAAAGATGGAGAGGGACAGCAAAAGAGAAAGCAAGGGAGATGGGGGAAGGAGAAAGAAAGAGAGAGAAAGGTAGGATAGATAGAACGACAGGAAGAGAAGGGAAGGGGAGAGAGATAATGTGAAGGAGCAGATGAGACAAAGCAAAGTAGAGGCGTGGGAGTGGGATAGAGAGAGCAAGAGAGAGGAGGCTAATAAAGGGCCCATCTTTGCTCATGGGAATCCTTATTCTCGAGACCATCAGGCAGTGATTATGTGTGGTGTAGCTCAATGAAGGTCAAATGATGTGCGTAGGACTTTTCTGGGTACAATATGTTAAAAGTAAAACATTTATGATAGTCCATCTGTATTGTCTCAGTCATGTTGCTTGGGAACGTCTGCGCGTTTGTGTTATTATTTTTTTGCCTTTATTCGCACTGTGGGCTACCTTTATTTTCCGGATCATTGAATACACACACAATCTAGCAATCTGTGACGAAATGTTTCTGAACTGAGTGACCGACACACTCCCTCAAATTGATAAAGGACGTGTGTTTACTTTTAAAAGTACTGAGGATATTAGTCACTTTCAAGAGCTACAGTTGCTAAGCATCATAAAACGGCAAGACTCCTCAAAGTGCAGTCTGGTACAAACGCACAGAGACGTGCACCCTCGTCATCAACAAACCTCTTGACCCAAACAGAAGCAGCACGTAGCCAATCACTGGGCAGTCCAAACAGACGTTCAATCCGGGTTTTGCACACAAATGACTAAAACCATTGCAAGATCTGAATGCGTTGCATATCTTAAGAAACCATAGTTTGTGGAAATGCATTGTACACTGTACATGCCAAGCGAGAACACACACATTCCAATTGTCTGCTTTAAAATGCAGGCTCAGAACGTTGTGTTGGGAGCCCTCGGAGGCAGCCTGCTTACACAGCTGGAGCAGCCAAACAGTTAATGCATGCTTCCCATTTCTTTGGGTGTGGCTTTCGACGTCGGGACCAGGAGCAATAGTCATGACACAATGCATAGATTAGTTGTAGTAGTTAAGGTTAACGCTAAATTACTGCAGTCAATCCGTAGTACATTTACTTGCTTTGTTTGCTCTTGAGGTTTATATTATGTTCTTTCATGCTCCAGGATGGACACCGCAATGTAGACCTCGGGATCAACAAGCCTAAAATAAGAACATTATTATTATTATTATTATTATTATTATTATTATTATCACTATGGTATTTGAGCATGGAACTAGCTTCCAGAAGCAATGGAGCGCTTTACAGAGGTATACAACAAAACAGACACACAACAGAGCGCTTTACAGAAGTGTACAACAGTATAGATGCATAACAGAGTGCTTTTCAGAGGTAACAACAGAACAGATATATGGCAGGGCTCACAGGGCTACAGCTGTACAGGGTGGTGGGGAGGAGAGGGGCACACAGCATCTAGTGAGTCAGGTGGTGCGGCGGGCAAAGTGATGGCCTAGGTGTTGTGGAGGTGAGACTCTTTGAAGAGTAGGGTCTTGAGTTCTTTTCTGAATTGTAGAATTGTGGGGAGAGTCTGATGCTGACGCGGAGGAGGTTCCATAGTCCTGGGGTTTAGGCTTGTTTTCAGGTCCTTTTGTTTTTGCAGAGGCAGATTTGAAGTCTGCATGTGTTCTGATTTTTGGTGGTGCTCTGTCCACTGCAGTTTTACTCGACCATGGGGTCAGAGAGAAAGTATTTCAAGTCTGCATGTGTTCTGGCTTTTGGTGGTGCTCTGTCCGCTGTAGTTTTCCTCGACCATGGGGTCAGAGAGAAAGTATTTCAAGTCTGCGTGTGTTCTGGCTTTTGGTGGTGCTCTGTCCGCTGTAGTTTTCCTCGACCATGGGGTCAGAGAGAAAGTATTGTACGTGATTTCAATCCGGCACAACTGAAATCCTTATTTAATTATTTGTGTCTATAAGTTCTTTTATTCTGAACGATGTACCACTTATATCACACCCCTCTCTTTGAACCCCCCCGCCCCTCCCCTGGTCACACTGTACCAGGAATCAGGCTGGTTTGCAAAGTTAAAATATTTATTTATGTATTTCACAATATAATCACACGATTTTTAATGGGTATACAATAATCACCAATGGGGTGCTGTCACACTAAGTAATCTCTTTAATCATTAGGAGTAATAATGAGCAAAAACAATGCAGCACAGCAGCAATACTTTGTGGGTGTGTGTTCAAATCAACTAGCAATGTGGTTACTCTTTCCCCCTCCACACACCTCAATCCCCCAATATGCAATGTAGAGAGGTAGGAGGACAGAGAACAGGTTTCAGGAATGCAGAATTCAAATACGATATCAATCCCCATTTCACCCCAGCAAACAAAAGAGAGGATCAGAATTGATTGGCAGACAGTCAAGATGGTTTTAAAGTTGGCTTTGGATGGATTGGGTAAAACAGTAAATCTGGTTTAATTCACTGAAATTGTTTAAATTCCAATGGGAGCCTCTTTGTATGGTTTCAGACAAACACTAGCAATGATTTGAGAGTAATAAGCAATGTGAAAACTTAATTTTGAGGTCGGTTGCAATTGAAAGCTGTTTCACACAAATTTCGTTTCTAGCATAAAAATTGAAGACGTTATGGAGGTTTTAGTGGAGGTCGTTTTTTTTGAGATAGGCGAAATAATGGGGAAAACAGAGAAGAGCTTTTAAAAGACAAACAGGATTTCTTTACACTATGGAATAACTATGAAGAAGCAATTACTACATGGAAGCACAGACACTAGACCAGGGCGCCTCGGATCAGGGCGACTGCCTGCAGAGGAGCTTGCCTTCTTCAGGTGAAATATATCAGTGCAAGAATATTTAACAATACTTTTACAGGGATAAGATAGAGAGTCCAGGCAATTCAAAAATATTCCTAACAATGCAGTTCTGACTATAAAATAGGATGGATTTGGATAGGGATTACTATGGACAGTACATAGGCTAGTGACCATGGATACTCACTGCAAATGTTTTGAATGGACCCTTCAGGGATCTGGTTCTGGGACAGACTACTGGGCACACCGGACTGGACGGGGTCAGCGATCAGCAAGGCGCTCTGGACACCGCACAGCAGGACTGGACAGCAAGGCTCTCTGCTCTGCACGGCGCCGCACGACTGGACTGGATCTGCAATGGATCTCTGGTCACAGCACAGCACTGCCCAGAATTGGGTTTAATCTGCCCTTGTTGGTTATGAAGATAATTCTTTGGCAGGCAAGCAGTTACAGCACAGCCTGGCTGTTTCTTTTGTTTCCCCTTTAAGTTTGTGGGATGGGTTCTGGAAGTTATGGCCCGGCTGAAAGTGGTTCAGCTATGCAATGAGCCTTTCTGCTTGCAAAGTTTCTGGAATCTGGAGCAAAGAATATGGATGGACTTCCTTTAGGGTGCTTCGGCAATATCAGGATGGTGGGTGGATCTGTGTGTCTTTTTAAGTCCTCAGATGTCTCTATTTATACATTTGATAAAGGGGTGTGTATGCTGAATTATCCTAAGCGAACCCCCTTCGCAGGCTATAGATTAGAGTTTCCTCTCTCCCTTGATTGGAGGAGAAAACAGTGTGTCACATGATGATGTGGTTTTATGATTCAGAACATCCTCCCCTTGCCTTTTGAACATAAAATCTACTTTTGGTATAATACATATTTACATGTGTGCAATCTTTATAACAATAACATACATAGATCACATATTTTGTGGAGCAAATACTCTTCCAAGCCCCGTTGTTGTAGGATCTTGGGTCTGGATTTGACAGAATTTTGCACTTTTTGTCCGGAACACAATATCTAATTTATCCAATATGTACAATTGTGCGCATTGTATATGGGCATAAGCGTGTGAAGTTTCATGCTTCTGACATAAATAAGTTTGCTGCAAAACCAGAATTTTCACTGTGCCTTCCCAGAACATTGCACAGAGTTCTGGCAGCTCTTAAAATGTGCACCCAAATATCACATTAACAATGCTGTTAATTCTATAATTTTTTACAAATTTGCACATTCATTTATCAGTCTTTTTAAAAATATGCTTTCTGTGCTTGTGAATCCACAAATGGTTGTCTGTCCCCGCCTCCTTTTCCTCCTGGCACCTCTGAAGCAATCCACCCCCTTCCTTCTGGGAGAGGCCATTTTTGACACTTCACAATCTGCATATCATTTCAGCCAGAGAAAGTACATTGTCCCCTTCTGCTGCAGCCCAAGATCTCCTCCCCTGATCTAATTCTCACAAAGCTGTGATTTCCTGGCCTTGGTGGGAAGCAGAAGGGATTTGCCTTTTGTTGGGGGAAGCTGTGGAACTGGTTTGGTGGCTTTGAATTCAGCTTAAATTCAATGTCATTTTATTACATTTTTCTTGGTTTAAAACAAAACTTGCAATTTTCCAAAAAGCTAGAACTCTTATTACAGCTTCTAAACCATGGAAATTAAATAGTTACAACCCAGGTTCCTCTTAATAACAGGTCACTTAGTTTCCAGACATTTAATTTCAATTGCACAAGTTTAAACTTCTGATGCAAACTACTGACAGCTGTCATACAGGCGGCCACTGGTACTGCACCCTTTTTTTTTTAAACAGATTTCACAGGCAGGCACATTTTTGCTGTGGATATTTTAATTACAGATTCCGCTTTTCATGACATTGTATGTTCATAATGATTTCTTAAATGAAGTGACGGGTAACACCCAGCAAGGATATTGGATGTTTTATGGTGTTTTGGACTGGCATTCTGTTGTTTCAGCAACCAAGAACAAGGGATTTAAGAACAATTTCTGGGTTTCTTTCAGTAAAGCACTGCCTTTCATGCAGTTTCCATTTTTACTTGGTGGGCAGCCCAGTGACATGTTTCAGCAGTGAGGTCTCCGTTCCACCACTGACAACAGGGAAGGTAGATTTGGCAGCCATCTTTTTGTGTTTCAAAGAGCATTTTCCATAGGTTTTGGCACGCCCACGGGTTCTGTGGCCATTTTGATCATTCTGGCACCACCAGGACACAGGGATGTTGCAGGGCAGATAAGAAGTGGCTCAATACATCCCACAGTATCATTATCCTGTGAAATGGAGATAGAATACATTTACTCATTGAATAGAACAAGAGGTTGAATTGACTTAATACAAGATGAATCTGTGAGTTTTAAACATGCAACCGATTCAGAATTGGTAAGCCATCCTAGCTAGGAAGAGTATGCTTACAATACAAATGGCATCAAAACCGTGAGCACATAAGTCATTGCTGTGAACGGATAGTGAGGAATGAAGAAATACGAACGGACGAACATTTTCTCCCAGCAGGCCGCCCTCACTGGGATGAGTGTAAGCCCAGTACAAATGGGGTCGTTTCATGTTGGGGTGCATGTTCAGACCACCGCCCCTCCTAGATGATTTACATTGCGAAAAAATATGTTAAAATGTGAAGATGAGAACGGGACGGTGTAGGGGGGAAGGAGGTGTGCTATGGTTGGGGACAATTGGCGATAGTGAGAAATCACATAGGGGGAGTTAAGTTGTGTTGCAATTGAACTATGCAGGATAATGTATGCCTATATACACGGCAGTCATAACAGGAACTAACACAGTGTTTACGAGTAGGCCTGAATCCTCGAAGGCTGTGTTTTGACTGAAACGCAGCACAAGGCCTTATGCCTCGCTTCACCATCGCATCCCGTTTCCCAGGCATGGCAAAGAACACGCATATGCCCCCACATCAGTTAGGCCTTTGAACCAATTAGTCAGAAATGTGTGTAGCTGAACAAGCCAAGGGCTGCGGCCTAGTACCAAGGGCCTTTTGTATATTTTTCTGTATTCTGTTGTGTTCCACCCTCCACTAGGTAACTCTTTTTAGCTACTGCTCTGTTCTTGATGCCCTGGTAACCTGATTTGTTAAGGGACTGCCTTGCTTCCGCCACTCTTCCATCTGAGGTCTTGTTTTCTTAGTTAAATTGTCTACTGTTGTCTGGTCCCTCTCTATGTCATCTGCTTGCACCCTTCCGTGTGTCCTCCCCTAGTGTCTCCCCCCTACCTTCCTCTCTACCACCCTCTTCATATCTCCTCTCCCCCATCTACTCTATGGTGCTCTCTGTTTCTCCTATCTTCTCAAACTGCATCTCTATCGACTATCCTGCTCTCCTTACTAAGTCTGGTAGGAAGAAGTTCAAGACATACATCCTGGTCTCCAACCCAGGACTCCCTATTGCTCTATCTTGGTCCAAGGCCTTCAGGCCAACCTTCTCATCTTTGATAGACGCTTCCCACGCCTCCTCAGTTTCCTTTCTTTTCCGGCTGTCCCTTCTGTCCCTTCCTCGGCTTTCTTGCCTCCCCCTCTGCCTCCTGCTTGGCTAATTTGCCTCTCATCCTTCCTCTTCTGCCCCCCCACTGGCTCCATCTACACCTCTGAAGAGCGTATCTCTGATTTGTACCCCTCCCGGAAGTCTTTCAAGGATGGCAACCTTCTCCATATTGCCACTCTCAACTCTCGCTCAGCTGTTAAACACTTCTCTGACATCTGCCACCTTCTGGAAGAACTTGACCTCAATGTCCTTGGTCTCACCGAGACATGGTTCATGGCCAGCTCTGGCACGAGCTCTGACACTCTCCTCCCTGATGGCTACAAGATCCTCTCTGTGCCCAGATCCAACCGTTCCGGAGGGGGTTTATCCTTGATCTTCCCGGAGTGGATTCCTGCCTCTGTCATTCCTATGCAGGCCTACTCCTCTTTCGAATGCCTTGTCTGCAGGCTTTCTCTCTCTTCTAGCCACTCTCTTACCATGGCCACTATCTATCGGCCACCTGGTCAGATCACCTCCTTCCTCTCTGAGTGGGCAGACCTCTCCTCCTCCCTCCTGGCCTCGACCACTCAACTGCTCCTTCTTGGAGACTTTAACATCCACCTGGATGCTTCCTGTCCATCCTCTGGACCAATATCCCCCCTAGTTATGTTTCCTCAAGTGCAGAAATGGTTAGCTTTTGTGCGCACATCATTTTCCATGTGCGCAACTCATAGGCGTAGCCAGGATTGTCTAGCAAGTGGTGCCTGAAGCTAATGTAGCTGGGCTCACCTCAGTGACCTCAACATCTGTAAACGCCCACACACCATTGCTGAGTTGGCATTTACATATTTTGGGTGGGCCTGGCCCGCTCCGGCCCTACCTTGTCTACGCCTCTGGTGCAACTGAATAATGAGGTAAGCCAATTTGTGAGCACGCATAGTTTGGGAGCTTCCCAAGAGTTGGAAGGGAGTTTCCCAACCACTACAATTCAATTCTTTAGCATGTTATTATAAGGAGAGCTCATCAACCAGTCCAGACTTCAAGATAAGCCATAGTACCTACCTACCAAAAGTACTGCTGCGCAGAGATAAAAACATGTATGCACAAAAAAAGCTTTGTATGCTCAGGATAAACAAAAGGTTTAGTTGTGACTAATCATTTGTCAACATTCCTTGTGACAATGCACAAAGTTGTTAATGTAATTGGGTAAAAAGCACTCCTGTTTATTAAAAACACAAATATCGCTTATCACTGATGTGGCTGTCAAAAAATTCAGATAGGATACAATTTTAGCAAATGGAATAATGGCAACTAAAAGGAATGTGTCAGAAAACATAGCAATAGGACTTTATGGGCCACTTTAATCAATAAATTCAAGGCCCAGGAGAACATGTCTCATAATTTGTGTAGGGTGATAATTGCATCAGAATAACTGCACCACAGAATATGATTAGAATTTCCCAGGCCTCTGCTTAGTATCCACATTGCGTTATCCTGTGAGTAGTGACATTTACTCAAAACAAGCCTTACACAAGAGGCATATACCACATTCATTTTTACTCTTTAAAAACAGGAAGTGGTGCCCAACAAAAACGAGAATGCATGAACATATAGGAGCTTACCCCCCTGCTTCTACCCATAAGGCTCCACTGATATTTTTTGAATCCGTGACGAGTAGAGCAGTGGCATAGTTAGGAATTTGGATATTCTTGCCCGATCTCAAGAGGAATTTTAAGGGAAAAAAACATATTTTAATAAGCATAACATATGCCTATTGGTAAAGCCAATTACTTTCTTACTCCATGAATAGGCACTTCATTCAAAGTAAGGAGTAAAATCGTATCAGAGCCTTGCTTGTAACCCTGACATAGGTGAACTGACAGGGCACATAATACAGTGTATACTTTTGCCCACCCTTGCTCACCATAGCCCAGATACAATTCAACAAGAGCCTTACTGAGGTTTCTTCTGGAGCCCTGTTGAAGAAAATCACATATATTTAATAGCAACAATTCTCACAGGTACAACAGAATGAGTGCCTTCTTCTTTAACTAGGTACCCCTCTTCTTTATTTTATTTATTTATATGCTTATAAAGCGCTGAAAGTCTGCAGGCATCAGGGCGCATAACATACATAAATCATACCTATGACAGAGACTAGACATAAAACAACAAGCATCTAAGCGGATAAAAGAGACTCAACTTAATAATAACATAGTTGGAACGGTCCCCAGTGCTGAAAAGAGCGGATCAAAGAACAATATCACTAAAGGAGTATAATACAACTAAGGAAAAAGAACGAAACTATAACAGATAGTTAATTAATTCACTACAATTCTCAGGGTAGTGGAGGAACACATGTGCTGTGAGAGTGAAATTCTATTCAAATATCCCACAATAATGCAGTCAGTGTTGTCGGTAGGACACCAATTAGCAATTGGAATTCTATGAAGCACTTTTTGATCTTGCGTTCTCACACAATTAGTCCCCAATTTGGATTTGGACCATGCCAGGATTTTATTTTTCAGGGCCTCCCTAGATTCATATTAATTTGGCTTGGCAACATTGATGATAATCAAGTTTCCCGGGTCCAAGGCAAAACTCCATATGCTGGGGTCCGCAATACAGGCCATTTTAGCTTTCCTTTATCTGAGGTCCTTAGAGGATGGAAAAGCAACCAACGACACTGACTTAGTCGGCGGCATAGTGACCATTCCTGGAGTGTTTTCCCCCTGACCAAGTGCAGGAGTGACAGTCTTCACCTGCAAAGGCACACCTGCATAACTGGACTCTGTAGGGTCTGCTTGACAGCCCTTTTGCTGTCAACAATCAGAAGAATGGGAGGTTTTTGTGGAGTTTTCCATTCTCACAGTTTCCAACATATTGGGCTCCTCAGGGTCAGGCAGATACGTGGTGAGACTGTTAAAACCCACCAATTACCATCTCTGAAAGTCCATGATGTTCGAACAAGCCCCAAGCTCCCACATCAACTGTTCTTGAAGAAGTCACCAGGGCTCTAAAATCTTGGAGTCAATCGTCTCCCTGTCCATTTTTCGCACTACATTTTGCCCTATTGATCACCCATTAATTTTGGCTGCATCTGCATCATATGGGCACCCCTGAGTCTCTCTGAATCCTCCACTTCCCAGTTCTTGATGTCCGACCCAATTATCCCTGCTTTAGTGACTGCAGGGTTAACTATCAAAAACTGTGCAGGCCTGGATGTTAATGTCAGAGGGTCCACAGCATATTCTTCAGAATTGAACTAATTCTGGAACTCTTTGCTGATGTTCAAAAGTTCAGAGCAGGCAAGCTGTTCTTGTTGCAGCTTCAATCTGTGCTTAGCATCCATAGCTAGAACGTCCGATAGACGATTGTTATTCCTGAGAGGTGTCAATAACGGTGATTGAATCAGGGGTACAACCCTACCCAGGATAATGGACGAGGGACTAGCAAGACCCAGTCACTGAATCAAGCCTGTGTCCCCTCCGATGGTCAAATCATTACCCATGTTCATGCCTGCCCCTACCCCAGACTGCAGCCTGGTAACCAGCATGACTCAAGGGAAAGTGCCGTTAATGAACACCCATGAGAGACACAGCCGGCGTTAGCAGCTTACCTATAGGTCCAGCGCCAAGTCGACTGAACCCTTGTGCAGAAAGCTGGAGAGATGCTCGGAAAGTACTCCGGTATCTACGCTCCAGCCTGCTGTAGGCCGTCGGCTGTTTACCGCCAAATAGAGATGAAGCATCAGCAGAGGGAGCTGCAGCGCTGGGGGATTCACACACTGTGGGTCGATGTTTGTTCTACAGGCAGAGGCGAGAGCAAGGATCCCAGCAGCGTTGTAAGCTATCCTCGCCGCTGGACTTCTCAAATTCACTTATCAGTTGAACAAGATGCATAGGAATGCTATAGGCAATAAATGCAAACACATGAATATATTGAAAATCTCTCAGCAGCTGAGCATAGAAGGAAACAGAAGGTGCAGTTTCCTAAACCTGTACTAGAATTTCATATCCTTTCGGAACCAAACACATTTCCTTCACTGTACTGTAAAACATCAGATTTGGTTTTTGCAAATTGCTGATTTGTTTCAAACCCCAAAGGTGCGTTGTCCTGTGCCCTTTTTTGTGACGATTCACTGGATCTCGTCACTTCTCCGCAGTCCTTCCCTTTGAAGCTAGGAAGGTGAGGTTACTACCTAGTAGTCCCCCTAGGGGTGGCAGAAAACAGGACCTCAGAGTGAGGGACTCCTCTCCTGGGGATACGGCCTCCTGTTGCTGTGATGGAACTCCCTAACCCCTTTTCCCCTGGGACCAAGTCCATGTTAGAAATCCCTGATAACACTACTGTCTGTTATGGTAATGTCTCTTCAGTCTTTGATCTGCAAAGTAAAATAACCCAGAAAAAGAAGAGCCAAAGAAATCTGTGGTGTAATACCAGGCTTCCTTACCATGGTACTGAGAAGAGTTGGCCCCAAGGTGGCATAACGATTGGTTCAACAACACTAAAAATGGACTGTGACTTTATGCTCTGGAGGACCCAGCTACAGGACAGAAAGAGCAAGAAGGGGCTGCGTGACAGAGAGAGCAGCCTGTGTGAAGCCAGCCCAGCCTGGAAGTCCAAATCTGGGAACAGGAAACAGCATTAATGCTGATCCCCGGTGGCAGGGACATTTAAGGACGTTCGACAGAGCTCTGCGGCGGAACCCAAGCCCCTGACCATTGGAAGGAGAGAAAAGCCAGCGCAGTGTGACCTTGCAAAGGTGATATGTGTGGTCCTGCAATTGTGGCAGAGACGTGTTGCTCAAGTCCATGCAGAGCTGCAAGGACGAAGCAGGGAAAGTGAAGGAAGCAGGATGTGCTGAAGCAATGCGAGTAAACCCATCGCCCCAAGAAGAACCAGCAATGCAGTCCCGACACATTACAGGTAACGGGAACAGCAGTTTGGGGCAGCTAAAAAGTCAAGAAAACCTCTGGAGTAATCTCCTTCATCACAGTAGTGATACCCAGAGAACCAAGAGTCAAGAAAGACTCAGGAGTAATCTACCTTGTCACAAAGATAATCCAAGCAGGATTGAAGAGGGTATAAGAAAACAAGAGCTGTCTGGAGGTAATCTTCATAACATCATCAGACAGGGAAGAATTGCTGGAATTGTAAAGCAAGCTTTCAGAAGCCCTTCAGAAGAAATAAAGAGACATTTGAGGACTATTGCCAAAGATTATCCCAAGACAGCCCCAAGGCTGGGCAAAGTGAGTCAGGAGAAGGGAGTCATTCTCCTGACCAGACTTTTGTTGTTGAATCAGAAGATAGAGCAAAGGATTGTAAAAAAAAGGTAAAGACTGACTTGGATGCTGAATCCTTTTGTAGATTAGTGGTATGGTTAGAGTAGGTGTTTGGACAGAGGATGGACACTTTTCATTTGTACAAACATCCTGATGACGAGCACCCGAGTTGATATTTGTTTAGGTAGGGATAACCCTTTAGAAATAAGGAAAGGTAGGTAGTGGTCAAAGTGTACAAAAAGAAGTAGTGGAACTATGTTACCTGCCTGTCTGCCCCGCTCTCCACAAACCCTCTCGCTGCGCCCTACCCACACACAATCCAAACCCCCAAACAAACACAGATGTTATTTAAGGGAATGTTCAGTGCGGTGCACTGAAGTGCAAGCTTTAACTTCTCCCTACACTTTTATTTTAAAACGAAACCGTTCCAGAACGGTTTCTTTTAAAATAAAAGTATAGGAACGGTAAAACTTAAAAATAAAAAGTATAGGAGCACCGCTCCCGACCGCTCCCGCCCACTTCGACCCTTGAAGGTAGGTTATTTTCTTTTTTTCTAAAATAAAGTGTTGTTGAAACATGCCACCGCGTTCTCTGACTCCTTACTCCACCAAGCCACACCTTCCACCCGTATCCCTCCCGACTCCTGTGCTAGCCTCCAATACTAGTTGACGGGGCTCTCTAAAAAGCAAGGGATTGTAGCAGTAAAACACTAACTGGATTATTTGCATGCCAACAATACTTTGCAAGCAAAACATATTTAAAGCCTCACCATAGTATTATGGGCAGTGTAAGGAAATGTTATGAATCTGCATATGCACAGTCACTATGAAGTGCCTACAAGATTGTTTCCAGGGACGTCATTTAGGGGTCGCCAGAAGTCGCATGTGCGACCTCTGAGGTCTCCATTGCTACCCCGGTGGTGTCCCTTGCTACCCCTAAAAAAAAATCACACAAAAAAGAATACCTTTTTCTTTTTCTCACAAATGGAAGATCTTGGGTTGTGGCCAATGCCATGTGGCTATTTGAGCTATTTGTCTTTCTGGAATTCCATACAATAATTGCTAGACTCATTAAAGGTTTATTTCAGGCACACTTGATGGGGTGAGTCACCGATTTAGTCTGTTCTTAAACACCTCAAATACCCAATGCAGACAAAATCCTTAAAAAAACATTTAAAGTAGGATAAATGTATTTTGCTTTTCCCAAGTTGCAGTTATAGCATGTTTTTTTCTGCCAATACACATGGTGATCCATTCTTGTATGAAATTTACACCACATTACGGTAATATTGTAACCATATTTTTCATAGTGTACTTAGAAACAATGCTATGTGATGCAACTTCCTGTTTTGTCAAGGGGTAAACGGTCGTGTTCCATTGCTTCCCGTGATGTCACTTCAGGGTGGGGTTAAATGACATCACTTCATGTGATGTCATCAGAGTTCAAGGGTCATGTGGCATCACTTCCACTACCCCTGCCATTTTTGTGAAATGACGTCCATGAATGTACCCCACCTTTACATTGTTGGTTAGGATTATACAAGTTCTCAGTGGAACCGTTTTTGTATAGCAGCGAGTTAACATATAACCTGTGAGTGACCCATGGAACTATGAAAACTTGGAAAGGATGCAGATTGTGTAAAAAGCATTCTAGCTATGTGAATATCGGTTGCCCTAATACTCTATATGATCAATACCATGCACAGTCCATGCCCGTTAACTCTTGCTGGCCAATAAATGATATTGCTATGTTGCTCTCGATTTACAGGGTATTGTTTGCAATGCTAAAGTAGGAGGTGCTGAACATGACATTTGCCTACTCAAAATACTTAGGGCCTGATTCACAGAGCGTTTTCCTATGGGATTGTGGCATTATAAAACGCTTCTTTGAATCAAGACATTAGTGGGCAAATTTATGTGTAAGTTTCATATCGTGTTAACTTGCAAGGAGGCTGCAACAAAGTGCTTGTGTGACAAAGAATAGGAAGCATGGGATGAGGTTACACATGCAAGAGCCTACTTATTACAGTCAGTGGTGCGGCGGGCAAAGTGATGGCCTAGGTGTTGTGGAGGTGAGACTCTTTGAAGAGTAGGGTCTTGAGTTCTTTTCTGAATTGTAGAATTGTGGGGAGAGTCTGATGCTGACGCGGAGGAGGTTCCATAGTCCTGGGGTTTAGGCTTGTTTTCAGGTCCTTTTGTTTCACAAAAGGTAGCAGGCGCTCCTCTCCAGAGAGAACATGGCATGATAACCTGTATATTTGCAAGGAACTTGGGGTTGGTCACCCTGAGTTACCTGGGGGCAACCAGACGTGGACTCCCTGCTCACTGTGCTCAGGGAGGCAAAGCTTCACCTCACTGATGAGGCCCAACAAGGCTGAAACACGTGTATGGGGTTACTTTTGGTGCTCTTGTTCAGAGAGGAATTGCCATAGCATTTCGGTGCTGGACTGCCCATGTGGGCGGAACAAAGACTGATATGCAAATGGGTATTTCCCATCTGTGAAAGGTACAGTGAGCAAAAAGCGTGTGCTGCAAACTCTCATCTCAGAACAGGTTATCATGCCATGTTCTTTCTGGAGAGGAGCGCCTGCTACCTTTTTTGAAATGTCATAAAATATAAGTGTGGTAGAGTAAAGTATAGGAGTTCTGGGTGCGGAGAGATAATTTGGTAAATGTGTGCAGGCATATCTTAGTTTTATCTTCTGTTCATGGAGCCACTTTTTCATATTAGTTTTTAACCTCTTGTCGGTGTATTCTATTTTTGGGTTCTTTAGTTTACTTTTAGGTGAAACTTGCATAGTAGGGAAATGTATATAGGCTGGACCAGAATATCAAGACTAGTTAGTATAATTTAGCTGAATTTTGAGACAAAGCGAATATTGGATACCTGCTGTGGATTGTTCTTTATTACATATTTTTGAATAGGTAGCAATTGTTTGTGTGCGCTGCTGAAATTCTTCTGACCGGCACCCGGAAGGAAGCTGGGCAAGCGCACATGCGCAGAGCTTAGAGGGAACAGGGAACATTTCTCTGGACTTTTTCGCGATCTCTCGACTCTCTCTTTCTGTTCTCCCTCTGGCCCGACTCACTCTGCAGGGAACACTCTGGATGTTCCGATCTCCTCAGACCTCCCCCTCTCTATCCCTCTCACCCCTCCTCTCTCCTGGAGTGATCACATTCTCCTTTCCTCCCATCTATCCCTCTCTACCCTTCAGGCCAAGCAAACTCCAGCACTGCCACCTACCATCTCGGTCATCCAACCCATGAAGCGTGTGTCAGTTGAGGCTTTCACCGCCACTTTCTTTCCCCCTCCTCCTCTGTCTGACTTACATTCTGACACAGCCCTTTCCATGCTCCACTCTGCTCTCTCTGACACTCTTGATCTTATTGCCCCTATCATGAGTATCTGCTTGAAGCCCAAAGCCAAGTGCAACTCCTGGTATGACTCTGACCTCGTCACCCTTAACTGCAGGTGCAGGGTGGCTGAGAGGAAATGGCTAGCTTCTTGTGCATCCTCTGACAAACTGGCCTGCTGCTTGCTCCAAAGGCAATGCCGGCTCTCCGTCCACACCAAGAAGAGAACCCACATCCAAGTCTGCATCTCTGTGGCATCTAACAACTCGGCCGAACTCTTTAAAATCTGCAAGGAGCTGGCCAATCCTGCTGCATTCTCTACCTCTGCTGTCCCCATCCAGGCTCTCCGCATGGCCCTTGCTTTGCATTTCATCTTTAAAACTCAGGACATCCTGTCCACTCTCTCGTCCACTCCTCCTCCTCCCTCTACTCTCTCCTCTACCTCCAGCCCCCCTGTGGCCACCTCTCCTCCCTCCTTCTCTGCCTTTCCTCTGTTCTCCCCTGCTGAGTTTTCTATACAAGTCTGAGCTATGAACATCTCATCAAAACAGGTTCTTCCCTGTCCTTCAAAAACCATCAACAATCATATTGACACCCTCGCTCCTGCCCTGGCTGACTTCTGCAACCACTCCTTTGCCATTGGAGCCTTCCCTTCCCCCCGGAAGCACTCTCGTGTGCACCCTCTTCTTAAAAAACCCTCAGCTGACCCTTCCTGCCTGGCTTCCTATCACCCGATTTTCATCACTCCTTTCCTGGGCAAACTCCTGGTAAAGCTGGCCATCTCCCAGCTTAATATTAATACGGAATCTGTTGGTTGTCTCCATGACCATCAGTCTGGCTTTAGAGCAGCCAGCAGCACGGAAACTGCTCTCCTGAACATCAGTGAAGACCTGCTCTCTAACCTCGATTCTAATCTCTCCTCTGTTCTAATCTTGCTCGATCTCTCTTCCGCCTTTGACACGGTCAACCATGCCATCCTGCTCAATCATCTCCTGGGTATCACTGGTCAGGCCCTGGCCTGGCTGACCTCTTTCCTCTCTGATCAACCCTCCCAGGTCCAACTTGGGTCTTTCCTTTCCTCTATCACACTCTCTACCTGTGGTGTTCCCCAGGGGTCTAACATCTCTCCCTGACTGTTAAACCAATACCTGGCACCTCTTGCCCACCACATTGCCGCTCTCTGGTCCAACTTTCAGTGCTATGCAGATGACACTCAGCTCGCTTTCAGGCTCCCCTCTGCCACCTCTTCTTCTCTCAACTCTGACTGTCTGCTATCCAGGAGTGGTGTGCCGCCAACAATCTCTGCCTTAATGCCAGTAAGACAGAGATTCTCCTCATCAGCACACCTGCACCCTCCTTTCCTGTCACTCTCTGGCTGGCCTCCCTTGGCCCTCTTCCTACTCCCACCTGGGAGGCTTAGAACCTTGGGGTCATCTTTGACTCCACACCCTCCTTTTCTCCTCACATATCTGACGTCTCTAAGAAGTCAAACTACCAACTGCACCTCCTCAGAGGTATTCTTCCTTTCCTCTCCTTCCCCCAGAGGGTCACTGCCTCCAGAGCTCTGGTTCTCTCTAGGCTGGACTACTGCAACAGCCTCTTTCTAAATTTGCTTCTACTCTGCGCCCTCTGCAACTCAACCAGAACAGGACTGCAAGACTTGTTCTTGGCATCGAGCCCAGGGATCGTATCTCTCCAGCATTGAAATCTCTGAATTGGCTCCCAGTGGCTGTGATGATTAATTTCAAGACCCTTTGCATAGTCCACGAGGCTTTCTGAGGCATGGGGCCTAAATACCTCCAACTCTCTATTCGTAAATACCTTCCCTCAAGAGCTCTTCACTCCTCCACCTCTAACTCCCTCAGGGTAGTCGCTTCTCCAAGCAATGAGTTGGTGGTCGATCTCTTTCTTTGGCTGGGGCCTCCCTCTAGAACAGCCTGCCTGCCTCTCTGAGACTTGAGGAGAACCACCTCCGGTTGTGGAAGCACCTCAAGAACTTCCTCCTTTCTTCTGCTGTCTCTCTTCCTCTCCCCTGCTGATTTCCTGTCTGAATCTGCACTGGTCACCTGGCAACCCTCTGATCTCGGGCCCAGGTCTGTGCCACCCAGTTGCACACCCGCAATGCCTCCCGGCAACCCATGCACTTGGGTCTGTATCTGTAACCCTACAGCCCCCTCTACCTGCACTTTGGACAACTGCTGTCTGCACTTACTCTTGCACCTGCCACCCGCTGGACGCACTACTTGTTATTGTTTTGATCACATGAACAGCGCTTTACCCCTCGCACTTTTCCCCTCCCCTCTCCCCTGCACTTGCGTGATCTCAATGTCATTTGGTCTAGTAAGATCGTTGTCTCTGTCCTCCCTCTGTCCCCCTACCTTGCCTCGTCACGCCTTGAAACACTTGTGTATAGGCGTGTTATAAATACCATATCATATCATATCATATTCCTTGGAGAGAAGGTAGAGGTCTCCTAATACCAAAACACAAACCAGGATTTAAGACACTAGAGGCCCGCAGGATGATGTTCACTCTAATTGAAATACCAGATGTGCAGGGAAATGGGCCTTAAATCCTGTGCGAACTCATTGATTAGTGGGACACTAGGTTTACTCTCAGAGAGGGGAACTGATAAAGGGCAAATCGGGGAACGATATGATCTATGATTTGTGCCAGGGAGAGCTAAGAATGATGCCCATGTAGTGGGGAGGGCATGATGGGGGCACCACCGTGTCTGGGATGAGAAAAGGACTGCTTTGTTTGCACTGACCATACTGACCTCAAAGTTGCCCACTGAGTTCATGTTACCAGGTGGATGTAACGTGTTTAGGATCGAAGGTAGAGTTGTCGGGGGGAAATTCTGCCGGGGTCGGCCGGGCCGCCCGCAGACCTCCGGGCAGGGAGGCCCCAACTCCTCCCGTGTATATCTCGGATCGAGACAGAGTATGAGGCACACACAAGGAGCAAGGCAACTTCTGCTGTTTATTATGCAAACGGCAGGGATGGGTCAAGGAGCGTACGCGTTCGTCCTGACACACACACGATCGTGGGGCTCGCAGGCCCTTTTTACTGTAATATGACGCGCTACTTGCGTCACTTCAAAAAGTTAACAAAAACCTACCGCCACTCTTAATTGGTTGCTCGAGTGGTAGGGTTAGTATAGTACACATATAGAGGATGATATTAGTGGTCAAGGTGTAGTCAGGTGGTATATCTGGGTTGTCCCTTCAATTAGATACATAAGAATTGTTACATGAAGACCCCTGAGGATTGGCTAATGTTACTGACGTCTGAGATAAGAGCCCCATGTTCTGATTGGTGCATCCGTGAGCTCCCCAGCCTGGGACCACCGTTGTTCCCAGCTCTCGGTGTACCCGTGTTTGCAACAATGTTTCAATATGGGTACATGCAGACAATGTGAGGATTTATTCATAGGTGGGAGCTGACCGTTCCCACTGTAGCAGGTGTCCATTGAGCCTTTCAAGTGTCCCGGCCTGTGTCTCGTAGTGCGGGACCCAGACGCCCTGTCTCTCCTGGGTTTTGGCATCTCGTCAGGTTCGGCTTGGTCACGTGAGGCGGGACCGTGTTTGAGGCAGAATTCTGCACAATTAATATTGTTTTTCCACTGTGTGTCTGGTTTAATTTGTAGATATGATTCTAACGTTGGTACGCGGAGTGCGAGGTTGCAACATCGTGCCTTTGATGATTTGGTCTTGGATGTGGGTTTGCAACATTGCGACCTTGGCTGGGTGCTCCACCAGGCTCATTCTGCAGGATCAGCAACCTGACTTTTGCTTTGTTAATGTCCACGGAACTCTTGCTTGAGGCCTACTTGGGCCTGGTGCATAAGTGATCCATTTCGTGCATGGGTGCTTTAGATTATAGTGGCATATATTTCCATGACCAATATCGTGTTTCCATTATACCTCTCACGGTGGTAACGGGTTTCAAGGGAAGCATGAGCAAGCGTTATAGATGAGTTCATGATGCGTCTTGCGTTTCTGTACTCTAAAAGCCTATGTAAAAATAATAAAGATGCACGTCCGTGAATATGCCTGTCGCCTACGTCAGAGCACTGAGTATATTCTTCGTGTAGATTGGTGTGGGAATGTTAAGTGTGTATATTTATACAGATGTGCTTCCCGTTGTCTAGGTCGTCATGGCATCTCTAACGACGTGTGGTTTTTAGTCTAGCTGATCCGGGCCGCAGGTGTCGGCACGGCCAGTGCGGGCTGCTGGGCAGGCAGGTGGACACATCCGTATGTTCCTGTACCATGGTACCTGGTCGTCTGGTAACTGGACGAACTCTTCTCGCGGCGGGTGTCTGGGCCGTGACCCTCTAGGCCAAGCGCGAGAGGTGAAGGACGGGAGCCTGGTCTTCCATTCTCCCACTTCAGTCCCCCCTCTGGTCGACTTGTCGACCACAAACATATCCTTCTCGTTATCTCCTCTTACCCTCCATATCTTAGTTATCCCTCCGAGATGTCCATAATGGTTTACATGATCTTCAAACGACCAATACATGTATTCACATGTTCTTCCAGGAGTACAGTATACCCATCTTCCTATGTAGCTCCTGGGGTTCCTTGGGTTCTCGATCTTCACTGATGGTGGATCTAGATGGTTGGCGATGATTTGTGTGCGCAGCTTCTCCCTCTCTTGTATTATCACCCCTGTATGCTGACCATCATCTGCTGGCATCAAGGGGTGCATTCCCACCATTTCCAGCAACTCGTCAGTCGTGCGTGCCTTCCGGGCCTTCCAAAACCTAATTATTATCAGGGCAGCTCCAGCCAAAATAGCACATCCCACTATTATTTTCAGTCCATCTGACAGCCAAGATGGCATCCATGACCATAATAGTGAAAACCAGCTCTTATCCTTGTTCACACCGTTACTTTCGTCCATCATTTTGGAGTGCATCTGGGCCAATTGTGAAACTGCTTCTGTCAGCGTACCATTGTCAGCATCGTTGGCAGGTATGAACGTGCAGCAAGATTGTCCTATCTTTGCACAAACTCCTCCTTCCATTGCTGTGAGGAGGTCCAATACATATCTGTTCTGGAGTGCAACCATCCTTACAGCTCGCAGCTCCTCTTTAATTGCGTTGAACCCATTTACTGTTGAATTGATGGTCATCATTAGTTCCCACCTTGTTATTTGGAGCCATTTTGCGTTTGCGTATGCCTGCAGTCCCGGATGTATTATTGAGGAGAAGAACATTGCTGCTCTGCTGAATAGTCTATGTTCTGGCGGTATTGATGTTAGTTCCGTTTCCGATCTTCCCCACAGGTAATTTCCTGTCAATGGCTCTCCTTGTCTTTTTCTCCTGTTTAGGACAGTATCATTGCTGTTGGTCCTGTTTCCTTGCTCCTTCTGGAGTGGTGCAGATCTCTTTCTTCTCTTATCCCCTTCATCCATTTTAGGAAATTTCGCCACATCGACATGCTTCTTAGGTACCACTAGTGATGGTACATTGACGTGTACCATTGTGCACACACCATTCCACAGGGGAGGCAATGTATGATATGCCTTTTCCCCACAGGCCCAATAATGGTCCATTATTACTGCTGTTCCCGCTCCCCCCTCAGGTAACTCCATCACGTTTGCACAATTGGTGTTATATCCTACGTCCACCTCTCCTTTATGCTGGTAGCATACTTTGGGTGCAGTCAATGGTAGTATAGTTATCGGGTCTTCATCTTCTTCTACCCATGTGAGCATTGGTACATACTTGATCCACGTCGTCCAACATCGATGATTGTGTGTCTCGATAGTTGAGATAGTTTCTTTTGTTACCATGTTGCTGCCAATCACTCCTATCTCCCAGCTGTTGCCCAGGAACACCTTTCCTGTTATCGTCAGTAGCGGCCTTTCCCAGCATCCTTGTTTACCCGGAACTTCAGTGGCGTACCAATCACATGGTAGGTACTGCAGTGTTACCTTCTTTGTTTCTCCTTTTGCAGGGCCACTTGTTATGTACCTGAATGCTTCAGCATGTAAACTGGTCTTGTGATAACTTAGATAGGTCTTGAGGAAGTTGTTTTCATATGGGTATGAGTCTCGTGTTTTCCATGTCATGTGCACTACTGTTCCTTGAAATCTTCCTTTTGTTTGGAACAGGGCCAAATATATTACGCACTGTGCTGTTTTTTCATCTATTTCTGTGGCAACAAATGTTCGTGAAGCGCTCATGGCGTATGGTATTAATGAGCAAACGTAACAGCTATCCTCAGTTGTCTGCTTACCAATGCGGGTCATGTGTTGGTACCATATGTTGTTTGTGACGTGTGCTGAATCTTGTACATAATTATCAATACCTTTATTGTCTGAGTATGTGCTGCGTTTAACTCTATTTTGCTTGGGTGCAAAATTACTATTACCACCTGACGTAACACCTGTTGCAGCAGGGGACGGGGGTATATTAAGGTTGGGTGCAGCAATAAAATCAATAGCATAGCTGTACTGCCAGACAGAAGCAGCCAAGAACCCGGTGATCATAAAAATCCCTATTATTTTTATTACATATGCTAATTTCACCGGCATTTTGCTCTTACCTTGCTGCGGTCCTGGCAGCTTATTCTTGCGACGTTATAGTTGCCCGCCTGAAAATTCTCAAAAGTGCTGGTTATTAGATGTTAGTTTTGTTACCTTTAAGCTCTCCCTATCAAGTAGTCATTCAGTGCCCAGGCGAAGAGCTGCTCCCACGCTACTCTAAGTGATGGGTCTCTTAGGACTGGCAAGTATGGGTGGAGGTGGGGCATGTGATATTCTATGGCCAGGAGGAAGGCTGTGTAGTATACACGTGCCCTTCTCCTTTTTAAGTATGTTGGCCTCTTTATTTCGTATACAAATTGGTGTGACAATTCTTCTGGGTAGTTATCGTCTGGCAGCACCATCTACGCCTGTACACTGAACTTGTTAATTAACTTTTCTTAACAATACAATATTACGCAGTTCCTGTATGTGCGAGAGAAAAAGAGAACATTCACGTGTTTACATGTGTATTAGTGCAAGCATGTCCTTCAGTTTTAGTTACAACTGTACTTAGCAGTCAATGGGGGGGTTTGTGCTCAAATGGCGGAAGTATTTTTACTCTTTGAGCGAGTGATCATGGGGTGGGCAGTATGGGGATCACTTCCTTCTTGGTCAGTTATTGTCTCCGAGGGAACAATTGGGTCGTTGTCTGTGGTTGAACTTTCTTCCGCTGTAGGGGATGTGGTTGCTGTTCTTCCAATTGCTCTGTCGTTGGCGCTGGGGCGGGTCTGCAGTTTGTAGATCTTTACGTCATGTAGGTGGTTCCAGGCACGCTTATCCTTTAGTTTTACTGCTCTTGTTGATACGTCCTCTACCAGATGGGGGCCAGTGAACCTCTTCTCATGCCACCTTCTATTGAAATTGCGAAGTAGTACGTGGTCACCTTTGGCAAGTTTGCAGGAGTTCTCCTTTCCCAATTCCGTACTTTCGTCTTTTTCTTGATTGCTGGTGGACCCGCCCCGTGTGCGCTCGAGCTGTTGAGACACAAACACGACACTAGTAATCAAAGAAGACACATATTGATACATTTCATCACCTAACACATTAGCTGAACTTTCGTGGTCGGTGAATGCCCTTGACGTTGGTGTTAGGGGAAGGCGCATTTGGCGTCCAGTAACCACTTCGTGTGGGGTGAGGTGGTGGTCGGACCCTGGCCTGTTTCTAAGTTCAAACAATGCTAACGGGAGGCAATACAACCAACTTTTCTTTGTTGTTTGTTGTATTTTAGCAATTGCCTCCTTCAATAAGCCATTCAGGCGTTCACATACACCATTAGCCTGTGGGTGGTATGCACATGCAAATTTGTGTTTAATGTTCAGCAGGGATGTGATATGCTGGAACATTTCGTTTGCGAAATGGGGCCCGTTGTCTGATCTTAACACCTCACACACTCCCCATCTGGGGAAGACCTCCCTTACTATGAATTTGGCTGCTCTAAACGCATCAGGGTGTGAACAGGGCCCTGCTTCAATCCACCTAGAAAATGGGCATACTACTACAATCATATACCTATTGCCTTGACAGATGTTGATCATATCAACATAGTCAATGTGAAGGTGCCGAAAAGGTCCTTCTGGCCGGGGTATTGTACCTCTTATCACTTTTAAAGTATGGCCGGCCGTAAACTGTTGACATGTGAGGCAATTGCTGATAAAATTTGACACATGAGAGGTTAGCTCGGGACAAAACCAATCTTCTCTAATTCGTGCTGCAATTATTTCCTTGCCTGTATGGGCAGGGTGATGTAATTGGCTCAGGGCGGTATTTAACAGTGCCAACGGTATTACAACTTTCCCAGTGCCACCCTGGCGCCATAGTGCGTCAGTTGGTGACATTGTGCATCCTCTTTTCACCCATACTTCTTTTTCGGCCATTGGTGCAGCCGCTTGTAGCTCCATAATCTGTGTGGCTGGGAGATGGGTGTACCCTTCTCTTATTAACATCTCCCTCGCTATTCCCCTCCCTCTCCCTCTCTGTGAGTCGGTGGGGTTCCATATCTCACCAAAATATGCAGCATATTTCGCATGTGCGTCTGCTGCTGCATTTCCTTTTGATACATAGTCTTCTCCATTGGTGTGTGCGGTGCATTTTACTAGGGCTAGTTCTTGGGGATCGTTTATTACTTCAATTAGTTCAGCCAACAAGAGGGCATGTTGTACTGGAGTGCCATCAGCTCTCCTAAACCCTCTTCTTCTCCATTTTGATAGCCCTGAGTGGACAGTGGATGTAACATATGCACTGTCGGAATATATGGTTACTCTTTTATTAAAACTTTCCTTTAATGCCAATATGAGTGCAACGAGTTCCGCCGCTTGAGCAGAGTAATGCTGTGGTAATTGTACACACTTCATAGCCACACACACCGGCGCCTCCATCATTTTTACTACAGCTGCCCCAGTCCTTCGTATCCCATCTCCTTGATCAATAGTTGATGACCCATCAATAAACAAAAGCTCACCTCCCTCTAGTGCGTTTTCTTCAACTTTCCTAGTACATGAGTATAGTTCAGTTACTTGGGTGCAGTCGTGGGCGTAATCTCCTTCTTCAATTACTTCTGCTAGGAACCTTGCAGGGTTAACCGTGCTACATCTAACAATTGCTAGTTCAGCTTTAGACAAAATAATCTCATAACCTGATGCCCTCTGTGTTGTTAGTGTGGACTTAGGTTTATTCAATATCGCAAATAGTGCATGTTCCACAAATAGTGTAGTTGGACACCCCATAGTTATTGCTGATGCTTTTTCTACTGCAAAAGCAGCTGCAGCGAGACCTTGTTCACAAGAGAATTGGCCTAACATTATAGGGTCTAAGTGACCGCTGTAAAATGCTACTGGTTTATAGCCCATGCTAGTTTTTTGGGCCAATACTGCTTTCATCACTGCTGAGTCGCAATGTGAAAATATAAAGAAGCGCCGCTCATAGTCTGGGGATGCCAGTACTGGAGCAGTTGATATTGCGTCTTTTAATTCGTCAAATGCCTCCCTCATTTCCATAGTCCATCCCAACTTTTTCTCCCCTTTATTTGCTTCCTTCAACCCCTCAAGCAGGGGTCCTATGTATGAGCTGTAATCAAATACCCATGCTCTACAGTAGTTGCACAGCCCCAGAAATTGCTGTAGTTCTCTCACAGTCTGTGGCACGGGAGTGCTTGAGATGGCCTGTGCTCTTTGTGGTGCAATCCTTCTTCCATGTTGGGATATCAGTTGGCCAATGTAAAGTACCTGTTCCTGACAGTATTGTATCTTTTCCATGTCTACCTTGTACCCCTTTTCTGCCAGTATCGTCAACATTTTTAATGAGTCCTCTCTACATTTGCTTTCGTTTGTACTACAAATTATTATGTCATCCACATACTGTAACACTGTGCTTTCCACCTCAACGTTACCCAAATCCATCTGTATTACTCTATTGAAAATTGAGGGTGATTCACAATACCCCTGTGGTAATCTGGTATGTTTCCACTTTGTATTTCGGTAAGTAAAGCTTGTCAAATCTTGTGAGTCTGGGTGTAATGGTATTGAGAAAAAAGCATTTTTAAGGTCAATCACTGTAAAACGTGATGCTTCTGCCGGAATGCCACACAATATTGTGGCCGGGTTTGCTGTTACTGGATACTCTGCTTCTACTATGTTGTTCAAGGGTCTGAGGTCCTGTATGAAGCGCCAAGACCCCCCTTTAGCCTTGCGCACCGGGTACACAGCTGTGTTACATGGTGATTCTGAGGGGACCAATATGCCATTGTTTATAAGGGCCGTTATGGTTTCATATATGCCCTCATCTGCCTCTTTTGACAATGGGTACTGTTTCACTCTTGGTAATATGGCACCCTTTTTCAACTTTATCCTTACACCCCCTATGCTTTTTATGCATCCTACGTCATAAGGGCTAATAGTCCATAATGATTTGGGCACCTTTGACATATCCTCCTTAAAAAATGGGACTGGGGTGCCTGCGGGTGCCTCAAGTGCCATTGCAATTTTCTGTGCTACTTGTTTGTGAGCCACTCTTAGCCATATTTCTACGCTCATCATGAACACCATTTCATTTTCTTCCTTTTCTTCTGAGAACAGCTCTTCATCGGACACCTGGGTCAGCCTACACCCTTCTGCTAGTGCTATCACCGCCCTCCAAGCTCTCCCTTCTTTATCTTGGGCGTGCACAGCAACATAATCAGCTGTTGCAATAATGCTCTCAATGTCCACTGCAAACACCTTCCCTTCCAGTTCATTAGCTGGTGTTTCTGGTCGGAATAGATAGGCTGCTGGTCTCCTCCATATTTTCCCTTCTATCCCTGGCATCCATGCAAATGCCATGTCAGTGCCATATTGAAATATCTCGCCATCTACTGGCTCCGCCCTAATCGCTGTCTGTCCACAGTATGCTTGCAAAATCTGTCGTGCTGCGAGCATGTTAATCCCTGGAGTAGAGCAAATTATGCCATCCTCTGTAAACGAGATCGTCATGTTCAACCTGTTCATTATGTCCCTCCCCAGTATATTTACTGGTGAGGCGCTATAATACAAAAGTGGAACTGACAGATCATAATCTCCAATAGATAACGGAACGTTATCAGTAAATGGAACCAACCCTTTAGCCCCAGAAAATCCTTGGGTGTTCATGGCTTCGCCTGACATCTTAAATTTACCTTCCCTTATGCAAGACCGGGTTGCCCCGGTGTCAACAAGAAATGATAATTTTTTGTCACCTATCTTTACCTCTATGCGTGGTTCCTTCGCACTATTAGGTGTTACTGACAGGATGGGACACACCAAGGCCGTCTGTGGGCTGGCCTATTGGGGGTACAATGATTGGCCATTCCCTGTGTAAGGGTTGTGTCCCAACACCGTCACCCCACCCAATTGTGTTCGTTCATTTTGTGGTGGTGGTTGTATTAACGCTACTTGTTGTTGTGGCGGTGGCAGATACTGTGTTATTTGTTGTTGTGGCAGTGAATAGGTTTGTTGCTGTTGTGGTTGTTGTGGTTGGTCACTCCCTTGTTGTGACATCTGCTGCTGTTGTATGCCCTGCTGTTCTTGTGATGTCCTAGGTTGTGCTTGTTCATTCCATGCTGGTGTTCCTGGCCTGACCCTACATGTACGTGACATGTGTCCTAATATTCCGCAGCTCCAACACACGGGTGGTTCCCTGTTTTGCCATGGGAAGCTCCCTGCGTTGTCTTGGTATACGGGTTGCCCTGTGGAGTAGTTATTTCTGAGTCCCCCAGCCTGTTGTTGGGTATTATATCCATATCCTCTCCCTCTCATAAACCCTCCTCTCCCTCTGTTATAACTATAATACCCAGTTCCTTGCATTGGGTACCCTCCTCCCATGTTCGGTGTGTGTAATTGCAGAGGCGGCACTTGCTGTATTACACCTTGTGGGGGCGCTATTTGAGCTTGATCTTGTGCAGCCACTACTTGCGTTGGGCTTTGGGTCATTGGTGTGGGCGTAGTTATTAGCGCCCCTTCCATTGTGTATTTAGTAAGTTTTTTCTGTACTAATTTGGCCTCTTCTGTTTTCCTGTCCTCCTCCTTTTGTTTCATCTTTCCTTGCCATGTCCTGCAGTGATGTACTATAGTCAGTTGTATTTCTGGCCATGGTTTTGCTTCCATTCCTACTACTTTCTTTAGCTGTTTCTGAACTCCTTCTGGGAGCCCTTGTACTAGTATATGATAAAATATGGCTGGTGTCTTGTCCCATTGTTCTCTAGTCTCCATGCGCCACTTCTCTTGAATGTCCTGGATATAATCAACAGGATCCTCATTTTCACCCATCTTACGGGAAGTAATGGCTCCTATGTCTGAGGTGTCTGGGTACTGCACTCTCAGTGCCTGCCATAGCGCATGTCTGCAGTTTGCAAATGGTGCCCCATCATGCGATGTGTTTGTTATTGTTACTCCATGGAATCCCGCTCTTTTCCAAATGTCATCCGCTCTATCCCCTAATATTGATATTAACAGGCCCTTCACATCTCCTACTGCTAGTTTCTGTCCTGCGGTGTGTTTTTCCATTTCATATATCCACTTACCCGCACCTCCACTTAGTGATGGGAGCCTACATTTTATATTTTCCTTATCCGTATGTTTCCAAGGTACATACTGTGGTCTAACCCCTCCTCTCTCCAGCAGTGGCATTAAATTCTGTCTTTTTTCACCCTTTACGCTCCATGATATTGAGTCTTCACACCCCTCCTCTTCCCCCATTTCTTTTACTACTTCAAATTCTTCCTTACTACCTCTTCCCCTACCTCCCTCTTCTTCCTTTCCCCTTCTTTCATCATTTCCTGTGTTCAATATGGGTATGTTTATTTGTCTGTCTTGCCTGCGACTAGGGAGGTCCCTAAGCCGACATGCATACGGTGTAAGTTCGTTCATGAAGGGCGCGAGCTTTATTCTGTGCAGAGAGCGTGCGGTGGTTGAACACGTAGGTAGTGACGTGGGAGGGCGGCGTGATGGAGATGTGGGTGGCGTGGTTTCATTGGTTTGTGTTTCCCCTATTCTTTTCGTTTCCTCCTTACTTCTCTCCAGCTCCTCCCCTCTTCTACTTATCCAGGGCGAATCTATGTTTGTTCTAGTGAGGTACAGTTTATCTAAGCTTTCCCTTTCACTCTCTCTTCCATCCTTCTCCACTCCTTCTTCCTCCTCACTGCAAAAATTATTTATAAATTCCACCCCCCACTCTGCCTTTTTTCCTTTTATTGTTACTGTTTTTAAATCTATTAAGTCTCTTTCTCCCCTTTCGTTGTTACCAACTGTCCCCCCTAGTGCTGATGTCGTTGCTACCTCCCTACTTTTGTATACATCTCCCCATCTTTCACTCTCCCTACCCCTCCCTTCTCTTCCTTCTTCACTTCTCTCCTCCATTTCCCTACTATTTTCCTCTCTTTTCCTTTTTAATTCCTCCATTACTTCGTTGCTCATCTGTTCCAATATCCTTTCATCCTCCCTCTTCCTTTCCCATTTCACCCTTTCTCTTTCTACTATACTCTCTATTACCTTCCCCTCTTCATATTTTTTAGCTGTCTCAGATATTATCCTCCTCCTCCATATTTCCATTTCTTTTTCCTTTTCTTCTTCTTCCTTCTTCTCTCTCAGCACTACTCTTGATACCCTATCTGCTGCTGCTTTTACCCTTTCAGCTTCTCTCTTTTGTTCCTCGCTTCGTTCCCTTAATCTTTCCAGTTCGTCCTTACCTTCTTTCCTTTTCCTCACTCTCTCTCTTTCCTCCCTCTCAAGTTGTTTGATCAGTTCATTCTGCTCTTCCCTTAGTTTTGCTAATCTTTCCTCCAAAATCTCTTCCTTCTGCCGTAGTAGCTCCTCTCCCCTCATTTCACTCTCTCTGGCACTATCCTCGTTTGTTCTCCTTACCGCCTCCCTTTCTTCTCCAGTTAGTGAGCCTCGTAATTTCAACAATATCTGTGCAGCTACCCACTCATCGTCTCCTATCTCTACAGTCTGCTCTTCTCTAATCCTCCCTTCCCCCATTGGTATCTTCCCATGAGCTACATATGGTGGAGGGCTGTCTGCCGGGTTTGAGTATCCTTCAGCCGCCCTTAACCGTCCTTCTATTTCTCCTAATTCTCTTAACGGGTACAACCCTCCTCCCTCTGTTTTCACTCCCGGTGTTATGGGTATCTCATTGCTCGGTTCCTTTTTTATGTCGTCTGATTTATCAACATTTTCTCCTCCCTGTCTTTCGATCCCCGTATTCTTTGTGCTTTCGCACTCCTTTTCCCCACCCGTTCCTTCTTTCTTAATCTCCTTTTCTTCCGGTGTTTCCCCCATAGTGAACATTCCATTTGGTCCTGGTCGAGACCCCTGGAACATCCTCCATAAGTTAAACACCTCCACGTGGTTTGCCAACTTCTTCCCCTTGTATGTATTGTGCAGATGGTTCAGTAGTGAGTGTTGGGCATATGGATCGAAACTACCATTAGGCGGCCATGGTGTTAACATTTTATTGTCGGTCCCCTGGGTCCACTCTATGCTGTACTTAATTAACTTCTCCCTGTGTGGTGGCAGTGTGGTGCATATGTGCTGTAGTGGGGTAGTGAGGGTGTTCCCCCACCCTCCCGACCCTCTCCCGTATGACATGGTTGTACTCCCCTTGTTACCCTTCCCCTTACTACCAATTTACAATATACAACCTTGTATTGCTTACCTCGCCCCGCAAGTGTGGGGACTTACGACAATCCTTTGACAAATTATGCAATAGTAATAAATGTGATGTTATATTATATTCCTTCCCCTACGGCCCCCTGCGGCCTAAGCTCACGCAGCCCCCTGCGGCTGCGTACCCCTTACGACGATCTTATACAGTTGTCCTGTTTCTCCGTTCTCCTCCCCCTTTTACACTTGCCGTGGCCGGCGTTCTCCGTGCGCAGCCACGCCCCTTTCCCCTTCTTCTTTCGATCCACTGGTTTATAGTTTATCTCCGTATCAGCTCCTTTATCATGCTTCTCCTCCCCACCACTCTCGAACCCAAGGTTCCTTGTGCTCACGATATCCTATTAAATCCCTACTGGTGACGTCACCGATTTCTTCGAGCTACTGGTATATTCGTGTTATGTTCTTTAAATTCAAAATACACTTGTAATCTACCCCGCTAACCCTACAGCTGTCTTCCTGTCTCTCCTGGAACAAGGTAATCTCATCAATACTATAACCGGACTGCGCACACTGCGTCGCCTCGCGTGTGATACGCCCCTCAACAGGAGGGCTTAACCAGCCAATTATCTTCCGTTTTGGGCAACTATGTAACTAGCCACCGCCCACAGGGAAACGTCATCTACCTATCGAGTTTCTTGCTCGAACAATAGGGAACCTCATCTACTCATTCAATAATAAATATCAAATCGTAGGAAACCACACACCCACCCTCACACGTATCCGCGATTCAGGCCAATCAGTGTCTTACGAGCGGCTGCACGTGATGTTTTCGTACCCCGCCCCCCTCTTTCGCGTAACGTTAGCTCACTGTTACGAGCGGCTGCACGTGATGTTTTCGTGCCCCGCCCCCCTCTTTCGCGTAACGTTAGCCGCCTGCTTTCGCACTCGTTTCGCTACCATTCATTCCATTTAGCAACACTCAATTAAACCCTCGCCACTTTACAATTCCTCCCTCCTCCCTTATTTACTTCCTCCCCCTCCCTCACAATTTCGCATTGCTTGTTGTGCGTGTCATGCTCACCAAGTTCTCTCGATGCAGGGCCGCTCGACTGCGTGCACCCCTCCAAGCGGCTCGCCACCTCCCCTCGTCTGGACCACGTCTGGACACTCGCCGACCGCGGGCGGGATACTTCTCAACCGGCTCCCGAGGGCCAATATCCGGATTGCGCTGTCCGGTCCTCTCGCAGCTCCGCGATGGTCCTGTAGTCCTCAGAAGGGGGCAACGGCAGAGGGGGCCGCGCCGCCGGGCCTCCTCGCAACGGGAGTGCCTGGAAAAATTAAAAATAAAAGTCGATCTTAAACAGATCTCAGCAGTGCCTCCAACTTGTCGGGGGGAAATTCTGCCGGGGTCGGCCGGGCCGCCCGCAGACCTCCGGGCAGGGAGGCCCCAACTCCTCCCGTGTATATCTCGGATCGAGACAGAGTATGAGGCACACACAAGGAGCAAGGCAACTTCTGCTGTTTATTATGCAAACGGCAGGGATGGGTCAAGGAGCGTACGCGTTCGTCCTGACACACACACGATCGTGGGGCTCGCAGGCCCTTTTTACTGTAATATGACGCGCTACTTGCGTCACTTCAAAAAGTTAACAAAAACCTACCGCCACTCTTAATTGGTTGCTCGAGTGGTAGGGTTAGTATAGTACACATATAGAGGATGATATTAGTGGTCAAGGTGTAGTCAGGTGGTATATCTGGGTTGTCCCTTCAATTAGATACATAAGAATTGTTACATGAAGACCCCTGAGGATTGGCTAATGTTACTGACGTCTGAGATAAGAGCCCCATGTTCTGATTGGTGCATCCGTGAGCTCCCCAGCCTGGGACCACCGTTGTTCCCAGCTCTCGGTGTACCCGTGTTTGCAACAATGTTTCAATATGGGTACATGCAGACAATGTGAGGATTTATTCATAGGTGGGAGCTGACCGTTCCCACTGTAGCAGGTGTCCATTGAGCCTTTCAAGTGTCCCGGCCTGTGTCTCGTAGTGCGGGACCCAGACGCCCTGTCTCTCCTGGGTTTTGGCATCTCGTCAGGTTCGGCTTGGTCACGTGAGGCGGGACCGTGTTTGAGGCAGAATTCTGCACAATTAATATTGTTTTTCCACTGTGTGTCTGGTTTAATTTGTAGATATGATTCTAACGTTGGTACGCGGAGTGCGAGGTTGCAACATCGTGCCTTTGATGATTTGGTCTTGGATGTGGGTTTGCAACATTGCGACCTTGGCTGGGTGCTCCACCAGGCTCATTCTGCAGGATCAGCAACCTGACTTTTGCTTTGTTAATGTCCACGGAACTCTTGCTTGAGGCCTACTTGGGCCTGGTGCATAAGTGATCCATTTCGTGCATGGGTGCTTTAGATTATAGTGGCATATATTTCCATGACCAATATCGTGTTTCCATTATACCTCTCACGGTGGTAACGGGTTTCAAGGGAAGCATGAGCAAGCGTTATAGATGAGTTCATGATGCGTCTTGCGTTTCTGTACTCTAAAAGCCTATGTAAAAATAATAAAGATGCACGTCCGTGAATATGCCTGTCGCCTACGTCAGAGCACTGAGTATATTCTTCGTGTAGATTGGTGTGGGAATGTTAAGTGTGTATATTTATACAGATGTGCTTCCCGTTGTCTAGGTCGTCATGGCATCTCTAACGACGTGTGGTTTTTAGTCTAGCTGATCCGGGCCGCAGGTGTCGGCACGGCCAGTGCGGGCTGCTGGGCAGGCAGGTGGACACATCCGTATGTTCCTGTACCATGGTACCTGGTCGTCTGGTAACTGGACGAACTCTTCTCGCGGCGGGTGTCTGGGCCGTGACCCTCTAGGCCAAGCGCGAGAGGTGAAGGACGGGAGCCTGGTCTTCCATTCTCCCACTTCAGAGTAGTGACAGTTGAAGTTAACCAATTGCTTTACAGTATTACCAGATGGACGTGGAAGTAACACACGTGTGGTGAAGATGAGAGAGAAGAAAGTGGAACCAATGAAAGGATGGGCTGTATGTAACTATGAGTATGTATATTGGGGCAGCCAATGAGGGTGGGGGATTAACACAGTATTTTGAGTGCGTCATTGGTGATGATTTTTGTGTTTTTAACCTGAATCTTGTACGAGATGAGACAAAGAACTCTATGGCAGTGGATTTGTAATACCTTGTCGCCTTTTTCTTTTGTATACAAAATAAAGTTCTTGTCTTTCTTGGGAAAAGGGTGCACCTGTTTTCTTTCCTTAACAGGTTCTATATTCTTGGTCTGATTGCTGGGAGTTACCCTTCACGGTATGGGGTTATAGATAGGCCCATTGCATAGGCAGTGGGATGTTAAGGGAGAGGCTAGGATAGACACAGCCACAGCAAATGATACATAAAAGATTCTGTGTTGGAGTGAATGTACTTTGACTGTGTTTACTAGACTTACCTGACTGTACTGAAGTGTCCCCGCCCTGGAGTACACATAGAACCTTTAGACTGATGACAAAGGGCAGGACTCCCCTGCCAACAACAGCAGCCTTACCTATATGCAGAATCCATTAGATGAATTGAGGTCAAGGACTATTGAAAAAAACTGTTGGGGGAGGAAGGGAGAGAGGAAGATAAAAGTGAAATGTATGCTCCCCCCTTAGATGCTTATTTTACCCTATTTAGAAGCTACTTAGTTTCACAATGTGACGCAAATACTTGTAGGTCTGCCCCGTCTAAAAGCTGAGCCAGGCAGATGAGCCTTTGCCTTTATCATAGGGGTATGCTGATATGGCCTGAACAGCCTTTTGGCCTCTGCAGATTTGCTGCTGCTGCTAATAATGTTAACGATTGTTTAAATGTAAATGATCTCGCGCAGGAGAGAAATTTGATAGGCTCTTGCTATCCTCTCAACCCTTTTCCGTTGGAGCCAGACGCTGGGCGTCACAGCAGAGTGCTGCCTTCTTCCTCAAAGTGGGAGGGCTAGAGCCCTCCCAAGTCAGAGGCTGGCGCCACCAATGGATGAAGGACTTCACTTTGCAGACGAACGTAGGATGGTACTATGTTGTTTGGGGTTTCTTGCCAATTCTATGTCAAGACCGGAGACTCCCATTATACTTCTCTTTCTTTTATTATCATATAAATAGAAAGCTCAGCAGCAAGTGTTAATGCACCTTACTGAAAGCCCAGGTATGCGTGGCAGACAAAAGGTGCATGAAAAACACAAATAACTTAGAAAATATAACAAAATCAGTGTAAATCAGAGAAAAACTCCATTTCCCATGGTGCTTCAGGAAAAGGTCCAGTAAAGGGTCACTAACATGTGACCTAGTTCACCAATGAATAACTGGCTGTCCACATAAACAGTCATGCAAATTATGTCACTTCCTCTTTCTTGCTGCTCACAGCAAAGATAAGTACTCTTTTTTATCTCCTTGTTCATTAAAAAAAAAATTAGATTTAAATATATTTTAATAAGGTTGAATAATATATGTACATATTATTATTTAGCGTTCATAACTTTAATTGGTATACGCGCGCGTAGCGCGCTTCATTGTTTTTCCTTGTCAGTTTCGCTTCGATCCTCCGCGTCAGCTGCTTCGCTGCCATGGGAGGATCTCAGCTAACAGACAGGAGCCCTCGCGTTCGCGAGCGGCCCTGCTAATTTATTCACTCCTCCGTGCGCGGCCCCGGGCTCGCCTCTGCACTCCCGCAGAGCCTGTGGAGGCCGCACACGGAGAACATTTCGTTGCGGTGGCCTTCTCTGGCCACTAGAGGGAGCCTCTGCTCCCTGAGTCCTTTCCTCAAACAGCTGGCACTCGCTTGTCATTTCCGTTGCTTTTACAACGGATTTTGAAAGCGAGCGCCAGCTGCAATTACGAGCCCCTTTCCTTTCTTCTGCTTAACAGCATAAAAAAATAAAAAATAAAATAAAAAAGAAAGAAAACGGAAAACGAAGGAAGTCTCTCTAGATAACTTCCACAGAAGCAGATTGCTTTTTCCAACACAACAAGGTATCGTGCTCCACACCTTCCTGGGCTGAAATTAAGTGGGCTGAGAGAAGGCTGTCTGTTGCCCACAAGGAACATTTATATTTTTTTTTAAAAAAAAGGTGCATTTGAATTTGATTATGGCAGCTCAGTACTTCCCCCAGGCAGATCAGGATTGGTCTGATCATGAGGAGGAAGAATATCAGATAGATGAGGTGGCAATGGCAGACAGCCTCAAAAAGGTGCTGGGATCCTCAGTGGAGACCACCATCAAGAAGGCAGTATCTCAGATGCTCCTGCCTATTCAGCAGCACCTAGACAGTATGGAGGAACATCTACAGGAGACCTCCCCGACAGGGAGAAAGAAAACCCATAAAAGAAAGCACCTTATAGATGGGGGATGTACTCCGGCTCGTAGGAGCAAAGACTCCATGACCCCATGACCCCCCCGAGCCAGCCTACTCCTGCCACCGCTGCCGTCTCAGACGCCTTCTCCAGGCTGAAAAAAGCCTTCATGGACAGGAAGGACAACCCTTCCCTCGAAAGACCCTCTTACCCCGAGGAAGACAACAGGGGTATTAGACCCTCAAGCCCGGAGGGAGATCAACAGGGCACTGATGGTGAAGCTAGAGGGGTCTATGATAACTATCATCCCCTTTCATCCTCCAATGAGGATTCTCAAACTATAGGGTCGTGACCCTCTACCTCTGGGATTGTGGCAGTCCCCATCCCCAAGAAGGTAACGGAGGAACCCCACACTTCCAGCGGGATGTTTGCTCCAGAAGATCTTGTGCACCCCAGATCCTCTGACTGGGAACCTTCGTCCAGAACAACCAATTACATCATGAACAGACTTTGCAAGCCTCTAGATAAGGAAGTAAGGGCCAGATTAAAGGCAGAATGCCCCCGTCCCAATACTCCTGGGAAAGTAGCCCTCACCCCGGAGCTAGACTCCAAGATGATCACATTTCTGGGAAAGAATGTGAAAGACCCGAGAAAGGGTATTGACCGCACTTGGAAGTCCTGTCAGGACAGAGTCCTGGACATTACTGGTCCTCTAGCTAAGATTATGGACCTGGCCGAGGTGGCCATTAATTCCAGTGATCCCATCAATCCAACGATCCTTTCAGGTTGGGCGCAAAGAGCCCTCTGTCTACTGGGTAATGCCAGTTGCGCCATCTCGGCTGAACACCGTAAAGGTATCTTATACAAAATTGACGGTAAGCTAATCGAGCTAGCAGATACGGAATCAGGAACAGCAGCCCAAGGTCTGCTTTTCGGAGACCCATTCATGAAAGAAATGTCAAAATTCGTCGGCACATTTACAGCCTTGGATAAGGCTCAAGCCTCCATCAGAAGGGTTTTTGCTACTAAGGTTTTCTCCAGGGCCGGACGAGGCAGAGGTCGCTCCTCCGGCCACTTCACCTTTGATCCAAGACCTCAGCAATCACAGAACCAATACAATTCTTGGCAGGACCGCTTAGACACTTTCTTCCCCTCAAGAGGGCGGGGAAGAGGTAGTGGATGGAGAAGAGGTGTAAGATATCCAGCCCAACAGCAAACTACAGGTCATTGTACCTATAGCAGCGCCTGCGCCACAGACACCCGTAGGGGGGAGGTTAGCTCTTTTTGCACAGGCATGGGACTCCTTATCAGGAGATGCATGAATCAGGGACGCAGCGCGCGGCCTGCGCTTAGAGTATTTCGCTCAACCTCATCAAACCACTCGTCCTGCACCATTAGTTATGTCCATAGCAGACGAGGAAGCGTTAGATGGCGAAATACGCAGTCTACATCTAAAACAAGCAATTCGCCCCTGCTCAAGCCAAGGCGGGTTCTTCAGTCCCATATTCTTGGTTCGCAGGAAGCAAAAAGTACGCCCAGTTATAAATTTGAGAGCTCTCAACGACTTCATTGTCTACCATCACTTCAAGATGGAAGGGATACACATGCTCAGGGACATCCTGAGGCCAAACGATTGGCTTGTGCGCCTGGACTTGAAGGACGCTTACCTAGCAGTTCATATTCACCAGGCCCACGTAAGCTATCTCAGATTTTCCTGGAAAAACCAAGACTGGGAGTGCACAAGTTTACCTTTTGGGCTCTCCTCAGCGCCTTGGGCCTTTACCAAACTTCTGCGGCCCGTAGTAGCCTTCATGGCTCATTCTCAAGCCCTAGTAGTGCATCAGGCCAGAATAGCCATTGACCTACTACACAGTCTTGGTTTCCTCATAAACTGGGAAAAATCTGTACTCTGTCCATCTCAGAATCTAGAATTTCTCTGATTCTTGGTAGACACCTTGAACTCGCAACTTCATCTTCCCGCGGCCAAGATACACGCGACACGGAGGCTGATCCGCAGACTTCTACAGAGAGACCTCATATCTCTTCGAGAGTTGGCAAGAGTAATCGGTCTCCTGTCTTCTTCCATTCAAGAGATTTTTCCCGGTCCTCTTCATTACAGAGAATTGCAAAGGCTCAAGGATCAGCACCTGAGACGGAGCCTCTCCTACTCTCAACGTCTGACACTGTCGACCTCCGCACGCACGGGGCTCAATTGGTGGCTCACTCATATGGAAGCCTGGAATGGCAGAGCCATTTTCGGATCCACCCCCAATATTATCATAGAATCAGATGCCAGTCGCTCCGGTTGGGGAGCGAGATGCGGCTCTGTCGCCACAGGAGGGAGCTGGTCACCCCAGGAGCTGAAAATGCATATAAACTGTCTGGAGCTCCTCGCAGGCTCATTCGCTGTGCGCTCCTTTGCCAGAGGCAAAGCGAGTTGTTGTATCTTACTAAAGATGGACAACATCTCCGCAGTACGGTACATCAATCACCTGGGAGGGACCAAGTCAAGACCTCTGGCGGAATTAGCCAAGACTTTTGGCATTTCTGTCTGGAACACCAGATCTTGGTGACAGCGGAATATCTCTCAGGGCTCACAAACGTAGTGGCGGACTGGTACTCCCGTCACTCCACAGATTTCAGCGACTGGAGGCTCAACAGAGAAGTCTTTCTCCGCCTCCAGCGAACATGGGGCCCCATGTCCGTAGATCTCTTTGCATCCCGTCTCAACACCCAGCTACCCATCTTTTACAGCTGGAGACCAGACCCAGCAGCAGCTGCGACCGATGCATTCCTACAGCAGTGGACCCAGGGGATTCACTATGCCTTTCCTCCATTTACAATGATAGCGAGGACCATGGCGAAGGCCCGTCAGGAGCATACGGACCTGGTCCTCATAGCCCCGGTCTGGACCTCTCAGACCTGGTATCCCGTTTTTCTGGAACTTTCTTCGGATTTTCCAATCCTTCTACCCCAATTTCCAGATCTCCTTCTGGATCCGTCAGGGCAGCGTCACCCCCTTCTCCTCAACGGATCACTGAACCTAGCAGCCTGGAGGATTTCAGGTCAAGGTGGAGGATTCCCGGCATATCAGCCATGGCAATCAACCTCATTGAGGAAAGCTGGTCCCCTGCTACCCTCAAGAGATATTCTAACTGGAGTAACTGGTGCCGAAGGAACGGTTCACATCCAGTTTCAGCGCCTATAGAGGAAATCCTAAATTTCCTGGCATCATTAGTTGAAAGAGGCCTCGCCTATAGGACAGTTAACGCCTACCGCTCAGCTATTTCTGCCGGGCATGACCTCATTCAAGGGCTTCCAGCTGGAGAGCATCAGCTCATCTGCAGACTCCTTAAAGGAATCAGACTTACAATTCCGCCCCCGTCCCGCTATGATAAGCTTTGGGACGTCAACATGGTTCTGAATCTTTTTCTGTCATGGCCGCATAACAAGGACCTGTCCCGGACTGCCTTGTCAGGCAAACTTACTACGCTGCTCTGCTTAGTCTCCTGCAGGAGGGTCTCTGACGTTAGAGCTTTCGATCTGACGGGCAGGACCTTTTCTCCTGATGGGGTGGTATTCCACTTGCACAGGAGAACGAAATGTAACTCGATGGTGATTTCGTACCCCGTTTTCAAAGATCAACCTAAGCTTTGCCTAGTTAAATGCTTAAGAGTTTACGAGGAGCAGACTGCCCCGCTTAGGACTTCCCCTAACGGGCAACTGCTAATAGCCCTGCGTAAACCGCACAAGGCAGTTTCGGCTCCAACCCTAGCGTGCTGGGTGCGCTGTACTCTGACTCAAGCAGGAATAGATACCCTGCATTTCGGGGCCCACTCGGTGAGAGGAGCCATGGCTTCCAAAGCATTTCAGGTCGGAGTACGCCTAGAAGATATCATGAGAATGGCGGATTGGTCAGGTGAATCAATATTCAAGGAATTCTACCTGAAACCGCTAGAACAACCAGCATCTATTGTGGTAAGTAAGCTTTAAACAAGCATAATGGGAGCCTCCGGTCTTGACATAGAATAAAGATTTTCCATAATAACTTACTAGAAATTCTTGATTCTATTAAAGACACGGAGGCGAGCATTATCCCGCCCAGCAAGAGAAATAACAGCGCTAATCACCTTTGGGGTAATAATTGCGCGACTAGTTTGGGAATGTTACTGCTTATTGGACTGACTTATGTATGTCAAATTAACACACTATTTCTCTCCCACCCCGTAAGGGGAACTAGGGTTCGTTGATGCACAAACTAATTCTAGTTACTTCTCTTCCCTGACAGCGGCTACAGACAAGCCCTCCTGATCGCCTACTCAGCTCCGCTTCGGCTTCTGTCTTAAGACGACCTCAGTTAAAGTTCTTCTTCGCACCGTCTTTCTTCTTGAACAGCCAAGTTCGCACCTACGAAAGAGGAAGTGACACAATTTGCATGACTGTTTATGTGGACAGCCAGTTATTCATTGGTGAACTAGGTCACATGTTAGTGACCCTTTACTGGACCTTTTCCTGAAGCACCATGGGAAATGGAGTTTTTCTCTGATTTACACTGATTTTGTTATATTTTTTAAGTTATTTGTGTTTTTCATGCACCTTTTGTCTGCCACGCATACGTGCGCTTTCAGTAAGGTGCATTAACACTTGCTGCTGAGCTTTCTATTTATATGATAATAAAAGAAAGAGAAGCATAATGCTCACCTCCGTGTCTTTAATAGAATCAAGAATTTCTAGTAAGTTATTATGGAAAATCTTTATTGTGTTTCGAATGAGAGGTCATAGGTGATGGTAAAGCTGAGTGAATGTGCACCCTCTGAGAGTGTAGGGGGGAATCCAGCAGGCTTCATTGCCATCTTCCATCTGCAAGTTTGCCACATGAGCGGGCTTGCTGGGAATTCCTAGGAGAATGAATTTAGTCTTCGTCAGATTAAGCTTCAGGTAGGAGCTTGATATCAAGGCTTGGATCAGAGACAGATAGTGCTTGAGTTGAAGAATGTGTTTAATGTAATTCATCTTAGCTTAAAGCAGTGTGTCATCTGACTATTGTTGTATTGTGATGTTGGTGTTTGCAAGGAGTTTCCCCACAGGAGTAAGATAACAGGGGGCATGATAAAGCATTGTGGATTTCCACAGGTTACTGGGCAGCACTAGGGTCTTTTGGGTAACATCCTACACCTTATCATCACGGTCTTGCCGGCCCTCTGTTACAAAATATCTAAACCCCCTTGACTGGTCTGATTACTTTGCCATTCCCTTCACCATTGGCCACAATACCACATCAACTGAACACAACCTTAGCCTATCATGAAGACATTCCACCCCTTAAAAGACCTCCTATTGAACCACAGATTGGTGACCTCACCAACCTCATGTCCTTCCAGTTCTGAAAGGGCCTGCAAAACCTTTAATGTGATGGTGGCAACACGTCTCAGAGGCATTGCCGGACCTTTATTTTGCCAAGTGGCAGCCCTTCTCAGTAGGCCTGACATACTTTAAATGTAACACTTCAAGTACTTCTCAGCAGACCTGTTGTGCTTTTGATGAGGCACCAGCAACATGTCTTTGAAAGGCTGCATAACCTTTGTTTGGACAGCAGTAGCAATACAAAAGTAAAGGTCTGGTGGCTGGGGTGACAGAGCTATGTGAATTGAAACACTGGGGTAAAGGCTAGTGGTATCATCAAGGTGTAGATGCATAAGTATATTACCATCATGTCAACATGCAGACTGAGCAATTATAGTGTACCTCCCCTATAGGAAGGCTCTGCCCCCCTAGTAAGGCGCACTGATTGAGCGCGGATGAAATGATGAAAGTATAATGTAAAACAGTCTTGTCTAATGCCCTTCTGTCATTTTTGCTTGCCTTACTGCAGGTGGGTCTGCAAGAAAAGAGGAAGGAGGTGATAGTGGCATTGTGAGAGAGGGAGATGTTGCGTTGGTGGGGCAGGTCGGAAGTCCCCAGGCCCTCTGTGCTGGTGTGCATTCTATGGATTTGGGGAAGACACTTGGGCATGCATTATCTAGAGTGAAGAGCCAAAGATGTGATGGATATTTATTTTATTTTGGATATGTGCTGGTCACACATCTAGGTTTGAGAAGCAATAGATTAGTGTACATCATGGGTTAATAGGATTAGTTGTTAGGGGGTACATTTTTAACAGGGCTGTTTTAAATTACAGTTAAGCAACAGAAGCAGTAATTAGGGGTGAGGTGGGGTGAGCTTGGGTTAGATCAGGGCGTTCCTGTGGGTGAAGAATGTGTTCCTTCAAGGGGAGTGTCTCAAGCTCTTTTCTGAACTGCTTAAGAATGGGTGCAAGTCTAAGGTCAATGGAAATTACGTTCCACAGTCTAGGGACATAGATTGAGAACGCCTAATTCCTGTTTTGTTTTTCTTGTTGCCATTTCTGCAGCTCTAATCTGCGCAGTTCCTGGCTTCTTGTGGAGCATTGTCTGCCAGAGACAGGGGCGTTGTGGGGAGGCTGCAATGTGACAGCTTTTGTAATTGACTCAGCTGGTCTTGAAGATGATGTATGCTTGTAGGGGCAACCAATGCAGATCAACGAGTGTGGTTGTAATCTGGTCATTATATCAGAGGTCTTTGATGAGGGGGGCTGTGGCATACATGATGCTTCTAGTTTATACCAGTGTGGAGGTAGTTAGACCGGTGAACAGGGCATGTCCGCCATCTAGGTGTGAAAGGACTTCTATTGTGGATTGAAAGGTGTAATCAGGAAGAAAGTGTGAGATTTTCTGCAAGAGTGATAGTTGGTACCAAGCTATCTGGGGTTTATTTGCTATTTGTTTTCTGAAGGAGTGATGACTGCCAATGTGGAATCCCAGGGACTCAGAACATGGTGGCAGCTGTGAGGTGAAGTCAAGTTTGGTATTGATATGTTGCTTCAATTTCCTTGTACAAAACAAAACCTCCTTTCACCCAACACACATCGTGGTATCCTAAATGATTGCTCTTTTTGCGTTCTTTAAAGCAGAGCAATCCGACAGTAGCAACATCAAAGTTGTATTAAAATGATTAGGCAATGAAATGTTAAAACAATCAGCAGACTGGCACACATATCTCTAAGGCTTGCCCCCTAACTGTCAGGGTGCCCAGGTCCTAGGCGCAGGAGCGACGAGGTACCAACCACCTCCTCAATGGTCTCAGTGCCTGCAAGTCAAAGCTTACACAGGCCTCTTGAACCAGAGCGGGGAAGGAGGGTTAGGATCTCGATGGGTGGATAGGTAGGGGGATTTTAACCGGATTGAGGTTTAGGGAGAGACTATGGATGGGTATGGGGATTTTTGGGTGAACGATGGCTGCACACTTTCCTCAAAACTGGCTGAAGGTTCTGTTTTAAACACCTCCACATGTAAAGGTGTTTCCCTTCACATTTCCTTTCAGAACAACCAGTATGTGCCCCCCATGAACACGAAGACTAAACATGTTAAACATCAAACAATTATTGGCAAGAGCCCATCGCAGTTTCATGAGCACAGTCACATGCACAGCACACTTAGCTTTTGCTTCAGTCTTTTTAGTCCTGTCCTGCAAAGGCTGTCGAGTCCTGTGCCACGTCCTTGCAATCTGAGTCCAGGTTCAAATCAGGTTCAAACTAAAAGAAAACAAAGGACAAGCATTAGCGTATGCCTTTTGGCTCTGTCGGTCTCTCACTCCCATTCACTCGTAAAACTTGCATTCAACACTTAATGTGCTTCAAGATTCTCAAATTGCTATGGGCGCGTTGCCGCGCGTGGCTTGCTATTTCCAGGTTTTGCGGTTTGGCCCAAACGCGGTCTTTTAGTAGACCGGGGTTTTACAGTTGGCCCAAACACGGTCTTTCTTCAGACCGAGTGCCGTAAGTTGTACTTATCCGTCTCATGCGCCTTTCCGGCGTATTCTCCGCAGGACGAATGTAAAGTAAAGTATAACACACTCTTGTTGACTTTCACGCATGCGCCCAATGACTCCCATGAACCCGCCCACTTAGCTTTTTCGTGGTGCGCAGGGGTTCTGAAGGGGTCGGGAAATGCCCCCTGCGCTTCCCCTATGGATTTCAGGATCTGCTCGAGTTGAGCGGTACTTATTTTTTGTCTGCGAGGGGCCGGATCGCTGTTCCAGAGGCTCTGGGCCCCGGCGGGTGGATTCCGGGGAGCTGCTGGGCTCACGTCCTCACTCCTCGGCATCTCAAGCACAAGCCCCGTGCCTTGGGGCTTGCGCATGCGCATTTGTCACGCGCCACACCCAGCGCTGCTTCCCATTGGCTCGCGGGCCTGCGAAGCCTGCTGGGAATTGTAGTTCCGGCGGGCTGAACGCTGGATCAGTCTGCAGAAAGGGCACAACAGCCCTTTAAAGTACGGAAACCCTCTGGATCTGGGTTTCTACATGGTCCCTGGCCCCACAGCCCAAAATCGTACTGGGCCTAAGGCCAGTCTTACCCCTGACACTAACAATACAGACTCTTTCAAAGATGTCTGCTGCGTTGGTGAGTACACCTTCAAAGTTCCTTAAGCAAGGAATGTGTGTTTGAAAGTAAAAGTTGCCTTGTAACAGCATTTCTTTGTTTACCATGTGAAAGCCGCCTAAGCTATATACTGGCCCACAACGAGATTTCCTGGCAAAACAACACTCTGCAATCCAGTGGGAAAGTTGAAACTATTTTGTAACTTCAAATGTGTTTTGTGAGCTGGGCATATATGTACACAAACTAGTTTCGTTTTAGATCTATCAAAGGATATCCACGTAAAATGTTTGCACCACGTCGCAATGAACGAAAGCAAACAGACACTCAAATGACTGCACCAGCTTTGGGTCTACTTTCAAACTAATATTTGTTCCTGTTTTATGATGTAATGCCTTTACTTAGTTGCCACTCCTTTAACTGAACATATCTAAATACATATTACATGTATATTTCAAATCTACATTATAAAGTAAAATCTAATGGACAGTATCCAACAGGCAGTGAAATGTAGGGATGCATTTAGCAGTCAGCAGACTTGAAGAAGCTGTTAGGCCTTTCGTTATTTCTAGCTTTTTCAAGAGGTGACACATCATATCTAAAACAGCGACCTCAGACGATGGGATTGTTATGACCATTCAGGGCAGGAGTCTGCACACGTTCACCAGGTGTTTTCCACCACAACTTCCACGACGTCCTAGACAATGGTGCCGGACCACAGGAGTTGCAGTACAAACCATCTGGCGGGGGTCATGTTGTAGACCTCCGATTTAGGGTGTCTGGTGCTACAAGGCAGTGTGTCATTCCCGGTGGGTTGACCCAAGCTTTGCATTGTCAGGGTTTGTTGTTGTTTATCGACATAATGCTTCAAGGGCCTCATGAAAGATATGAACATGACAGTGTTATGCATTGTGATCACCCTATGGACCCTTGGCGTTGCTGGCAGCGTGGCGGCAGCATGGTCACGGGTGTCGTACCTGATGTGGTGACTATAAGCCTCTGATGCAGCACAGCGCCACAGAACACTTGCCTTTGTGTTCAAGGTTGACGTATGCCATGCTTGTTGCTTCCCGGGGCATGCAGCGGTGGAGCATACGGGGTGGTGGTGTTCTGTTTCTTGTAACTTACACTTTGTTGATTTCATAAAGCAAAACAATCCAGTCAGGTGAGGATAACATTACATTCAGGTTTTATAGAATTATAAATACACATAGCATGGCAATGACGCCAGGCCAAAGTCTAACTTGGCATTATAATTATGATGTTATCACCAGCACAAGCAGACAAGGAAGAACAACACAAAGCTTTGAAGGAGACAGTAAAAGGGGAAGTGTAAATTGAGATACAGAAAGCATTTTATTTTTGGGAATTCTGTGGGTCCTTTTTAGAGTCCCCTTAACTTCTTACTTTTTTCTTCTTAATTTTTTGAATCTCTGGCCTATTTTGTGGCAAGAGGGTATCTTCCCCCCTGCAACTCTTTTTGACTCTTTTGGGATAAATGTTTCCATGGTAGACCATGTGACTTGGGAGACAGCAGTACTTTTTAAGCACCTCACTTGGCCCTGGGGTGATTACATAATTGTATATATATTGTTTTGTACCTAATGACTCAAAGTTGAATAAAGGATTATAACAACAACAACACAATCATATATTGCTTTTGGGAAGTAGGCTTGTGGCGGCTGTAATTTAGTTTAGGTTTCACTGGTGGTGTAAGCCGATTTCCTGGATTGGTAGCCCAATATAACCTTTTTTGGTAGCGATTGGTGTACCCATGATTTTTTGTGTCAGTCCTGATCTCGTGCCATTGCGATTTAGGTGCTTCCTTTGTTCCAGGAAATCATGAGGCAGATCTAAAATGACCATTGTGCATATGTAGGTTCTTTGTGAACCCAGCCATGCAGCCTGAATAGGGGTTTGAACTGGTGTATACCAGTTCCTGGAACTGGGTCAGCCATTTCACATCCTGTGGGGATGGCCTTGGGTGAGTAGTGGATTTAGGGGCCAACTAGATTAGCTGGTCACCTGATCCTTTGTATTTATTGCCTAGGTCTGATTGGTGGGTTTTCTTAAGCATGCCCCTGTGAGTGTGGGCATACCCTGTGTAGACTTTCAGTCTACACCCATTTCTTACCAGATTGCATTGGAAGGCAAGTAGCTTACTTACCAGCTGGAGGATTCCTGTCATTTTGGGGCCAGTGCTGCATTTTAAGGAACACATTTACTAATCGTATACTGTAATTCTTCTTTAATTTATTAATAATGTTTATTATTTTGTTACCTTAACATTATTATTTATTTGTGTTTCTTAACTTAAACATTTAAACCTTAACACGACCCATAAAACAATATTATACAACAATACCGACATTCCAACAGCACATCAATAAGAGGAAAAGTACAAAAATATAAAAAACTTCAACTTTAAAACAGGCTTATAATCCATGATCCCCTTACAATATAAAATCCAGTTTGTAAGAGAAATTGGCACAATGCAAGCAAAATCGACCTAGGGCAATGATCCAAATAAAATCGTTACCACGGTAAATCCCATGGAGAATCTAAATCCACGTATAAAACTCCCAAAATGAGTTAATCGCAAATGTACCAACTTAGTACAATCAAGAGTCAAGTGTTTTAAAGAAATGTTTGACAAAAACGACAGTTTGAACCATTGCGGCTTTGTCCTTCCATAAACATCTGTTTTAAAGTGGGCCAAACATTACGACAGAAGCGTAAAATAGATCTTGGAAATTTCCATGATGGATACATTGAAAGGTATGGGGCAGGATTACCTGGGTTGAAATGATTCCTTACAAGATCCTTAAATCTATTGTAGGCACCTACCTTATCACATGTCATGACCCAAGCTTGATAATACAGCTGCTTCTTGCCCACAGAGAAATTTACAATTATATCGTCCAAATAGAGGGACATCTTTCCCACATGAAGTCTACAAACTTGTAAACTCGAATTGACACCCTTAAGTTTATGAGCTTCCATCGCCCCATAAATTGCATATGGAGGAGATTGCATACATTTATTGAATAATTGCAGTCTTTTCCATACTTCTTTAGAATGCAAAGAAACCAGGCCCAACTCGAAATGTATTATAACCATTGGCACTGATTGGGGAGGCAGGATAGCTCAGGGAATCCCGATCCCACGCTTAAAAACCACCACCTGGTATTAAGCGTATTATAAACTAACAATAAAATAAATTTAAAAAATAAAGATTGTGGACGACCCAAAGTACCTCTCCATATTAGCCCCTCTATATTGTCCAGATTGTGTTTGATCAACTGGTGATGTATTTCTAGTCCATAGTAAATACTAGGAATCACTTTCGCCTCTTAGAACTTAATCACAGCTATGAGTGAGAATTTGCCAAAGCGTTTAAGCAGTGCATTCATTTTGCACATCGAGTGCTTGGCTTTAGCAATTAAATACTCCATTAGAGTTTTTTTGGCAGGCATACCATAGATTCGGAAGCCGAAATATTTAATATTAGTTACTTATTCAATGCTCTGCTTATTTAACTTTCAATGCAAGCAATTTTGTCTTCAAGATATTGATTGTTAAAAAACTGTCTGCTGCAAATTGTCCAAAGGCTATAAGTAGACGAGTAATTGCTACCCTTCTGAAATCCAATAACAATATGTAATCGGCATACGTTAGCCAATGCATCTTATAACTGAAGACAGCTGGTGATATAAAAGTTCATCCCACAAGGGCCCTGCCCAAATCATACAGGTAAAGGTTGAATAATACGGGTGCCAGGACACAGCCCTGACGCAATTCGTTAGAGGTGGTAATAGGTTTGTTCGTATCCCCTCTTAAAGGTGTATGCCAGGCTAGTTGTTGCAGATAATCAACTATCATACTGGCAGTAGTTGTTTCCACGCCCTTTTTGAATCCAATCTGATTTGCTTTAAAATACCCGCAGATTCTGCCCAAGTTCTAACCTCTGCTAAAACCAAGGATGCAAATATGTTTAAATCGGCATCAAGCAGGGCTATAGACCTATGATTAAAGGGATCATTTTATTTCCCTTTTTAGAAATTGGGACGATAATTTCAGTGCAACAAGTAGATGGAAATACCATACTATGGAGGATGCTTTTGCATAGCTTGAATAATAATGATGCCTAGACATTTGAATCTAGCTTAAATATCATGTTACAGAGCCCATTGGGGACAGGGGCCAGGGACTGAATGCAGTTCTTTATAATAAATAAAATTATAATAATAAGTTCCAGGGCTGTCCGTTGGAGATTCAGGATAGGAGCCACAACTAGAATGATGATATTACCTGTCCTCTCTCCCTCCTTCAAACTATTTACACTGCAACACAATAAATCTCTTCTACTTTTGTACTTACCTACTCCAGCGTCTTCACTACATCTTACCTGTGTATCCTGTGACCCCATACACTACAATATCCAAGCAATTAAAATCAAAGTCTCAATCACCTTGGACATCAATGTTGTTTTTAATTGTTGTCTCAGGAGTATATAACTTCTTGAAATGTTTGATCCAATTTGCCTCTGATAAAGGATTTTCTTAAATACGTTCTTGAAAATGGTCTTTGCATTAATTAATTTCCAGAAATATTGATCAGATCTTTATCAGATCTTAACAAGATAGTTTTACGCACAGCCTCATCTGCCACCTGATGCACAGTGGTCTGTATCGCTTTGAGTTTATTTTTATACTTTAACTTTTCCTGCTTAATAAGAATGGATCAATCCGCTTCCTGCAGGCCTAGCCTCTTCAATATACCACCTAATTTCACACTTAATAACCTGGTTAGCAGGAACATATGCACTCTAGTTACTCTGCTGAAGGAAATAGACCTTTCTTCAAGAATTGAGCATTGTAAAATATCAGAGAAAGCATGCATAGAGCTGATACTTTCCTCAAGATTCCTTTAATCGAACCTGTCTAAAGACCATTATAAAATGACCTACTGCCTGATTGCTCCATATTAGACCATTTTTTGTATTGATAATATCAACAGTGTGCACCCTAGGATTCACAGTAGATGAGTACAAGCATTTCAAATTCCCCAATAAAGCACAGTGGTCACTTGGTTCAGTATCGCAAACCTTGAATTGACTGCAGTGCTGACACAAAAGCCCTGACACAAACATAAAATTAATTCTTGAATTCTTATTTCTGCATTTGCAGGTTAAGGAGTCATCTAAATCTCCCACCACATTACCATTAAGAGGCACCGAATTCGATTGCTGAAAGAAGCCAGCCCAAGCATGACCAATTTTGTAATTTTTATGTTTTGCTTTTAAAGTGGTCTCCTTCGGTCCTTTGTAGGTCAAACAATCTTAAAATCACCTGCAATGATAATGTAGCCCCCTGTCTCAATACAAATATAGACTCTAATTTATCAATACGGTCGGCTTGACTGATCTCCAAGTAGTTGCAATAAATATTTACAATCAGTAAAGGTCCCTGCACACTTTGGGTATCAATTAGAACTGCTTGCATAGAAGGGGGAAATTCAACAGCAGTTGTGCGGTCCAAGCCCATGCAGAACTCACGGCAGATAACAAATCTTCCCATGGCCTCCCAAGTTGCCCTCTCATTGCCATTTGTTGTCAAACAACAAAACCATCAATCATTACTAGAGTGGACATAAATGTCTCTTGGAGTATTATCAGCTCTGCGTCTCCAAACTTTATAATAGCTTTGAATTCCTGTGTGAGATGTGTGAAGCCACAAGTGTTCCATTACACTACGTTGAAAACCCGGCCTTCTGGCACATGCCGCAGGGTTTTTAGCCATACGTGACTCTTCTACCCATGACCAGTCAGACGACCTCTGCGTATTGTCAGAAAAAATGATTTGTGTACCTTAACATTATTATTTCTGATGTTTGTAGACTTAACGTTTTTGTTGGTTTAACCTCAACTCTTTTGTAAAAGGTTTTGTTTTCAACTACTTAATACTTTTTTCACAGTTACGCGATTATTGATCTAAGTGTTTGTTGTAGTACTGGCGTGTTGTAAGAGGAGTAGTATAATTGTGTGTGTGGCATAATAGTATGTTGCGTAACAGCATGTGGGCTATGTGCATGTGTCGTAAGTGTGTGTGTTGTACGTTTCTGTGTTCCAAGAGCGTGTGTCATTAGATTGTGTGTTGTGTGTGAGAATGTGTTGTGGAAACCTGTGTCATAACATTGTGTGTAGTGTAACAAACTCATGGTGGCAATAGTAAAGTCAGACACAAGTGATCACAGTTCAAGGGTGTTTATTAAACTGTATCTGCAGGTTGGAAAAACGTCTAATCTAAAGCTAAATCTAAGATGGGAGCAAGCTACGACCATCAAATAATAATAGGTTAGTCCTAGTGGCATCTTGTCAAATAAAAGGGCCTATAGTAAAAAACCTATTGCCAATCCTTACAAATAAATACAAAAAGAGTGTGTGTTGGTATGCACAAGAAAGAAAGAAGTGTTCACAAATGATAAGTCAGGATGTGGTAGCCGGGGCTCTCCCTTCCCCATGTTTTGAGCATGGGACAAGGCGGGACTCCTGAGCATAGCACTCGCTCGAGCTTTTGCAGAAAAAGATGACATTCCGTTCTCAGGTATCAGGACCTTTGGTGGTTAATTCTCTTTTCTACAAAAAGTCTCTTGCCGCCGTGGACCTGGTGTGTTAAAAAATAACAAACCAAAAGTTCATTTCCAATGTACTTTGGGTGATGACTTCACCCCAGGGTCACCTTCTTCTGGGCCTAGACCCTTCTCATATGTTTGCCTCTCTCCGTCGGGTTCACTACGGAATACACTTATTGTTGGGTGATGGCTTTTCACCCCTGGATCCCCCTCTTCCGGGTTGAGACCCCTCTTGAATGTTAGCCTACTACGGCTTTTTCCAAACATTCTCAACCGCTGCATTCACAAGTTTTAATGACTTTTTAAACAATTCACTGTGGACTTCCCTCTGATGGGTTCACTCCTGTCAAAACAATGTTCCTTTTGCTTTCTCACTTTTCGGAATTCATCTTCCTTAGCTTTCCAATGGTTTCTTGGTCAAAGACTTTCGACTGTACAAAGGATTTAGCTAGACCCCTGCATGACCACTTTGACCATTTCCTTATGGCTCTCCTAAGTCCTTCTGATATTGGTAGTTTCAACAAACTGGGATCAACCAGAGTCTCTCGGGTGAGCACCCACGTGGTGCCGGACCCCTCTGCAGCTGGTTTGCCCTTAATGTTAACTAACAGTTCTTTGAACTTCCCCTACTTTGCCACATTGCGACTTTTGTTCAACACAGTTCGGGTTCTTATCATCTCTCCCCTCGACTCACTGGCTGTGATGAACTGCTTGGCTGTTCTTGTATCTGGAGTCCAGGATGGTACCACGGTAGCAGGCGTCTCTCTCTGTGCTGCTTGTCAGCATAGACATGCTCCTGTGAACGGTTGACATCTGCTGCAAAACACGTTGGCTATTGTTTGCGGTCTTACGATTCCATCTACAGAAGCTTCGCGGGTCTGGGTCGGAAAGGGCAAAGTCACTTCTCTCCTTGTTACCCTCTCAATTCTCGCCGTTTTTCTCATCATCTTGAACTGCCGTGTTTGGATAGCTGTCTTGTCGTGCAGTCTGCCTGCTCTTTGTGTGCTCTCATGCTCCACCTTGTATCCCTGTGGGGAAGGGAAGGGGCCATCAGGTGTGTGTGATTCTGGTCAATTGCCTGACTTTGCCTGACCCTTGTATTGGGACATGTCAAGTAAACGGCTCTGGCGTTAGTCCGTTGTCTTTTGTGATGTGCGAAAATGTTTTTGTCTGAAAGGGGGATTGGGGGGGTAGAGTGTTTGAGTATCCTATGCAGTAGGATGGGGAACAGGTTTTATAAGAAGGGGGATACCGCTTCCAACCCGTTGGTGTCCCACTCCACTCTCCGAGGACCCCCCTCCGAGGACCTGATGCTCCCTCACTGGTCCACCCACAGGAATTGGATCCAATAGTGATGGCTGTGTCCTGGCCACATGGATGACAGATCCCCGGGGACTAGTCAGGGAGACACCTTCAGGTTTCTCACAGTAGTCTGCACACGTGTTATGGAAGCCATAGGAGCATGTGTCATACGTCCACATGTCGTATGTCCACATGTCATAGGTGCACGTGTTGCAGATGCATGTATTGCAGCTGTGATTCCTGCATGTATTGAAGGTGCATGTATTGTAGGTGGACGTGTCATGGGAGCATGTGTCAGGAGCATGTGCCAGGAGCATGTGTCAAAACAGTGTGCATAGGGTGCATAGTAAGAGTTTGTGTTATTAATGTTCATATACAAAATGTTAATCTCACACATGTACAAGTAGGGTTTTAATATAAAATGTACCTCCATTCTGCTCCTGCACTTCATGCATCCTAAACATATGATAGCTCACATTAAAGTCAGTTTAACTTTAACATTCATTTTTTAATACGTATGAGTGGCGTATATGACTTTTCAAATTTGTACTTGTATGTAATTATAGCCCCTGAAAACTTACATCAAAGTAAGCCCTGACTTTCCTGTCAGTTTTCAAAAGATGTCAATTAACGTTTGTATGAAAAATTTACATTTATTACAATCCCAGAAAAATAAGATCAAAATCAGCCCTGGCTGATGTACGTTTTCAGATGTAAACTGCACAATGTACAAACTGTGAAACTCCTAGTCAGTCCTCTTGGTACAGTTTGTGTGAAAAGTGTACATTTATTCCATCACCTTAAAACTGACATCAAAATGGATTGTGACTTGTGTGATGCTGGAAATGCATTGGAGGGACAGGGCCTCCCTGTCCTTGTCCTGTACTCCTTTTTCATGTGTGTCTGTGTTGTTTTCTGCGCAGGAGTCGACGTGGGACTCCTGGCAGTGTAGCTTTTCCTCTTTTTGTTTGATTTTGAGGAACTTTTTGGTACAGATATCATATGCTCGTACATTCGCGACCTGTTTTTGTTTGCTCCTTGTAATTTTGATTCTTCCCTTGTGCGTTTTATTTCTTTTTCTATTATTTTAATATTTGTTGCATGAGTGTAGGCCACCACGGAGACACTGAGTTCCTCTACTCCGTCTGTAAATTTTGAGAAAAAAGCACACCTGTGCCTGCACTTCTTTGCGCCAAAATAAGTGAATAAAAGATTCCAAACAGCTGTTATTTCTGATGTTGATAATTTTTGGTTTATTTGTTTTATTTGTTAAAGGTTTAGCCCCTCTTGGATGACACGTGTTTCGGCATCTATGCTGCGCCTTTCTCAAATCCGGGCCTTTTTATAAGATTGCGGTTCATCCACTGTTAAGTAAATTTCTTGTCCTATTATCGCCTTTTAAGTTCCTGGGTTCAATCCCACCTGCAAATTTGGTTTCTCCTGCTCCATGCGTCGGGTTCCTGCGCAAAGAAGTGCAGGCACAGGTGTGCTTCTTCCTCTTTTTGGTCATGGCGAACAGACCCTTGGGATACCCTTATGGCACCCATGGGTCGCGGTACAACCCTGTACCTCTAGTGTATGTTTTTGGGCACCTGTGTGTGGCCCAGTGAGCAGTGTATGGGCTGGCGGCAGGTCCATGCAGAATTTGACAGTTGCTCTGAGTAGCCTCCATTTTGGGATACCCAGGCTCTGCCATTGGAATCAGTTCATTCCTGATAGGAGACAAGATGACCCCTGTGGTCTCTTGCTTTCTATTACCCGTTACCTTGTTTTCCCAAAGTCATGGGAAGTCCTTACTCTGTCTCTTCCTCCTGACAGGCTGTTGGGTGGAAGTTCCATATATGGTATTGTGGGGCAGTCCAGACTGGCTGGAGCCTTCCCAATGACTGTATGTTGTGGGTACTCCCGTGGGGTGGGACCTGGGTGCACGGAGTGTGTGACCAATATACATTTCATGTTATGGGTGTCTAGTTTCTGGTGTGCGACACAATGAATGACACAGCGCTGCCCGAAATTGGTATGAATGCAGTGTGGAGTGCTGAATGGCTGGGTGCTTGTCCCGATCCACATTCCTTGTTGGGAGTGTCTGGATGGAGAAGAATGGCCTGAATGCACTGTGAGCCTGATTGGCTGCCTGCCTGCCTGAATGTCCTTCTGAATGATTGGCTGGCTGAGTCTGGCTCAGCAGTGTGAAGAGACAGAACAGTATATCTGGGGGCCTCTCACTGACTAGAGTTGTTCAGAAGCTGGAGTTGAAACTTGATGCTTGATCTCGAAGCCGAGCCGGAAGAAGAAGGTTTACTGCTGTTTCCCTTCGACACAATCTGAAATTTACTGTGCCTTCAAGAAACTGATCCAAGAGAGGACCTGGCTAGGAGACCTCTTCTCCAGCTATGAGGGACCATCGTGCACCAGCTAAACCTTCACAAAGGCACCCTGGAAGTCAGTCCTCGAAAGGCTGCCGACCGCAGATGGGGACCGCCGACAAAATCTGAAGTGAAGTGCCTGGACGTGGAGGCCATCGACAACCGCCACCGTCGATTGAGGTACGGAGGAACGCCGTAATATCATCCACCGGAGCCGCAACACTCCATTGCCTAAGAGACTTTGAATCAAGGATGCCCTTGCTCATCACCGTGATATAAATATGATATATGATATGATCGTTTATTTATATAGCGCCTATACACAATGTGTTTCAAAGCGCTTCAAGGCAAGGGAGGGAACAAGGGAAAATACAACCACATTCTTACAGGCCATGAACAGTAAGGATGTGAAATTAACTATCGTACTCGGCCTGACGACATTTCAGATGGTGCAAGAGCTAAGACATAGATAAGGAAGGGAGGGGGAGAGTGGGAAGGAAATGGAAACAGACAGGCGACTACCGTACTAGGCCTGACGACATTTCTGGTAGAGCCGGAGAAAAACAAAAGGTAAGGGAGAGGGGTGCAGAAAGGCAGGGGAGGAACAAAACAAGTGACTATCATACTAGGCCTGACGCCATTTCAGATAGTGCTGGAGGGGTGGTGGGGAGGAAAAAAACAGTAATGGGAGGATGGAGGAAACAGACGAGGTTGCTATCATATTAGGTCCAGGGACAATTCTGATAGAGTAAGTGCATAAAAGAAAGTAAGGAGAGGAGATAGGAAAAGGGAGAAGGGAAAGGAGGAGAGAAAAGAGAGTAAGGAGTCAGAAAGAGTGGAGAAGCAAGAGTGGACCGCTTTGTCCCGCCGGAGAAAGTAAGGTCACTGACGAACCGAGGAGAATCCGCTGGTGGGTTTCCCACCACCTAAAATCCACAAAGACGCTGACGAAGATCCGAACACCAGCCATGGTGGAGTCCCGATTGTTGACGCCAACACTGATGACCCGACACCCTTGATGGGCCTACGTTCTTCATTGACTCTGCTTTGCAGCAACAAACTCTTGTCATCGAGGTGCACCGCACACCTCACGTACACAGGACATCCACGACCAACCATCAACGAGCACCCTGAAGGTCGAAGCTGTGCCCTCGACGACTGCGTTCACCTTTTCAACGAGAAACTCGGCGATCCGTGGCTCCTGTCTTAAAGGGAGTTCAATCAAGAAGGATCCGTGGACGACACGGCGTTGAACTCTGCTAAACCAGGTACATTGGGGTAGTAGAACCTTTTTAGAAGGCACCAAGACTAACTTAAAACAATATATGGACTGGGCTTGTTTAATATATTTTATTTACAGGTTGCCCAGGTGGGGGGGATCCTCACACAGAACTGTGCCTAGTGGTAGGGGACCAATATTCTACAAATTATTTAACCAACTTGCTTTCCTTCCAAATCTATGGTTGATACCTTTTGCTATTGATTTGTATGCCATTTGAAACTGTTAGCAATTGGTGCATTTTAATGGAGTCAAACAGTAATTGTGGTACCACATAGAAATTGTACATTTATCAATATAGCATTGCCTGAGCACAAAGTATGTTATTGTGTGTGTGTATATAATCTGAACCTTATTTATCTAAGAACTGTGTTATCACTATCATAGTGTGTGGACATTCCTTTGTGGGGGCTTGGGGACTACACTGTACTTGAGAACCAGCCTGCATCACACCCTGAGAACTTAAACTTTGTTTGCTCTCCCATAGCTACTGAATAGAGAATCATGGCTGGGGTGCTCTGCGCTTCTACTCTGCCTTATAGAGGGCAGTAGTACAGATAACCCCCCTCCAGTCTTTACACTGGTGGCAGCGGTGGGATGCTTATGGTTTTAAGAATCAGTGTGTAACCTTGTCACTTACAAAATATCCACATTTTGTTAAACTGAGGTTTAGTTGTGTACTAGATAACTATATTACAATGGAATCAATTGCAAATGGTAAATTGACTAGGATGAGCTTATAGGCTCTCCCGGGTGCTTGTAGCCAGTGAGTTAGACTTTGAGGATAAGTCTAGGGCTGAGCTGATACCTGCCCTGTTGGACTACCAGACTGATTTTGATACTCTTGATGAAGGAGGAGATTCAACCATTGAGGCCCCTACCCCAGGGGTTGTTACTGAATCTGTTTCTGGGAATACCACCACTCCTACTGCCTCTATTCCGATACCCAGCAATGTTTCTTCAGGGAATCCCTTGCAACTTGAATTATTGAGGATGAAATTGGCCTTTGAATATAAAACGTTGGAAACAAGCTGAACTTAAGAAAGAGGAGTTGGCACAGCAAGTGATACTCAAAGACAAGGACACTAAATGTCAGAGAATCCAGCTACAGAAAGCTAGAGTGAAGACTTCAGCAAAACCAGTTGAAAGTCTCAGGTCCCCTGCCACCAAGTTTATGAAAGATTTGGCTGGTGTCTATGAGGAGGGTTCTGATATCCTCCAATAGATTGAAGTGTTTGAAATGGCTTGTGGAATCCATGATGTTGATAAGAGATTGGGCTAAGTGTTTGTTAAGTAGAGTGCCTCAAACTGGTTATGACTGTATTCTGCAACTGAGTGTTGAAGGAAGGGGTCAATATGAGTGTGTGGGATGTTTTCACCCACGCATCCGAGCCCTACAACATCACTGTGCGTTGCTGATAGCATAAAAAGCAATGCTGCCCACCAGAAAAAGCACAGTGAAAACCTGACAGATAAGCCACCATCCACTTTTGACAATTCCCAGACCCATCCTTTGGTTGCACACAGAGCTGTTCAAAAATGTGTTTCATTGGTGTCAAAATTTGCTGAAATCATGGCCCACAAGACCACTATAAAGATTCAACCTTCTTGTGGGGTGTTCCACATCACTCTACTGCAAGGATCCCCATCAAAACATTGGGCCTCATTACGAGTCCGGCAGTAACCACGGCGGTAAAACCACCTGGTTACCGCCAGACTCGTATTACCATTCCGCCTCCGTGATTCCCGGAATTACCGGGGCATTACAACCCCGGTTTTCCGGGAATCACGCAGGCGGAATGGTGTTAATCGGACTCAATGGGAATGGGGATCATGGAAACACCGGCAGCATCTCGTAATGCTGCCAGTGTTTCCTCATCTGCATGCAGGCGGGCGGTGTTAAACCCGCCAGATCAGACGTGGCGGGAACATCACCTCCCGCCTGCAGGAGTTGTGATCACCCGGCATGGAAACAACGGTGGCGGCGGGTTTACCGCCACCGTTGTTTCCATACCGGGCAATTTGTAATGAGGCCCATTGTCAGCAAGGATCATAACTGTCAAGCCAAATTCCCCTTTTAAATGTAAGAACAGCTATCAAAAAAAAAATGGGTGCAGTACCATTGCACGCCACTGACCGGCGCTGGCGCTCTATAAATCCTGACAGGAGAGCTGTCTTGCAGAACTGTGCATTGATCAGAAGGTGGTCTAACGTAATTAAAAGTTCAAAAGACTTGCCTGTCCATGGGAAACATTCACACCTGCCCTTCCCAGCAACAGCCCAGGATATCACATGGCCCTGTTGATTGGGAGGGAGGGGACTTCCCTGCAGCCTGCAGGACACAACACAATAGACTCTTTCAATTCAATAAAATATGCTGATTTGAGGTGTAACTGTAAACAGTGCTCTGGCAGGAAACAGGCCATGTGACCATCTGACTCACCAAGCTTCTGGGGGCGGACCCAGACACTTTTGCGAATTGAATTGAAGGCAAATATGTGTTTTATAAGATTACTGATAACTAATTGTAACCAGATGACAGAAATGTACAACTTTGAGATTCTTAAAATGACAATTTTACTCACGGTTCAAGACTCAGCTGGTCGCTCTGTGATGTTCTGAGGCAAAACCCCGGGAATTATGAATATTGTAGACACTGTGTTTATGCTAGAGACATAGTAATTTACTGTAATATGCCCAGAGAGGGGGTGTACCTCTGTGTAAATTTGGGTAAAAGTCCAATATGGCAAAACCCACTAAAAATGCAAAATAAGTTGTCATTTCTGAACCCAAGCTCTTAGGAAGATCAGAGTTGGGCAAGAATGTACCTTAATTCATCTGCAATGTGTACATGTAATTTCAACAACTTGTGTATCTGGGAAGCATGTGTGGTTATGAAAAATCGTTTTTCTAAGTCAATGCAAAGGGGAGGGACTTCAGCCAGCCATAAAAATAGCATTTTAAATCTAAGAATCTCAGCTTTCCAACAAGCCCTAAACCGACTTTCTACTCCTTATAGTTTTTCCGTATTCGCGCTCGACGCACTCGGAAAAAAGGCCGCGAATTGCAACTAGCTCACTTCACCACTTGTAAAAAAATAGCTGCTTTTGCTTTACATTGCTGAAATCCGTTTTCAACCTAATAATCCCTCATGAATCACTGATAGTGTTGACCTGAACTAATTCAAAGTAGCTGTCACCTACCCTGAATCGCCTATAGGGAATTAAAATCATTTTTAGCATATTTTCACTTCTTTGCAAATCACATTTAAAGTATTTTGCCTGTGTTTTAAAATCATCCCTGTGTTCTAAGCTTGCCAGGGGGGAACTGAATTATATTGCATTTGAATGTATCCCTGACAATGGTGTGCTCTCCTTCTATCTTTTTATATTGCATAGGGGGGGAGTGAATTGCCACAAAAGAAAAAGTGATTATATTCTCTCTTGTTGAAACCATATCTGTTTATTTCTGTGCTGCATTCTTTCCATCATTGTTTTTCCTTGAAACCATAAAAGCATTCTCAGCTACCTTATCCTTTCCATCCCAACTCCTAAGTGATTACAAAAGTGTGCTAGTGCAATATTATCCATTGTTGATCACTGTCATATTCATAAGTGTGCAATCAAATATTAATTTATTATAAAAGTGTGATATATATATATGTATAAATTGTTTAATTTGTAAAATAAATCTTTTAATTTGCAAAACAAACCTACTCCTTGGCTCAGTGAGGTCAGGGGGATTCAAAGAGAGGGACGTTATATAAGGGTTTATCATCCAGATTATAATTTGTCATAAAAATATATAAATAAGGGCTTCCCTTGGGCATCCCAGACCCGGCATTGACTTAGTGGGAGTGCTGAATTGAAGTCGCTTAACAAGTGCATGAAGTCTGCTTTGATTGCCAAGTTTGGAACAACACCTATCCAATACCTTAAAAGGTTGAGGAAATATGAGAAACGAGAGAATGTGTCTTGGATTGACTGTTTGAGGGCTGCACATACAAACATGATGGGGTGGATTGATGGATACAAGGTGAAAACTTTTGTTGAATTGTCCCACCTTTTGTTTTTTGAGCATTTTTCTGAAGCCTGTTCACCAGAGTTTTGTCACTATGTTGCTGACCAGAACATTTTGCATCCCTTTAAGCTGGCTGACAAGTGGGTATCCCACCCGGTGTCGCCTAAGGAACCCAGTGGGAAGGACAAGGACAAAGACAAAGGGACCTGTCAGAAGTCTGAGTCGTCTCAAAAGCAGTCCCAGTTGACTAAACCAAAATCCTCCTCTCCTAAAACCCAAAAGTCTAGTGGGGATAAGTACTATGTGGGCGGGAGTAAGAGTAGTTGGCCTCCTGCTGCAAAGCAGGCGCCCAGTAGCTCCAGTACCATACCCCGCATTCCTGGCACTTGTTGGGACTGTGGGGCTCTGGACCACAAGAAGGATGACCCCAAATGTAAAGGTAAGGCACTTGGAGTCCAGGCTCTCAGCCTGACCTACCCTTACTTCATGCCTGAGGTGGAGGCCACTGCCCCCCCCTCTGCAGGAATCACATTCGGTGCTCCTGCAGAGATTTTTCTAGTTTCCCTTGGGGCCTGGGACCAGTACACAGAAGTACTGGCTACAATCCCACAGAGCACCCGGGGAATTTTGAGAAGTGTCCTCCTGAATGGCCAGGCTTCTACTGGTTTGAGAGACACTGGGGAAGGTGTGGCAGTGGTGGACAGGACCCTGCTCATACCAGGGGACTATGTAGGTGCTCCTCTGAGAACTACCAGGTTAGCTGGTGGGCCTCCTAAATTATCTCATGTTGCCCTGGTCACAATCACGATTGCAGACAAGACAGTACAGCTTCCTGTCCAGGTTCAGGACAATGTACTTGTTAACATTTTGTTAGGCAATGAGCTAGTGGAGTTGGGGTGGATCTCTGATGTTCTCTCCCTGACTGCTGCTGCAGTCACTAGGTCACAGGTAACACCGGGTCTGACTGAGAGTCAGGTACCCAAGCTGAAGGGAAGACCCAAGGCAAGACGGAAGAGCAAGAAGGACACCTCTGCGAAGATGGCTCCTTCTCTTCCTGCTGCTTCAGCAGCATCCACTGGGATTCATGCCCCAGACGGGCTGGGTCCAGTGGTAACCTGAGACTCAACACCTGAGGGAGAAGAGCCAGAGGACTCTCCTTCAGGAGAGGTGCTCAACCCAGAGGATCACCCTGACCTGCAATAGCTGCTGGCTGAAGGGGGGCCCTCTAGGGGAGACTTCTGTAAGTGACAGAGAGAGTGCCACTCTCCCGAGGGTCTGAGGAAACAGGCCCTGCACCAGGCAGAAGGGGAAGTGCCTAGGTCATTCAAGATCTATTGGGAGGGTGAGCCCCTTTGTAGTGAGCTCACTAAGCCTGAACCTGGTGCCCTCAAGAGGCTGGTGGTACCCCAGGTTTACAGGCCCTTCCTATTGTAGTTGGTGCATGAGGTGCTCTTAGCTGGTCATCTTGGGACCAAGAAGACTAAGCAGAGGCTCTCTGTCTATTTCTAATAGAGGTGGAGTCCCACTGCAGGACCTGCCCAACTTGTCAGTTGTCTGGCAAGACTGGAGGCAGTGTCATTGGCCCACTGCAGCCGTTGCCAGTGGTTGGCACACCATTTGAGAGGGTTGGCAACATAATTGTCGGTCCCCTTGGCCCTCCCACTTCAGGTGGACATTGGTTCATCTTGGTCCTGGTTGATCCTGCCACCAGGTACCCTGAGGCTATACCCCTTCAGACCGTTGCTGCCAAGCTGGTTGCCAGGGCTCTCCTGGGCATTTTTACCAGAGTTGGATTCCCTAAAGACGTTGTCTCTGACAGAGGATCCAACTTCATGTTGGGTTAAATGAAAGCGATGTGGAAAGAGTGCTGAGTAACCTACAAGTTCTCCATCTCCTACCATCCCCAGACCAATGGTCTGGTTGAGAGATTTAATAAAACTCTCTAGGGAATGCTGGGTGCTTTGGAAGAGCCCCTAAGGAGGAAATGGGATCTCCTGCTGCCATGCCTGTTTGCTTACAGAGAGGTACCTCAAGAGGGTGTTGGTTTCACCCCTGTGAGTTACTTTTTGTACATCCCGTGAGGGGGCCCCTTGCCTTGATCAGAGAAGGTTTGGAAGCCAAACCTCCAGGTACTGCCAAGCAAGTAGGGGAATATGTGTTAGGCATCATACGGAGGATGACACAGATGATGGGCCAGGCAACAGTGAACGTTAAGGCCAGCCAGGAGTTGAACAAATACTGGCATGACCTTAAAGCATTACAAGTGGATTGGACTCCTGGACAGGAGATCCTTGTGATGGAGCCTACCAAGCCTAGAGTTTTAGCAGATAAGTGGACTGGACCCTGTAGGATAATCTCCAAGATGGGCAAAGTCAAGTATTTGGTTGACATGGGAGTCCCTGGAGTAGCCCCTCAGGTATTCCACATCAACAGGCTCAAGCCATTCCATAGGCGAGCAGAAGTCTAATGTTTGTTGCTAGCTTCAGAGCAAGAAGAGGATGAGAGTGAGCCCCTTCCTGATTTGCTGCATAGCAACCCCCAGGATGGCTCAGTGGAGGGAGTGCATCTCTCTAGATCTGACACCAGAGCAGCAGAGGCCCTATAGAGCTTTGCTCCGACAGTATGCCCCTCTTTTCTCACTGACACCAGGCCTCACCCCATGGTGCAGGCACGAAATTGACCCTGGTGACAGTGTACCTATCAAAAGCAGGTGCTACCGCATGTCAGACACTGTGAAGAACCACATCCAGGCTGACGTCACCAAGATGTTGGATCTGGGTGTTATTGAACCCTCCACCAGTCCCATGTCCAGTCCAGTGGTCCTTGTCCCCAAGGCAAGTTCGCAGGCAGGTACCAAGGATTGGCGGTTCTGTGTGGACTACAGAGGGGTCAATGCCGTCGCCAAAACTGACGCGCACCCATTGTCCAGGCTGATGAGCTTGTGGACACCATAGGTGCTGCCGTATTTGTGAGCAACTTTGACCTTACCTCAGGCTATTGGCAAATAGCTCTGACGGACCATGCCAAGGAAAAGACTGCGTTCTCAACACCTGAGGGACTCTACCAGTTTAGAGTCATGCCTTTTGGGTTGAAAAACGCACCTGCCGCCTTCCAAAGATTAGTCAACCATGCGCTCAGTGGACTGGAAGCCTTTTGTGTGGCCTACTTAGACATTGCTGTCTACAGTTCCACCTGGGAAGAGCATTTGATTCATTTGGATAAGGTGTTGCAGGCCTTGAAAAGGGCTAACCTCACTATCAAGGCCAACAGATAGCTCAGGGGAAAGTCACTTATCTTGGTCATGAGGTAGAAAGTGGTTGAATCCAACATGTTCCAGTAAGGTACAGGATATACATGACTGGGAAACTCCCACTACTCAAACCCAGGTGAGAGCTTTTTTGGGCTTCACTGGGTATTACAGTAACTTCATGGCGGACTATGGAACCATAGCTGCTCCTCGGACCGCTCGGACTTCGCCCAAACAACTGAGGAAGGTTAATTGGACAGAAGACTGTCAGAGGGCCTTTACTGGCTTGAAGGAAAGTATGTGTAGGGTACCTGTGTTGTGTGTGTCTGATTACAGCAAACCCTTTATCGTTCAGACTGATGCCTCTGACACAGGAATTGGAGCTGTTTTGTCCCAGTTAGATGACAAAGGGAGGGAACATCATATCATATTCATCACTAGGCAACTCAAGGGTAAAGAACTTAGGTGGGCTACTGTTGAAAATCAATGTTTTTTTTTTAAATAAAATAAATATTTTTTATTTGTAGGGCACCGAAGCCCGCAGCCATCGGGCGCCAACAGTAACACAAGAAACAAGAACATAAAATGGGACTGAGAGGACAGGACACTTGGCGAGCCAAGACAAAGAAGGGCTGTTTCGTGATTAATGGATCAAACTGTCTTTAGTTGAAAAGGAACGTTTTCAACTTTTTTCTGAAAATTAGATGGTTGGATTCCATTCTTAAGTGCAGTGGGAGCTTGTTCCAGCTAGCTGTTGCACGGTTAGGAAAGGCTCTTCCCAGACATTAGCTTTCTTGTGAGCGCTGACTACAACTAGTCCTTGAGCTTCTGATCTCAGCGCTCGGGCAGGTATGTAGTTAGCAATTTTGGATTTCAGATAGACTGGGGCATTGCCATACAGGCATTTGTGTGTCAGTGTCAAAGACTTGAATAGGATGCGTTCTTGAATCTTCAGCCAGTGAAGGTCTCGCCTAGAACTGGTGATGTGGTCTGATCTTGCTTTTTGCTTAATTATTCTAACTATGTTATTTTGAATGAGTTGGTATTTTGACGGACATTGCTTACTAGCACCGAGCAAAAGAGCATTTCCGTAGTCCAGGCGGGAAAGGATAGTTGCTGTGGCGACGGTGGTGCAATTAGCTTCATTGAGTAAAGGTTTAATTGCTCTCAACAGTCTGATGTAATATGAGCAGTTTTTGCTCACGTATGAAGCTTGAGTGTCAGAATTCATGGAGGCTTCTATTGTCATACCCAGGGTTTTGACCTTTCCAACTACTTTAATAGATGTGTCTTTGATCTCAAAAGACTCGTAGTCTGCTGTTAAATTCGCTCCAGCCTGATTAGAGCCGAAAATCATGAGATCGGTCTTGTTGCCATTTAGGCACATCCAATTTTGATCCATCCATGCTTCTATGTTGTTATAAAGGTCAATCACTAGTGTGCTGTCCTTGATGTAATCCCCACTGAGTTCAACCACCAGATGAGTATCATCAACATAGTTGGTGAAAAAGGCCTGGATGTTCTCTAGTATCTCACACAGGAAGCATATATACAGATTGAAAAGAAGTGGTGAGAGACTTGCACCCTGGGGAACACCACAGAAGATGTTAGATTCATTTGAAAATGTGTCACCCCAGTGTACACTTGATATTCTATCCGCGAGGAATGAATCAGCAAGCCAATTGCCTTCTCAGAACAATTTGCAACTTTCTCCAATGCCTGTTGTAATAACTGATGGTCGAGCAAGCCAAATGCTGCACTAAGTTCGAGAAGGACCAAGAGTCCTGTCTTTCCTCTGTCCATAATCTCTAGCATTTTAGTCTGCAAATCGAGCATCCCAGTCTTTGTGCTGTGGGCAGCGCGGATACCTGACTGCTATGGATGCAAGATTTCATTTGCCTCTACGTAGGCCTGTAGTTGTGAGGTGGCAATCTTGGCCATTACTTTCAGTGTGAAATTACAGTTGGTGATAGGTCTGAGGTTACTTGGTTCCCGTTGGTCTAGTTTGGGCTTTTTTACCAATGGAGTAACAGTAATCTTTTTTTTTTTTTTTTCAAGTCAAAAATACATTTTATTATACAGAATAAAGCCCAACGCGTTTCGATTTCACAATCTTCTTCAGGGGCAAAATTACAATCCTTCAAATTTCTACAAAGATAGAGAAAAGTACATCTTAGTTTGGACTTGTATCCACAAAAATAACAAGCAATATACATGTTCAATTTGTAGTAAAATATAGAAAAATCTCATTATACATCAATCCATACTTTAAAAAAGGAGTCTTTGAATTTAGAGGCATTCTTGTTAAAAGGGGATCAATCCTTTCTAGAATAATCATCAGCACAAAACACAACACACAACCAGCGGTCTAGGGAGAGTCTAATTAGTAATGATCAGTCAATCAAGTCAAGCCAAAGAAACCTTGCTTACCCCTTAGGGTTAATAACAAGGAAAATAGCTCAAAATTCCAAAAGGTAATTTCTGTGGACACCACTGGTGGCAGAATGTAGTACTTAAAAAAGAAGAAATAATAACAAGAATCAACAATAAAGTAACAGAATAATACAGAATCAATGATATAAGAAGATTTGTCAAAAACGTACATACCGAACTAATGGTGACTCATTGTTAAGTAAGCTTTTGTCAATATAGTCTACCCCTCCAGCGCTCCAATGAAAGTAAGGTAAGAGCACGAAAATAGCTTTAGATTCATGAAAGAATATGTAATGATGGCTGAGAGGCTATAGAAAAGTCCCAGATACTTACATAATTCTGAAAATGACCTGTCGCGAAAGAACCACAGCGGAGTGCATCCCGCCGATGGAGATGTAGCTACTAACACGGCGGTCCTTCTTAAGTACTGAAAGGACATGATGACGTGTAACGGTACATGCGCAGCAGCAAGCAGCTGCGTGCGCATTTCCGGCGTAGGAAAACCGAACGTCATAGTTAAGACGCCACACACACCAGTATGTGGTGACGTTTGAAAGTAATGTAAACAGAATTTAAGTCGTGTCGAGCAAGCATGGCAGAATTCCCATCAGGTAGATCAAGTATTCACACCAGGTCAATCAGATATAACATATTCTTATGTTCAGAATTAAGCGCATATACCCGACTTCGGAAACCTAAACGTCATAGTAATGACGCCACACAAGCAAATATGCGCTGACATTCGAAAGTAATGTAGACAGAATTAAAGTCGTGCCGCAATAGCGTAGCTGAATTCAAACCAAGTCGATCAATTATTCACACTCGGTAGATCAAGCAAAACGTATTAAAATGTTCAGAGTTGAATAAGAGAGACTAGTTAATGGATGATACAAAAGAGGTAAATACAAGCAGATTAGATAGATGTAATATTTGAATCTACATTAGGTGAATTTAGAGAAAGATAAGTGATACAAAGACCAAATTGTACTTCGGGTTGATTTTGGTGCTAGAAGAATTAGAACAAAGAAAGGTCTTGAGTGCTAAAAGATCTGTCAATCGTATAGAATAAATCAATTCAATCAGTGCTGGTTACATCCTGTCCTTATAGGGGACTTACAATCTTAACTGGAAAAGTGCATACATAAAAGGATCAAATTCTACTTACAATTGAAGAACTATCAAAATCATCAGCACAAATCAACCAAGAAATCGAGGAAGACTCTTCGCAACTGTCCAAACTTAAAACGGCGGCTGAACTACAAACCATTTTGGAAGACACAAATAACAAACTGGACAATTATAAAAAGGAAATAGAACAGCAGAAAATAAGGAAATTTAAACGTGATACACTTGATTACGCCCATGACATCATTTATTCCTGGGAGGAGTTTTATAACAATAAACAGACCAATTTAGCACCAAGACAACCAAAACCAAGATCAACCAATAACAACACGAATAGTAGCGAAGTGACCAGCGGTGAGATTGAGGAAATCCCTTCCACTAGTGGCACCACATTACCAACACCTGGAACTATTGACAGTCCAGTTACTGCTCCTTTAATTGGAGCCGAATCAACATCAACACCAACACCGGAAGGTTTTTTAGGAGGAGGAGAAAAGCCAGGCGGGGTAAAAAGAAAACCCTGCCAGAAGAATAAGCATTGAAAGAACGAATAATAGTAAATATTTCTTCTAAATCACTTTCTCAATCACAACTGGATACTCTGAACCTAGGTATTTCATTTATACCAACTAATAACACAAACTTTTTTGAAGAAGAGGTCAATCTTTTTATTTTTTTTAACTTCTCTTTATTGGCAAGGAGCAGTAGCAGGTGGATCACATACTACATCAACAAAACATATTACATGTTTAAGAGTATGGACAACAATCAGTGCATTAGTGACAGGGCAGGCACACTCACAAAAAACAGATCAAGTCCAGTGGGGGGCGGCACAGTTCAGCCTACACCCCTGTCCGATCTGGCGATGGGGGCGAGGATAAGAGCTCCAAGTCGGCTTTGCTGTTCAAGTAGCTACAGAACTCAGTCCACACGTTTTTGGGGCGAGCATTCACAGGCAGTGTATTGATATAGTCCTCCTCACACACCTGTGTCCAAGTGAGAGCCTTAAGCCACATTTCTAGCATAGGGGGGATCGCCGCTTCCAGCAGTGCAGAATGCATCTCTTGGCCACTATGGCTCCCACGTTCAAAAATTTTGCAACCGTCTAGCCCCCTCTCACTCCCACCGCCCAAACAACGTAGCCAGGGGGTCAGGATCAATCCGGATCCCCACCATCTCCGAGAGGGCCTCAAGCACAGCCCCCCAGAACGGGGCCAGCGCCCCGCAGGACCAGAACATGTGTGTGTGTGATCCGCCTCAGTGGATTTGCATCTCTGGCAAACATGGGGTTGATTTCGTGCGAACTTCCCAACCACATGAGGAGTATAATACAGGCGATTAAGGAGTTTGAATTGCACACTTCTAAATCTAGAGTTGAGGGAAACCTTATGTGTGTGTGTACACATTTTCGCCCACATCTCGTCAGTGATTGCCAACCCCAGTGCCTGGCTCCATGCATCACGAATCTTATAGGATGGTTCTGCAGTACGCTCTATCAACATTTTGTAAAGGACGGATATCATGCCCCTACCCGTGCAGAGTTAGCAATGTTGCAGATTTCGGTGGACTCTGGGGGTTCGTCCGGGTATGAGGGCCACATGTCCTGCACTGCCGCTCTGAGTCTAAAGTATTGCAGTACCTCCAATGGTGAGCCAGAGTGTCCTGGGCTCCATGTCTGCAGGGTGATGAATTTCCCCTTGGGGAATAGGTCGGAAAGCGCCCGATACCCCAGGTTCAGCCAGTGTCGCATGAGGACCTTATCCTGCGTGGGGGCGAGGCCTGGGAATGACCATAAGGGTAGCCATTTATAGTACGGGCGGAGGTTAGAGTGGGGTTGCAGCATATGTTTCCATGTCCTGATTGTGGTGGACACTGGGTCAGCCGGAGTGTCGGAATGATACGAGTGGAAGAGAATCAGGGACTTTACATTTATCTCCTCGGTTGCCAGGATCTCAAGTTTGACATGAGGAGGTAACAGTAATCTTTTTGATGTTCTTTGGGACCATTTGGTATCGGAAGGAGGCATCTACTATTTTAGTCAGTAGAGGTGCAAAGATGTCAGAATTTTCACAGATTATTTTAGGTGGTTTATTTTCTGCACATGAGGACGGTTTCATAGAGGCCAGCATAATATGCATGTCCTCGATGGAGATCTCATGGAAACTGAATTTGAGTTGAAGTTCAGTACGCATACACGGAGGAGGTTGGATTAAATTTGCCTTTTTACTTTGGGCTTGGGAGATCTGTTCCCTTGCTTTGATTATCTTGTTGTGAAAGCTGCCTGGGTGTTATTACAATGTTCTTGAGAAGGAGTGAAAGTGGAAGCCAGAGCGTTGGGGGTATCATTCGATTTTAGAATCTTAAAGAGTTTTCCAGGCGCGTTCGAGGCTGATAGGATTTGAGCGTTAAAGTAGTTCTTCTTTGCCTCAATGATATTATTTTTGTATGCTTTCTCAATTGCTTTCCAGCTTTCTTTGTTGTGGGCTGAAGGGTCCTTCAGCCATCTTGATTCCCTGTGCCTTTTTTCCTTTCTTTGCATTGATAGGTCCTGGGTGAACCCTTTTTGATGTTTAGGATTAGGTCTGACTAGTTTGGGAAGGAGTGGAGCTTTCTGGTCTATTAAAGAAGTAAGGTGCAGGTCATATTTGGATATGATATTCTCGCATGAGTCCTCGTCCTTAAAGTCAGCCCAAATTTCTTAAATACAACGTTCTAAATGTGGTCTTTCAATTTTCTTGAAATTATCGGGATAGAACTTAAGTTGCTTCATTTGCGAATTTCTTTGCTGGGGGAGACATGGAGAGTGTGAATGACACTGTATAATGGTCCGACCAAATACATGGTGTGGTCACGTAATTATTTGTTTTCATGTTATTAGTTATAACCCAATCCAGCTGATGTCCATTTGCCATAGTGGGACTGGAGTTTGTAACTTGGAAATGAATGTTTTGTAAGTCTTTCTCCAGGCTTAAAGCCTCTTTGTCGTTTGGGTCCCCTCGCCATCGGTTAAGATCACCTAAAACCATGGTGGATGTATTAGGACCTTTCAGCGAAATAGCTAATTGAGTGAGTTCATCGTTAAACTGTGAGATGAGAGAGGGGGTCTATATATATGTACTACATTTACACAGTTGTTATCTGTCGGGCAATTTTTAAGATGTAAAACTTCGTATCCTTGACATGATAACTGAGAGGTAACCATAGGAAGAGTGTAGCGTGTTATCATGGCGACCCTGCCACCTATGCCAGAGTCACTGTTGGTGTAATGGATGGAAAACCCAGCAGGAACCATTTTGGCACAGGTAGGACCTATGGCGTCCTGTAGCCAGGTCTCTGTGATACATATGATGTCAATATTTTTTTGCAATATAAGGTCATGAATACAAATGGTATGTTTATTAAGGGAACGCGTATTTAGCAGACAAACCTTTACATCTGTTGCAATTTCAGTTTATTTAGTTGTTCAATATTTATACTCTTTTTTATGGTACATTTTTGTTTCAGACGTTTAGGTGCTTGTTTCTGCACCACAGAGGGCTCTGGTTTGCATATGGAGTGGGATGGGATGTCAGCTGACCGCTGCTCTCCATGTTCCACTAACCCCAACGCATGTAGTTTGATTTTCTCCATGCGTTGTAAGTCATGTAGCTCAAGCAAGAGATTTCCCACTGTTTTAGCATAGCGTTAGGCGTTTTAGACCCTACCTCATGGGGTCTACCTTCACGGTCCAAACAGACCATAAGCCCCTAAAATGGCTTATGCAGATGAAGGGTGAAAGCCCAAAACTACTCAGGTGGTCCATTAGCCTGCAAGGGCTAGACTTCACTATTGAGCATAGACCCGGGAAGAGTCACAATAATGCAGATGGCCTTTCCAGAAGGTATGTTGACCGTCTGGATGAGGGTGTCAATCTCGTTGGATATTATGCCACCCTAACCTCAGTCTGGGGGGGGGCAACTGTGATGCTGGAAATGCATTGGAGGGATAGGGCCTCCCTGCCTTTGTCCTGTACTCCTTTTTCATGTGGGTTCTGTGTTGTTTTCTGCACAGGAGTCCATGTGGAACTCCTGGCAGTGCAGCTCTTCCTCTTTTTGGTCATGGTGAACAGACACTTGGGATACCCTTATGACACCCATGGGTGTGGGTGCAACCCTGTACCCCTAGTATATGTTTTTGGGGACCTGTGTGTGGCCCACAGAACAGGGTATGGGCTGGTGGCAGTTCCATGCTGAATTTTACAGGTGCTCTGAGTATCCTCCATTTTGGGATACCCAGGCTCTGCCATTGGAATCAGTTGATTCCTGATAGCAGACAAGATGGCCCATGTGGCCTCTTGCTTTCTATTACCTGTTACCTTGTTTTCCCAATGTCCTGGGTAGCTCTGATGCTGTCCCTTCCCCCTGACTGGCTGTTGGGTGGATGTTCCCTATATGGTATTGTGGGGAAGTCCAGGGCAGACTGGCTGGACCCTCCCCAATGACTGTTTGTTGTAGGGCGTGGTGAATGGTGTGTGTGACCAATATACATTTCATGTTATGGGTCTCTAGTTTCTGGTGTGCAACACAATGAATGAGACAGCCCAGCCCGAAACTGGTATGAATGCGTTGTGGAGTGCTGAATGGCTGGGTGCGTGTCCCAATCCAAATTCCTTGTTGGGAGTGTATGGATGGAGAAGAATAGCCTGAATGCACTGTGAGCCTGATTGGCTGCCTGTCTGCCTGAATGCCCTTCTGAATGATTGGCTGCCTGAATCTGGCTCAGCAGTGTGAATGAGACAGAACAGTATATCTGGGGGCCACTCACGGATTAGAATCGCTCAGAAGCTGAAGTCGAAACTTAATGCTTGATCTCGAAGCTGAGCCGGAAGAAGGTTTACTGCTGTTTCCCTTCGACGCAATTTCAAATTTACTGTGCCTTCAAGAAACTGATCCAAGAGAGGACCTGGCTAGGAGACCTCTTCCCATGCTATGAGGGACCATCGTGCACCAGCTAAACCTTCACCAATACTCCCTGGAAGTCAGTCCTCCAAAGGCTGCCGACCGGAGACAGGGACCACCGAAAAATCTGCAGTGAAGCATCAGAACGTCAAGGCTATCGATGACCGCCACCGTCGATCATGTTTTGGAGGACCGCCATAATCTCGTCGACCAGAGCCGCAATGCTCCATTGCCTAAGACACTTTGAATCAAGGACTGCCTTGCTCATCATCGTCGACCGCTTTGTCCCACCGGAGAAAGTCAAGGTCGCTGACGAACCAATGAGAATCCGCCGATGGGTTTCCTGCCACCCGAAATCCACAAAGACGCTGACGAAGATCCAAAAACCTGCTGTGGTCGAGTCCCGATCGTCGACACCAATGCTAACGACCCCACACACTTGCTGGGCCTACGTTGTTCATTGACTCTGCTTTGTGGATGCAAACTCTTGTCATCGAGGTGAACCGCACGGCTCACCTTCACAGGATGTCCACGACCGACCATCGACGAGCACCGTGAAGGTCGAAGCTGCGCCCTCGACGACCGCGTTCATCTTTTCATCGCGGAATCTCGACAATCTGTGGCTCCTGCCTTAAAGGGAGTTCTCTCAAGAAGGATCCGTCAACGACCTGACGTCGAACTCTGCTAAACCAGGTACATTGGGGTAGTAGAAACTTTTTAGAAGGAACCAAGACTAACTTAAACAATATATGGACTGGACTTGTTTAATATATCGCATTTACAGGTTGCCCAGGTGGGGGGATCCTCACACAGAACTGTGCCTAGTGGTAGGGGCCCAGTATTCTGCCAATTGTTTAACCAACTTGCTTTCTTTCCAAGTCTATGGTTGATACATTTTGCTATTGATTTGTATGCCACTTGAAACTGACAGCAGTTTGTGCATTTTAATGGAGTCAAAGAGTAATTGTGGTACCACATAGAAATTGTACCTTTATCATTATACTATTGCTGAGCACAAATTGTGTTATTGTGTGTGTATATAATCTGAACCTTATTTATATAAAGAACTGTTTTATCACTAACATAGTGTGTGGACATTCCTTTGTGGGGGCTTGTGGACTACACTGTACTTGAGAACCAGCCCGCATCACCTTCTGAGAGCTTAAGACTTGATTGCTCGCCCATAGCTACCGAATAGAGAATCTTGGCTGGGGTGCTCTGTGCGTCTACAACTAACCCTTCTTTGCCAAGTTGCGACTTTCGTTCAAAACTGTTGTTTCTTATTGGCTCTCCCCTCGACTCACCGGCTGTGATGAACAGTTTACTGTTCTTGTATCTGGGGTCAAGGACGGTACCACGATAGCATGAGTCTCTCTCTGTCCTGCTTATCAGCGTAGGCATGCTCTGTGTACCGTTGACATCTGCTGCAACACACGATGGCTATTGTTCGTGATCTTACAATTCTGGCACCCTGAATCTGTCCTGTCATGCTTGTGGGCCTCGTCTACATGCTATATAAATATAAATAAATAAATGCATCAGTCATTTTTAAATAACTATTAAAAAACAAACATATGTGGACAACTATCTGAAATTATTGGCGAAGGATAACCCTAACAGCGATAGCTTCCAACAATTATAAGGACAATCACTCTATGGACATTTATCAAAAACTTGACCACACTAAAAACTAACCTGGAAAAAAGTAATTCTTAACGAAGTTAATTTAAGTAATTAGTTAATCTGTAACCTTGCAATAAATCTGAAAGCAACAGAAATAATTTCTGTCAGAGGTTTTTTATTCTTTTCAAAACATTAGCCACACGACCACTAAAAAAATGATATGTGCTGGCGCAGGAGTTGAGCTTAAGTTACTCAATATTGGGCAGACAAAATTTAAGGGCCAAACCAGCGACAGTAAAACTGATTGCATCAACTCAGTTAATTAGGTGTCTGCATGGTGTGCGATATATTTGTTTTATGTCTGCAATTTATGGTACATCTTCGAATTAAGACTAATGATGACATCCTCTGGCTCATGGAATTCCCTATACCAACCAAGCTCTGCCTAAATATCTGCGCCAGGTTTAAAATAGACTCCAGTGCCCCCTGGCCACAGTGTGTCCAGGTGCGGCTCCTCTGTCGACCCCCCACTGCAGCAACCAAGAATTTGACAGAGATCCTGGTGCATAGTGATGTACAGTGCTATGCTTAAGGTTATTTACCTTTGTAAACCACAGCATTGATAGTAAAGAGTATTGAACACTCTGTTTTGAAAAAAGAGAGGATCTCTGTGAGGTGGTTTTGGACCTCTCTCTTCTTCTTTTAAATGTGAACTGCAATGGCCTACAAGTCAAAAACAAAATATAAATATGAACTGTTGTAACAAATATAATTTTGCAATTTAACCATGGAATGAAGACAGAAGATGGCACAGAAAACGATAGAAAAAAATCAAGTGACGGGGTCAATTACTGTACAGGAGATGGTAGAAATCACACCGGCCTTACACAAAGTAATACTAGGAAAAGAGCATTTTCCATTGACAAAACTGACAGTATTTTTTTCTGATGAGCCAGTGACCTACATGAGCCTTGGACAGAGCAGAAGAGCAGCTGTTATTGGGCAGTGACACGATGACTGCATTCATGGTTATGGAGTTGCCGCAGTGAAATATGTGATTGGTTGGAACACACAAGAGATCCCATAAAGCTATGCAGGAATGTTTTAAGTCCCTGCCCGGGCACAGGTATGCTCTGCAATGCTCCCTGGATCATCACAGGAAGGTTGCTTAGCCGTCTGAGAACAGGAACACGAGTCATGTGGGAGCTAGGTATGTGATTAGGTCTTGTTGCTTGTAATGAAAAGATTCGCTAGAGGTGGTGCTTTCTATCACATGGGTATACCGAGTGGAGTTGAACAGATCTCGAATGGTGCTGTAATGTTATGCCCTCCAAAGGTCAGGGGATGCTCTGAAAGGAAGTGTATTGTAAATCTAACCCACTAATTCTATCACACTGACGCTTCTTATAAGGCTCTGTGTGTAAAACCGAAACCAAGAGTTTTCTGTGCCTGGGCCACAATTTTGAGATGGTGATGTTATGCCAGTTTCCCTGTTTATTTCTGCACAGCAGAATGCAAATAAATCTTGTCTCTACATTATGCCGTCTGAGGTTGTTTATTGGGTATTTCCAACTTTTTTCCACCAAACATTTGGCCGAATTTCATCTGCCAAATCTTTACAATTTATTTAAAGCAAAATAGATAGATGGCGGGTTTTGGTTAAGTTAATACAAAGGGAGGGTATGTGGGGGGTAAGGGGGGCTGTGTCTTCACCCTGGCTTCCCCCTCTATTTACAGTTAGAAAACTGCACACAAAAAATTAAAATAGACAAAATGAAATTCGGTCAAACCTATTGGATTATATGGTGATGGATTTGGAGTTCTACTATTTGGTTCCTCATGCCAGGGATTCACCATGCCCAGATGTGATGGTAACAGAAGTAATGGTCTGCTTCCCCTCAAATCAAACCGCTGTGCGCATAAAAAGCTCTACAAAGTTGAAAGATGATGTTTCTTCTTGGGCTGTATGAAAGCCTGCACTATTTAATTGAAGGGGCAGCACATGTATATGCGGGAAAGGTAGGATTAATTCGGTTGGTTAAATGTGGGGGATTGACAGAAGAAATTGGGAGAAACAAAACACAGCATCAAATAATAAGATGTTGGGTTATAGGTGGGTAGGGAAACAAAGGGAGTAGAGTCCAGAGGCAGCGGATGAAAGATGCTGAGGGCCAGAGCATTTAGAAAAAATAAATCTCATTTTATTCAGATTGGTCCTACCATGACAGAATAGACGCAAGCTTGGAGTCAGATATTTTAAACCAGAAGCTGATTAAAGGGGAGAAATGGAATTATGTGTAAGCAGTAAATCAGTCAGAGGAGCCTACTTCTCCAGAAAGGGGTGCAGATGCTTTATGTACAATAGTTATCGACCCGATATTTGTAGATACTTAGAACAATGGAGCGGGACAGACGTAATTAATTCCGACTCGATGTGGCAGTTGACTTGATTAACGTTTTAATTTACAATTTAGGGGACAGGGGGAAGAAAATGAAGCTGCTGAGTGGAACATCTTTTCGAATCGGTTTGAAGAAGGATCAAAGAGAGAAGGGGGATCAAGACAAGGACGTCATTCGGGGGTTTCCAGGGGTCCCAGCTGTGACTTCTGAAGTCTCCTTAGCTAACCGTGTGGTCTCCCTTGCTATCCCTAAGAAAATGTAAATGTTTTATTTTTTTATTTTTTTAATGTAAGCTCCTGGGCTGTGACCAGCACCGTGTGGCTCTTTGTTTCTAGAGTGGCTGGCTTTCTTGTTAAGGCCTCTTAAAAAAAACAGGGGGTTCCACAAGTGTAACACTTTGAGCACTGACCCTAAATAAGAAAGAATAGGAATAACAAGTAATTTGTCTTGCTGGAATTCTATACAATAATTGCTAGACTCATTAAAAGGTTTATTCAGGGGTAAGTCACTGATTTAGCCTGTTCTTAAACACCTCAACTCAGGCTTTCATCCTTCTGAGTTCGATAAATGGATACCAACACAGGTTGGGTGATATTGTATATATTATTTGTTCTATATAAAAAGCTTAAGCGTAGGTACTATATAAGAACAACTCATTATCGTTTAGCCTTGGACGTCTGCTTGCATTCACAGTAATTTGATAATATGGGCCTATACACACTGATATTAACAATACATATGGTGATCCATTCTTGTTTGAAATGTATATCACATTATAGTGATATCATAACCATATTATTCGTAATGTACTTAGGAACAATGCTATGTGATGCCATTTCCTGTTTTGTCAAGGGGTGAAAGGTCATATTCCATCGCTTCCTGTGATGTCATCAGAGGTCAAAGGTCATGTGATGTTTCTTCTGCTACCCCTGGCATTTTGGTGAAATGACGTCCCTGAGTCAAGATTGAGGGGTCTGGAGAGTATGAGTGTAAAACTAAGAAATAAAATAGAGGAACTGCTGAAACAAACGAAGGGACATCCTGATTACATTGCTATACTCAAACTGGCAGAGAAGGATACAACTGGGATAAATAAGTGGAAGACTGTGATATTTTTGAGATGCTAGTCTCCTGAAGCCTAACACACAATCAGAAATGCTGTCTCAGAGCATAGTGAGCTCAGCTATGACCCATCATTCTCTCGCTGAAGCCCCACTCGGGTAAGCAACTATTGCCTATGACAGTGTGAGTCCATCCCATGCCTGTGCAGGTGTGATCTATGATGCACCGAACGTGCAACTGAAAGCTCCACTGAGACAGTTACTGGGAGTGGGTGCTGCTGGTGCTGGTAGCCTGGTAATGGTATATTTCCCATGGACACCTTGGATTTGAGGAATTCCTCTAAATAGTTTCTGAATGTTAGGGAAGAACCAGATACATTCACTGAGTAGTTGAGTAGTGTGATGCAGTGTTATAACCCTTCAAGGGCTGACATGTCCTAGCAGATTAGGGGGAAATTGCTTGGTGAGGTATACCAGCGTTTATCTGAAGAGAGTGGTTAGCATGCCATGCGTATGGTAACTAATATTGAATTGATACAAGATTGAAGCTTTGATATAGAAAAGTGCAATAGTGTGTCCAGGTAAGACAGAGTGGGGGAAACTCAGTTGTAGGCAGAGGGAAGGGAAGGCTTCTGAAGACTATCTTGATCATTTACATATTGTATGTGCACCTTATTATGGTATAAACAAGCCTAATGACACAGCACAGGAAGTAGTGGTATATGCTTTTCTTCAGGGTGTGTTGCCCAAGGTTCAGACACAATTAAAGAACAGTTGTGTAAGGTGGTAAACAAAGCCCCTCTTGGAACTTGTTAAGTTTATGTCACCTCATTTGCATTATCAAGGGTGGTGGCATGCTATATTTACGGATGCAGGCAGTGGTGGGGGGGGGGGTAGTGACTGTCAGAGGACCAGATGACCAAGGGGAAAGAGTAGTGGTTTTTAGTGGTAATATGACAATTAACATAGCATGTCTCTATTGTAAACAGGAGGGACACTGAAATTTTGAATGCTGGAATCAATCTCAATTTCAAGTCACAGGAGCCATTGTTCCCTCTAACCCTCTATTTCCTAAAATAAACAAAGAATTTCGATCTGCAGGTTAAAAAACAAACCAATGTTTCTGAATGCCAATGGAAAAACAGTGTCTCTTTACACACATTGGGCCTCATTACGAGGTTGGAGGTAGTCATGGCGCTATTAGCGCCATGACTACCTCCAATACCGGTACCGCGTCCGCCCTTGTTCAATGGGGACTTACCGGTCTAGACCGACCTTTGCGGGACCGGTAAGTCCCCATTGAAAAAGCCATTCCCCATTCCCATTTCAGGCCCCGTAGAGCTCAATGGGAAGTGGGAAGCCGCTAATAACAGTACCGCAAATTGCGGTACCGTTGTTAGCTCTGAAGTCCCTTAACGGACCCCGTCCATAACGCCTGGTAAAACCAGGCGTTAAGGAAGGGACCCGCTAAGGGACCTGGGAATAGGGCGCAAAGGGATTACTGGCACCAATGTCCTTAACGGTGCCCGATATCCTTTTGCGCTCACCTCGTAATGAGGCCCATTGATTCCAAGAGACGGGAAGAATAAACCATGTCTAATAGACACAGGGCCAAAAAGTTCAGCAATAAAATGTAAAGATTTTCCAAATGTTCCACTAAAGCAATAGAACCCGAGGAGGGGGTGCATTACCGGTAATGCCCCTGGGGCGATATTTAGAACATAGCCCCGGGGGCATTACCCAACTGGTAATGACCCCCTCTCGAGGGTTCCATTGCTATTAGTATCCCTGCACATTGTACCAGGGTATTAATAGTATTAATACTTGAAATGGCGTGTGAATCGTTCTCTACTCGAGTAAAAAAATAGATAGATACCTGCCATGGGTTGGGGAGAAGGGACTACAGGTAGTCCCGTCTCTCCTTCCATGGCTGTTTTTGAAAAGATTCAAAAAAGAAAACAAAGAATATGGCAGCCATTGAACGGGGCGAAGGGATTACACGTAGTCCCTTCTCCATTTCCATGGCGGTCAGTGATGAAAGGGAAGGAATTCTGTGCAACGCAGCGCTTTAATCAGAGCGCAGAAGGTAAGTCTTTGTCAGCGGGTTAACGACCCGGTGAGGGCCAATCAGATTGTTTCTAACAATCTGATTGTCCCTCACCTGGTACTAATGTCAGTTAAAACTGTGTGAACTGTAAGGATTGCTAATATTACAGTGATTCATCCCATGACGGAAACTCTGAAAGCGCCCTTTGCTCCAATATTAGATCAGCATGCCTTTCTCTTAAGCCCTTTGTCACCAGTACATTTATTAGGAGGAAACTTGTGTAAATTAAGCAGTACTGTTTATTGTATTTGCACGGTTTCACTCAGACATTTCAAATGAGCATGGGAATTAAGTTCTAGCAATATTGCAGAGAGAACAACCTTAGAAGGAACGCAGTGGTGGAGCAGATGAAATGAAACAGACAGACCTAGAGCAATCGTCATTACAGGCACCCATGAAATTATGGTCAATATATGCAAATGAGGTGGGCCTGATGCTTATTACAGATTCAGTGGGCATTCAAGTTGACATCACCAAGCCCTTACAAAGAAACACCCTACATCCATCAAAGTCAGAGGCAGAAACAGGTATTTCAGTGGTGATCAAATCATCACTCAAGCAAGGAATAATTGTCCCCAAAGAAGTCCAAGCAACACTCCTATTTTATCCATATAGAAACCAGGAAGGGATGCATTATAGTTTGTATAACACTTGCATGCAGTAAATGCAGTGGTTTTATCCATATTCCCAATAATCTCCAAACTAGATTGTCATGCACATGTCCATCATTTTTTCACGGTGGATGATTTATGTTCTGCATTCCTTTCTTTTTGTATACACGCTGAAACTAATATTTATTCATTGTTCACCATTCTGGGCTCCTGTACACATAGTGTCGCCTTCTTTTGGGGTACAATGAGAGCACAAACCAATTCCCCAGCATTTAAAAAAAATGATCTGGACGATATTTGATTCCCGGGAAGCTGGGTACTGATACAATATCTAGACAACATAGTGATCACATTGCCATCTGATGATGTGACTGTACTGGCATTGAAGGCGGCATAACACATTCAAATTTCTGTTATGCAAAGAAAAGGTGCACTATTTAGGACACAATGGAGCTCATTTTGCTTCAGGCTACAATTTAACGGTGGGGAGTCGTTATGTGTAGACATACAGGTAAGCAGCTCCCTCACAGTAAGACATTTGAAACACATCCCACATCGATGCATTCAAAAGCACACTGAAAACCCAACTCGTCGCTTCTGAGCTATCCTCTTAACTCACCTCTCCAGCCTCATTACTTACACCGTCTGTCAAGTCCAATCAGACTCTTCCCTGTTTTTTCCCACAACTCAAGCACTTAGTAGTTTCAGACCACATCCCTTACTTAGCTGGCCAGACTGCCTATCTGCACTCAAATGCCGACACTTACTTGTCCTACGTTTTTAGACTGTATTGTCCCCAATATCATTTACCCCTTCCAAAACATGGTCGTTATTCCACTCAAACTCTCACCACTTTAAGAGGCTCACAGCTTCCATTACATTTTGTGCGCTCCTTTGTAATCAAAAGGGCTTTGTTTACCTGTATGTATGTGCGCATGCCAATTGTATGCAGGCAAATAAATAAATATTAAATGATTGATCTCCTGAGGGGCAAATGTTTATGGCGTATTGTAAGAGGATTCAATTCAACACTACAGCTAAGTCAATGCCTAGTCTGGGATACTGAATGGAAACCCTTATTGATATATCTTTATGTCCAGTTCATGCGTTCTGGATGACTACCCCTATATAACACCCCTCTCTTTGAATGCCCCTGACCCCACTGAGCCAAGAAGTAGGTTTGTTTTGCAAATTTAAAAGATTTATTTGAAAAAAATTAAACAATGTATAGATATATCACACTTTGATAATAAATTAATAATTGGATATCACACTTAATCTGATATGATAAAGATTAACAATGGAGAATCTGGCACTAGCACACTTGTGAATAGGAACAGAAGAAGAAGGTGGTAGAGAATGCTTTATATAAGTTCAGATGGATGTGATGTTGAATGAAAATGCAGTACAGAAAATACTCAATATGATTTCAACAAAACAATGTAATAACTTTTCTCTGGCAATCCCCTCCCCCCTTAATGCAATGCAAGGAAATGGAAGGAAAGCACACAGTTCTCAGAAATGCAATCAACTGTAATTCAGTTCACCCCAGCAAGCTTAGAGTACAGATCGGAGTTTTAAACACAGGCCCAAAATGCTTTTACATGTGCTGGCAATGAAGTGAAAAATATGCTAAAAAGCTTTTAATTCCCTCTAGAGGTTCAGGGTGAGTGGTGTCTAGTTAATATTAGTCCAGGCTCACTCTAGCAATGATACAGGGATGGTTCTTAAGAGGCAAACACATTTTTTTAGCAAGGAAAGCAAGAAAACTTCTGTTTTCACACGTGGAGAAATTTGCAAATCGCGGCAAAATTCGCGAGTGCGTTTTTCGCGATTACAGAGGAACTACAAGGACTAGCATTATTGTTTTGGGGTTCTAGGACAGCCTAGGATCTCAGCTTCCAGATGAAAGTTACTGCTAGTCTCTAGGACAAACGGTCACGGAGATATGAGCGATATGGTAAAGGTCGTTTTTCAGATTTGAAATTTTAAAGTTCAAAAAGACAAGTGACAGCTAGCAACTAGAAAATGACAGGTGACAGCTTTACAAATGACAGGTGACAGTTAGGAGACAGTTCTACTTAGATTAAAATAGATTGAATTATATTATTTTAACTAGAAGATTGGTTCTGCACAGTTCTGCTGGGTACTCACAATATATTTTTGAAATAGATGGGCCTCGCCATGGATCTGGTCAGGTTTTAGACTGGACTCTGGTCTCTGCACTTCACAGTGGTCTGGTCTGGGTCTGCTCTCTCTCTGGATTCTGGAGATTGATGGATTTAAAGTCTGGATCTTTCTGCACAGCTTTCTCTAGAGATTGATGGAGGTAAAGTATGGATTTTCCCGGCAGAGCGTCCCGCAGCAAATGGATTTGAAGGTCCCTATCTGTCCTGTCTGTCTGCTTTTATCTGTTTTTAAAATGGGTGTGTGTGCAGCATCACTAGGCTCTACCCCTCTCCACTTCTCATTGGCCACTTCATCCGCTTCCACTTGATTGGGGGAATGAAATTAAGTGTCATCATGATGAGGTCTGTTTATGGTACAGAGAACCCACCCCTGTCAACTTACACACAATCTATATTTTGATCCAAAAGGCATATTTGCACAGGTACATATTTGTTTAAAATTACATGCACCCATCACATACGACAGGAGGTATACCCTGTCCAAATCTGCTCTTCCTGGGAGCTTGCATTCAGAAATGGCAATATTTTGCACTTTTTAACTGGTTTGCAATACCGGACATTACCCCAAATTTACACACATGTGCGCAAGGAGTATGGACATTAATTGATGAAGTGTCAGATTTTTAACATGCATACGTTTTGAGTAATATCCTCTTTTCCGCTAAAACCCCCCTGAACATACCACCGGGTCCTAACACGTCTTCAAATGTGGGCAGAAAAATCACAAGAATTATGGTGTCATTTAAATAATTTTCACAAGTCCGTACTATGAGTTATTCATCTTTTTAGAGTTATGTTCTGGCCCCAAAGGGGTGTGGTTTGCCCCCAGCACAAGGTTGAATTTCTGGTTTTTCCAGTTCTGCCAAGCCAGCTTGCTCTCACAGGCAGTGCCCCTCCCCTGTCCTTCCAGGAGGAAGCTCCATTTACGACTCCCGCCAATAAAACATTTGCCTGAGTCAGGACAGGGCTTTGTTCAGAGCTCCTGTATTCTGTGGGGGCTCCCCTTAATTCAATTATCAGAGAGATGGCATATCCTTAGTGTGGCCAGCAAAAGGCAGATAGGCCTGGGAACACAGCTGTGACTCAAGTTTCACTCCTGATGGGGGGTAGTTGCCAGGCAAAATTGGAATCTCTTTAAGCCAGTTTTTAGCTACATGTCGTTTCTGTTCCCCAGTTTTCTGCATTCAAATAACTAACCATTTTTTTACATATGCAGCTAGAATGCTGATTCTAAGTTTAAAACTATGACATTTAAACAATTGCAGCCTATGTGACACTCAAAAGTAGGTCACTCATTTCTTTTAAACATTTAGATTTTTAGGTTCTTTCAGTCCAAATTTACTTAAACTGCTGAAATCCACAGCTCAGCCAGTCTTGTTATAAACCTTCAAGTCACTTCAGAATATAACTTTACATTGGATCCACCTCTCAGTAAGTCTTTCTTTGGCATGTTTTGGGTTCATTTATTCAGTTTTCTACAAAAAAGTAAAATCTGGTGTTGTTTTAAAACGCCGGCTTTTTGATAGTGGTGAGTACTGGTACTGCACCCCTTTTCGGGATTTAAGAAAATGAATTCTCCACAGTTATGGGTTTGCTTTTGGCAATCAGCATTGACATTCCCAATGGTTTCAGACTACTGTGTGGGTAGTCCAATGGTGGTTTTAGGCAGTGCCCTTCTGTGCCCATAACATCGGCAAAATGGGTGGCAGCCTATTCTTCATGCACTTCCCTGTGCATTTTCTGGGAAGCTCTGGCCATCATGATGTTTTCCATGTCAGTACTGCACAGTTTTGAGGTAGGGCTTGGATGCGTGGATAAAAACATCCCACAAGCCCCCCTCTTGCGATGGCCATTCTGTTTCACTGATGGGACTCGCAAGACCTGGGATGTTTCCTCATCTTCTTCCAATAGATGGCCCAGTTCAGCATCTTTTTCTCCATCCGGTCGGATCGATCGGTTCTCCTCGCCGGTCCAGATGGGAATATTGGGCGGTACTCTGGGCCCCTTGCGTCTCTGCTCCCGGTCTCCGGATCGTCCTCCTTGTCCCGTCTCTAGGTTTTCTTTCTCCTAGGACGACAAAGGAAGAGCGGCAATACCTATTCATAGACATTTTTCCACCACTGTTGAGATAGTGGGGCAGCATATGCATTTCATCATAACAAAACATTACATTCTTATTTTGAAAAAAAAACAGTATAACTAAGAGACAGTTTCATGCAAATCACAATATTTTAGAGACTAGATGTGGTATGTTTTATGGTTGGAACTGAATTAGTCTGAGACAGTACCCGCTAGGATTCCAGAGGATTCCTCCAGTTGTTGCAGAGTGTGCCTGGGATGGCAACATTTCAACTGGTTTATGTGGACCCACTTGTCTTCCCCCGCTGCCAAAGGACCTTTGGGGATGTGGATTTTGTAGGCCACAGGGGAGATCTTGTCGATGATCTCAAAGCGTCCCTTCCATGTAGGCAAAAATTTGCGCTGCTTGGCCTGGTTCCTTTGGAAGTTGTATAGATAGACCCGGTCCCCCACCTGATATTCCTTCCTGGAAGTCTTCAGGTCATAGTGGGTCTTCATGCTATCAGCTGATCTTTCTAGATTCCGCTGAGCATAAGCAAAAGCATGTTGAAGGTGTTTCCTTAAATTCTCCACATACTCATGAGTTGTGGAGGCATTTATCAGTGTCTGCTCTTGGGTCCTATAGAGCAAATGCTGCGGAAGCACCATCTTGCGTCCAGTCATCAACTCAAATGGTGACATTTTGGTTGCAGATGAAGGGGTAGATCTGACGGCCATTAGGACCAGAGGTAATCGGATATCCCAACTTGGCCCAGAATCTGCCACAAACTTCTTTAATATGCTCACAATGGTTCGGTTATATCTCTCTACTGCCCCAGAAGAAGCTGGCCTGTAAGCAATATGCAACTTCCTTTTGACCCCCAGTATCTCCCACATCTTTGTCATTACTTCACTGGTGAAGTGGCTACCTCTGTCTGACTCAATCCTTTGAGGTAGACCAAATTGGGAAAAGATGTGGTTAATCATCAGGGCAGCTGCAGTTTCTGCCTTGCAATTTGGGGCTGGGAGACATTCCACCCACTTGGTAAACAAGCATGTCACAGTCAACATGTACTTATTCCCCCTAGCAGAGCGAATCACAGGGCCTACAAAGTCGATTTGTAAATCTGACCATGGCAGTGTCATCCCCCTCTTTTGGAGAGGCGCACGGTGCGTGAGGGATGATGGCTGAAATTGTGCACACACAAGACACCCCTTCAAGTATTGGTCGAGGTCCTGCCCCATGTGTGGCCAGTATGCAACCTCTCTTAAGATTTCCAATGTTGTGTGAAACCCCCTATGACCGGCGGTGGCCGCATCATGGGCGTGACTTAACATCAGGCTTCGGAATGAGGTAGGAACCACCCACTGATCGTGGCCAGCTTTGGATTTCCTTACCAACAAACCGTCTTGGATTCGGAACATTTTTGGACATTTCATCAACACTCTTAGGTCCTCTTTCCCAATATAATCGGTATCCGTCAAGGGAAAGTTCTCAGGGTCCTCTAGGTGTTGGTAAAACTTACCAATTATTGGATCCCCCTTCTGAGCGGTAATCAAATCAGCATCAGGGGTCTCCTTGCTCCATTGGGCAATTGAAAGGTCGTTGTGAGCATTTGTCTGGGACCTAGTGATAGCAGTGACCTGGATCTCCCCCAACAGAGACTCAATCTCAATTAGATCCCCTTGGATGGCCCCGGTTTTGGCCAGCTGATCAGCTAAGTCATTTCCAGTTTTGTCTGGTCCCTCTACTTTGGAATGACCCTTGATCTTTTTCCAATAGATGGTCATCTCATTCGAGGTGACCAGATCATCAATGTTTTGGATCAACTTCCCATGTTTCAAGGGTTTGTTGTTAGCACATAACATGCCTCTGGTTTTCCAATTAACCAGGTGCTCCACGAACCCGTTCCGTACATAATCCGAATCTGTGATTATGACCAGTTCGCGGAGTTGATGCTGGACAGCAGTGAGGATGGCCTGATGCACAGCCATCAATTCTGCCACCTGACTACTTCGGGGACCAATTTTGTATCCAGCGGAGGGTTCTGGGAACTCATTCACCCATGCATTCCCTACGCCGGCCACCAGTTCTTTCTCCCCGTTGTTGTCAACATGGTAAGAGCATCCATCCACATAGACAGTGGGCATTCCCTCACACTTGTCTTCTTCAAAGACTTTGTGTGGGGAATTAAGGTATGCCTCTGTGTTGTACTTGATTTTTAGACTTTCGTCCTCGAGACAGTTTTCTCTGGCACAATCATGCAAGTCAGCCAGACCTTGCGCGAGGGGACTCTTCTTGTTTTGTCCATATCTGACCTCCACAGGAAAGCCTTGCATTGACAGAATCCAGGAAGTAATTCGGGAATTACTCACATTTCCGGCCCGGATTCTGTCACTTTGGAGATATTGCAGAGGCTGGTGTGGAGTCTCCACTATGATGTGTTCCCCCTGGATAAACGGGCGGTAATTCTTCAATGCCCACACCGTCGCCAGGAGTGCCTTCTCACAATCGTTGAATTTTTCCTCCACAGAGGATAAAGTTTTGCTCGCATAGGAGATTACTTTATTTACCTTGTCATGCTTTTGGTATAATACTGCCGTCAAGCACGTATTAGAGAACCCCGTCTCCAGGAAGAACTCCTTGTTTCTGACAGGGTAAGCTAGGCAGGGCGCTTGTGAGAGGCTTCTTTTGAGTTGTCTTACTGCCTCGGCTTGTTCTGGACCCCATTCCCACTTGACCCCCCCCCTTCAGGAGATGAATCAGTTGTCTGGTGATCTCTGCGTAGCCCTCAATGAACTTTCTGCTGTAATTAGTCAGTCCAAGGAGGCTCCTTAGTTCCCGCAGAGTTGTGGGGTCTTTCAGTTTCTGAAGTGCTTCCACTTTCTTTTCCTGGGGACAGAGACCCTGAGGAGTAATCTCATGCCCCAAGAAATTAACACGGGTTCTACACCACTGTGCTTTCTGAAAGGAAAGTTTTGCTCCGGCGGCCCTCAACTGTGTCAGAACATAACGGATCTCCGCTATGTGTTCCTCCACAGATGAACTTTTGATGAGGACATCATCTACATAAGCCAGGTTACCCCTCGCACCCAGGTCGGGCATGGCCTTATGTAGGAAAATATTGAACTCATTACCGGAATTAAGGTATCCGAAGGGAGTCCGGGTCCAGGTGTACTGCTGGCCCCCAAAGGTAAAAGCCAGTTTGTATTGGTCCTCCCTACTGACAGGCACGGTCCAGTACCCATTGGTCAGGTCTATTGCAGTGAATACCTGTGACCCCTGGATCTGGGCCAGCCCTTGGTCAATGTAGGGCAGAGGCCATCGGGAAGTATGGACCCGTTTGTTGAGCTCCCTGAGGTCGGCGCAGAGTCTCCACTGGCCGTTTGGCTTCAATATTCCCAGCACCGGATTATTGAAGGTGCTGTGGACTGGACGGATTATTCCCCGGGACTCAAGGTTCTTAATTATTTCAGTAAGGGACTCCATTGATGCGACAGGCAAGCGATATTGCTTCACAAACACTGGAGTCATGCCAGGGTCCGTGGGGATTGTTGTTTTGTGGATGTCGGTGCGACCACAGTCATATGAGTCTACCGCAAAGAGATCTTGGAAATCCAAGAAAACTTGTTTCAACTTTTGCTTTTGTTCCAGAGTCACACAGGCATCAGCTAGGTTGACTCTCTCTTCCACCATCTGCCTGAAGCCTGGAAAGACTTCTGGTTTGGCTATTTCAGCGGCCTCCTCCAGCTGGGTGGAGAAGTCCCTGGTCAGAGTGCTGATTTGGACTGGAGGCTTCAGGTGGGAAAGGCAGCCCTCATGGACCTGGAAAATCACCTCATCCCTCCTGAAGTCACAAGTCACATCTTCCTTACCATAGGGGCAGGAAGTGTACACCAGGAAGTTCCCCCCATGCCGGGTAAAAATCCTGTCTGGTGTTGTATTGTCATCACTGTCACTGTCAAAGCAGTCCTTGGGGATTGGCCCTAACAGTTCATTACCTAAATCGATGGAAAAATGTCGGTCATCAACCGCCATTCCAATAATGGTGCCTGCGGCTAGAGTAATACTCTTTAAGTCGCTGTTATCCACCTCTATTAGAATGGTGTCATGTTCTATGTTGACTAATGGTGTTGGGTTTACCCCTAACCCTTGCTGTTGGAGAGAAGCATTTAGATGTATGTAAGCATCAGGGTTTTGCAAATATTGTCCTCTTTTAACTTTCACTTCCAGGGAGAATTGTCGGGTCCTTTCTGGGATGGTGACTTCCTCTTTAATCTGAATTTCAACTGCATAAGGTAGCAATTGAGCTGACCTAAATGCTTTTTCTGGATCATCAAAGCCCATGGGATTATCCGCTAATCGGGACCAAGCTTTGAAGTTTATTAGGTCCAAACTAATGGCAAAGCGATTGAGAATGTCACTGCCTAAGTAAAAGGCGGCAGTGACGTCTCGCACGACCCAACAATTATGGACTATGCTCTTGTTGCCAATGGAGATTTTGAGCATACACCTGCTTGGCAGGAGATGTTTGGAATTGGGTGCTTCCAGGTCCATTTCCCATTTGTCTATCAGTTTGAATGTGGGAATGGCTGGATCTTTTGGGAGTTGGCGGACCATGGCTTCGCTGATGAAGCTCTTACCGTTGTTCACACACACTCGAGCGAGAACAGAGTCCTTCCCATCATTTACTTGGACAGGGATGAACAACTGCTCTCCAATTTGCTGAATATCAGCCAGGCTCTGAGCTGATTTCACATCTTTCTGGACTATAGGAGTGGGAGTTTCTGATTGTGGATTAGTATAGAATCTCAGAGTGTTTCCTTCCAGCGTGGAGTACCACTTTAGACTGGAAGGAAGGTTGATTTTCAGAAATAGAGAGGACCCTCCATCACCAGTCTGTTGTCCTACTACTATTACTGTCACGTCTGGAATTTGGCTATTCTGGAAGTGAAATTCTACTTGGTCAGGTTTTTGTTCAACCATGTGGCAGGTGCCGTTTAAACTAACATGGTTGACACTCTGTTTTAATTTTATTGGTCGGCTAGTCTGGGTCCAGAGGACCTTGTTTACGCAATCTATTAAGGGTGACAACCTCCTCAGGAGGTCATTCCCCAGTAAACAAGGGGTGCCCTCTGGAGTCACAACTATGACCGGGTGTTTCAACTTGTGTCGCCCAATTTTAATGTCCAAGTCTGCCGTCCCCTCGACGGGAATTTCCTTCCCGTCAAAGTTCTGGAGTTGTCCAGGAAGTGAGGTGAGAGGAATTTGGTAATTCCCTCCCCTTCCTGCATTCAGTTCATCAAAGGCCCTTCTGGACAGAAGGGTAGCTTGAGATCCCGTGTCCACCAGCGCCAAAATTGTACCCTGCCCCTGTACTTGTACCGGGGCATAGTATCTTCCCTCCTTCTCCTCAAGGGGGCACAGATAATGCACATTTTTGGACAACTGGTGGGCTAGCTTTCTGGTTTTGGACATTTCAAGAGAAGAAATTTGGGCAGACTTCTGTGGAGAGCCTTGGGAATCTGAAAGAAAAATTTAGCAACTGGAGATCAGAGCCATTGTGGGTTCCCCTGGCTCCGGTTCCGGGCCGCCCCCCCCTTTTTGGAGGCAGTCACCAGGATGGGTTTGAACCAGGGGATTTTCTTGCTGTTGGTTCTGGGATGAGATGGTGGGCGGCGGTAGCTCAGTCTCCACATCTCCCCAGTCTGGATTTGCATCCCTAGGGACCCATTTTTCTTTGGGAGGAGTTCCCCCCTCTCTGAAGGAGAAGATCCTTTTCCTAGGATCCTCTGAGGATCCCTCTCCCTCAAATTGGAAGATCTGTACCTCCTCCTCAAACTGAGTCTGTTTGGGTCTTTTGTTTCTCCTACCCCCCCTCTGCTCCTTAGGAGGCAGACTTTCAGGGGCAAGAGATTTTGTTTCCGGTTCCTGGGTTTCCAGGGGCTGTTTACAAGTGAGGAAGGAAGCTTCCTCCAAGGCTTTACACCCCCCTTCCCTTTGTGCCTCCTCCCTGGGAACCGGTGAGTTATCGGGGTGCTGCCCCCGTCATTGTTCTGGAGCACCAGGTCCAGAGTTGGGTGCGTTCTGCGCCGGCATGCCGATCTGAGGGTTCTGCTGAGCCCTCAGTATGTGACCCAGATCCCGCGCCATGTTTTGAACCTGGCGCTCTAACTGGGAAACCCGCTCAGGCTGATACGGGGCCCTGTTTTCTCCCCTGGGCTGATCCCGGGAAGGGTAGCTATCCCTTCTTTGGTAGTACCCCTGGTTGGGAAGATTTGGATACCCCTCCACCCTTGGCCTCCCCTCTCCCGGATTCGGTTGTCTGGGCTCAGGGAATTGGGGAAAGAAGGGTGGAGGATTTTGGGGTTGGAAGTTGGGTGGATACCTGGGAAAAAAGTTCTGCCCAGGATTTGGAGAATTTCTGCCCTCCTGTGGGAAGTTGGGAGGGAAGTTCCCTGGGTTAGGTGCTTGGCTGGATCCCCCCCCTTGGGCTGGAGGAGTCCACACATAACCCAGGATGGGTCTGTTTCCCTTGTACCGGGGGCTTACATAATCAGGAGAGCGAGGGACCCCATTTGTGGGGCTGCCTCCCTGGCCCCCTGTCTGTGACTGGCCCGAGGACCTTCTGGGCCTAGCATTATTAGGTGCAGGTAGGTTTTTAGGCCCCCCCATCTCCAAATCTAAAACGGGGGTGACCTTTACTTCTGCCACCTTGGCAGCAGCAGGGGTGCTGTTGGTTTTGGGGTTTTTAGGCTGGTTTTTGTTTTCCACCGGTTTCTGCACCTCGTAGATGCGGGTGGCTTGTTCAATGACCCAGTCTAAAGATCTTTTCTCGTGAAAATCCCTCACGAGCTGGGTCATTATGTATTTGGGCAAGGCATGGAAAAACGTATTAATAAATTCTCTGCTGTCTGTGCGCACCCTTCTGGTGGTCTGCGCAAAGGCACGCTTTAACTCCTGCACACATTCTTGTGGGGCCTGATCCTCCCCACATTGTAAATTGTAGGCTGCCTTGCGAGCCTCTTGGGGATTTCTGTGAACAGAAAAATGTTTTAATATGGCCGCCCTATAGGTGGACCACCTGGAATGATTTTGTTCCTCCAGCCCTGCAAAGAAACTGGAGTACTCTGGGGAGAATGTCCACTTTACATATTGGATACAGCTTTGGATGTCCTTCAAATGAAAAGTCTCCATCATTTGCTCATAGAGCTCCAAGTGCTCCCAAACAGAATACTTGGCGTTCTTATGATAAGGCGTGATGACGCTCCTGATTGCCTTAATCTTGTTTAAGGGGTCCTTAAGCAAGGCCCTTTTTGTCTTATTGGCTCTTTTGGTCCGGGTAACCCTGGTCCATTCATCTTCTGACTCAGAGGCACTGCTCCCAGAGGTTCCCGTCTGTTCTTCCAGGTTTTCCCGGATTCTGCGAGCCTGGGAATGGCTGGCAGAATGTGGGGACCTGGTCTCCTGTGTCCTGTACCGCTCAGAGGAGTCTTCAGATCCCTCCTTGCTGCCAGGATTTGATGGGTACCCCCCCCCCCACTGACCTAACTGGGCAGAGGTTTTCAGGATGCCCTTAATGGGCCTACTCTCCTGGGGTTCCCCATCAAATTGCACTGTGCTTGGGTGCCCATACCCGGATGCCCGCCCCTCCATTCTTGGGTGGTACTTGCCTATGAGCCCCATGCTTCTGGCTGGATAGTAATCTGTCATCCCTGTGGCCCTGTGCTCATGTGCGCCAGGGGACATGGGGGTGGCAGAGTCCAGGGACTGAGAGAAATAAAGGCCTCTGGTACTAGGGCTCCTGGGGTTATGCTCAGGAGTTTCTCTTTCCCAGCGAACCTCATCTCTATCCGCCCCTGCTCCCTGTTGCAATGCAAGAGCCTGCGCCTTCAGTTCCTCAGTTAAGGCCTTACTAGACTCTATCAGTCTCTCCTGCATCGCTACCTGTTGTTGGAGCCTATCATTGTGTTGACAGAGGGCCTCATTTTCCCTCTGTGCTTCCTGGTTGGTCCTGGAGAACTGGGCCAGTCTTTGCTGCAGGAGGTTTACCTCCTGAGTCCCATCCCTACTGGCCTGCTCCTTTCTTGCCAGAGCCTCTTCCACCCTTCTAGTGTGCTCTACCAAGTTCTGGTTTTCTTTTTGGAGGTCACCCAGCCCCTGGAGGGCCAGGTGATTTTCTTCAATTTCCTTTTTTAAGTGGCAGACTTCCTGGCCTAAAGTGTCTCTTTCCTGACTGAGAGCCTGCATCTGTGCTGCCAGGTCGTCCCTTTGCCTTTGGAAGGCACCAGCTTTCTGGCGCTCCTGGTCAAACTCTGCCTGGGTATCCAGGTCTTTCAAAATCAGTTTATTGCTTTCTGCCTTCTCCCTATCTAGGTGGCTTTGCAGGGTGACTACCTGCTCAGCACATGCCCTATTGAAGTCTAACTGTTGCTCCAGCTTTTTCTGGCTCTGCAGTAGGGAGTCCAAACCTTCTTGGTACTCCTTCTGCAAGGCCAGAAATCTGGTATCCTGGTCAGCCTTTTCCTGTTGCAGGATGTCCATATCCCTCTTTATTTTAATGATGTGCTGTCTACTCTCATTTTCTGACTCCTGGCTCCCCTGCAGCCTCTGCTCAGAAGAGACCAGGTCAGATTGGACCTTCTCTAACGCCATCTGTCGCTTATTCGCCAGATCTTGGCTTTCAGTACATTTATCCTGCATGTCTCCCATATATAGGTACAGGTATGCTGCTATCCTAACCATCTTGTCTTGTTCATCCTTAGCTTTAGGAGCCATGTATAGTTCACTCAGGGCCACATGTAAGGGACCCTGATCTCTCCATGTATCTGACCCTGTTTCCGTGACCTGTTGCGTGATGGCCTGCAACCAGACCATGCGGTCCTGGTGAGTCCACTCACCTCTCACAAATAACTTATGTAAGAAGTGCTCTCTGGCCATTTTCATATCTACCAATGTCGTCATTCTAGAGATTGGTCTCTGTCCTGACTTACAGAAATTAGTATTTTATTTTTGCAAAACAGACCTTTTTCTTAGAGCGTTCCTTTGAGGAGTGCTTTACAGCGTAACACAGCGTGGTGATCAGACCGGATATGTGTATCTGGTCAGCTGGCACGCTGTATTAATCTGCACAAGTGATAGATCTAATCCAAACGTCCGGCACGAGCCCCCAATTTGTAAGAGGATTCAATTCAACACTACAGCTAAGTCAATGCCTAGTCTGGGATACTGAATGGAAACCCTTATTGATATATCTTTATGTCCAGTTCATGCGTTCTGGATGACTACCCCTATATAACACCCCTCTCTTTGAATCCCCCTGACCCCACTGAGCCAAGAAGTAGGTTTGTTTTGCAAATTTAAAAGATTTATTTGAAAAAAATTAAACAATGTATAGATATATCACACTTTGATAATAAATTAATAATTGGATATCACACTTAATCTGATATGATAAAGATTAACAACGGAGAATCTGGCACTAGCACACTTGTGAATAGGAACAGAAGAAGAAGGTGGTAGAGAATGCTTTATATAAGTTCAGATGGATGTGATGTTGAATGAAAATGCAGTACAGAAAATACTCAATATGATTTCAACAAAACAATGTAATCACTTTTCTCTGGCAATCCCCTCCCCCCTTTATGCAATGCAAGGAAATGGAAGGAAAGCACACAGTTCTCAGAAATGCAATCAACTGTAATTCAGTTCACCCCAGCAAGCTTAGAGTACAGATCGGAGTTTTAAACACAGGCCCAAAATGCTTTTACATGTGCTGGCAATGAAGTGAAAAATATGCTAAAAAGCTTTTAATTCCCTCTAGAGGTTCAGGGTGAGTGGTGTCTAGTTAATATTAGTCCAGGCTCACTCTAGCAATGATACAGGGATGGTTCTTAAGAGGCAAACACATTTTTTAGCAAGGAAAGCAAGAAAACTTCTGTTTTCACACGTGGAGAAATTTGCAAATCGCGGCAAAATTCGCGAGTGCGTTTTTCGCGATTACAGAGGAACTACAAGGACTAGCTCTATCGTTTTGGGGTCCTAGGACAGTCTCTAGGACAAAGGGTCACGGAGATATGAGCGATATGGTAAAGGTCGTTTTTCAGATTTTAAATTTTAAAGTTCAAAAAGACAAGTGACAGCTAGCAACTAGAAAATGACAGGTGACAGCTGTACAAATGACAGGTGACAGTTAGGAGACAGTTCTACTTAGATTAAAATAGATTGAATTATATTATTTTAACTAGAAGATTGGTTCTGCACAGTTCTGCTGGGTACTCACAATATATTTTTGAAATAGATGGGCCTCGCCACGGATCTGGTCAGGTTTTAGACTGGACTCTGGTCTGGTCTCTGCACTTCACAGTGGTCTGGTCTGGGTCTGCTCTCTCTCTGGATTCTGGAGATTGATGGATTTAAAGTCTGGATCTTTCTGCACAGCTTTCTCTAGAGATTGATGGAGGTAAAGTATGGATTTTCCCGGCAGAGCGTCCCGCAGCAAATGGATTTGAAGGTCCCTATCTGTCCTGTCTGTCTGCTTTTATCTGTTTTTAAAATGGGTGTGTGTGCAGCATCACTAGGCTCTACCCCTCTCCACTTGTCATTGGCCACTTCATCCGCTTCCACTTGATTGGGGGAATGAAATGAAGTGTCATCATGATGAGGTCTGTTTATGGTACAGAGAACCCACCCCTGTCAACTTACACACAATCTATATTTTGATCCAAAAGGCATATTTGCACAGGTACATATTTGTTTAAAATTACATGCACCCATCACATATGACAGGAGGTATACCCTGTCCAAATCTGCTCTTCCTGGGAGCTTGCATTCAGAAATGGCAATATTTTGCACTTTTTAACTGGTTTGCAATACCGGACATTACCCCAAATTTACACACATGTGCGCAAGGAGTATGGACATTAATTGATGAAGTGTCAGATTTTTAACATGCATACATTTTGAGTAATATCCTCTTTTCCGCTAAAACCCCCCTGAACATTCCACCGGGTCCTAACACGTCTTCAAATGTGGGCAGAAAAATCACAAGAATTATGGTGTCATTTAAATAATTTTCACAAGTCCGTACTATGAGTTATTCATCTTTTTAGAGTTATGTTCTGGCCCCAAAGGGGTGTGGTTTCCCCCCAGCACAAGGTTGAATTTCTGGTTTTTCCAGTTCTGCCAAGCCAGCTTGCTCTCACAGGCAGTGCCCCTCCCCTGTCCTTCCAGGAGGAAGCTCCATTTACGACTCCCGCCAATAAAACATTTGCCTGAGTCAGGACAGGGCTTTGTTCAGAGCTCCTGTATTCTGTGGGGGCTCCCCTTAATTCAATTATCAGAGAGATGGCATATCCTTAGTGTGGCCAGCAAAAGGCAGATAGGCCTGGGAACACAGCTGTGACTCAAGTTTCACTCCTGATGGGGGGTAGTTGCCAGGCAAAATTGGAATCTCTTTAAGCCAGTTTTTAGCTACATGTCGTTTCTGTTCCCCAGTTTTCTGCATTCAAATAACTAACAATTTTTTTACATATGCAGCTAGAATGCTGATTCTAAGTTTAAAACTATGACATTTAAACAATTGCAGCCTATGTGACACTCAAAAGTAGGTCACTCATTTCTTTTAAACATTTAGATTTTTAGTGTCTTTCAGTCCAAATTTACTTAAACTGCTGAAATCCACAGCTCAGCCAGTCTTGTTATAAACCTTCAAGTCACTTCAGAATATAACTTTACATTGGATCCACCTCTCAGTAAGTCTTTCTTTGGCATGTTTTGGGTTCATTTATTCAGTTTTCTACAAAAAAGTAAAATCTGGTGTTGTTTTAAAACGCCGGCTTTTTGATAGTGGTGAGTACTGGTACTGCACCCCTTTTTGGGATTTAAGAAAATGAATTCTCCACAGTTATGGGTTTGCTTTTGGCAATCAGCATTGCCATTCCCAATGGTTTCAGACTACTGTGTGGGTAGTCCAATGGTGGTTTTAGGCAGTGCCCTTCTGTGCCCATAACATCGGCAAAATGGGTGGCAGCCTATTCTTCATGCACTTCCCTGTGCATTTTCTGGGAAGCTCTGGCCATCATGATGTTTTCCATGTCAGTACTGCACAGTTTTGAGGTAGGGCTTGGATGCGTGGATAAAAACATCCCACAGTATTTGTGTGAGAACAAGCAACTAAATTCCTTACCACCTGAGAATCCCACACCCGTCACTGATGGGATCCCACAGTACATAATTTCCATTTCTAGCACTAGCCTTAGCCAGCATAGTCAATGGTGGGGCCATAGAAGTTGTAGTCCAAAAGGTCTAGAGAGCTGCTGGTTGAAGAGGCGTGCCCTCTCAGATGAGCATCAAGCAGTTGAGCCAGCATTTTGACCAAGTCACTGCAATCCCGCTCCCGAGTCACAATACTCATGCTCCATATTCTTGACTCCCTAGAAGGGGTTTAGGATTTTCTCAGACTCTCTCTTCTTCCTAAACACACCAACACTGTAGCTCTAGCAACCTCAGAGGTTGCATATTTGATAGGTTGACAATGCTATTCACAGCGTACAAAGTGAATATATGCAGACTTTCTAGGCCTGATTCACAGAGCGGTTTCCTATGGGATTGCACTATTATAAAACCCTTCTATGAATCAGGCCTTCTGTCTCTCATAGCCTTCACAGCAAGTTGTGCGGTCCTGAAACGTTCTAATCTGGGAGCAAGTGCCATTGTGCAGGCACAGGAATAGCGGAAAATCCAAGGGCACTGTGTGAGTCATCTGTTTTGTTAAGACTTTCTAGCTTGACATCATAGCCAGCTCCTGTCGGGATTTTGTGTCATTTATTGTAGGTAAAAATACAAACATACAACACACTGTAACCTTTGCATTCCAAAAATAGTCATTCAAGACCAAAGTAAAGGTCAGAAGAAACAATTTCAAACGTAATTACTTTTCCAAATTCACTGCACATGTTCTGAATGCAGAATATTCTTTGGAAGAAACATACTGAAAATAATTAATCAAGGTACTAGTTTATGATGGCGACTGTATATTTATGGTTAAGCTGGACTCCCCAAGTGAAGAGCACATAATATTTATATACATATTGGCTGAAAACACTTTGTTAAAGGGGCGTTATGGTTAAGTTGCACTAATAAAAACCTATGAAATTCAATGAAAAAACTTTGTTAAAGGGACATTATGGTGAAAAGTAAAACCGAAAAACCTCAGAAATTCGGCAGTTATAGTAAGCTAAGCAACCACAACTCGCGCCACCACCGTGCACTGCTAAGACTTACACCCAGGACATCAAAGGTGACATCACAAGTGTCATTGATGACATCAGTGATGACATCACATATGAAATACATTTTGATGAAAAAAGGCCCTGCAAGGGGTTTTGTTTATAATGTTGGTAACAAGATGTCAGGGGCGATCGGGAGACCTATTATGAACTACTCAATCAATTAAAGAATGTACTCATCTAAACGCCATCTGAAGTCATCACAGACTTTTCGGACAGTGTCATGTGACCGTGGCATGATGACATGTTCGCAAACACATCTGCACTTCGCAATCTGGTCTGTGCTTTGCAGACAGTTTGGAACTGCACTTTCTACTGATCTAGGAACTTTCAAGCTCAGCATGTTCCCCTTGCACAGCTCCTAAACCCATTCTTATTCATTATCCATTAACAATCTTGTACAGAGCACATACTTTGAAGAATATTAGCAAAACTGCTATTTATCTTAAAAATGGCATCAGCTATTGCCATACCCCCTTCCCAAAAGCCACCACCACCAGCTGGAGGACCTACACAACAGAAAAAGTGCAGTACTTCCAAAGACAATGAAGAGGAACAAGAAGATGAGGTAGAAGAAGTGCCTACCTCTAGCACCCAGAGAGAATCATGGGTGTGGCAGTTCTTTACCACTGTTGGGAATGCACCAAAGGCTGATGCTATCAAAGTGAAATGCACTGAGGGCAACGTTGTACTCAGTCACAGACTACCTGGACAGTACTCCTACGGTACCACCTCCATGAGCCGCCACACCCAATCCAACCACTGCAATGCTCTCAGAAAGGCTATGTCTTTCTTAGCAAGTAGTAGTCTGTCTTTCTCCACCTCATCTTACTCAACCAATGCTGTGACCACACAGCCTACTTCTGTGGGACACAAAATCCCACCAGCTACCTTGCAAGTAATAAAAGAGGCTGTTGATCCATATCTTTCAGAGACAGCCCTCTGTATATAATGTAACACACCACTCTGCAGTGGGGATCAATTTTGAAGTGCTTTTGAAGCTGTAATCGAGAAGCATGAGAAACACTGCCCCCTACCTTAGATCAAACACACGCGCAACATCGTCCCCTGTTAACCTGCCCCTCCAGATTAGTGCGTGGTGCCTCTTCCCTCATTTCCCTCATTTCCCTCCCCACCTTACGTTCTAACCTCTCCTGCAAAGGAAACAAAAAAATCATAAAACAACAAAAAAAGGTTCCTTTAGGAACCACCTTTCACAGTTAAAAAAGAGAACTAAAAAACAAATCTTATAGACTCCGTCTACTTTACATTTCTCAGTAAAGTGCATAGACTCAATAAGATTTTCCAACATTTCCATTAACATTTTGTGTTATGCTAATGGGAATAATGTGGCGTTCATCCCCTGTTCTAGGGACTGGAACAGGGGATAACGGCCCGCCAGACCAAGTTATCGGCCCAAGAAAAGCAAGGGCGGACAACGAGGGCCCTGGACCGTTATCCCCTGGTCCAGCGCCTGCAATGGGGGATGAAGGCCATTACCATGCTGGGTGCAAAAAAAAAAGATTTTTCTTCCTACACCGGGACGCAGGCAGCGTCTTGCTGAAGGAAAGAAAATCCTTTTCCAAGATGGCCACCATGGAAAGGGAAGGTGGGGCTCCATACAGAGCCCATCTTCCCTTTCCATGGAACCTGCAGAAGGTGAAGAGAGTACCCTATGACCATATTACCACAAGCACATTTTATTTCCCTTTCAAGTCTTTACCACATAGCCGGTCCCTGGTGGACATGGCCACTTTATGCCCCTTGGTTGTCCCTTATGGTCATGGCCAGTAGCCATATTGTCAGGGTCATGACCTTATGCCATGACCCAGACAATCTGGCCACTGCCCATGGCCACAGGATATACCTCAGTCACCAAAGGTATATCACTATTTTTTGTACCTACATAATGACACTTGTCAAAAAATAAAACACAGTCACATTTACAAAACCATGCTTTCTGATCCTTGCCAATGCTCCTTACACAAATTTGCTGGAAGTTCGCCCCTGTTTTATTTTTTCAATGGTGTCAAAATGTATGTACATACAATAGTCATATTACTTAACCTCTACTTGACAAAATCTATTGAGACTTTGAAAAAACATTCAAGGCTGGGTCTCTAATCTTTCTGAAAACGTTTGTCTACATTCGTCCAAATGGCAACAAAGTCATAAGCCATCTAAAAATGTTGAGACCCCCGTCTAATTTAGCCCCCTCTTGACAAAACATTTATATCTAGATCTAAAATCCTTTTGCAAACTTGTGTGTGGATTTGTCAAATGGCACTACATTTATAAGCCTTTACAATATTTTGCGATCTCCCTCTCTAGTTTTGCCCCCTCCTAACAAAATCCCACCAAACCTTGGAAAAACATTTATATCTAGGTCTAAAATCTTTCGGCAAATGTTTGTGCACATTCATCAAATGGCAGGCACCACATTTATAAGCCTTTACAATATTTTGGAACCCCCACTCTAATTTTCTTACCTCTTGACAAAACAACAACACACTTTACAAAACCATTCAGAATCAGGTCTAGAATGAAATTCCAAAATTGCATGTATTTTCATTGACTGGCAATAAAGTTATAAGCCATCCAAAAACTTCTTTTCACCAACCTTGTAATGCACAAATAAGCAAAGATGCCCCCGAACATCTAAGATGTTTGTGGACATCACATGACTGTTCGTGGACATCGGAGATGAAACATGCCACATTTTTGGCTTTTTAAGGCCATATCCCATCCTATCCTCACCACCACTCACCTCCCTAGAGATTGCTTGATAAGTTTGACATTTGCAATGTTGTGTTTTTTAATATGTTTTAGCACGATGTTCGTGGACACTGGCACCTATTTGTGACTCCAACATGGCGGCTGTTTCCATAAATCTGACGCACTTAATGATTTTCCCCATCCAATCAGTGGGTGCGTCCGTGGACCTCACATCTGCCTCTGAGCCAATCGGAGGCCTATCTGCTGACTGACCAGGGAAGTGAGCCTGCGGTCCGAACCCAGATATCACTAATTTTGTTTACTTACTTTTTGGTTGTTTTACAAAAAACTACTGGACGTATTTGCAACAAATTTACAAAAGTACACTTTCGGGACCAAGCTGCTGCTCCTGCCACACATTTGGCGAAAATCTGTCCAGCGGTTTGGCCTGTAGGCTTGAGGAAAATTATTTTTCCATTGCGTCTATGGGAGAAACCACACATTTTGGGACCCCCCTGTAATTTTGCCCCCCCTTAACGAAACCTCACCAAGCCTCACAGAATCAATCTGATGGGGCCATGTACTTTTTGTTGCAAAGTTTCGCAAGGGTTTGTTCGGGCGGGTGAAGTTATAAGTCGCACAAAGAGTGGTATTCCTATGGGATGACCAACTTAGCCATAACTACAGGGACGCTACTGCAGGCCTTTGTAAGAAATATATTACAGAGTGGTGAAGTTAGACTCCTCAAAGGAAGAACACTCATTCAGAATACTATGAATTCGGTCCTGTTCAACTAAGCTGGACAAAACTTCACAACACTGCAGCAAAGACAACCTGGATATCTTCTTGAAAGAGATTCATTTTGATTGATCTAGCCTGGAACAGCATTTTTGATGCAGTCCATATTGTGATCCATGCACTGTGCACTGTGTGTGTGTTGTTTTGATTAGATGCAGAGTCAGGCTCAGACCCAGCACCAAGCCTACATATGTGGCTTGAATTTGGCTGAAGGCCCATGGACTCAGCTCATGGATTACAGGCACTGAAAGGGGTGTAAGGAGGGTCTGTGTTAGTCCAAAGACTAGGGTTGGGGCGTGCTGCGGGACATAAGTGGGTCTGAGCTGAGTCTTTGTGGGGCTTGTAGATTAGGCTAAGGGCCTGTGACACACAAGCCAGGTCTGTATGGAGCCCATGGACCTAGCAGTGTCGCATGGGTATGGATGCAGGCCAGGCCCATTGGGCACAATGGGTGGCTTGAAGGTGCCAAGTATTTGACCATAGACAACATGCCCTCATGGCATAGCCCCATGCTGTGAAGAATGGACATATTAGGATACTTGAAGTGGCCTGGGAAATAACTTCAGGACATGCCAAGTGGAAACAATGGCCCTCTTGGAGGTGTCTGGGGAATGACTGAAGACTATGCATGCCCTGGGAAAAGTGCCCACAGGGTATGGACACAGCTCACTTGGTAAAATCATGTCTTGGATGGACCCGAGGTCTAAAAAAGATCACAAACTGGTCAAAGGCGCCACTGGCTAAGTAATGACATGGTAGTGTCATTAAAAAGCCAAGGATGGTGCTGCCAACCGAGTTCAAGGAAGGAACAGCATAAGCAGTTACATCTGATGTTCTTTAGATTTCACTTGTAATTAAGTTGCCTTCTCCTGATTTTTTACCTTAAGTGCAACTTCGATAAGCACCAATGGCATGGATAATTTTTACCTCAGTCCCAAACTTTGTGGGGCACTTTTGACATAGACAGCTAAGTATTAGGATTTGCATAAGGCTTTTAGCACCAGTATAATGTGACAATCCTCTTCTATTAAGCCTCATACTGGGGTTCGAAACACTATTTGCTACCTGAGATTAGCCCAGACTTGATATCTCCCTAACGCTTCTTAAGAACCCTATTCCAAGAAAAGAGAAAGAAACGGAACTGGCATCAGTTGTGTGCCCAGGGAGTGGCCTGGGGTGGCACGTGCTACCCCTGGGATCTGATTGGCCACCCCATTATCCTAAACTATGATCATTATGTGTGTGTGTGTGTGGCACTTAATGCCACCCCTGCATAAGTCAGTGCCCCACTTGGGCCACCCGAGTCAAAAGAGTCTGGACACGCCACAGATTGGCATACCAAAGAAAGTCGAGCAACCTCCAATATTAGAACCAGAGCTCTTTGTTTAGTTCATAGGTCAAAAGACAGATGAAGCACACATTCCATGAGAGCAGCTGGGCAGACCACACGCCAACGTGATTCATCCTGAAAAGTGCTCATTCATGGCAAATGTATATGTTTGAATGTACTCACTATTTAAATTAACAGCATCTCCTTCTCTGTTGACTCATCATGTCTTGGACACAACTGTCTTATTCTATTAATAGTCCTTCGTGAGGCCTGTAGAATGTATAATCTTATCTCAGTGTTTTTACACTGCTTTGTACAAGGAGCGAGTAGGCTCTTTGACAATTTTCAAAGTTGTGTAAGTGCTAGGATTTTACGAATTTGCCCACTTAGCAGGTATGGGAAGTTTGCTGTTGCTGTTTGCCCTGCCTATGCAGACATCAACGTTTTTTGTTATTGGACGTATAATTACATTTAGAGCAAGTACATTCCTGACAATTCAGCTGAAAATCATTGCATGCATTTGCATGAATTAGTTCATAAAAATGCAAACGTGCTAACAAATTGAAAAACATATTCCCATTTGCAAAAAGAACATGCAGTGGAACATAAAACACATACATGACCACATTTACACATTGTATTACTGGCTAAATGAGATTTGGCAGAAAGCAAAGCTTGCTATATTTTCGGAATTGTATTCCTGCATAGTGTGCATTACATCCTCGGAAGCAGAGTCCTATGTGTGCACACCATGCACATGCCTTCGAGATCAACCTGGCTACTGCTCCCTCTTAGTGACTGTCCCTGAGAGTTTGCCATTTGTATTGTGGGAGATGGCCCCTGCTAAGGGCACAACATGTAGTGATGTGGAGGAGGTCTGCAGAATAGGCTATATGGCATGTTAGATGCATGTTATCTACCAGGAAAGCTGGAATAGGAAAGGAGGTCACCAAGATGGAGTTGAGAACTGGTCTGAACCCTCCCCCACCCTCAAACATGCCCATCATTGGTAGGACAATGTGTTGTGCCTGGAGCCATATTTAATTGCAAGCATGGTGCAGGAGTGTGTGGAAGCTGAACCTGCAATAGCAGCCGAACGGGACAGTAACAGAGGACATTGTCACATCTGTATTGCTCTTAAGCCTAAACCCTGACATCTCTAAACTCTAAACTTGAAGACATTGAACCTCTGTACTCTTAACCTCTAACCTGTTAACTCTAAACACTAAACTCTACACTCTAAACTCTATATACTGACTTTAAACTCTTAACACTAAACTTACTTTAAGCTATGACCTATACTATGTATTAAGCTATACTATATATTAAACTACACTACACCACACACTGTACTATAATAAATAATGTATGACTGTTTCTTTTTGTCAGACGGAAAACAGCAGGACCCAGAACCAGGATCTTCCAGCGGTGCAAGGACGCCACTGTTGCTACTTCCAGACAGAAACCACACATGGCTCTGGTGTCTAATGTTATGTCCACTGGCTCATTCCTTCTATGTATCTGAAGCTGACTACACATTTTATTGACTGACTGGCATATCTTTCATGACTTACTGACACATTTCAATTGGAGGGGAATAAATATTCCCCACAGATATGCTGGGACTGAAATGTCAGTATGGCCACGTGATAACACATATCAGCCTGTTTTTAAATATCAACAGCATTTTTTACTGGGCTTTTATGATAGATGCCCAGTAGAAAATTATGTTGTCACGCCCCACCTTCAGCTCCCTATCCCCCCATCCCCAACCACCAAAATCAGCTCCCTGTGTAAGCACAAACACACGTGCCCACACTTTCATTCAAACAACATTCACTAACTCATCCACACATGGGCCTCATTACGACCCAGGCGGTAAGTTACCGCCTGGGTCGTACCCTTACCACCATTGTGTGAACTATGTTTACACCATGGTGGATGGCGGATTTACCGCCCCATTCCAAGGTGAGTGGGGCGGTAAATCCCCATTTCCCATTTTACCCTTCCCCATTCCCATTTTTGCCCCATAGGGCATAATGGGAGTGGGGAAGGCGCTAATTACGCCACCGTAAATTACGGTGGCGTAATTAGCACCATGGTCCCTTAGCGCCATGGATTTTAACGCCTGCAAAAAGCAGGCGTTAAACTCAACATGGCGCAAAGGGACCTTGGAATTAGGCGTTAAGGGTCGGCGCCGTTTACGGCGCCGTTAACCCCTTAACGCCTGATTCGTAATGAGGCCAGCATTTACTCATTCATTCACATGCACCCATATATCATACACTCACTCATGCACATACAGGACCTGGACACTACCCTGGGGTGGTAGTAGCGGTGCATGGTAAATCAACAAAACATAACATAACATAATAAATTACAAAAAAAGACCTCCATGTAGCCCCGGCCCAGACTCTGCTCCACTCTGTGGCCTTCACCAAAGCGCTCTGGCACCCACGTAGCACATGCATGCAGGAACTGGATCACATCTGACACAGCACCCTGATCTATTTATATGTGCGGGGGCGCAATAGCACCTCCTCGCATATACAAATGTGCAGTTCCCCAACCTGCAACCCAATGGGCCATGCAAGGTTGGCAATGCAAAACACCCCAGCCTTGCATGGTCCATTGGACATCCTCACTGGGGAACTAAACTGTCAAAGGGAAACCGTGTTTCCCTTTGACAGTTTCAACCAGTCTAGGAGTGCTCCCTCAGCTGCAACAAGCAGCAGCTAAAAGGAGTGCTTGGTGTTTCCACTGGCCTGCAGCAGCTCCTTTATGATGGGCGAGGGTTCTTGTGGGTCAGTATCCCCACACTGATTATGGACGAGCCGCCCCTGATTACAGTTACCCCAACTGAATAATTACATATATTTGACTGACTGGGTGAGAAGTCCTAACATTGTTGTGTTGTTTATCTATGTGCCATTCATACGTGCATTTTCCCTTCCAGACCTGACCTGAAACAACACTTACAGTGAGCCTTCTTGGCAATGGATGGGTGGGGGCACATTGGGGTCTGTCTGGAACAGGTATGGGTGTTACTTACCGCTCTGTATGCTGATTGGAGCCTAGGTAAGACAATCTCCCGGAGCGAGGTAGGATTTAACAGGTTCGGGTTCAGCCTCCAGGATTCCAGCTCCCCTGAATTCTGTGATTCAGGCTTCCTCTACGAGGGGCTCTTTTCTATGATGTGCCTCTCTGCCGTTTGAGTAAAAACCAGCAGAGATGTCTATCGCCTAAAAGAGCGGGGAGAACACACACCGCCAATAACCAATGCTGCAAAGAAAATACAGTATGATTAGCAATCAGGCAGTATGGAATTAACCAGACAATCAGATATTTCTCTAAGTACCTAGACAATGGTTAAGGTGGTGTTGGACCTTAAATGATGAACCTACAAGAGAACCCAAGACTATGAGTATGCACAAGTGATAACCAGAACCTCACTATGACTGACACAACACCCAGCAGACCTGATAAGTGGGATTCCTAAGGAAAAATGGGTACCAGTTGAAAGGAATACAACGGCAGGTACAAAACAACAAATGGGAAGTTTAGTAAGGAAGAGTATACCCGGGCGGCACGAGGGTCGCACTAGTGACGGGTTGGTGCATACACTGGAAAGCGTCACTTCTATGCACTCGGTTAAGGTAGAAAAGGCAGGAAATGAATATATTGTTCCAGGAATCCGCACGTATGAGAAGGACTGATGAATTTTCAGGTAATGAACAATACAGGAGAATTGGATGAGCTTTACCTTAATTGCACAAGCACAGGCCAAGTTGTAATGTGCAGCGCGGTAATCCGCGTAGGAAGGTTGCTCAAATTGCGTAGAGCGGCAAGAAGGAGTAATCTCACCAACAGGGCGAAGGCACAGTTGAAATCCAGGGACAGTCCGAGGTCGGCAGCAGGGTTCACGGATCAGACTGGAGGAAAAGCCAAATGCAATCCAAAGACAGTCCGAAGTCGGCAACTGAGTTCAAATTCAGGCTGGAGGAAAAGGCAATGACAATCCAAGTAGACAAAGGTGGGTCGAAGATCCAGGAAGTCAAGTAATCAAGAGGAAAAAGGGAATAAGCACCGGAGCGGGATGGAACCGAAGGAATGTAACGCCACAATTAGCAGCAACAAGCCGCTGAGTCACTTTGGCTTTTACGGTGCAGGGGGGCGGGGCCTCCTTACGTGTTCTCTGTGCACGGGATGTCTCAGCTGATGCGACATTCTCTGCTGCACGGCCAGGCGCCATGGCAACCGATACCGAAGCCACAACGAAGTTCTGGACGCGCTTGCCCCCGTATGTAGCCACCAGAAACGGGAGGTACTGCAGAACTGGGCTGATATGTAACAATGGGGCATTTGTTGGTCTGGAGGGTGGCAAGGGTCAGCTAGTTGTGGGTTGGGAGGGTGGAATAGGGTATCTTGGTGTTGGAGGGATGGAGACATCTGTGTGCATCTGGAGAGTGGGATGGGGCATTTGTACGGATCAGGAGAGTGGGATGGGACATTTTGTGGGGTCTGGAATGGAGGTATGGGGGCATCTTGGTGGGGTCTGGAATAGAGGAATGGGGAACATTGGTTTGGTTTGGAGGGAGGGATGGGGCACATTGTTCCGGGTATGAAGGGTGGGATGGGGATATCTTGGTGTAGGTCTGGGAGGGAGGGATGGGGGCTCATGTGTCTGGGTCTAAAGGATCGGGTAGGGCTTCTTGGTGTGTGGAGATGGATATCTGGAGGGCAGGATGGGGCATCTTGCTGTATGGAGGGAGGAGGGGGCATCATGGCATGCATGGTATGTCTCTGTTGGTTGTCTCCATGACCATCAGTCTGTCATCAGAGCAGCCCGAGGCACTGGAACGGCTCTCCTGAACACCCGTGAAGATCTGCTCTCTAATCCTGACTTCAGCCTTCCTTCTGTTCTCACCCTCCTTGACCTATCATCTGCTTTTGACACTGTCAATAACGCCATCCTGATCAATCGACTCTGCGAGAACCTTGGCATCATGGATCAGGCCTAGGAGTGGTTGACCTCCTTCCTCCTGGACCGACTCTCCCAGGTACAACTTGGGTCCTTTTTCTCCACCACCTCTCTCACCCACATGTGGTGTTCCCCAGGGCTCTATTCTCTCACCCTGGTTCTTTACTGTCTATGTGGCCGCTCTGGCCCACCTGATCTCTACCTTTTCCTCTAACCTTCAGTGCTATGCGGATGATACTCAGCTCTCTTTCAGGCTCCAACTCAGCCTCCTCTCCTCTCTCGCTCATTCCTGATTGTCTATCCATGCTTCAGGATTGGTGTGCCTCCAACGATCTCTGTCTTAATGCCAGTAAGAGAAAGATCCTCCTCATTGGGACCCCTGCTCCCACTTTCCCTTTCTCACTCTGGCTGCCCTCCTTGGGCCGTCTTCCTTTGCTGTCATGTGAGGCAAAAACCTTGGAGTCATCTTCAACTCATCTCTCTCCTTCACCCCTCACATCTTGGACCTTGCCAGGAAGGCCCACTTCCAGCTTCACCTTCTTAGAGGCATTCTCCCTTATCTCACCTTTCCCCAGAAGCTCAATGTCTCCAGAGCTCTGGTCCTCTCTAGGCCAGATTACTACAGCAGCCTCTACCTCTATCTCTCCCTTTCCTCCTTACGCCCCCTTCAGCTAATCCAGAATAGGGCTGCAACACTTATCCTTTGCCACAAGCCCAGGGACAGTATATCTCCAGCCTTAAAATCTCCCCAATGGCTCCCGGGGCTTCAAGGATCACATTCAAGACCCTCTGCATTATCTACAAGGCTTTCTGGGGACTGGGTCCATGGTATCTTCAACTTTCTCTTCTTAAATACCTCCCAGCTAGAGCCCTTTGCTCTGCTCCTCTAACTCCAACTCTCTGATTGTCAAACGCTTTCTCCAAGCAGAGCGTGGGGGGCAAGTCTCTCTCTTCGGCTGGCCCCTCTCTCTGGAACAGCCTCCCTGCCCTTCACAGACTTGAGCCGGACCTCCTTAGGTTCGGGAACCGTCTCAAAACTCTGCTTTTCTCTACCTCTTTCCCTCTCTCCCTTCCCTATTAACCACCCCACTGCGACTGGGATTGGCGCCCTGGTCCTTCATGAATCTTACAGGTTACCAGGCCCTCAGCCCAGTTGACACCAGTACCCACTCCCCTCAGCACTGCCCTTATGGGCCCCCTGCCTGGCGGATGTACATCCTACCCTTGGGATCAGTCTGCCCAGTACTTAGCCAACAGCCTCCTACCATGGCACCCTTTGGCACTTCCCTACCGGGTCGAACAGCACTTGCCCATTCCTTGTTCCCGTTCCCTTTCTTATCTCCTACACCTCTCTTCACTGCATTTGCACGTCTGAATGTCACAAGGCCCAGCAGGACCATGTTTTTATATTTACAGTTTTTTCCCATTGTATTTACTCACCTCGCCAAATGCTCAATAAATAAATATACAACAGCAGTGGCAGCTTACCTTACAGGCACCCTTAACAGTTACTGTTCAGGCAGCAGCACTGCACAGTTTTGAAAAGCTGCCTCACAAATAAATGCAGCACATTCAATCTCTACATGGGCAGGACCAACATACACTTCCCACATAAATAGAACAAGCATTTTTTGTTTTTTTAGGCAGGGCCAGTTCAACCTTTCCGCTGTTAGGTACAGCGTGGACAAGGCCAGTGCAAGCTTCCTTCAGAATCTATGAGGAATAGTGTTGGCTGGGCCAAGGGAAGCTTTCCTCACAAAAAGTGCAGGGTAACTGCAAATTTCCATAACAATCACATACAAATACAGCATGGACAGGGCCAGTGAATACTTTCCATTCAAACAGGTACTGCATGGTTAGGCCAAGGGCAAGCTTCCATCACAAACTGTTCAGCATGGCAAATGGAAGTTTTGTCGCACACAAAGTACAGGATGGTCAGTGCACAGTTTCCTCACAAACAGGTACAGAATAGAGAGGGCTAGTGCATGTTTCCCAGACAATAAGGTACAGGTACAGCATGGATAAGGCTAGTATACATTTCCCTAACAAATGGGTACAAGAACAGCATGGGTAGGGCCAGGTCAAGCTTCCCACACAAATGGGTACATGTGCAGCATGGGTAAGTCCAGTCAAAACATTGCTTAGAAACAGATACAGTATGTGCAGGATCACTGAAGGCTTCTCTCACAAATAGGTACAGCATGGACGTGCCAGTGCACGCTTCCATCAGAAAGAGGTACAACATGGACAGGTCCCATGCAAAGGAATACTAGTACAGCATTCCGGGGCAAGTGCATATTTCCCTTACAAACATGCACATAAACAGCATTGGCAGGGCAACTGTCTGCAAGGGCCTGTTTACATTTCTCTTATAGGTGTGTACAAGTATAGCACAAACAGGACCAGTGAATGCTTCCCTCACACCCTAATACAGGTACAGAATGTGCAAGGCCAGGGCAAGCTCTCACCTTACACATGGTTGCAGATGCAGCATGGCCCGACCGCTGTAAACAGCTCATTCATACTCAGATGCAGCAAATGCATGAATATGACTTACAATGGCAATGCTGGCATATGTTTTGGACACACGCATTATGCCATGTAAAATGCTTCTCTGTACTGTTGATGACATCACATATATGTTATTGTGATTTATATTGTGCAGCACTGCCATTTTCATGGTCTCCAACCACTCTGGCGGATCTGAAAAAGAAGGAGGGCTGGGAGGATTTAGTGCGATTGAGAAGGAAAAAGTGCAAGAGAGCTTTGATATGCTCTTGGTAGCGTCAGTTCAGACAAATTGCTCACTGTACTAGTTTGTTTTTCATTGGTAGACGTTATGTGGTGTTTGATGTACGAGTATGTATGGCTGATTTGTGTGTAATTTGTTTAGTTTCCTGTTGGGTGTTATGGAGTGTGTTCAGTTTGTGGTTGTTTTAGCTTTCTCTTGCTGTAGATGTATGAGTGTGTTTTGTTCACTGTTTGAGGGTGAGTGTGCAGGATATTGGAGAGTTTTTGGTAGGGTTGGTGGAAATTCCTCTGTGTCCTTTGTACCATGTTTATGTTGATCTGTCAAGTTCATATTATTCTATGGTGATTTGTGGTGAACTGTTTTATTTCATTGGGCAGTCTTGTTTTGGATCATCAATTGTTGGTTGTTTTAGTGTTTCCATTGTGATGTCTTGGCAGTTTTCCTTTGTTGATTCTTCCTGTGTAGCTCAGTGAGTTAAAGAGACGTGTTTTAGCAGTTTTCTGAACTTTGGGTGATCTTCGTATTTCCTTTGGGAGCGAGTTCCAAAGTTGTGCTGTGATGCAGGAGAACGCTGTTCTCCCGAATTCCCGCTAGAGTTAGAGTATTGTTTAGGTTCGAGGTGAATGTTGTTTCGGGACCTTGCTGTTCGGGTTGGTTTGTAGAGTGACATTTTTTGCCTGAGTGGATTCTGCTCCTTGGCTATGGATTGCTCGGTGTCTTATGCAGAGCATTTTGAAGAAAATTCAAACTTTTACCGAGAGCCAATGAGGGGGAGACTTGCTGATGCGTTCTGTATTTATTGTCGTTTTTTGATCAGGTAGTCTGGCATTCCGCGATAGATGCTGTTGGCATAGTCTACTCTTGACATGACGCGAGTAATTATGGCTAGTGTTTTATCTAGAAAGGTGAAAAAGGAGAGTATCCACTTGATTGTGTGTATGTGGAAGAAGCTGGACTTTTTCATGTGTTATCCTAGACAAACCGGTGTAAATTGTATGTTTTATTGCCAACTTTTCTCATAATTTCTCTGTAAAATGCTTAATTTCACCACATTGCTTAAAATGTTCTATCAGATTGTCCATCCTAATCAAAATGTTTAAGAAAATGTGTTGAAAGTACAGCATACTTTGTCCTATTCGGAGAATGTGTAGAAATGCCTGTTCTACTTCTTGTTGCTGAACTTGCAAAAGACTCCTACTCCCATCCCATCTCCCTCCTGATTCTACCTGTGAGGTGTCAGCTTCAGCTGGCTGATGCTCTGTTTCCAGAAGTTCCAAGAGGGATCTACCATCACTATTATCGGCCCAGGGTGAGTGACCATGTTCTGATGATGTTTTATCAACATTTCTTCCCACTAGGCCTTTGAGATTTGACCTTTTTAGTTCCATATATTGTGGTCTGCAGCCCGAAATCGGGTATATGTAGGAAATAGGCCTGCTTCCACTGCCAAGTTAGCTGCTCTTTGACATGTGAACACAGTGGTTTGCAGAGAGCATCATGGAACCACTTTATTGGGTTTACTGCTCATTTGTGATTTATAACTGGGAAAAGATTGCTGTTTGGCACCCCCTGCTGGTCAGCACTGTAAACAGCTGCCTATTTTGCCTAGCGATTGCACCGGGCATGCTTCTCACTCTTCTCCCCCTCTTGTCTGCTGGTCCGCAACACTGTTAGCAGGTTTCCCCACCACTGACTGGATGAGCATTTGTCCCAATATGCAATTCTCTGCTCATTAGCATCTTACGCTCATTGCCATTTGTCAACTCCTGCTGGTCTTGTGGTATTCGTCCTGTTGGAACTCGGGATCTCAGCTCCTCCCCTCTTCCCAGCCAGTTGGGTTCTACCTTCGGTTCTAGACAGTCTCGCTCTTCGGCTGGTGCCTCCCTCTAGAACAGTCTTCCTACCTCTCTCAAACTTGAACAGGACCACCTAAGGTTCCAGAAGCAACTCAAGACCTTGCTTTTCACTTCTGCTTTCTCTCTCTTTTCCCTGCTGATGTACTTGTCTGCTGTGCTTACTGGTTACCTGGCTACCCTCTGAACCTTAATGGGCACCAGGCTGCTACACGACCAGTAGCCCCCTTGCACTGCATCTGGGCTATCACGCACTTAGGCACTGTATCTGCAACCCTACAGTCCTCTGCCTCCTTGCACTTACTCAGAGCAGGCCACCCCAGCGGCACTTACTTGGGCTTCGCCTATTGCACTTTCCCCCTTCTATTCCCCTGGCACTTCCCTCCATTTCCCTTGCACTTGTACGTTCTGAATGACACAAGGCCTAGTAAGATCATTTGTTTTTTCCTCCATTTGTCTCTCCTTCCTTGACTTGTCGTGCTTAGAAACACTTGTGTACAGGCGCGCTATAAATGACTTCTCATATCATATCTTCATTTCATCTCCTTGCTTTTTTTTAAGGTAATGAGGTGAGCAGCCTAGACAACAGAGTCAGGTTTTCATTGCCACAGCTTTCTAGGAAGGGTCGACTTGCCACAAAGGAAAACAGTATTTAAGCAAAGAGGAAACAGTGACCATTTGAAGAACACAAGCACACTGGCTAACTGCATTCAAGGGAGGACAGGTTGAGCAGAAGAGAACGCTAGCGAAGATACCATTCAGGAGAGGGAGAAAGGAATCACTAATGGGAGAATGCAAAGATACCAGCTAATTGCATTCAACACAGATCATGATAGGCAGTATGAGAACAACAGGAAAGTAGAGAGAAATGAAGTAAAGGAAGTTAAAGTATATGGGCGTAGAATGGAAATGAAATATTGCGGAGGTTACCTGATTCGCAAGGGAAATATTTTTAAGTGCAAGCTAAACGCTAGTAGCAATCAAGTCACGTTGATCGTTTATTCTCCACCTCAGATATCCTCATACCAAAATATCCTAAAAAGTCCCGAACCAAAAACTCGACATTTCCCTTTTAATAATGCACTCATCTAAAACTGAACAGAATATAAAAGCCGTCAACAATGATATTGTTAAATACACATGCAATGTGAAATGTTACACTAATGCCGACACGGCTCGTTCAATGCCTTCTTTGGACTACACACAAGGAAACGGCCACTTGATGGCAGCCCTGTGCGATTGTGAGCATAGTACAAGCCTCCTGGAAACAGCAAACCAGCTGTAAACTTTCATTTTGTTTTCTGGACTTCCAGATCCGCACAGAGATTTGAAAAAAAATGCATTACAAAAGAAAGAGAACACCGTCTATTTCTTGGGGGGAAATCAATACAAATAAAAGGTTTTACGATTTGAAGTGAATTCTGGCATAGAATGTCAGCTGACGGATTAGAAACAGAAGCCACTCCATGTACAAGCATTGGCAATACCAATAGTTTTGGCATGTAGTGCTGCTCTTTGCATTTTCCATTTACAGGCAACACGGTGCAAGGAGGAGCGTGCAAAGTTTCAAAGGAGGATACGAGAAGGGGTGCAGGTGCGCAATGAAATGACAAGGGGAATAGAGCAAGGGCGGAAATCGATGATGAGCAAGAGAACATATGAGTGAGGAAGGGTGAGAGTGAGATGGTAAAAACTTAAGCAGGTGTGAGTGTAAGGTTTATAGCTAGAGTAGTGTAAGGTGGGTGGGGAAGTAGAGGGGGCAGGTTGTATGGGAGAATGCATTGGGTAGGGCGGGCAGGGCAGGTGAGAAGGGGCAGGGTGTGTGGTGGGGGTAAAGAGAGGGGGGTTGGGTTGAGCAGAGAAGGAGGGGGTAAGATGGGTGGTGGTAGAGAGAGGTGGTAGGGTGGGTGGGGATTGGGAGCGAGGGAGTGGGATGGGTGGATGGGGTAGAGAGAGGGGGTGGGGTGGGTTTGTTACGGTAGAGAGGGTGGGGGTAGGGTGGGTGGAGGTAGGTAGAAAGAGTGAGCAGAAAGAGTGGGGGTAGGGCTTGTGGCTGTGGAAAGAGTGGGGGTATGGGTGGTGGGAGAAATAGTGGGAGTAGGGTGTTGGGGTAGAAAGAGTGGGGGTAGGGTGAGTTGGTGTATGGGGTAGAAAAAGTGGGGAGAGTGGTGGGTGGGGGTAGAAACAGTGGGGGTAAGATGGATGGGTGTAGGGTCGGTGGGGGTAGAAAGTGTAGGAGTTGGCTGGGTGGAGGTAGAAGTAATGGTGGTAGAATCAAATTTCTATTACGCCTTCCTTTGGTCCATTAGATCTCTCGTTCACCTCGATACAGAGGATATTTAGTTTCACAAAGGGATGCCAATTATCTGGGCGTGAGCCTCTAAAAACGGAGCAGGTCAGCTAAGTCTTTGGCTTTCATATGGGGAGGAGGGTACATTAGTGTGGGCAGTGCAGGCTTCTGGAGTTTAATGCTGCTGTCTACTGATGTTTAAACAAACACTCTCAGATTTCACAGCGGAGTTCTGTCTTCTACTTGCAACTTCCCCAAAGAGGCTTATGCCCTCCCAAGCTAGTGGCTGGCTCCACCACTGCTTACACAGTCAGCAGGACAGTAAGGCTTTCAATAAGGAGCACAACCGATCAGAGCACATTTTTGCAGTCATCTTGGGTGATAAACGACCTTTACAAATGCTCTAATCTCGCTATTGCCCATTTCATCAAGAACCGAATGCTCATGTGAACCTCCAAGTGCACCAACAGGGTTAACATTTTCCAGGTGTGCTGTTTTGAATGGGATGTGTTGATGAGTTCTGTATGAATTATGCTACCGTTCTCATGTGTTGCTTCAATAGCCACCATGTGCGAGCCTTGTGAGGACAGGCTTCAGCTGAATCAGTGACCTCAGGACACAGCGATAGTGACCGCACAGCCTGGGATCATTCTCTGCCAGCATCGGTGTTCATGCTCAAGTTAGAAAATAAACTAAGTCAAAACTCCCCTGGAAACAGTGCCAATGTCCACAAACACTACCTTCGGCACAGGAAGAAAACGTTGCATAACGCCTTAAGAAAACTAGTAGGATAACTCATCAAGATAAAGGAATATATTTAGGTGCTGATTATAAAGATATGTGCAGCGCTCCAGGCCTCCGCTGTATTTCACAGCTTTCCTGGAACATTCTTGCGTGCTGGGCACCACTGTGTGAAGCAGCTCGCTTCCATGCAGAAGCGAGCTGCTACCCTGGTGTTCTGCCGGATGTTTGGAAGGTCGGCAGCATCATAGCGGGCAGATCCCCACATCCCTAGATTGAGGCCAACCGTCCATTGTAGGGCCTTCTTCTCAGCCTGTGTCATGAATGAATGCCCGATCATCCATACTGCATCATCTGTTGGAATGAACTGAGTGTCATAAATACAGCCCATCTACACATCTTGCCCCTTTACCTTTCTCAACCATGACACCTTGGACACTGGGGGTGGAGGGTGAGATTCAACCGTTTACAATCTCCGGGCGGGGGGTCCATCTGCAGCCGTACATAAAGCCTGTAGCGGCCGGATTCCCATCTGCAAACCTTCATTATAGCCTGGGTTGACTTGCCCTGCTGGAAAGCTGTGGTAGCTGGCCCTAACCTGAAACTGTGGGTGAACCAACCCTTCCCATGGATGCCCACGACCCATAAGTACACAGAGAGCATCTTCCTGAATTGAAACAATGAGAGGGGTGAAGTGTCAGCATGAACTAACAGGGGGCTGGCATCCCAGTCCCAGTTCTCTGGAAATAGCTTGAGGAGGTGCACCGGGCAGCTGTCCTTGAGCTTCGAGAGGAGACCCATGCATTACGATATTAAAGCCCTTACCTTGCTGGTCACTTTTAGATTTCCTCAGTCTGATCTGTACCCCCTCGCCCATGCCTTTGTTGAACAGGAGAACATCGCCCAAGGCGATGGGCCTACCCGATGTGTCCTTCCTAGATGCTGAGACCAACTCAATAATCCTGAACGCCCCGAAGAAAGCCCATGCAAACGCAAGACTGAATAGTGACAATTCATATGTATCAAAACATATGCCTGCTAAGGCGGACAGTAACCTTACCATTAAATCAAAGTCAATGGGCTTGCAACTATCTTTCTTGGTAGGCTCAGTCCGGGCCCATCCCTTCAGGGCGGTCCGCACCAGGAATCCTTTGGTGGGGTCTGCTTGGCCTCCAGATTTGTAATGGAAAGCCACCGCTGCCAGGTGAGATGCAGCCCAGCTTTTAGATTTACCTTCCCTGTGCGCCCATGCCACAAATGCGTGTACCTGTTCTTCTGCAGTGCACTCCACACAGTTTAATGCCACAGGTACACTCATGAATTTACCATAGCTTTGCTGGTATCTAAGCCTGACGCCTGGTGTGAGCGAACGCTCACATAACTCACAGAGCGCCCTGTCCACACTACCAGCTGCCACCAATCCTTCTGGAACTGTGCTCCCTCCAGCCTGGCAGCCAGATGGGCCTTCCAAAACTTGGTCCACTGAAATCGAGAAAGAGCATCAGCAGCAATATTTACAATGCCCGGCATGTGCCGGGCCCTTAACCCAATATTACTGTAACGGCATACCTCCACCAATTTCCTGAGCAGGCTAAGTACCGCTGGGCATGATGCTGACTAAATTAATTGCTTGCACAACAGCCTTGTTGTCAGACCAAAAACGTACTCTCTTGTTACCCTATTCCTTTGGCCACAACATAAGTAACACCACAATGGGAAACATTTCCAAAACCATGATGTTTTTTGTCCTACCTTTCTTGTGCCACTGTTGGGGCCATCTTTGGGCACACCACTCTGGCCCCAGGATCACCCCGCATCCCTTGCTCCCTGCAGCATCTGAATATAACTGTAGCTTAACACTCGTCTCCCATGGTGGGCTCCAAATCTGCACTCCCAGTGACACTTTCCACGAATTTGAGCTACATCCTTAAATCCGACTTCAGGACTGCACTTAGTCGGACGTGGTGTTGTTTTGAGAAAACCCCAGCAGTCGCACTGGCTACCCTGTGTGTAAAGACCCTGCCTACCGGGATCACATTTGCTGCAAAATTTAGTTTGCCCAAGAGTTGTTGCATTTTTTCATGGGTGGTCCTGTCTTTAGACAGATTGTTAGAGATCTCTGCCACCAACCCTCTGACCTTATCCTTTGGCAACCTGCAAGTCCCTTCCACAGTGTCAATCTCAATGCCCAGGAAAGTTAGGACCCTGCATGGACCCTCAGTCTTTTCAGGGGCTAAAGGTATGCCCATTTTCCTCATCAACGTCTGGAAGGAAGACAGCGCAAGGGCGCAGTATTCCGAGCAATCCCTGCCTGAAAACATAAAGTCATCAAGGTAGTGGATAATGGCACCCCTTTGTTCCACCCTGTGTGCTGCCCATTCCAAAAAGGTGCTAATTGCTTCAAATAATGTGCAAGACACTGAGCAACCCATGGGCATTCATTTATACACATAAAAACTACCCTCCCACTGTAATCCTAGCAGGTGGAAGCTGTCTGGGTGCACTGGCAATAAGCTTAATGCTGATTCGATGTCTACCTTTGCCAGCAATGACCTCCTGCCCATGCCTGCCACTACCACCATGGCATGATCAAAAGAAGCATAGTGCTCAGAACACTGTTCCGGGCTAAGCCAGTCTTTTTGGGGACTATGACCAGCTGTGATACAATGAAGTTTGGGGGGGGGGGGCTTTGGAAAGGACCTCCATAAAACCCCCAAAAAGCAAATCCCTCTCATGGTGCTTGGGGTATTTGTTCAAATTTTCCATCAAAACAGGCAAAATGACAGGGGATGGACCTTTAACCTACAAACAATTACTGTGCATCCTTGCGCTGGCCACACAGGGGGACCTCTTACCTGAGAACAAATACTGTCCCTCTTTGTGCTGGCCCCCCTTCTCCTTTGATGCATTTAACCAACAGGTGACCCTCACCACATGTTGTTCACTCATGGGGGTACTTGCACTTGGGGCCCCATGTGCAGTTGCCCTTGTAAAAGAAACGACATGAATTGCTGCCTGGTTTCCGCCCTTCCAGCGCTCTGTTTGTGTTAGAACTGCTGGCCCCTTGCTCGATCCCCCCTGTCCCTAGGGGTGTTGCGAAGGGAGTAACCACTTGCTCTTTGGTCTTTCTTCCCATACCAAGACCTCTTACCCACTTTGTATGATTCAGTCCAAACAACACTAGTTCTTTGCCTCCCATGAAAGAGACCCAACCTTCCATATCTTTTTGGTCCCAGGTCATCTCAGGGACCTGGGCCATCTTCTTTCTAAATCCCCTATCATAATCAGTCCATCCTGTTGTCCCATATTGTTTAGCCTCACCAACAATTGTATCCCTGTATTTCCATAAGGCTGTCCCCTGCTTAGGGAACCTTTCCATCCATATAACGGCCAAAAAAGGGAACGCTTTTTCCAAATTAGAAATGTTCTCCTCAGCCTGATATTTTTTCTGCCTCTTTTTGTCTTCTTGCGGGCTAAGAGTTAAATTAGGGCCAACATCCTCGACTGACAACAGGCAGAATAAGTCAAAATACTCTAACCATATACGCTCTTCCATCTGAAGGGGGATCTGCCAAACCAAAGAGGACCTGCCAGAAAGCAGAGGGGAGATAATGACGGCAGACGGTGCAACCAGCCCCGAGAGGGTGCACCCAACCACCCGCCGGTCCTTTGGATGTCAGGCGCAAGTTAGGTGTGAACACCAGAGCAGTGCTGCTTTGGTTCAGAGTGGCAACAATGGTGCAAATTGTAAGGTGACCCTTCTATCTTTAAGCTTGGGGGGTTCCAGGTGGACCCTCCCAAACGCTCCTTGCCGACTGGGGAGTGGCCGACTTGGAGGGCATGCATCCGCCTCCCTTGATCATCATTAACATTTCTTCCAGAGCCAAGCTAAACCTTTCTACAGCTAGCATATTACCGGCCGGGGGCGCAAGCACAGAATTCATTTGCACCAGAGGGGATGCTGGTACCAAGGGCAGCCCATCTGTAACTTGCAGCGCAGCAGTCTCTGTGATGGGCTGTGCTAAACTCTGAACCACCACTGATTGTGAGGGCTCGCCCCCCACCAGTGATGACACCGGCACCTGAGCAGTCTCTAGTGCTTTCTTACCCTAAGGTTAGCGCTTCCTTTTGGCGGGTAAAGGCTTCGGGGAATCTCCCTTGGAGGCGGGGTATCAACCAAAGGGGGCAGACAAATCTGCGCCTGGACAACCAAGGGCTGGATGGGTGGTACCTGCTCGCCCAGCAGTACCTTCTTTGCACAGCCTTTCCCCGACTGCACATTTTCTCTTGAAACATGGCCGAAAGTGCTCCTTCATCCTCATCCTCGCTTGCACTGGGGCTGTTCTGGACCTCCTCAATAGTATGGAACTTGTCCTGTGATCCCTCCACAGACCTATTGGCCTAAAAAGATGAGAGCAAAAAACGGAATAATGAATACACCAAGATTGACCCTACAGTGCACTATTGAGGCTGTTGGTTCTATTAACCCTGCCATGTGTTAATTGGCTAAAGGCCTTTATTGGGACAAAACACTGGCCTGCACGCCTTACTAATTTTCTTCTGTTCTGCAGAAAAGGCTAGAAACTCTGTGCGTGCATCTTTGATCACTACAAGACCTGTATTAGTACAGAAAAAATGTGTTAATGAAAAATTCTTCAAAAGACTGCAATCCCACGTAAATTGCACCACCCTAGAACATATGAAAAAAAAACAGGTTAGCCTTCCTTTCGCCATGCTAGCATGCATTTGTGGCAGAAGGACCACTGGGACCCCCTGCAACTCTGCCTTAACTGTCACAACTGCCTCATCCTTCTACAGTACCTGCTAACCAAACAGCTACCGTGCTGTTGTTTAGAACCTGTGCTGTGGTTTTAGCCATTCAATGTTAATACGACCTTGTGGTTACTCACATGTAAAGTTACCCTGAAGGATGTTCTTGGGAGCAAAACACACCGCACGCCATGCCACCTGTTTGCTGACACCTGTAGACAGGGGAGTTGCTAGGTCTGGAAAAGACCCGGGGCTAAGCTGATGTCATAACTGTTGGGACTGGGGGCTAGCTAGTCTTTTGGCTGTAGCTCCTGAGATTCTATCCGGGGCTACAACCAAAAGGTCTGGGGCTATAGCCCCTTTAGCCCCCCCCTAGCAACGCCCCTGCCTGTAGACAAGTCGGCATTCAACCTAATTCTAACAAACCACCTCCCTTCTTGTGTGCAATAGATAAGCCGCAATTTCTGCAAAAGTGCAATACCGCCTGCGCCCTTGTTCCAGTAAACAAACTCCTGCTAAACGCTGGGGTCCGTTGACCACGTGGGTCGCGGCGGCCTGGGTATTCCCAAAACATTTTAGCCAAAGGCACGTGTGCGGCAGCATCAAACAAACTTCCCACCACGTTGAAAAACTTAGCCGGGGGGGGGGGGGGGGGCACGGTGCACAACCAGAAATTGCTGCACTGTCCCAAGAAAAGAGGCACAGCAGCTATTAACATGAGCTGGAAAAAGCACAGTCACTGTGCAAAGGAGCCTTGCCGTGATCGTAAACAAAGAAAACCCATGAAGGAAACACAAGGTAATTCATCAAACATAGGATTAACGGACCGACCACGCAAAATTAAAACATCAGGCCCTCGGCAGAACGCGCAACCCCGGCCTAGCACGTTGCAGCTGCCCAAAGAAAGTTGTTGGAGGGAATGGGGAAGCAATACACCAATCGCATAGCTAATGACAAATGCACAATCTAGTTCAACAGTGCCATCCTTAATGATGGAGGGGTTTAAAAGCGCCCGGTGTGTGCCCGGTGTGTGCGTGCAGAAATCATGCTGTGCAATATGCCTGCGGCCTCCTGACTGTCCCCAACACTTACCAAAACAACGTGGTGCGCAGCGGCCTTGGAATTCAACCACATTGAATGCAAATGTACGTGCGTGGCAGCCGGATGTCAACAACCCACCAAACATGCTGAAATTATGTTTGCCGCCAGGATGCCACCGTGCGCAGCCCAAACTTGCTGCACTGGCCCTAACAAAGAGGCAGCGTTGATATTGACGCAGGTTGATCACTTTTTTCGCCCACTGAAGCACTAAACCGAATGTACTGCATGTGCTAACCGTGTAGATGCACAGTCACTTCGCAAGTAGCCTTGCCGTGATTGTAATGTAGAAAATTCGCAAAAAGAAAACCTGTGGGTCCTTCCACAACTGAAAGCATAAAATATCGACCACGTACTCATGAAAACGAACAAAAATGAAAAATTCACTGACATAGAAACAATTGCCTGCATAAAGCGGCACGGGTCCCTGATCCACCTTTCACATCATTAATACATGCCTATAAATCATCTGCATCCATCAATGTGCATGAAACTTCGAGAAATCGTGAAAAATGGCACATTTTTAAAAAGAATTTCATTAGGTGCGGCTTGGCAAAATATGCTGCATTCTTTCTTCCCACTCATGAAGCGCGCAAGGCGCAAGCGGCGACCATGTGGGCCTGCATAACACCCTTGCATTGCGATGACCTCGCCAATAAGCCACACCGTTTGCATTGCCTTAGGAATGGATGCAGGAAGTGTACATTTGCGGGCCCCACAGAACAACACCATGCAGTTTCTAATGAAGCAACACATTGCAAGATAATTCAGGCGAATCGTCCGGCAACTCCCCGAAAATCATACTCAATCCAGCAAGCCGGCCAATCCAACTATAGATACACATTTTAATATATAAAGCTATGGCTCGGCGGTCAACATGAAATAGCTACTGTGCAAAAATATGGCTCGGCGGCCATACCTGAATGTACGAGTTGACATAATATGCGAACTGCGGTGACATGGCCCTGTGGCAGAAACCACCGCGACCATCCTGCACAAGGGACTGTGTCGCAGCATACCGCCCAAAGCTTCTAACAGTTCATGAACATTTTTTTACCCAGCGCAGTGAAGCGAAATGAAGCACCTCAAAATAAAAACACGGCAGTTCGGCAAATCGAAAATGCACCCAAGCAAAGCAGTTTCCACATCATTAACACAATGTGGCCCGGCTCAGCGGCCGGCGATGTAAAAAAGAACAAACATGATACAATGAATGCATACTAAAACGCTCGGCCGGCGTGGCGGCCAGAGAAGCGGAAAGGCCCTGAAGTGCCCCGGGGACATGAAGCCCCCCCCTCCACCGGCCATCAGAGCCAGCAGCGCCAAAGTGCCCACATACTTACCAATCCGTGTTGAGGTGGAACAATGGATACACGACCTGGAACACAGGAACTCTGGATCACAAGGCGGCGGGGGCTGATGGACAAGAGACTGAATCACAGCAGCCCCGTCTTATATGCGTCCCCCAGGGTCCTGCCACCGGAAATCATGCCCTGGGAGACGCCTCTTCCGCCTGCAGTGGGGAGGAAGAGTAGAGGCTGACCAAGCCCCGGTAGGTGGTGGCCAGAGGAGACAGCCCGCTATGTAGGCTGTCCCTCTAGCGCCCAAACTCGGGGGGGGGGGGGCGGGCGGTCCGCTTCTGAGCAATGATGGAAACGGATATTAAAGATGGAAACTAACATTGCAAATATGTGTTGGCAGCGGCTTGGAATGTTGATAAGCCGCCACAGGCACATTTTTGCAACGTAACTTAAACAAAGTCAATGTCAGCCGTGGCATTGGACAAGTCAAGCCACTGCTAGCATTATGTTTGTTTCTCAGCCATTATTTCTAACACCTCCTGGAAGTAGTTTGTGAAGCCCTCTCACCTCACCTCTCTTCGTCAACAGTCCCTGGAGCAACCTCAATTTTGCAGCAGCAGTGCAAGACCGAAGAACAGATAGCAGGTGCAGGTAAGTAAGTCAGTGGCAGGGGATTATAACTGCAAAACCTTCAGCCAACGAGGATCAGTGGCACCAACAATTTAAAAGCTCATTATCTTCATCTTTTCTGTCTACAACGAAAGAAAACTACTACTTTCAACTTTTTACATTGTTAAAGTTAATGTTGAAGGTTTTTAGATCGTGCACTGACGCCACGTGTGTAGTCTCCAGGCGCTCAGGTGGATCTGTAATGCAAGGAGGGCGGGTGGGTGGTTAGTAGGGTTGTGCCGGAAAAGAGCATGAGAGCTTTGAGGTGCTGTTGGCAGCTTCAGTTCGGAACACAGTTCACTGAGCATAAATGTGATTTTTGGAAGTTGGCCACCATGTGCTATTGTGTGAGATTTATGTGTGGTTTGTTTTGTTGTAGTGGTGTTGTTAAGTACGTGCAGAATGTGGTGCTGTAGAGGTCTGGCTGTGTTAAGTACAGAGTTTGATATGATATGGCATTTGTAACGTGCCTATACACAAGTGTTTCACAATTTTGAGAGGTCTATACAGAGAAGTTAGTTTATTGGTAAGGATTGTTGGTGAAAGTCCTGGAAATCCATCCAAGTGCTCTACACCTCCCACCCCTGAAATCGACACAAGTGTACCACATCTCAACCTAGGAGTACATCCAAGTGTGGCTCCCCCCAAAATCCACCCAAGTGCACCACTCCCCACACCCCCAGAGTCAATCCAAGCATGTCACACCTCTGCCCCTCAAACCCCATAGAAGTGCATCCCATCTCCCACCCCCAAAGTTCACCCAACTGCGCCACAACTCCCACCACTGAAATCCATCCGAGTGTGTCACACCTCTCCCCTCCCTGAAAATCCATCAAAGTGTGTCAGATTCCCAAACCCTGACATCAGATTCCCTAACCCTGACATCCATCCAAGTGTATGACAAAAAATCAATAATTCGACCCAATTTTTTACGACCCAAAGAGATGTCCAACGTGGGAGAGAGCAAATTCAAAATCTACGATTGATCACATCTTCGTCTCTCGGCCGCTATTAAATCTAGTAACATCATTTAACGTGATAAGAACAGAAGAGAGTGACCACAACCTCCTAGAAACCACCAGGTCTTCGGCACCACCCAAAAACACCTCGATGTCCGCCAACATAGAAATAACAACCCAAGGCACAAGATTGAGAATGACTGAAAAGAGCAATAAACTCCCTAACGGCAGCTTATAAAGACCAAACTACATCGAAGCCAAACGAAAAGATTCGCCTTCACTTGGGACCGGCCCAAATCGAAATTGTTACCAACTTTAAGTACTTGGGTGCAAAAATCTATGCAAGAAGTTCTCGTAGAGAAAGTTAAGAAGATATCTATACAGGGGAAGGCCATAGACATCAAATTTGGACGATACTCGTTAATCCCAGTAAGAGACGTTTATAAGAAAAAGGTTATACCATCGCTAACTTACGGGGCAGACGCTATGCCAAATCTTCCACCAGAGTTGTGGCCTAAATTGGAAGCCACGTTCTGGAGAAAAATTCTTGGCCTCCCGAAATCGACCCCGATTGCTCCGATCAGGTGAGAACTTGGCCTATTATCTTTGGAAACGACAGTCGCGTTAAACAGCGTCCTATTGTATAGGAAATGTATCATGCCAGATTCCCTGTACGCATACCGTCTGATAAACCAAGAACTTGAATTGAGATCATGCAAAATGCTCCAGAAATGGGAATCTAAGATGCTCAACCTTTTACAATCAGTTGAAAGTAGTAATGAAGAACTGATAAACAATCCAGTTAAAACCTCCAAGAAAATCAAAGAGTGGGACTGGATAAAAACTGTAGAAACAGCAAATAAATAGAAACTCACCAGCCACCTCCCACCATTCTTCAAGAAACTGGACATGCTGCAAACATATCTTAAACTTTTCCCAAGTAGGTCAGCACGACTCTGTTTCCTGAAAATTCGACTGAACCTCTTGGGGACAAATTAAATCCTGGCTACCAGAGGCTTAACGCCAACAAACCGATGCCGCTGTTGCAAATCCACTACAGAAAAGGAAACAATCCGCCATCTCCTTTTGAATTGTCCTGAGACACGCGACATCCGTCTTATTTACTTGAAAAACAATATCTCTGACTTCTCATTGTTAGATGAGGAAAATTGCTGGAATAAGCTGATCGCTGGCGACAAAACCAGGCTTGGCCTTGGCGACTGTAAACATCATGCAACACATCATCAACGTGATGCTTCCACTCTACGATCCGAATACCGTCTCCACTATGACCAACTAACCTACAAGAGACTCATGAGACATATATACAATCAGGATTCCTCACGTCCCCGGACGTCTGCCTCTCTTCTACATTTACCTGTCTTCGTCTCCTATTGGACTTGCATTGATGGTTTACTTTCTTCACAGGAATGAAAATCAGTTATGCTTTCGGTTTGACCTTCTGATTTGAAGTCAACACATTCCTCTTCTTTGTTAAAAAATCCGAAGTGATTAAAAAAAATAAAATAAAACAAATAATAATAATAATATAAAACATTTAAGAACATGTACTCGATTGCAATAATATCATTGTGTCCAATACACAGAACCACACAGAATCTTATTTGTATTTTATGTTATTATGAGCAAAAGCAAATAGAATAACACAATCGGCACAATACTAAAAATAAATAACATGAAACAAGACCAGAAAAGTCCAAGGGGTAAAGTGCATTTTCAATAACATAGGGAAAAAAATATGACAACCTTCGTTCATCAACACCACAAGTGTTCTGTTAGGACGCCATAAACCAACCGGTACCCCTTTCTGTGCACAAACCTTACTCATGTGTATTGTACCACCAAATGATGAGAGCCAACACTCGATCACTGATGCAGGCACAAATCAAACGTATGCCTCCAGTGCCAATGTGCCCTCAATGGTCACGTGGCATACAGACAGCGAGCTGTGAGGTCTTCACGTTTCAGCAACGCACACATCTCAAAACCCTGAAAATCATGGATTGGTATAGCATAACAAAACAAAACAACAAAAAAAGGGTAAATCACTCAAATTACACATTGCATGCTGTACAAAAACACCCAAACCCCTAGGTTGGTGGGGAGAGCAACATGACATCTTCAAGTGGATGGCGTGTGTGGTCGTCATGTCTAGGCAAAGCCCACATTCGATAATCACAGAACTGGAAGCAATGCATTTGAAAGCAGTGAACACCATGGCGATGCTACACAAATCAACATGTCCCCACATTAATAGTGTGGACAGCAAATCTCCAGACAGACGAAGACTCACATCTCCAGACAGACGAAGACTCACAACTAGAGAACATAGAAATCGTTTAAAAGGAACACTAAACTGAACTCAATTACGAAATACTGAAATGAAACCTAAACTGCTGTGCAGTATAGCAAATATTGCATTAATGAAAAGTGGTAAATATTTAATTAGAGGAAAGTCGGTTTACAATGCAAGGGAAATATGGCAAGTCGCAAGAGAAACTGCCCTACAGTGCGCATCTTCGTGCACAGCAAAGACTGAGGCAAAAGGGCAAGCTGTGCCACCTGCTATCCCTATGCTCCCAGATGCGTGGCACAAACAGCAGAATAAAGCACACATCAATTACAATTAGAACATGTGCGACATCCAACAAAGCACAACTTGTATCTGAAGCAGTGCCTGCTTCCACAGCAAAGAAATCGAAGAATTCTGGCAAAAGATTCACATTTTACAGAGTGTAAAAGGATGGCATGGGCATTCTGAAATCTAATCCTGACCATTAATGCCTGATGCATTACTAAACTATCACAGCTATGCACTTGTGTCGTCGGCTCCAAACGTACGACGTGGGAACTGAATGCGAGTAATCCATGCTGATAGGGAAATGGGGGGATCATTCTGCAATTCATGTTTGCAAAAAATGCATTTCTGACTGAATCCCCAGCAGTGGTTAACCCTTGCTGTGCCCCTGCAGCTCATTGTGCTGGCTGTGCCACAGCAGCCCCTTACCCGCCACGTGTCAGGTGGGGCTGGGCCTGCATTTTCTCCCTCAGTTGCACCTTTCAGAGTGGTGCGTACTGAGCACCCGGCCACCCATGCAAAAGAGGGGCAATTGATCTCCTTGCAGGTGGCACACTGAAATACACTGTGGCTGCTGCAGTACTGCATGTACATGGCATGTCAAACACATGCCATGTGCTTCTGACATTCCATGGTGTGAACATACATGCGCTCCCTTGTGTGCATGGACTGTCTATGACCAGTCGTCTGTGGATGTTTTCCGTGTATATGTCATTAATCCCTGCAAACAAGTTGTATGGATTGTCTGTGTGTGTGTCCTGTTCTGTGCTATAACCTGCCCTGTGCACATTTATTGCAGGAAGTTAAGTGTGACACAGCAGCACAGTGTGCATATAGCCACATCAAAAGAACAACCTGGTTGTCCCATCACGCTCACATTCACCGGAGGCTCACTCGCCATTTCGCTGTTGTCCTTTCTAAAGGCTGAAGTGCTAACAGCATCAACTTCACCAACAGTGTGTTGGGATCATTATTTTCTGTACTCCTCTGATTCAGGAGGGTTAAAACTACGTAACTGCGTCGACAGAGCAGTCAGTATCTAAGGAGTGCATAGGGGTTAGCTCTCCCCACTGACTGCAGTCATATTGCATTGTGGCTGCAAAGCACATTTCTCCAACGCTTACCAAAAACAAAATGGCCTACTTGTACATACAAACACACACTGCACATCCAATCACATCACTAGCTGCACAGCCAATTGGGTGCTCCTTACCCCAAAAACACTTGACCGATCCAACAAAAGTCAGTAGATATACATTTTCAGAGCCATTTTAAACCAAAACTTAACTATTAAACTACCTTGTATATTTTTAATAATAAATAATGTGAAATGTCTAACATAACTTGAAAGCTGCAGTAAATATATATTTTGAAGCATCATTCAAGTCAAATAACTTTTAAATAACATGAACAGATTGTGGCTGCCATTTTGGAAGTAAACATGGCTGACAAATTCACCACACAATACAATTTCAGCCAAAGAGTGCAAAAAGAGATGTGGTTGGACAGAAAATGGGTGGGAATGGGAGGGAAATCCTATAGATTTCACTTAGCAATGGGCGTTAAATGGGTTGGACACATAGCCAAACTCCATAAACCCATCCTCATATGTCAACTGCATTGAAAAGCATTACATTCAAAGCCACTGTTTCTAGCTCCAATGTTAAAGCTCTTATTTTAATGACACTAGTTTTGGATTTAAAGGTAGTGCTTTCAGCGCCACCTAATAGCCCAAACTAAAAAGTGATTTAAAAAACCTGTATACACAACTACCCTTTCGGTAAGAGGGCATTGTACTGCCCATTTGGACAGCAACATCAAGCAGCTTCAGCCAGTGCAATGTAAAATGTGCAGCATTTCCGCTTATATTTTCAGCACGATCCTACCAGATATACACTAGCCCGCTCAACACATGGCAAAGCATAGGGCATTGACATGGGAGAAGTCTCATTACATTGACAAATCTTTGAAACATGTCATATTGCTCTTTGTTCATTTGTGCCAAATAAAGCGTTGCTATTTATATTTTATGTGCATATATTGAAAATGATAACAAACCGTTGCCACACAGTGGTGCACAAGATTAGAGCCAGCCGGTGCTCTTTATCACGATTGCGGGGCAAAACCGTATTAAACTTTTTAACAAATGACCGACTATGTAGTTACTGTCTAATATACAGCAAATATCACTAGTCAGTACAAAAATGAAAAGAGCACTCAGTTTGTTAATCATCCGAGAACTTTGTGCTTTTATTTTCAAATGTCCTTCAATACATAATTAAAATCTATTCAGCCAAAATGGACTTACAAACAGTATGAGTAGTCTCCACCCCAAACTCTCGGATTTCCTCAGGTGGTATAACAACCATGCTACGTTGGGCATTCTCTATTTCTACATATGCAGAGAGTCATCATGTTACTGGTCACGTAACTCCCACTTGTGCCTCATGCAAAAGACCTATATTATGAAGGCGGCCTTCTTAGCCAAGCTATTCACTCTCAATTGTACATACATTTTGCATCTCGATTTTATGTAAAATCATTATTTTGTACTATATATGCACAGTGCTAAAATGTTAGACTCTCTTTTTCATGTGATTAATAATTTGTAAATTCATTATTATGCCAATATATTAATATCAAATTAAAAACACGAAAACATTTTTTTTTAATTTTGTTATTGGTTTACAGACAAACCTTTAAAATATCACAAGGAACCAAAGCTTAAGAACATCCATCTCCACCCTTCGCACATTCTCTTTAATGATTTACAGCGTCTCGCCAGGCTATATGATAAAATTCCCTTTACCCTATATATAGTCCAATATCAGCAGTTTTTCAATCTCATTTAGCAAAAATGTTAATGGGATTAATAATTTCATGTCCGTGCCATTAAACATTTTCTGCCACCATTCGTCTGCACTTAGAGAAGGATGTTTTACGATCCAGGGTCCCAAGTGTTTCGTTCTCACTGACCGGAACTCACAGCAGAACGACACCAGATGTTTAAGGGTCTCCTTTTCTTTTGCATAAAACTAACAAGTTGGATTTAGGTTTTCATTACTCAACCATGCTCGGAGTCACTCTTTTGTCTTAAAAGCGTTCAAGTGAAAAAGCATGACTAATCTCCTTGCATTCGTGTCTGGAAAAAGTTTGATGTATCATTGGAAACTCTTAAAGCACCTGGCCTCGATGGTGCGTCTGCCAGAAGTTTGTTTGCACCTCTCTGTGAGCTGGTCAGTTCCCAGTCAGCCCGCCAAATTTTTGTCTTTGCTAAATTTGGATTTTCGTGTAGCGTTGTTAGCTTAATGACAAACACTGCAAGCAACCTTTCACACCAACTAAACCACATAGACAAAATATCAGTCTTATTTGACCTTGCACTGTGCAGACTTCCAAATTGAGGAATTTTCTCTGTGGATCTTTTTTTCAAAATAAAGACAGCATATTCCAACAAGTTCTTGCATGTAATGAGATCAACGATAACTGTATCGTATGCAGGCTGTCGACATGCCTTTAGGTAGACCCAATACTTTAGACCAATAGATGTTTTCAAGGGTTGACCACAACTCGTGTGGACAGCCAAACACATTTTCTGCTCCATATATAAAGACCGGGATTACTTTCTGTTGGTAGAAGTTCATCACCGCTTTTAAGGAGAACTTTCTGAATTTATTGTTCAGGACAAGCGCTTGACTGGAAAGTTGTCAGCGATTTCTCTTGGTCTCTAAGATCCATGGGCCGTCATAAATGCTTGCACTTATCAGCATACCCAAATATTTTACGCTACTTGATATTCTCAATGGTTCCTGAACCAATTTCCAGGAGGCTTTCTTGCAGCTGGTGTTCCTTGCCATTTTAAGATTGTGGAGTACTAAGATCTCGCATTTTTTGTGTTGATATATAAGATATATAAGTGATTCAATTTCACATAATCCTCTACTGCATCCAATTTTCTCTGCAGACCTATAGGAGTTACATCCAACAGGATCAGATCATCTGCATACAGGAGCCAACAGAGCAACTGAGATGTGATCTATGTATTTTTGGAGGGAAGGATTTCACAGCGTCTATGGCAGCTCAATATCGGATATGAACAAGCTGAATATGGCTGCAGCCAGGGGGCAGCCTTGTTTTACTCCCCTAAAAGTTGTAATCTCTGCAGACGAGATGCCAGTCTGGTCTAGTCGGATTTTGATAGTTGTTTCCATGTGTAACTCTCTAATAGCTGCCAACAATCCATCTGGACAACCCCAGGATCGCAATTTGCTCCAGAGTAGTTCACGGTCAATGCTGTCAAAGGCATAGGAGAAGTCAATGAATACGAGATAAACCTTCGTGTTTGATCTCAGAGCCTCCATTTTGATTAAATTCAACAACAGAAGGTTTAGTGTGCATCCTACATTCTTCACAAAACCTACTCGTCTCAGATCAATATAGTTAGATTTTATAGCGCACTCAACTAACTTTCGTTGTAACACTGTTGCGTAGATCTTTCCCAACACATCCAGTAAAGCTACTGGGCGGTAATTTTTTGGACATGTTCTATTCCATTTCTTAAAAATGGGAACAATTACCGCAGATTTCCAGGACCTTGGCGTATGGCATTGCAAGTTGATCCTTTCAAACAATGCTAAACATAACTCTGCCCAAATTTCAGGATGTTGTTTTATAGTAAAATTTGTTAACCCGTCAGGGCCTGGCGCTCTATAACCTTTTGCCTTTATGATTATGCTCACGATATCTTCTTTTGACATTGTTAATGCCCAACCCGTTAGGCTAACTAAGGGTGTTTTTTCCATGGATTTGTTTTTTCTATATAACTCACCAAAATGTGAGATCCACTCAGCCTCGGTCACCAAACTGGTTTACATTGTGCTTTGTGGCCCCTGTGTGTTGTTAATTAGACGCCAGAAATCCCCAGTGTTTTTATTTCATAAGCTTTCCAGCATCACTTCAGCGTCGTTTGGCAGCATTAGATTTTTGTGCGCTTTTTAACCAATTATTGTAATTTTGTTTCACAGCGCGTTTTTTAGAATTTTGCTCTTGTGCGTCCAATCCTTGGTTCTTACAGACCTCACAGCACATCTGACACTTTCTTTTTAATATTTCAAGGTCGAAACAATGTTTGCGGACAAAACTCAGATGTCTTAAACCTGCTGTTTTTGATTTAAACTGCATTAACAGGTGAGAATATTCCACCACTGGGCTCCCCGTATAGAATTATTTAGAAACCTGGGAGACTTCAGATTCATCCAACCTCAGTCTTACTCTGTTAGCTTCCACAGAAACTCTATGGGTCCAGCTAGAACTTGTATGATTATTGAAGGTTAATAGTTCCATTCGTAACATGTCATGGTCGCTGTTAGTCATTTGTATAACCTTCATGCTTTTCACTCTGGGGTGAAGAGCGTCCGAAACAAACATGTTGGTGCAGATGATATATCACCAGGGGTACATCCATTTAGCATGTGCATTTTTCTTACATCCATCTCAGCTTGCCATTCTTTTGCCAATTTCATCATCTCGGGTTTCAAGTTCTTGAAATAGTCTATATTGAGATCTCTGCAGATGATAATACTGGCAAGATTAGCGGCTTCAACCAAAGCATCCAGAATTATTGATACTTGATCTACAAAGGGGTACCTGCCTGCTCTACTGTGGTTCCAATACAAGTTTATTAACGTTACTTGATCGGTAAAGTTATTAAGTGAGTCAGGCTTTCCTATAACAGTCACTTGGATAAAAGGAAAATGATTTGTAGTTTGTATGATCCGATATCCAGACTTTCTTTTGTCTAGAGTTATGAAACAAGCCATTGGACGCCACTTATCCATCTTTATGGCCGGGTTAAACGCAAGCTCATACCCTTCCACAGACGGCGATTGACATATCCAAGATTCTTGTAAACATACAATCTCCAGCCCTTCTAGCCAATTTAAATTAAACAAGTGCATAAAACCCCCTCATACTCCAAGAAGCAACCAAGCTCACATGTGTGGTACTCTCCTTCTGGCATTAATTTTGAGTTTTTGTATTCAAAGACTTTGCCAGCCATTGCCATTTCGGGGTGTATTCAGGTTTACTCAGGCTCTTGTGATCCCTTTCTTTAACTTCATCAAAACCGTTCGACCCTTTTATGGTTATTCTGATTTTGTCTTTTAAGTTCTGATCGATCGCATGGAAACGTGACTTTATGTATGCCAGAAACAGTCTTTTCATTCAACTATTGATCTTTCGTTCCCAGATTTTTCGTTTTACACAATAAATTCACAGTTTGATGAGAACAGTTTTTAGCATCTGTTGGACTCTCCAGGTCCATGTTCAATGTCTTCAAGGTTGCACTTTCAACGTTCTCAGTGGATTGTACTATAAAAGCTGCAGTCACTTGTTTATGTACATCAAAACCCAGAGATAAAAGGACAGCACTTGCTTCTAAAATGGTTGCTGCAATTATGTTTGATACTAAATGCAACAACACTTTCAGGCCGATTCATGGAATAATTAGCGCGGCGCAAGTGGCCAAAAACGTGCGATTCGCAGTGGAATAGGGAAAATCGCAGAGCAAGTGCGAATATCGCACAAAAAGCAGCTCACATCGATTCATGGAAGGCCATGCGCAAGAAAACCAACGGATATGCGCTAAAAAAGTGCGCGGTGCACGTTGGCGCACAGGCCATCTAACGGCATGCGCCAGGTCACAGCGAACATCGCACAGGCCACAGCGAAAATCGCACATAGCGCGGCGCACACAACAAAAGTAGGCGTAACATGGGTCGTAACACTCGGAATGGGGAACAACTTGCCAAAATGTGGGCATCACGGGGGAAGTACAGGGTGCAAGTGCGCGGAACACCCACACGCTCGCCTACAACACGTATTCATGGAATCGAATAGGGCAAAAAAGCGCACGGTCAAACCAGCGCACAGGCACAACACGACCGCCACAAGAAAGCAGGCAGTAGCGTCTCTGCGCCTGTAATAAATGTGCGCCAAAAGGTGCGCCAACAAATAGCACCTATATACAGCTATGATGAATGTCCTATACTGTGGCCCTCCAGGATAAATGACGTGCAAAGGGGTACCCACAAACACGGACACCCGCTGACTGAAAAATAACGTGTGCGTGTATTCCGGGGTGCGCAGGAAGTTTCACACACGATTTGGCAGGGTACGTGGATTTCAGGGGTGCGCAGGTAGTTCCACACGCGATTTGGCCGGGTACGTGCGCAGGAATTTCCACACGCGACTTGACTGGGTACGTGGATCTCAGGGGTGCGCGGGACATCTCACACGCGATTTGGCATGCTACGTGGATTTCAGGGGTGCGCGGGAAGTTCCACACGCGATTTGGCCGGGTACGTGCACAGGAATTTCCACACGCGACTTGGCTGGGTACGTGGATCTCAGGGGTGCGTGGGAAGTCTCACATGCGATTTGGCAGGGTACGTGGATTTCAGGGGTGCGCGGGAAGTTCCACACGCGATTTGGCCGGAAACGTGCGCGGGAAGTTCAACACGCGATTTGGCTGGGTACGTGGATCTCAGGGGTGCGCGGGAAGTCTCACATGCGATTTGGCAGGGTAGATGGATTTCAGGGGTGCGCGGGAAGTTCCACACGCGATTTGGCCGGGTACGTGCGTGGGAATTTCCACACGCGACTTGGCTGGGTACGTGGATCTCAGGGGTGCGCGGGAAGTTTCACACGCGATTTGGCATGGTACGTGGATTTCAGGGGTGCGCGGGAAGTCCCACACGCGATTTGGCCGGGTACGTGCGTGGGAATTTCCACACGCGATTTGGCTGGGTACGTGTATTTCAGGGGTACGCGGGAAATTCTACACGCGATTTGGCTGTGTGCTCCCAGGTATTCCCTGTACACCCTCCATGGCCCCTGCAGGCCGCCGACACCACAGGGGACTACCCTGCACACCTGTTCATGTCACCCAGCACCCCCACCGCCCAGCACTGTGGGGCACCCTCCACCAGGCCCCCACTCTTGTCCCCTATCACCCTCACCCCCCAGCATCCAGGGGCACCTTCCACCAGGCCCCCACTCATGGCCCCCTGCACCCCCACCCCCCAGCATCCAGGGGCACCCTCCACCAGGCCCACACTCATGGCCCCCTGCACCCCCAACCCCCAGCATCCAGGGGCACCCTCCACCAGGCCCCCACTCTGGTCTCCCATCACCCCCACCCCCCAGCATTGCAGGGCACCCTCCACCAGGCCCCCACTCATGTCTCCCATCACCCCCACCCCCCAGCAGTGCAGGGCACCCTCCACCAGGCCCCCACTCATGTCCAACTCATGTCCCCCTGCACCCCCACCCCCCAGCATCCAGGGGCACCCTCCACCAGGCCCCCACTCATGTCTCCCACCACCCCCACCCCCTAGCAGTGCAGGGGCAGCATCACCAGGCCCCCACTCATGTCTCCCACCACCCCCACCCCCCAGCATTGCAGGGCACCCTCCGCCAGGCCCCCACTCATGTCTCCCACCACCCCACCCCCCAGCATCCAGGGGCACCCTCCACCAGGCCCCCACTCATGTCCAACTCATGTCTCACACCACTCCCACCCCCCAGCAGTGCAGGGGCACCCTCCACCAGGCCCCCACTCATGTCCAACTCATGTCTCCCACCACCCCCACCCCCCAGCAGTGCAGGGGAACCCTCCACCAGGCCCCCACTCATGTCCAACTCATGTCTCCCACCACCACCACCCCCCAGCAGTGCAGGGGCACCCTCCACCAGGCCCCCACTCATGTCCAACTCATGTCTCCCACCACCCCCACCCCCCAGCAGGCCCCCACTCATGTCTCCCATCACCCCCACCCCCCCAGCATTGCAGGGCACCCTCCACCAGGCCCCCACTCATGTCCAACTCATGTCTCCCACCACCCCCACCCCCCAGCAGTGCAGGGGCACCCTCCACCAGGCCCCCACTTATGTCCCCCTGCACCCCCACCCCCAGCATCCAGAGGCACCCTCCACCAGGCCCCCACTCATGTCTCCCACCACCCCCACCCCCCAGCAGTGCAGGGCACCCTCCACCAGGCCCCCACTCATGTCCCCCTGCACCCCCACCACCCAGCATCCAGGGGCACCCTCCACCAGGCCCCCACTCATGTCTCCCACCACCCCCACCCCCCAGCAGTGCAGGGGCACCCTCCACCAGGCCCCCACTCATGTCCCCCATCACCCCCACCCCCCAGCATTGCAGGGCACCCTCCACCAGGCCCCCACTCATGTCTCCCATCACCCCCAACCCCAGCAGTGCAGGGGCACCCTCCACCAGGCCCCCACTCATGGCCCCCTGCACCCCCACCCCCCAGCATCCAGGGGCACCCTCCACCAGGCCCCCACTCATGGCCCCCTGCACACCCACCCCCCAGCATCCAGGGGCACCCTCCACCAGGCCCACACTCATGTCTCCCATCACCCCCACCCCCCAGCATTGCAGGGCACCCGCCACCAGGCCCCCACTCATGTCTCCCATCACCCCCACCCCCCAGCATTGCAGGGCACCCTCCACCAGGCCCCCACTCATGTCCCCCTGCACCCCCACCCCCCAGCATCCAGGGGCACCCTCCACCAGGCCCCCACTCATGTCTCCCACCACCCCCACCCCCTAGCAGTGCAGGGTCAGCACCACCAGGCCCCCACTCATGTCTCCCACCACCCCCACCCCCCAGCAGTGCAGGGGCAGCCTCCACCAGGCCCCCACTCATGTCTCCCACCACCCCCACCCCCCAGCAGTGCAGGGGCACCCTCCACCAGGCCCCCACTCATGTCCAACCATGTTTCCCACCACCCCCACCCCCCAGCAGTGCAGGGGCACCCTCCACCAGGCCCCCACTTATGTCCCCCTGCACCCCCACCCCCAGCATCCAGGGGCACCCTCCACCAGGCCCCCACTCATGTCTCCCACCACCCCCACCACCCAGCAGTGCAGGGCACCCTCCACCAGGCCCCCACTCATGTCCCCCTGCACCCCCACCATCCAGCATCCAGGGGCACCCTCCACCAGGCCCCCACTCATGTCTCCCACCACCCCCACCCCCCAGCAGTGCAGGGGCACCCTCCACCAGGCCCCCACTCATGTCCCCCATCACCCCCACCCCCCAGCATTGCAGGGCACCCTCCACCAGGCCCCCACTCATGTCTCCCATCACCCCCAACCCCCAGCAGTGCAGGGGCACCCTCCACCAGGCCCCCACTCATGGCCCCCTGCACCCCCACCCCCCAGCATCCAGGGGCACCCTCCACCAGGCCCCCACTCATGGCCCCCTGCACACCCACCCCCCAGCATCCAGGGGCACCCTCCACCAGGCCCCCACTCATGTCTCCCATCACCCCCACACCCCAGCATTGCAGGGCACCCGCCACCAGGCCCCCACTCATGTCTCCCATCACCCCCACCCCCCAGCATTGCAGGGCACCCTCCACCAGGCCCCCACTCATGTCCAACTCATGTCCCCCTGCACCCCCACCCCCCAGCATCCAGGGGCACCCTCCACCAGGCCCCCACTCATGTCTCCCACCACCCCCACCCCCTAGCAGTGCAGGGTCAGCACCACCAGGCCCCCACTCATGTCTCCCACCACCCCCACCCCCCAGCAGTGCAGGGGCAGCCTCCACCAGGCCCCCACTCATGTCCAACTCATGTCCCCCTGCACCCCCACCCCCCAGCATCCAGGGGCACCCTCCACCAGGCCCCCACTCATGTCTCCCACCACCCCCACCCCCTAGCAGTGCAGGGTCAGCACCACCAGGCCCCCACTCATGTCTCCCACCACCCCCACCCCCCAGCAGTGCAGGGGCAGCCTCCACCAGGCCCCCACTCATGTCTCCCACCACCCCCACCCCCCAGCAGTGCAGGGGCACCCTCCACCAGGCCCCCACTCAGGTCCAACCATGTTTCCCACCACCCCCACCCCCCAGCAGTGCAGGGGCACCCTCCACCAGGCCCCCACTTATGTCCCCCTGCACCCCCACCCCCAGCATCCAGGGGCACCCTCCACCAGGCCCCCACTCATGTCTCCCACCACCCCCACCACCCAGCAGTGCAGGGCACCCTCCACCAGGCCCCCACACATGTCCCCCTGCACCCCCACCATCCAGCATCCAGGGGCACCCTCCACCAGGCCCCCACTCATGTCTCCCACCACCCCCACCCCCCAGCAGTGCAGGGGCACCCTCCACCAGGCCCCCACTCATGTCCCCCATCACCCCCACCCCCCAGCATTGCAGGGCACCCTCCACCAGGCCCCCACTCATGTCTCCCATCACCCCCAACCCCCAGCAGTGCAGGGGCACCCTCCACCAGGCCCCCACTCATGGCCCCCTGCACCCCCACCCCCCAGCATCCAGGGGCACCCTCCACCAGGCCCCCACTCATGGCCCCCTGCACACCCACCCCCCAGCATCCAGGGGCACCCTCCACCAGGCCCCCACTCATGTCTCCCATCACCCCCACACCCCAGCATTGCAGGGCACCCGCCACCAGGCCCCCACTCATGTCTCCCATCACCCCCACCCCCCAGCATTGCAGGGCACCCTCCACCAGGCCCCCACTCATGTCCAACTCATGTCCCCCTGCACCCCCACCCCCCAGCATCCAGGGGCACCCTCCACCAGGCCCCCACTCATGTCTCCCACCACCCCCACCCCCTAGCAGTGCAGGGTCAGCACCACCAGGCCCCCACTCATGTCTCCCACCACCCCCACCCCCCAGCAGTGCAGGGGCAGCCTCCACCAGGCCCCCACTCATGTCTCCCACCACCCCCACCCCCTAGCAGTGCAGGGCACCCTCCACCAGGCCCCCACTCATGTCTCCCATCACCCCCACCTCCAGCATTGCAGGGCACTCTCCACCAGGCCCCCACTCATGTCCAACTCATGTCTCCCACCACCCCCACCCCCCAGCAGTGCAGGGGCACCCTCCACCAGGCCCGCACTCATGTCCCCCTGCACCCCCACCCCCCAGCAGTGCAGGGCACCCTCCACCAGGCCCCCACTCATGTCCAACTCATGTCTCCCACCACCCCCACCCCCCAGCAGTGCAGGGGCACCCTCCACCAGGCCCCCACTCATGTCCCCCTGCACCCCCACCCCCCAGCATCCAGGGGCATCCTCCACCAGGCCCCCACTCATGCCTCCCACCACTCCCACCCCCCAGCAGTGCAGGGCACACTCCACCAGGCCCCCACTCATGTCTCCCATCACCCCACCCCCCAGCATTGCAGGGCACCCTCCACCAGGCCCCCACTCATGTCCAACTCATGTCTCCCACCACCCCACCCCCCAGCAGTGCAGGGGCACCCTCCACCAGGCCCCCACTCATGTCCCCCTGCACCACCAACCCCCAGCATCCAGGGGCACCCTCCACCAGGCCCCCACTCATGTCTCCCACCACCCCCACCCCCCATCAGTGCAGGGCATCCTCCACCAGGTCCCCACTCATGTCCCCCTGCACCCCCACCCCCCAACACCCAGGGGCACCCTCCACCAGGCCCCCACTCATGTCTCCCACCACCCCCACCCCCCAGCAGTACAGGGCACCCTCCACCAGGCCCTCACTCATGTCTCCCATCACCCCCACCCCCCAGCATTGCAGGGCACCCTCCACCAGGGCCCCACTCATGTCTCCCATCACCCCCACCCCCCAGCATCCAGGGGCACCCTCCACCAGGCTCCCACTCATGGCCCCCTGCACCCCCACCTCCCAGCATCCAGGGGCACCCTCCACCAGGCCCCCACTCATGTCTCCCATCACCCCCACCCCCCAGCATTGCAGGGCACCCTCCACCAGGCCCCCACTCATGTCCAACTCATGTCTCCCACCACCCCCACCCCCCCAGCAGTGCAGGGGCACCCTCCACCAGGCCCCCACTCATGTCCAACTCATGTCCCCCTGCACCCCCACTGCCCAGCATCCAGGGGCACCCTCCACCAGGCCCCCACTCATGTCTCCCACCACCCCCACCCCCTAGCAGTGCAGGGGCACCCTCCACCAGGCCCCCACTCATGGCCCCCTGCACCCCCACCCCCCACCATCCAGGGGCACCCTCCACCAGGCCCCCACTCATGGCCCCCTGCACCCCCACCCCCCAGCATCCAGGGGCACCCTCCACCAGGCCCCCACTCATGTCTCCCATCACCCCCACCCCCCAGCATTGCAGGGCACCCTCCACCAGGCCCCCACTCATGTCTCCCATCACCCCCACCCCCCAGCATTGCAGGGCACCCTCCATCAGGCCCCCACTCATGTCCAACTCATGTCCCCCTGCACCCCCACCCCCAGCATCCAGGGGCACCCTCCACCAGGCCCCCACTCATGTTTCCCACCACCCCCACCCCCTAGCAGTGCAGGGGCAGCACCACCAGGCCCCCACTCATGTCTCCCACCACCCCCACCCCCCAGGCAGTGCAGGGGCAGCCTCCACCAGGCCCCCAATCATGTCTCCCACCACCCACACCCCCCAGCAGTGCAGGGGCTCCCTCCACCAGGCCCCCACTCATGTCCAACTCATGTCTCCCACCACCCCCACCCCCCAGCAGTGCAGGGGCACCCTCCACCAGTCCCCCACGCATGTCCCCCTGCACCCCCACCCCCCAGCATCCAGGGGCACCCTCCACCCGGCCCCCACTCATGTCTCCCACCACCCCGACCCCCAGCAGTGCAGGGCACCCTCCACCAGGCCCCCACTCATGTCCAACTCATGTCTCCCACAGCCCCCACCCCCCAGCAGTGCAGGGGCACCCTCCACCAGGCCCCCACTCATGTCCCCCTGCACCCCCACCCCCCAGCATCCAGGGGCACCCTCCACCAGGCCCCCACTCATGTCTCCCACCACCCCCACCCCCCAGCAGTGCAGGGCACCCTCCACCAGGCCCCCACTCATGTCCCCCTGCACCCCCACCCCCCAGCCACCAGGGGCACTCTCCACCAGGCCCCCACTCATGTCTCCCACCACCCCCACCCCCCAGCAGTGCAGGAGCACCCTCCACCAGGCCCCCACTCATGTCTCCCATCACCCCCACCCCCCTGCATTGCAAGGCACCCTTCACCAGGCCCCCACTCATGTCTCCCATCACCCCCACCCCCCAGCATTGCAGGGCACCCTCCACCAGGCCCCCACTCATGTCTCCCATCACCCCCACCCCTCAGCATTGCAGGGCACCCTCCACCAGGCCCCCACTCATGTCCAACTCATGTCCCCCTGCACCCCCACCCCCCAGCATCCAGGGGCACCCTCCACCAGGCCCCGACTCATGTCTCCCACCACCCCCACCCCCCAGCAGTGCAGGGGCACCTTCCACCAGGCCCCCACTCATGTCTCCCATCACCCCTACCCCCCAGCATTGCAGGGCACCCTCCACCAGGCCCCCACTCATGTCTCCCATCACCCCCACCCACCAGCATTGCAGGGCACCCTCCACCAGGCCCCCACTCATGTCTCCCATCACCCCCACCCCCCAGCATTGCAGGGCACCCTCCACCAGGCCCCCACTCATGTCTCCCATCACCCCCACCTCCAGCATTGCAGGGCACCCTCCACCAGGCCCCCACTCATGTCCAACTCATGTCCCCCTGCACCCCCACCCCCCAGCATCCAGGGGCACCCTCCACCAGGCCCCCACTCATGTCTCCCACCACCCCCACCCCCAGCAGTGCAGGGGCACTCTCCACCAGGCCCCCACCATGTCTCCCATCACCCCCACCCCCCAGCATTGCAGGGCACCCTCCACCAGGCCCCCACTCATGTCTCCCATCACCCCAACCCCCCAGCATTGCAGGGCACCCTCCACCAGGCCCCCACTCATGTCTCCCATCACCCCCACCCCCCAGCATCTAGGGGCACCCTCCACCAGGCCCCCACTCATGTCTCGCCTCACCCCCACCCCCCAGCATTGCAGGGCACCCTCCACCAGGCCCCCACTCATGTCCAACTCATGTCTCCCACCACCCCCACCCCCCAGCAGTGCAGGGGCACCCTCCACCAGGCCCCCACTCATGTCCAACTCATGTCCCCCTGCACCCCCACCCCCCAGCATCCAGGGGCACCCTCCACCAGGCCCCCACTCATGTCTCCCACCACCCCCACCCGCTAGCAGTGCAGGGGCACCCTCCACCAGGCCCCCACTCATGGCCCCCTGCACCCCCACCCCCCAGCATCCAGGGGCACCCTCCACCAGGCCCCCACTCATGGCCCCCTGCACCCCCACCCCCCAGCATCCAGGGGCACCCTCCACAAGGCCCCCATGCATGTCTCCCATCACCCCCACCCCCCAGCATTGCAGGGCACCCTCCACCAGGCCCCCGCTCATGTCTCCCATCACCCCCACCCGCCAGCATTGCAGGGCACCCTCCACCAGGCCCCCACTCATGTCCAACTCATGTCCCCCTGCACCCCCACCCCCCAGCATCCAGGGGCACCCTCCACCAGGCCCCCACTCATGTCTCCCACCACCCCCACCCCCTAGCAGTGCAGGGGCAGCACCACCAGGCCCCCACTCACGTCTCCCACCACCCCCACCCCCCAGCAATGCAGGGGCAGCCTCCACCAGGCCTCCACTCATGTCTCCCACCACCCCCACCCCCCAGCAGTGCAGGGGCACCCTCCACCAGGCCCCCACTCATGTCCCCCTGCACCCCCACCCCCCAGCATCCAGGGGCACCCTCCACCAGGCCCCCACTCATGTCTCCCACCACCCCCACCCCCCAGCAGTGCAGGGCACCCTCCACCAGGCCCCCACTCCTGTCTCCCATCACCCCCACCCCCCAGCATTGCAGGGCACCCTCCACCAGGTCCCCACTCATGTCCAACTCATGTCTCCCACCACGCCCACCCCCCAGCAGTGCAGGGGCACCCTCCACTAGGCTCCCACTCATGTTCCCCTGCACCCCCACCCCCCAGCATCCAGGGGCACCCTCCACCAGGCCCCCACTCATGTCTCCCACCACCCCCACCCCCCAGCAGTGCAGGGCACCCTCCACCAGGCCCCACTCATGTCCCCCTGCACCCCCACTCCCCAGCATCCAGGGTCACCCTCCACCAGGCCCCCACTCATGTCTCCCACCACCCCACCCCCCAGCAGTGCAGGGGCACCCTCCACCAGGCCCCTACTCATGTCTCCCATCACCCCCACCCCCCAGCATTGCAGGGCACCCTTCACCAGGCCCCCACTCATGTCTCCCATCACCCCCACCCCCCAGCATTGCAGGGCACCCTCCACCAGGCCCCCACTCATGTCCAACTCATGTCCCCCTGCACCCCCACCCCCCAACATCCAGGGGCACCCTCCACCAGGCCCCCACTCATGTCTCCCATCACCCCCACCCCCCAGCATCCAGGGGCACCCTCCACCAGGCCCCCACTCATGTCTCCCACCACCCCATCCCCCAGCAGTGCAGGGGCACCCTCCACCAGGCCCCCACTCATGTCTCCCATCACCCCCACCCCCAGCATTGCAGGGCACCCTCCACCAGGCCCCCACTCATGTCTCCCATCACCCCCACCCCCAGCATTGCAGGGCACCCTCCACCAGGCCCCCACTCATGTCTCCCATCACCCCCACCCCCCAGCATTGCAGGGTACCCTCCACCAGGCCCCCACTCATGTCCAACTCATGTCCCCCTGCACCCCAACCCCCCAGCATCCAGGGGCACCCTCCACCAGGCCCCCACTCATGTCTCCCACCACCCCCACCCCCCAGCAGTGCAGGGGCACCCTCCACCAGGCCCCCACTCATGTCTCCCATCACCCCCACCCCCCAGCATTGCAGGGCACCCTCCACCAGGCCCCCACTCATGTCTCCCATCGCCCCCACCCGCCAGCATTGAGGGCACCCTCCACCAGGCCCCCACTCATGTCTCCCATCACCCCCCACCCTCCAGCATTGCAGGGCACCCTCCACCAGGCCCCCACTCATGTGTCCCATCACCCCCACCCCCCAGCATTGCAGGGCACCCTCCACCAGGCCCCCACTCATGGCCCCCTGCGCCCCCACCCCCCAGCATCCAGGGGCACCCTCCACCAGGCCCCCACTCATGGCCCCCTGCACCCCCACCCCCCTGCATCCAGGGGCACCCTCCACCAGGCCCCCACTCATGTCTCCCATCACCCCCACCCCCCAGCATTGCAGGGCACCCTCCACCAGGCCCCCACTCATGTCTCCCATCACCCCCACCCCCCAGCATTGCAGGGCATCCTCCACCAGGCCCCCACTCATGTCCAACTCATGTCCCCCTGCACCCCCACCCCCCAGCATCCAGGGGCACCCTCCACCAGGCCCCCACTCATGTCTCCCACCACCCCCACCCCCTAGCAGTGCAGGGGCAGCACCACCAGGCCCCCACTCACGTCTCCCACCACCCCCACCCCCCAGCAGTGCAGGGGCAGCCTCCACCAGGCCCCCACTCATGTCTCCCACCACCCCCACCCCCCAGCAGTGCAGGGGCACCCTCCACCAGGCCCCCACTCATGTCCAACTCATGTCTCCCACCACCCCCACCCCCCAGCAGTGCAGGGGCACCCTCCACCAGGCCCCCACTCATGCCCCCCTGCACCCCCACCCCCCAGCATCCAGGGGCACCCTCCACCAGGCCCCCACTCATGTCTCCCACCACCCCCACCCCCCAGCAGTGCAGGGCACCCTCCACCAGGCCCCCACTCCTGTCTCCCATCACCCCCACCCCCCAGCATTGCAGGGCACCCTCCACCAGGTCCCCACTCATGTCCAACTCATGTCTCCCACCACCCCCACCCCCCAGCAGTGCAGGGGCACCCTCCACCAGGCTCCCACTCATGTCCCCCTGCACCCCCACCCCCCAGCATCCAGGGGCACCCTCCACCAGGCCCCCACTCATGTCTCCCGCCACCCCCACCCCCCAGCAGTGCAGGGCACCCTCCACCAGGCCCCACTCATGTCCCCCTGCACCCCCACCCCCCAGCATCCAGGGTCACCCTCCACCAGGCCCCCACTCATGTCTCCCACCACCCCACCCCCCAGCAGTGCAGGGGCACCCTCCACCAGGCCCCTACTCATGTCTCCCATCACCCCCACCCCCCAGCATTGCAGGGCACCCTTCACCAGGCCCCCACTCATGTCTCCCATCACCCCCACCCCCCAGCATTGCAGGGCACCCTCCACCAGGCCCCCACTCATGTCCAACTCATGTCCCCCTGCACCCCCACCCCCCAACATCCAGGGGCACCCTCCACCAGGCCCCCACTCATGTCTCCCATCACCCCCACCCCCCAGCATCCAGGGGCACCCTCCACCAGGCCCCCACTCATGTCTCCCACCACCCCCACCCCCCAGCAGTGCAGGGGCACCCTCCACCAGGCCCCCACCCATGTCTCCCATCACCCCCACCCCCAGCATTGCAGGGCACCCTCCACCAGGCCCCCACTCATGTTTCCCATCACCCCCACCCCCAGCATTGCAGGGCACCCTCCACCAGGCCCCCACTCATGTCTCCCATCACCCCCACCCCCCAGCATTGCAGGGCACCCTCCACCAGGCCCCCACTCATGTCCAACTCATGTCCCCCTGCACCCCCACCCCCCAGCATCCAGGGGCACCCTCCACCAGGCCCCCACTCATGTCTCCCACCACCCCCACCCCCCAGCAGTGCAGGGGCACCCTCCACCAGGCCCCCACTCATGTCTCCCATCACCCCCACCCCCCAGCATTGCAGGGCACCCTCCACCAGGCCCCCACTCATGTCTCCCATCACCCCCACCCTCCAGCATTGCAGGGCACCCTCCACCAGGCCCCCACTCATGTGTCCCATCACCCCCACCCCCTCATGTGTCCCATCACCCCCACCCCCCAGCATTGCAGGGCACCCTCCACCAGGCCCCCACTCATGCCCAACTCATGTCCCCCTGCACCCCCACCCCCCAGCATCCAGGGGCACCCTCCACCAGGCCCCCACTCATGTCTCCCACCACCCCCACCCCCCAGCAGTGCAGGGGCACCCTCCACCAGGCCCCCGCTCATGTCTCCCATCACCCCCACCCCCCGCATTGCAGGGCACCCTCCACCAGGCCCCCACTCATGTCTCCTATCACCCCCACCCCCCAGCATTGCAGGGCACCCTCCACCAGGCCCCCACTCATGTCTCCCATCACCCCCCAGCATTGCAGGGCACCCTTTACCAGGCCCCCACTCATGTCCAACTCATGTCCCCCTGCATCCCCACCCCCCAGCATCCAGGGGCACCGTCCACCAGGCCCCCACTCATGTCTCCCACCACCCCCACCCCCCAGCAGTGCAGGGGCACCCTCCACCAGGCCCCCACTCATGTATCCCACCACCCCCACCCCCCAGCAGTGCAGGGGCACCCTCCACCAGGCCCCCACTCATGTCCAACTCATGTCTCCCACCACCCCCACCCCCAGCAGTGCAGGGGCACCCTCCACCAGGCCCCCACTCATGTCCAACTCATGTCTCCCACCACCCCCACCCCCCAGCAGTGCAGGGGCAACCTCCACCAGGCCCCCACTCATGTCTCTCACCATCCCCACCCACCAGCAGTGCAGGGGCACCCTCCACCAGGCCCCCACTCATGTCCCCCTGCACCCAGGTCCTCACAATCCCCAATCATGTGCGTTATGGTCAGCCTCCACAGCCAAAAGCCCCTACCAAGTAACCCATTCACCCACATGGAAATGGAAATTACATGTTACACCCCAAATGTTCATAAAGCAAATGAACCCATGTCCGTCACACACAATGGTTGCAATTGAATGGGAAAAAACCCAACATGACATGCATGAAACCAATGAGATGATACCACACAGTGAAGTATGAAAACAAAATTGTATTAAAAAAAATTGAATGCAAATGAAATGAAACAAACTACAATGGCAATGAAAAAAGATAAGCTGCATGTCCGTCAAAAAAAATTAAAACTACAAATCCAAATTCAAAAAAATGTTGTCCAAAGTCACATTAAAAAATAAAATCAATCCGGGAGAGAAAAAGAAATGCAAAGACCATTGCTCCATGGTGAATAAATAAAAAAAAAAAAATCAAACAATCCAATGAAGAACTATGTACAAAACATCCAAGGGTCCATGAGCCCAACTGAACAAAGGAAACCTACAAAAAACCCTAACTAAAATGCAACTATATACAAAAAGTGGAGCAGTGTCCGTCGACTCCAAATCATAAGAAGAAACAATGGAAACCTAAAACTAAAGAACTATATACAAAGGCGGCGGGCAAGTCCAGCGGCTCACTCCGTGGTGTTCCGGGCCAGGGCATCATCAAACTCCTCTTCGATGTCCCGGAGGCGGTCCTGTTCCATGGCCCCGAGGGTCCGCAGGGACGACGCCATCTGCTCCTCCAACCCCCTGTGCATTGCCTCGAGGCACTCGGCCCGCCTCAGGGCCCTCCGCATGGAGTTCTCCGACCTGACCATCGTGAGCTGCGCCTCTTCCGCCCGCCGCCGCTCTGCACCTATCTGCTGGCCCAACCGCAGCCACTCGGAAGACACTTCCCGTCCTGGGTCCTCCTGCCCTCCGACCGATGCCTGCCCCTCCGATGTTGATGGCCCCGAGCCATGATGCCTCCCACGTTGACTCTGCTGCTGCCTCCGACGCAACTGCCTCTGCCAGCACGACGGCATCCAGGCTGATGGAATCCACCGACGCCGTTGTGCACGTGCCCTGCCTGATGATGCTGGCACATCTTCCATCTGCTGGGGTACAGTTGCTGTGGTGTCCACCCCTGCTGGACCTCCGACTCCCGACTGTGGCAGGGATGGGATCCCCACCGAGCTGGCTGCATTGGTCAGGGCAGGTCCACAGGGGGCCTTGGTGGCATCTCGGCCGGATGACGGCAAAGAGAACGACCGGCGTATAGCCTCCACAGAGGAGGAGAGGGCCGCCAGATTGTCCGACACATGCAGGAAACCCCCGAACATGGAAGATCCCAATTGGGCCACGTCGGCACGGTGCTCTTCGTGATGACGTGCGTGCTCCTCCCGGGAAGCACGCACGTCATCACGAATTGCACCCGCGTGCATCGCGACCCCAATCAGGACCTTCTCCATACGGCCACGGGTCCCCTCGTCCACAGGTGGAGGGGAGTCAGGTGACATGGACATCCCCTCTACCTGCGGACGGGCCTGGGACGGGGCATCCCTGCTGGTGCATGGTGGTGCACTCACAGGGTCAGGGACAGCGACATGCACAGGCCCCTCCACGGTGACCTGTGCTGCCTCCTGCCCCTGCCCCTGGACTGCACCACTTGCACCAGCAGGGATGCCCCCATCAGGCCCCATGTGTGCCTCAGTGGCGGCCTCCTCCTCCTCTGTGGAAACCACCAACCTGGATGGCTCCTCACCGTCTTCCGCCGTAGCAGGCCCCTGTGGGGGCTCACCCACCCCTTCCGCTGCAGCCGTGGGGGCATCCCCGCCGCCTTGCTCCACAGCGCTGTCTCCGCCCTCTTCTTCACTAGCCGCTGCGTAGAGGGAGACATAGAACACAAGCATCAGGGTACTGTACAATGGTCCCCTAGACAGGAAGCAATAGCAGATGAGTACCACTGTCAAAGTACACTTCCATCATGTCCCTCCACAACACATGGGTCAGTCCAGGCAAAACACACACAGTAACAGGCATGGTGCATGCCATGGACATTTCCATACATGTCCAATGGACTCTTGAAACATACAATGATATGGAACTCACATGCATCATGGGTCATGCCTATCACATGCACACACTTCACCTCAGTCACATCCATCTGGCCTCATACACCCCAAACACAGCGGATACAAGGATAACTAGGCTGCATCAGTGAATCTGTGCATTGTCACAGACATGTGTCATGCATCCATGGCATTCACAAGTCACAAACACGCAGGAAGGGCACACAGACATGGCTACCATATATGTACCTGGCATCAGCACCCATCCCTCACCCCCACCCATGTCCAGGAACAGAGACTGGCATGCTCTCATGTGTAAAATCTGCATAGGGCTCCCCATGTCGCATTTAAACACATGCAACGACCATGTGGTTCACACATCACTGGTCGCACATGCATTACCATGATGTCCCTGCACACATACAAGCGTACATGGCCTATGTCACACATACAGGCAAGTATCAGACAACCAGCACACCGCAACATGCCCTGTCTCACACAGCAATGCTTGGCCACTTACCGCTCAACTCCAGACGGGTCTCCCTCTCAAAGATCTGGGCATGGAGCGCTGGGCGTACACGTTCCAGGACCCTCATCTGGATGGAACTCATGCGGCCCCGGCCCCCCTCCACGAGGCGCCGGGCCTTCACGAGGGTCCTGGACCTCAAGTCCTCCCAGCGCTTCTTGATCTTCTGGACGTCGCGGGTTGCCACCCCCTCCGCGTTGATGGCAACCACACAGTCGGCCCATATCCTCTCCCGTCCTTCCTTGCTGGCGCGGGACGATACAAAGAGGGCATCATACTGCCCCAGGACATGCTCCACCAGGACACCAACTTCGGTGGCAGTGAAGCTGGTGCCCCTCTGCCCCTCTGGCCTGGGGTTGCCACTGGTGCCAGATGTCGAAGTGCCCGACATGGCAACCCCAGAGGCAGGAGTGGGTGGGCAACTGGGTCCTGGGGCTGGGCTGTGGAGCGATGTTATCCCAGTCGGGAGTCTTCTGTTCCAGCAGGGGTGGACACAGCAACTGGACCCCTGCAGATGGCTGATGTAGGCACCAAATGGCAGGGCACGGTGGCAGCAGGCAGGCAGGCAGCAGCAGCAGATGGCACGTGGGAGGCTGCTCGGGGCACTGGGGGGCAGTAATTCGGCCTTCTGGGCAGGAGCGCGGTCTTCCGTGTGTTTTCGCGTGGCCAGCTTGATACGGAGTGATTTGGCACGTGAAAATCCTGCACGTCACCGTGAAATCCGAGGAAAGGCCCTTAGCGCGTAAGCGCGTCAGCACGCATACGCGATTCTATTGGACCAAAGGCCCTCAGCGCGTAAGCGCGTCTGTGATGTGACCCGCATGGGTGTTTCCCTCATAGCACGTGATGACGGAGCACACGTGGAAAGACTGCACGTCAGAGTGTCATCGCGTGTAATTGGACAAAAGTGCGCGTACACACGATTGGCCTATGTACGTGTATTTCAGGGGTGCGCGGGCACTTACACACGCGAGTACATCAGCGCACGTGTATTCCGGGGTGCGCGGGAATTTCCACATGCTATTGGCCTGGGTACTGGATTTCAGGGGTGCGCGGGAAGTTTCACACGCTCGCCTACAACACGCGTAAAGAAACACGTACGCCAGTAGGAAGCAGGCATACGTCGACCCGCGACGCATAAATTTGGCGCAAAAAACTAACAAGCTCAGACGCCAGGATGAATATACCGTTCCTAGCAGCAGTGGCCGTGGGCTACCAAAGGAGGAGGAGGAGCATAGTCAGGGCCAGAATTTTCACACCCAGAACCAGCCTTTTCGGGATGCCTGATGACCAGGTGTATGGGAGGTACAGGTTTCCACCACACATAATACTGGACCTGGTGAGTGAGTGGGAGGATGAACTCACATCACCCACCCTGTGCTCCCAAGCACTCAGCCCCCTGGAGAAGGTCCTCAATGTACTGCACTTCTTAGCCACTGGATCATTTCAGCGGACAAGTGCCATAGTGGGTGGGGTGTCACAGGCCACGCAGCCACGCTGCCTACACCAGGTCTTGAACATCATCACTGCACGCCCATCAGTCCGCAGGCACATATACCTGCCCAGAACACCTGCAGAAAGGCATGCTGCCGCCCTGGATTTTTACAGTGTGGCACGATTCCCCAAAGTGCTAGGTGCCATCGACTGCACCCATGTGGCTCTACGTCCCCCCAGGGCATCAGAGCACATCTATAGGAACCGCAAGCACTGGCATTCCATCAACGTGCAGGTAGTATGTAATGCCAAGGGAATCATCACCTCAGTATATGCCAACTATCCCGGGTCCACCCACGACAGCTTCATTTACCGAATGTCCACCCTAAGCCGGGACCTAGAAGCTGGGCGGCATGGTGATACATGGCTGCTTGGTGAGTATGAATGCCACTGCACATGCATGCATGTCAGATACTGAGCAAGGTCACAACCCCACCAATGATACCCATCACCACCTCCACAGGGGACAGTGCCTACCCTCTCAGCCCCCACATGATGACGCCAATTCGGAACCCCACCACGCCACCCGAGGTAAGATATAACACAGCCCACATTGCAACCCGGGGCATAGTGGAGCGCACATTCGGAGTGCTTAAGTCACGCTTTCGCTCCCTTGACCGTTCTGGCGGGCAGCTGTTATACGCTCCCCCAGTAGTGTGCAGGATCATAGTGGCAGCATGTGTCCTGCACAACGTTGCAACACGCCGGGGCCTGGCCGTGGACATGGTGGTGCCCCCACATCCCCAACCACATGCACGCCTGCTGCGCATGGGAGGGGAAAGGGCACGGGGGAGGCAGCCCGTACACAGCTAGTGGCTAATTACTTCACATAGAAATCACACCCCTGTGGAGTGCACACTGCCCTGGCACATACCATCTGACAATCAATGATGACTCAACCTGACACTGATCCTGAATGTCTGGAGAATCAACCGTCAAAACCATATCAGCCGGAGATTGTTCACCTGGAAGTGTTACAATGTGTGCATCCCTACCTACACAGACACCACCAATGCAGTTTCGTGAAAAAACACATTCATGCAGCTAAAATGAATACCCACTTGCAAAATGCAACATGAGGACAGTGCCATGTCACCCAACCCATCCCCAGCACCGCCACACGACACACCATGCCATGTCATGCTATGTGCAGGTAAACAAAGTAATCCCCACAACATGACACAAGTGTCACAAAGTACAGTGTCCCTAATTGAAACTCGCGACACCTGAAATGCTCACAGTAATGCAGGACCAACAACACACTTGAGCAGGTATTTAGCAATAACACTTATCAGCTACTGACCCTCAAAACTACCATTAACATGACATTACGGATGTAAGGAATTAGTAGTCTCACCACCTGGAAATGCCTGCAGTCCCACCACTTCCAACTGTACAGTGTTGCCGCCATGTAGAGTTGTAGGTGCACTGCTGCCAACATGGACCCCATCTCCAAAGTAGAGGGCCTTGTGTAGACATGAGGAAAGGACCTGCAAATTAGGCGGTAGACATGGATGATGAGTTACACATCAATGCAACATGTAGTGTACAACACAACAGCAATATGCACTAGGAATGTATACACAGTATTGACTAGACTACCCACACATGTAGTGGGAGTCCAATGTCACCATGTACGTCAATGTCACTTGGGCACACCCTTTGCAAGCCCATGGAAACGGGAAGCAGGAGGGGTGTGTGTGACAAAAACCCAAGCATCTGAACCAAATACATTACAAGCTTGCATGTGCCCAGCCACAATGCAGCGTATGCCCATGGGAGCCACACAAGGCAACACACTGTCCCAAAAAAATAAAAATAAAAAAAAAAATAAAAAATAAAAAATGGCCATTAATGGCCCCGGGGGGGGGGGGGTTGGGAAGGCCACCCAGGAGGTCCGAGGACAGGGTGCACACCAAAACCCACCTGTGTGGATCTTGCGAGAAAAAAAACACCTCCATGGGCTCATGGCCCACACGGCTATCCTATTGTGGGAGTATCACTGCTGTCGCTATTATCACCCTGTGCAGCTGCATCCGGAGGTGGTGGCACTATGAGAGGCAGCCCACGCCAGGCCCTAGTCTGTTCCTCCATGGCTGCAAGCATGCGGGTGTGGTAGGTCTCGTTCTGGAGGATGAGTGTGCGGAGGTCCCCATGCAACAACTCACGGGATGCCCGGACCTCCGCCCTAGTTGCCTGCATCTCAGCTGAGAGCGTACGGGTGAGACGCTCCAGCTGCTGTTCTGTCCTTCAGTTTGTTGAAGCTTCAAGCTCAACAAGAGTCGTCCTGAGGTGAAGGAGTTCCAGCCTCAGGGCTTCCCTGTGGCCCTGGGACTCTATGGAGATGGCTTCCTGCCGCCCGCCTGTCCCTGTTGGACGCCAACATGTCCTCCCTGTGTGACTGGCAGATGGAGTCGGTTGCCTGCTGTAGTCGCTCCATCAGCCTTTCGGGGGGGACAATGGAAGTGGCCACCCTATCCATGGCCTGAGCCATCATCTCTGATGATGCTGCCTGTTGGGTTGCCATACCGTAAATGGATTGCTCCCATGCGGTATTGCCAGGTGGCGTACGGCCACCACGTCGGCGGGCACCACACCTGTCTGGGGCAAGGCGAACTGCGCCTTGCTGTGCCGGCACTGCCTGAGGCTGCAGGACTGCATTCCCCCTCTGATCTGCTGGCCCAGGAACAGGATCAGATGTCGCGGAGTGTGACCCTGCATCCGTAACCACCAAAGGCGTAGCTGCCAACACTGACATCCCCATTGAGGGTTCTGACCCTGGTGCAGGTGGGTCGGACAGAACAGAATCCCTCCCAGGAACACTCACCTGCGACGGCACGTAGGTCTCATCATCCGAATCAACACCTCAGTACAGCTCGGGGGAGGGGCAGCCAGAGACACCCCTTGAGAGCACGACCTGCAGCAGTTGTGGGTTCTCACCCACCACCACTCCACGTCCCTCACTGGTGGTCGGTCGGCCCTCAGACCCCTCCTGGGTCTGCACCATCTCCACAACCCCAGCAGTATCAGGTGCGTCTTCCCCTGCAAAGACATAAAAGCAAACAAATGCAAACAGGCATTAGCACCATGGCACACAATGAGGGCTGAGAAGCAACAGAACCAGTACTTGATTGACACATGTCCCACATGACTAAAACCCTCCCATGCATGCACCCTCACTGCGTATGAAGGGTAGGCAAATGGCACACACTGATGACACCAAGATGGAAGATGAACACATTTTCTGCATGCTGCTTGGCAGTGGCATCACACATTGGCCTGTGATTGCCAGGTGAAATACACATGCCATCACACAGATGGCATGTACCATTGCTATTGAGTGAAGATGGAGAGGAGGGCAGCACTTATTCATTCAGTCCAGTTCCCTCATGTAATAGCTTTTCTAATTCAAACAGGTCTGATTTTTCACCTGGAGCTGCCAGTCCAAAATGGTCCGATTGCACAGGGACATGTCTAAACAAATGATATCCAGGTAACAAAGTCACTCCACTTTACCATAGCCATGTCAGACATGTGACTAGAGGACTGAGAAATGCCTAGTAAAAGTGGTGGAATGCAAACAATCTGCCTGAATGAACAGAGAAAAATAAGCAACAATGTTGTGGCAAGGTGACACTTCAAGGGCAACTGGCGTGCTGTTGGGCTACATGTCTACTGTTGGCAGAAGGGATACTGCTATGGCCAAATGCTGCTGCGCAGAATGTATTGCATGAAGCACATGGGTGACCCAAACGACTCAGGCGCACACACCCTCACCTGGCACACAAACAGAAGCCCTCACACATACACCATGCACATGGATGACACACACATGCATGTGCACTCACCGGACAATGCCTCATAATCAGGCAGATCTCCCATGCCTTGGATCTGTTCCTCCGTGACGTAGGTCCCAGCGACTGACTCATGTGGAGTGAGTTTCATGTCTTCTACTGGAGACCCACCTCCAGTCACTAGAGTTGCGGCATGACTTGAGGCCAGCTTATTCTTTGCCCTGCGCTTTAGGTCATTCCAGCGCTTATAGCAATCATTGGCTGTGCGCCTCACGATTCCAAGGGCACTTACGATGTCCGCAACGGTCTGCCAGTGTGCCTGGCGTTGTGCAGGTGTGGTCTTGGATCCTGCAACAATGACCATTTCGTTATCATGTGCGGACACATACTCGACAAGTGCATTCAGTTCGGCATCCGTGAAGCTGGGCTTCCTTGACGGGCCGGACTGTGTAGCCGTGTCTGGGGCATCAGCCTGTGCTGACGAGCACTCTTCCTCTTCCGCTTGGAAGGTGGTGGTGATCCTGAGTGTCCTACGCTGCTCTGGACACTAGGGGCAGGAGCCCTGGTGGACTCTGTATCAGGAGTGTGGGATTGCACACTCAGCATGGGAGTTGGTGCAGGCATTGGCTCAAGTGTAATGGTGTCAGGGGGAATGTCAGCAGGATGGACTAGGACCGACACTGTCCTGGCTGGGTGTGTGAGCTGGGGTGGATGGAGCCGCAGCTGCCCCTGCAGCCTCTCCACCCTGCCTACTTGGGGCAGCAGATGTCCTTTCTGCCCCTGATCCACGTGGCCTGATGACATCAACGTGCACCAGCGCACGTGTCATAGGCCTGCTGACCTGGAAGTCAGCCATGGAGTCAGCCAGGTCTGGTGCCACAATGGGCTGGTCCAACAAGGGCTGAGCATGGATGGTGTCAGCCACATCAGCCTCAACCAGTGGGGGTGAGGGGGGATTATGGGTGCCCTTGACTGGTCCTCCACACATGGGGGGACAGGGTCACCCTGCAAGTAACAACCACGTCCCCTACTGGATCCACCACGGCCACCACTTGTGGCTCGTCCACCTTTGCCACCCTTACGGATTCCTCGCCTCCCAACCATGACACTGATGTTAATATGCGTATGGGAGTGGCTGTAAACTATTGTCCTGGGCAATTGGGGGTCAAAGGGGTTGGGTACCAGATGGTAATTGTACGCTAGTGCTCTAGTAAGGCTGAATGTGACCCCTGGGGAAAGATGACGGGTCACGCAACGCACAGGAAGCCCAAAAAAGGGAGATGACGTGCACGCAACCCCTCCTAGACCACGTGTGTGGAAAAAAAAACCTGCACGACGCTGTGGCACCCAGTAACACAAGAATGAACGTATGCGTGTCACACACAGCATAGAATGACCTCTGAAGGGGTAGGCTACACACGGGGCAAGCACAGATGTTAGATACGTGCGTGACTCACCGTCTGCCAGGAAAAAGAGCGTGAAAAAGAAGCGCGTGTGCGCTTTGGCAACACCCCCGCCAAAAGAAGAATTGTACGCTGTCTGAGGAGACAGGACAACAGTAGAAGGGAACGCTGTTTGAGGGAACAGGCCCAGGAAAACCAGTAAAAGAGAAAAAAGAGAAAAAGCTTTTAGAGGTAACAGGTAGTACGAACTTGAAACGCCTTGAAGTAAATCGCATGTGAAACGACAAGAAGTACGGATTTCACCCACTCGCTCTCCACGAAAAGCACGTACAAGGAAATGGTGTTCTACACGTACCTTTTATGCAGGCCCACACGTCCAGCGTCACTTCCGCGTGTACGCGCTAGGGCCATTTCCACCAATTACACGCTTTGTCACTTCCGCATGTAGGGCCATTTCCACCAATTACACGCTTTGTCACTTCCGCGTGTACGCGCTAAGGCCATTTCCACCAATTACACGCTTTGACACTCGGACGTGTCTTTCATTTTTTTAACACGCAACATTTCAAACGTGTGCCATATTCAACGTGCACGTGACTTCATAGACGTGCATACGCTGGTGGCCTTTGGGCCAATGAATGTACAGACGTGTGCTCACGCGCTTATGTGCTAAGGGCCTTTCCTCGAATTACACGCAGACGTGCTGGATTTTCACGTGCAAAATCACTCCGTATCAAGCTGGCCACGCGTTCACACACGGAAGACCACGCTCCTGCCCAGAAGGCCGAATTACTGCCCCCCAGAGCCCTGAGCACGCTCCCACCTGCCATCTGATGCTGCCTGACTGCCTGCTGCCCACGTGCCCTGCCATTTGCTGCCTGCACATCAGCCAGGGGTGCTGTTGCTGTGACCACCCCTGCTGGAACCGAAGACTCCCAACTGCTTTTCCATCGCCCCACAGCCCAGCCCCAGGACCCAGTTGCCCACCCACTCCTGCCTCTGGTGTTGCCATGTCGGGCACTGCAACATCTGGCACCAGTGGCAACCCCCGGCCAAGGAGGCAGAGGGGCACCAGCTTCACTGCCACCGAAGATGGTGTCCTGGTGGAGCATGTCCTGGGGCAGTATGATGCCCTCTTCGGAAGGTTACGCGCCGACAAGGAAGGACGGACTCGGATCTGGATGGACATCGTGACTGCCATCAACGCGGAGGAGGTGGCAGTCCGCGACTACGAACGTGTCAGGAAGCGCTGGGAGGACTTCAGGTCCAGGACCCTCAACAAGGCCCGGCGCCTCCTGAAGGCAGCGGATGCTAAGGGGCGCCGGGGCCACTTGTCGGAAGATCAGATGAGGGTCCTGGAACGCATATCCCCAGCGCTCCACATCCAGGTCCTTGAGAGGCAGACCCGTCTGGAGTCGAGCGGTAAGTGTACATGCATACTGATTGTAAGCTGTGCGTGTGGTGGTGTGCCAGGAGTGTGCAGGTTGAACATGTATTTTTATGTGGCAAAGTAGGGGGGGTGTACAGGGCCGTGAGGGTGACACATGCGAGGGGTCTCATGTGTGACACATGGATGGTGCTTGTGTGGGTGGGCTTGCATGGCACAGTATGTGGAGGAATGATTGTCAGGTGTGACATGGATGTCGATCGGAACACTGCGACAGTTGGCGGAGGTGTACACATGCATGCAAGTTTGGTGGTGTGTGTGCATGTGTAGTGTACTCCCTATGTTGCATGTGATGTGTGGATGACCTTTGGCTGCTCATGCTGTTGTATGTGAATGGATGGTGCTGGCTGTTGCAATATGGCTGTGGTATGGCTCATGTGTGCAATTTGAAATGACATGTATGTTGGGGATTGTGATGCCATGTCTGAGGTTTACCAATGCCACTCATGTATAACTGTCATGTGTGTATGAGTCCATTTTACAGTGCCCTGATGCCTGTGTTTTCTTTCTCCCTGTCTGCAGCGTCAACTGATGAAGAGGGCGGAGAAGGTGGTGTGGAGCACAGCGGCAGGGGTCGCACCACCAGCCGGAGACGCAAGGCCCGGATCCCCTCCCAGGTTCTGATCTCGTCGGGGAGTGAGGAGTCCGGTGCCGTGTCCCAGGCCGCAGCTGCCGAGGGGAGGTCCAAGAGGCGGAGGTTGGAGTTGGACTCCTCGGCAGCAGAAGGGGCAGCTGGGACCCCACAGGGCCCATCGGAGGAAGATGGCACGGAGTCATCCAGGTTGGTGGGGGGTTTGGTGGAGGAGGATGCTGTGCAAGTGACAGAGGCGGGGTCTGGAGGTGGGGATTCCACTGGTGCTAGTGGTGCAGTGCAGGATCAGGGACAGGAGGCAGCACAGGCCGCCGCTGAGGTGCCTGTGTGCAATCCTGTCCCTGCTCCTGTCACTGCATCATCTTGCACCAGCGGGGATGCCTACCTCCAGACCCGTTCTCAGGGAGGGGATTGGCTTACAACACCTGGCCTCCCTCTCCCTGCGGATGTGGCTATGCTGCACCAGGTGGAGCCTGTCCAGGGTGGGGTGGCGTTGCGTCAACGGGCCATGCGAGCTGACCTGCAGTCTTTTCATGATGAGTCTGCACGTCTTCTCGCATGGCTCGTTGACCGCATTGACCCACTGGGACAGCTCACCAGGGCTGGATTTCTCAGTTTCCTGGACCTTGTTCCGACCCCCTTCTCCACAGAACCCCCTATGCCCGAGTCGTCCTCCATGCCATCTTCCCACCCATGTGTCACCTGGGTGCCCTGTGGAGCTGCCTCCGACCGTGCGGCCAGGCTGGTGGACAACAGATCCCTGCCACAGTCGGGAGTCGGACGTCCAGCAGGGGTGGCCACATTAACGACTGCACCCCAGCTGGAGGAGGATGTGCAGGCACCATCGGACAGGGTACATGGACAGTAGCAGCTGCAGCAGCAGGAGGCTGTAGGTGGGAGCCACGATAGCTCTGGGCCTTCAACATCGGAGGGGCAGGCATCGGCCGGAGGGCAGGAGGACCATGGACGGGCAGTGTCTTCCGTGTGGCAGCGGTTGGGCCACGCCATAGATGCGGAGCGGCGGCGGCGGGCGGAAGAGGCGCGGCTCACGATGGTCAGGGCGGAGAACTCCATGCGGACGGCCCTGAGCTGGGCCGAGTGCCTCGAGGCAATCCGCAGGGAGTTTGAGGTGAACATGTCGGCGTCCCTGCGGACCCTCGGGGCCATGGAACAGGACCGCCTCCGGGACATAGACGAGGAGTTCGATGATGCCCTGGCCCGGAACACCACTGAGTGAGCCGCTGGACTGGCCCGCCGCCATTGTATATAGTTATTTAGTGATAGGTTTCCTTTATTGTTTATTTTTATTTGGAGTCGACGGACACTGCTCCACCTTTTGTATATACTTCCATTTTAGATAGGTTTTTTTGTAGGTTTCATTTCTTCTGTTGGGATGATGGACCCTGAATACTTTGTACATAGTTGGACTTTGCATTTGGATATTTTTTTTACTATGAATATTTTTTTCCATGGAGCAATGGTTTTCTATTTCTTTTTTCCTTTCATTTCCTTTTTATGGACTTGAACTTTGGAAGACATTTTTTTGGATTATCATTTATTTATTTTATTTTGAAAAGGGACAGTCAGCTTAATTTTCTTTATTTTATACTTTTGTATATTGTTTAATTTTGATTGCCATTACTGTTGTTTTTAATACTTTATTTTGTTTTTTTCATTCTTCAATGTGTGGTTTCATCTCATTGTTTTCATGCATGTCATGTGAAGAGGGAAAATCGAGATCAAACCCATGCCCCCTCACCCCAGGCGCATATACAGAAGAACAGCAGGAAGGACAAGGAGCGCACTTATCATTTGAACCAGGCCCCAGCGCACCCATGGGTGACAAATATGCTGAAACACACCCACTTCACCAACAGTGCAACTTCCATGTTACATTAGAATCAATGCTGCAATATCAGAATCTACAAACACAAAAATCCCTGTTTAAAGGCTTGCAAATGCCTATATGAATTAACATGGTCTAAATGCACAGTGTAAAGCCATGTTTCAGGAAAATTACAGCCAAGTTCATTTCTCTCACTGAACACTGGCTGCGGGAGACTTCAGCAATGTTCCTCGCAAAACCTCCGAGCTGCCAAGGTCGCACATTCAAGATAAGATTGCTTTCTGCAGACAAACATTTTTAATTATCCACAAATGCGAATAAATCACGGCAACCCAGTGTGCTTTTTTTTCTTTCTGGGAAAGAAAGACATTTTCTCAAGGACTCGCACAACATTTGAAACATAAATTGTAACAAGAATGGCGCAGCCCAGCTAATCAGCGCTCAGAGCCCAGGTGCGAACTGCTTGCTTCAGCTAAAAAGTTATGGGAACAAGGTCATATTGCAACACGTTAGAATTAGGTAATGGGGGCTAGCACAGCTAAACCAACCCACTGACGCAAAAGGCTAATATGCAATTGTCAGGCTCTCTATAAGGGCTACATAGGTAACCTATCACTTAGCAGCCAATAGCAGGAGGAGTTAGGTTTCTGGGAACTGATCCAATTCTGTGAGGTCAGCCTGCAGTGTGATCATAAAGCTGGCTTGCAAGCCAGCCCCGGGGGAGACGGCGCCTGAACTCTCGATGTGCACGATGCTCTGCGTGTTTTTTCTTTTTTTGCTGCCCAGAAATAAACGCAGTTTGGAACATGCTGCTGCCTGCTTGGGACTCTGTTGCATTTCTGGGGGCCATATGGGAGGTGTTGGGGTCTCCCATAGATGGTGAGGGTATGGCTGCTGGCCCCCCACTGCCCTGGTGGGGGTCCAGCTTCTCCCCGACAAGTTGGTGCCCTCTGTGAGGCTCATTGCTCATTGTAACATGGGTGAATGAGCACTGCCTGCGCAAGCCCTGCGTTGAACTGAACTCCCTGCCGCCGACTCAACGAAGCTGTGAGACCCTCGCCTGCACCTGAAGACCACCGGAAAACGCGTAACCGGCTAAAGGCTTCGGGGGCCACTTGGAAATACCCCGCTTGAGGGCAGGTGAGAGCCCTGCAGGAGAAGGGGTCCGGTGAAGCGCCTTGAGGGGGTGTCCAGCAGCGGAGCAACTGCCAGTGCAGCATAGGAAAATGTAAGTCAACCAGCAACATGGGCTTTGAGGGGGGGAAACGTTTAAAGTATTATGATGCATTGTTGATCAGTATGTTGCAGAAATGTTAAGTTCTTTTGTTTGGGTAGAAACTGAGGGAGGCATTGTAAATTGGGTGGTGGGTGATTGTACATCGTCGCGAAATTCAGCGCATTGGTGGTGATCGGCACGTGAATTGTAGTTGGGACTGGGGCGGTGGCAGTGGTCCCTTCTTGTGTTTTGAGCCTATTGGGTGGGGTAGTGACTCCCCACATATAGGACAGGAGTGTCGCACTGGTTGGTCTGGATGGCGATTTCATGTACGGGGGTCTGGATTTCCTATGAATTAACGTTATAGATCAATGAGTAGATGAGGTTCCCTGCTAATTGAGCGTTTTAGTTCAGTGAGTGGATGATGTTTCCCCGCAGAGGTAGCTAGATTGTTCCCGAGTGCGGAAGATAGTTGGCTGGTTAAGGTCCCCTGGTGAGGAGCGTATCACACGTGAGGCGACGCAGTGTGTGCAGTCCAATTATAAGAGTTTTTATTATAGTTTACCTTGTTCCAGTTGAGACAGGAAGACAGCTGTGGGGATTGTGGGGTTTTATTTTGGGATTTTTGTGGGGTTGGGAGAAATGGGTTATTGTTCTGTGTATGCACATTTGTCTGTTCATTTGCACTGTGTTTTTAGTTTGGTGACGTTACCTTCAGATTGATGCATAGGACACAGAGTTTTGATGGTGAGGAGACAGTGGTGTAGTTTTGGATTTGGAGAATAGGTGACCCAGAGGCGGTGTGTGGAAGACACATGCGCAAGATTGTGGGGGTGTGCCGGAGAAGGCAATGGTTTGGTGAAGATGGGCTGCACGTGGAGTGCACTGGCTAAGGTGCGGAGCCAAGAAGGCTCACAGAAGTTGAAAAATGTTCATTTATCTTCTAACTTTTGCTCCCTGAACAGCGGACTATCGAAATTTTCAAATTGAACAGAGGTAAAATGTATCACACAATACAGAAACGACTCCCCTTCACCTGTTGTGTAGCACACAGCTTCCATGCCGAAATAAGTAAGTAAAACATAGTGTGCAAAGATTCAAAAGTACTGAAGGTAAATTAAAAAAGACCATGGCTGCTGGGTTTTCTGGATCACTTGCAACCATTGTGTGTGTGTGGACACATGTGTTCATTTACATTGTTTCCATTGGAGTAGTATCATGGGCGCATGTAATACTTGGTTGTGTCTTTGGGCTGTGGTGGCTGGCCATGAGGCCCATGCTTGAGGATTGTCAGGGCCTGTGTGCAGGGGGACATGTGTGGGGGCCTGGTGGAGGCTGCCCCTGGTGGCTGGGGGGTGGGGGTGATGGGAGACATGAGGGGGGGCCTGGTGGAGGCTGCCCCTGCATTACTGGGGGGTGGGGGTGGTGGGAGACATGAGTGGGGGCCTGGTGGAGGGTGCCCCTGGTGGCTGGGGGGGTGGTGGGAGACATGAGTGGGGGCCTGGTGGAGGCTGCCCCTGGTGGCTGGGGGGTGGGGATGGTGGGAGACATGAGTGGGGGCCTGGTGGGGGCTGCCCCACAGTCCTGGGGGGTGGGGTGGGTGGGAGACATGAGTGGGGGCCTGGTGGAGGGTGCCCTGCACTGCTAGGGGGTGGGGGTGGTGGGAGACATGAGTGGGGGCCTGGTGGTGCTGCCCCTGCACTGCTAGGGGGTGGGGGTGGTGGGAGACATGAGTGGGGGCCTGGTGGAGGCTGCCCCACAGTCCTGGGGGTGGGAGACATGAGTGGGGGCCTGGTGGAGGGTGCCCTGCACTGCTAGGGGGTGGGGGTGGTGGGAGACATGAGTGGGGGCCTGGTGGTGCTGCCCCTGCACTGCTAGGGGGTGGGGGGGGGGGTGGGAGACATGAGTGGGGGCCTGGTGGAGGGTGCCCCTGCACTGCTGGGGGTTGGGGGTGGTGGGAGACATGAGTTGGACATGAGTGGGGGCCTGGTGGAGGGTGCCCTGCAATGCTGGGGGGTGGGGGTGATAGGGGACATGAGTGGGGGCCCGGTGGTGCTGCCCCTGCACTGCTAGGGGGTGGGGGTGATAGGGGACATGAGTGGGGGCCTGGTGGAGGCTGCCCCTGCACTGCTGGGGGGTGGGGGTGGTGGGAGACATGAGTGGGGGCCTGGTGGTGCTGCCCCTGCACTGCTAGGTGGTGGGGGTGGTGGGAGACATGAGTAGGGGCCTGGTGGTGCTGCCCCTGCACTGCTAGGGGGTGGGGGTGGTGGTAGACATGAGTGGGGGCCTGGTGGAGGCTGCCCCTGGTGGCTGGGGGGTGGGGGTGTAGGGGGACATGAGTGGGGGCCTGGTGGAGGGTGCCCCTGCACTGCTGGGGGGTGGGGGCGGTGGGAGACATGAGTTGGACATGAGTGGGGGCCTGGTGGAGGGTGCCCTGCAATGAATGCTGGGGGGTGGGGGTGATGGGAGACATGAGTGGGGGCCTGGTGGAGGCTGCACCTGCACTGCTGGGGGGTGGGGGTGGTGGGAGACATGAGAGGGTGCCCCACAGTGCTGGGGGGGTGGGGGGTGGGAGACATGAGTGGGGGCCTGGTGGAGGCTGCCCCTGGTGGCTGGGGGTTGGGGTGGTGGGAGACATGAGTGGGGGCATGGTGGAGGCTGCCCCTGGTGGCTGGGGGGTGGGGGGTGACAGACATGAGTGGGGGCCTGGTGGAGGCTGCCCCTGCACTGCTAGGGGGTGGGGGTGGTGGGAGACATGAGTGGGGGCCTGGTGGTGGGTGCCCCAGGTGGCTGGGGGGGTGGTGGGAGACATGAGTGGGGGCCTGGTGGAGGCTGCCCCTGCACTGCTGGGGTGTGGGGGTATAGGGGACATGAGTGGGGGCCTGGTGGTGCTGCCCCTGCACTGCTAGGGGGTGGGGGTGATAGGGGACATGAGTGGGGGCCTGGTGGAGGCTGCCCCTGCACTGCTGGGGGGTGGGGGTGGTGGGAGACATGAGTGGGGGCCTGGTGGTGCTGCCCCTGCACTGCTAGGGGGTGGGGGTGGTGGGAGACATGAGTGGGGGCCTGGTGGAGGCTGCCCCTGCACTGCTGTGGGGTGGGGGTGGTGGGAGACATGAGTGGGGGCCTGGTGGAGGGTGCCCCTGGTGGCTGGGGGGTGGGGGTGTTGGGATACATGAGTGGGGGCATGGTGGAGGCTGCCCCTGGTGGCTGGGGGGTGGGTGGGGGGTGGGAGACATGAGTGGGAGCCTGGTGGAGGCTGCCCCTGCACTGCTAGGGGGTGGGGGTGGTGGGAGACATGAGTGGGGGCCTGGTGGAGGGTGCCCCTGGTGGCCCGGGGGGGTGGTGGGAGACATGAGTGGGGGCCTGGTAGAGGCTGCCCCTGCACTGCTAGGGGGTGGGGGTGGTGGGAGACATGAGTGGGGGCCTGGTGGAGGCTGTGCCACATTCCTGGGGGGTGGGGTGGGTGGGAGACATGAATGGGGGCCTGGTGGCGGCTGCCCCTGCACTGCTGGGGGTGGGGGTGATAGGGGACATGAGTGGGGGCCTGGTGGAGGGTGCCCCACACTGCTGGGGAGTGGGGGGTGGGAGACATGAGCAGGTGTGCAGGGTAGTCCCCTGTTTTGTGGGCTGCCTGCAGGGGCCATGGAGGGTGTACAGGGAACACCTGTGAGGACCCACCCAGCCTAATCGCGTGTGTAACTTCCCGCCCACCCCTGTAATACACGTACCCAGCCAAATCGCGTGTGTAACTTCCCGCGCACCCCTGTAATACACGTACCCAGCCAAATCGCGTGTGATAATTCCCGCGTACCCCTGTAATACACGTACCCTGGCTAATCGCTTGTAAAACATCACGCGTACCCCTGTAATACACGTACCCTGGCTAATCGCGTTAAAACGTCCCGCGTACCCCTGTAATACACTTACCCTGGCTAATCGCATGTAAAACCTCCCGCGTACCCCTGATATGAACATTACCCGCTTTGCGTTTCTTGTTTGGCAGCCCTGTAAACTGGTCCAGGGTTAGCGTAGCCCTTTGTGATGATTTAGCGATTTTGATGGCTTTTCCTTGCGCGAGGGCGTTCTTGGGGGCGTTACTGGCGCTGCTGCAGGGTTGATGCGATACTCTGCGCCACGGCTGGTTTGGGAGCCTAAAATCAATGAATACGCTGTGCGCGGAAATCGGTTTTGGCGCACGCGCCTGGCGCAGACAATCGCATGCGGACACTCTGCGCCAGCCGCTTGCGACACTTTTCTGCAAAATTCTATGAATTACCCTGTCTATCATTTTGCCCTTCATCTGGAAACTCTACTATTTTCACGTCATTAGAATTGATTGCTCGTAGACTTGGAACATAATGAAGCAATTTTATCACATTACTCCGATTTAGAATCAGCTTATCTCTAGAATCCACTCGTTCTATAACGATCTTATAAACAGGATAGCTCTCATCACTTCTTCTAAACTCATTCTATTTAATTGTAGAGGAACGGCTGTTTGTTGGATTCTTTGATGTTTTTTCTTTTTGTACTGGAACCAACCCTCCTCCCGTCGTGTCCTGCTGGATCTTATGTCTACCAACTTCAAAGGGGGGGTCCAGTCTCCAGCCTTTTATGATTTACTCTAGGATCTTCATCAATTTTTGATTACATTGTGCTGCTTAACATCTCTCTTTTCTCCTGTAGCGTGAGAAACACTGGACTCGAGGGGGGCATCCTTTTTAATGACAAGTCCTCTACAACTGGAATGATGGTGCACATTCTTCCAGCGATAAAACGAGGTACACTGCTCTGGGGAGTTACAGCACTTTTACTTACACTCTGCTGTACCCCGTTGTGGTCTGCTCATCTTTAACCTCATATATTGCAGTTGTTTTGACATCCTGTTGTACTGCTGGCGTTTTGTGGTCATCATTACCCTCGTTTACCCTGGTTGTGGTAGCAGTCACTTCAGGCTCGCCAAGTACCCCATAATCGTGTGTTTACATATTTAGTAGAACAGCTGAAAGATCATCTGGAAGATCATCAATACACTCACCTCGCTCTCTTGATTAATTTCTGGTAATTCTTCAGCGATTCTGTTTGCGGTCACATTCCTCTGGCTTAGACGGGTGTTCTTATTATTATCTTTTGCCATTACTTGAACTACTTTTATGTTGCGCACGAATTTTCTTGCACCAGTTGCATGACTACTTTTTCTCCCTGGCAAGTTTTTGGATTTCTTAAGTAAAGACTGAACTGGTTATTTACCTTTCGGGTCTTTCGTATGAACCTGATTACCTCTGTTAAAGATTGAAAAGACCCCGGATGTATTAGATTTCAGGTCAGCAACAATTTTGACAGGTTTTTTTAACCGGGCCTGGATTTTGATCTCCTGAAGCCCTGGATACTTGCACGTTAGAATGTGCCAAGTTATCTTGACTTCTGGCTTGTTCAAAAGCTGTGTTGAATGAAATCTCAGCGATGTTAGGCACGGGTGAGTTACAGGGTAAATTCACGTTATTTATGTTGGTTGCAATGTCTTCCATGATTCTCTCACCCGATTCTGAGTTAATACCGGAACTAGAGTCCGAGTTCTCAGTACAAGTTTCATAAGAGGTCATCCCTAGGTCAACGACTTTCACAGCCGTATTTGTACATTGGCCTTTTCCTTTAATCTCCTCAGAACGGGCTTTATTAAGTAAGATGTTACTCTGTGACCTGTGAGTAGCTATTGAGTCCTTGTCTTGCACGCTTCTACATGTTGGTTGCTCGCCTTTTGATCTCTTTCTTGAGTCTATATTTTCATGTTTAAATAAGGATAGAGCCTCTTTGGCTACTTCCGCAAACAGTTTTTTGTCCATAGTGTTGTTTCGCTTTTGTTCACATAAGGATTTAAAGGATGCGTCTAGTCTTTTAATATGTTCATTTTGATCATTGTTAGACCGGCCAAATAACTCCTCTAGCTGTAAAAGCTTAGAGTTCATTAATGCAACCAGGGTCGTCAAGTCTTTTGTGTTTTCGTTGAGGTTTTCATATTATTTTGTAAATGGCACAAGTGAATTGCCAGTGAGGAAATCAAACAGATTGTAGCTCATTTAAAGGTACTTGATCATGAACAACCGGACGTGGGTCTGTACTGGTGTTTTTTTTTGTTGTTGGACATGCACTCCTCGATCTTGGGAAATGGGCGTTCCATAAATGATGAATCAGAGGTTGAACTGTCTGACGACTCTAGGTCGTCACTGAAGGGTAGTTGAAGCCTTTTCTTTACCGGCAGAAATGTCTCGTTCTGCACTCTCGTTTTGTCACCAGAGATTTATCGAGAGTTGGGCTGGGAACAGGTGATGTTATCCTTTTGTTATCCTCATCCGTTTATATTTCCCACTCGCCCAAATATCCTCATTGGTGTCTAATAATTAGCACCAATTGTGTTCACTGAAATAGTGATCTATCCCAGCGATTGTTAGCTGTTTATGCAAAATCCCAAGTCCTGCCCTAGTGGGCTAAATGGCAATGAACTCCATACAATTATGGTTAAAGTGTCTCTGTATTCTAATGTGCTATATTTAAAGTGCAATCTTAGTTCAGTGCATTATCAGTATGCAAAAAATGAATTTTTCTCGTATCATGACTATCGATCTTGATCAATCATGATATATTCTTTGTAAAACATTAAAATCAATTAACTCATTGATAATATATTTTTTGCTGATGTTTTTCTAAAAAGCTGTGACTTGTCTTAAATCAATTTGCTAGTGAAATATAGGTTGTTATTTACAATCTTATTTATCTGTCTTCTATAAAGAGTCAAGTGCCAAGTGCAATACCAATGTGCAAAGTGGCTTTCTTACAAATGATCATTTCTCTTAGTACAATCTCTGAAACATTAAAATCAATTAATTCATTAATTTAAAATTCTTCAAGAATTCAATTGTCCTATATTTGGTAAGTATATAAATACCACATATTTAACAACAATTCTGGTTGCATTGCGCTATATATAGTTTTCAATCTTCTAGTAAATGTATAGCTAGCTCTTCTCCTGCGTTATGACCCATGTTTTATTTTGTATTACATGTGACTATGAGCCTGGATTCTAACATGTGCAATCTGCATTATTCTGTTTCCTCTTCTTTTATGCACCGGTATATGTGCCAATGCAAAAAGCGAATGAGTGAAGTATCACTATTTTGTCTATCTGCAAAGTGGACAGGCAGGGAATAATTTGCATCTTTGTTTAAGATTGCTCTATAGTGTTGAAAAATGCAAGTCTTAAATTGACAAATTGTTGACCCAATATACATCTGTTCACATGGGCATACAATTGCATATACTATAAATTTGGTCAAACAGGTGATCTTGTGTGTAATGTTCCAATATTTCTGTTGGTTAATTCCATAAAATACTTTATCCTTGGTTTTCACATACCTGCACATTTTGCATCTATTGCATTTCTCAAAACCTTTATTTACAGATATCTTCCATAGCCAATTATCTGGAGGTTTATTGGATCTAGGCAAACTGGGTGATATCAGATCTTTTAGAGACTTGGCTTTGGAAAAAGTTATACGTGGATTATCACCCATCCCTTTGGTTAGGTCTGTATCTGCTTTTAAGATAGACCAATGTTTTTGGAAAATTTTATTTCTGCTGCTTGCAGACTATAAGTCGTGATCAATCTTATGTTCTCTTTATTGGTATTCTTTACTTTTAGCAATTCTTACCTTTCATGGTGAGCTATCTGGCTGTATGCATTGGTTCTACTGTGTCTGTTATAGCCTCTTTCCAAAAAATGTGCTCCCATATTACAGGCTTCTATTTGGAAATCTTCATTGCGTGAGCAATTCCTCTTGGCTGTTCCATTTCGCTGTATGGAATGCTCTCCTTCAATTTTTTGAGATGGTGACTTTTGCTATGAACAATGAAAATTGAGGCTATACTTTTTTCTATGTAGCGTAGTGCTAATCTTTTTCTCTCTGATAAATAGCACTAAGTCAAGAAAAACTAGTTGGAATGGACTACTCTCAAATGCCAGTTTCAAATTCATATAATTTGTTTTCAATATTTTGACATAGTCTGACAATGACTCTTGAGATCCTCTCCACACTAAAAACAAGTCATCAATATATCTATAGCAACATATAATTTGATTCAGATATTTATCATTCACTACTGACCATGCCATCTTGTGTTCCCACCACCCCATATATAGATTTGCATATTTAGGGGCTATGCAGGATCCCATGGCCATCCCACATATTTGTCAGTATAGATGATCATCGAACAAGAACATGTTATATTCCAAACAAAATTTGAATTAGAATGTCTTCATTTCTTTTGTTTGTAACTAATGTATCTCGAATCAAGAAAATATTGACATGCTTTAAGACCATGAGCATGAAGTATTGATGTATACAGTGACACTACATCCAGAGAAACAAGCAAATAATCTGATTCCCATTCTATATACTGTATTTTTGTTAACAGATCTGTAGTGTCTCTTAAGTATGAATGGAGATCTTTCAAAAAAGGTTATAAGAAAACATCAAGGTACTTGGATACATTTTTCAACAATGAGCCTCTAGACAAAATAATTGGTCTGCCAGGGGGCATCTCAATGTTTATACGTATTTTAGGGATACAATGCATTATTGGAGTTATTGGAAAGTCCATTTTCATGTACAAAATGTAATCTCCTTCTGACAAATCTCTACATTTAAACTCCTGTAATATATTGTCAAGTTCCAATTTGATCTCGTCAATGTTTTCAACATCCTTCAATTGATAACAGTTGACATCCTTCAATTGTTTCTCTGCCTCCATAATATATTTGTCTAATGACAATGATGTTACCATTTGTTAGATTATCAATGGAAAACCGATGTGAATGTGTATGATTGGAATTTCTAAAAGTGGTTGAATCAGTCAGATTACTCAAATTGCGTATAACGCATTTTTCAAATACTTCAATATAATTTAATAGTATAGCTGAATTGAAGAGAGATCTAGTTTTCAATCCACTGTCAACTGTGAGACTGTAGATATACCATATCTTTCCTTAATCTGTTGGTCATCTAATACAGACTGGGAAGAAGTGATATCTAGAGCCTGCGTCTAGATCTCTCACACTTAATATACTTGGCTCTGGTGGAGGGGGCATCTGTACTGGGCAATCACCACTTATCTTAGTCGTAAAGAATTTCTTCAATTTGACTTTTCTGAGGAATTTGAACAGATCTTTTCTTGTTTCTGCACAGTTGAGGTTCAGTGTAGATGAGAAAGGTAAACCCAAGTCTAGAACTTCTTGTTCACTCTCCATGATCACTCTGTCTGAAATATTGAAGACTTTTGCTTTCAATTATTGTTTTGTGCTCCTCTCCCTCTGTTCTTTTGTCTTCCTCCAGAACGTGTGATCTGACTCTGTGTGTTTCCATCCCCTAACTTTTCTGCCTCTCTAGGTTTATTTCTTGAGCCCCCTCTTCATCCTCGTGGGGGTCTGGCCCTTGGTTTTCTCTCGTTCCTGCTTTTGAGATGGAGGAGTTTGAACTCCTCTAAAAAATTCATCCTGATTGGTCTAAGATCAGGGTCAGAGGATTCCATTCCTGATGAGGTTGACTTTACTGCCGCAATAGCAGTTGGTTGAGGAGTTTTCTTGTTCTTCAATAATTGTTCCTTGATTGGTTCATCATATGTGTGGGCAAATGTGTATGTTCTTCCTTGTTGATAGTCTTTTTTTATCTTCTTGGAATTTATGCTGTTTTTTCATATGTATTTCTCCTTCAAAGTGCTCCTGGTTTTCATCCATTCTGGCCACTTTCCTTTTGCACTTGTCTGCTTCTTTAGAATTGAATAGTTCTTCTTCCAGTTTTTCTATTTCTGTGATGAGCTTCTCTCGATCTTTTTTTGCAAACTTAATCAATGTCTGTATCATTCCAAAAGAACAAGTATTGGTATGATACGTACACTCTTCTATGAGCTCCTGGTCCATATGCTCATATGTTGGGATTGTCAAAATTCTCAAGCCTCTTAGAATCTTGTTTTCTTCCAAGTACATTGTGAGGGTCATTGCTTCCCACCATTTGCTCATCTCTTTTTTCTTGTTCCATTCCAATTCGTCCATTCTTTGCATCACTGTCAGTCCCACTGAAATGTTATCACATTGTGTCTCAATGTTAACATTGTCCATTTTGAATAAAACGTACACCACCGCAAATCTTTTGGCTTTAATTTGTTCTTCCATGCTGGCTGAGAAATATATCCAGAGATATTGTCAAGGACAAATTTAAGCACTGAGCTAGACACCTTCCTACAACTGAAGTAGTGTCTTGAGCTACCTGACGCTAGTATTTCAATTGTGCCAATAATAGGTTCCAGACTCTTTCTTGAATAATCATCTCTTATTGCAAAATGTGCAGAGAGAACACCGACGGCACTGTCCGTTTGGTGTGGGACTAAGCAGCTTGTTCAGCACAAGTACTCACCATAGTCACTTGGCTTATTCTACATACATAAATATATCTCCTTTCAATTACAGTCCACACACTACCACGGGAGGCGGCTACCACATTACAATGTGAAAACAATCCGTTGCCACACAGTGGTGCACAAGCCTACAGCCAGTGGGTGCTCTTTATCACAGTTGCGGGACAAAACCGTATTAAAATGTCTAACAACTTACTGACTATGTAGTTGTAGTCTAATATACAGCAAGTATCACTAGCCAGTACAAACAGTTTGAGTAGTTCTAAGATGCTCCTTCTCACGCCACACGTTTCACCCCAAACTTTGGGACTTCCTCAGGCAATATTACAACCATGCTTGTAAACCTTGAATGGGTACCATATTAAGATGTTCGTCTTCCTTTTCTATGCCCATCATTTTTTACTTAGCAAAAGGTTGAGACATTTCTTTGTGTTTGACATACCATCCTATCCTCCACTGGGTTTGTCATTAAATGCATTTTTAGCAATGCGAAGGACACAGTCCCGGGCCTAGCTGATGACTTGGTTTAAAAGAAAAGAGACTTCCTCAGGCGATATTACAACCATGCTTAAAAAAAGAACAATACAGAGCGCAAATGTAAGTGTAAACCAGGGTAGGTGCCAGGATTTGTGGGGCTCCGGGCAGCAAAAGGTGTGTGCCCCCCCTCATTTGCATAAATAGCGACATCAACGATATTGCAGAAAATGATATTCTAGTATGAGTCTTCAATATGCATAAGTATCATAGGAAGTTACATTAAAAACATGTTGCTATGAGTAAGACAGTAGACAAACAGTAGACAAACTGTGACGTTCAGTATACGATTTGACACTGTTAAAATGTACCTATGTGGAAATATCAGGAATGAGACTTTTCTTTGAAGTAGCAGACAGTGTGAGCTGAATACCTTATCATTCTGGCAGATAAGGTATTTGGCTGGGAGTGCACAGTTTGGTTACGTGGAGAAGCCGGAATTTGAGACCAGTCTGCAGTTCAGAACATTAAATACATCTCTGCCCAGACGTAATTGGTAGAAATATTGTTTGTAAAAGGTCTTTTTGAAGCTTTTATTTGAAAACACCATCTGACTGTGGAAGGGATGTGATGAATTGTTTTGCCAACTGAAGTTAACTGCTGTTCTTGCAGACATTTATTATTTTTATTGTGTATATATTTGGCCATATTGTTCACACTAGCCATATGCTTTTATTTCAGAAGCCACAGGTAGGAATTTTTTGGCTGCCAAAAGAAATAAACTTCAAGCAAGTTCCAAGCATGTCAGGGCATGGACTTGCCATGGGGAAGACAGGGCAGGTTGTGTCTACGGCAGGACTGCCTCTTCGTGCGATAGATCCTATTTACCTGGGAGGCCTTGAGGCAGGGAAGTAATCAATTGTACAGAATTCAAATGTTAAAATGGGTTCAAGTCCTAGAAAATGTGTAGTGGGGGTCCAATAATATATGCTTAAGCACTGAGTACATGGGGGCCGAGGGTGTAGTTGCACCCATTCTCCTTGCCATGCGCATCTAAATCACTGGTTGTGGCAGGGTTTCTTTCTCCTCTCCGGCTGGGTTAAGGCTTGGTGACGTCTTAGCATGCAACTTGTAAAACCAGCAGCTGCTGCTCACTTCAAAAAGGAAAGAGAGCCTCAGTAATGGTCACCTGACCCGTGAATAGAGGGGGTGGGCCGGCCACATCTGTTATGTGGGTGCAGGTGTTTCAGAGGTAGCAGGGGTTCCTGTAACAGAATGCCACAAAGACAACTCAGCAGGTAGGGGACTGTTGTGTTGCTGAGATTTTATATGTTTAGACTTCCTTGTAAATCACATGGCTTTTTTCTATTCCTGCCCCAAAATATGCTGTCAAATGTGGTGTTTCGACGTGGAGATCCTTGCATCCCTCAGTGTCGAAATCTCTGCCATGTAGCTAAAATAAAATGCTGCCACGCATGAATATATGCACAGAAAGTGAACATTTATACTAAGGTAGTTCAATTAACTTTTCCCCTTAGAAGAAAGTGCACATGACAAATTAGCATTTTCCTTTCAAAATAATTAGCCAACCCGGAAAAATTATCTGATAGAGGAGAATTTCCAATAACTAATTGTCGCGCCTTGAAACACTTGTGTAGAGGCGCGCTATAAATAAAATATCATATCATGTGCTGTCAAGATATAACAGATGGCAACAATCTATAATGAAATATTCCACGGAAAGCCAAATCCAAAGCTGAGACGTGCTTTGATAACCATTTAATGATATCTTGTGGGTAAGCATCTACAGTGGAAACATGACAACTTGGGGTGAAATCCTAGTAGCCGAACACTTGATCAAGCAACATTTTCTTTTAATTCCATCTTCAAAAACACCTAAAAGTCTGAAAAAAATGGGCGAATGCTGTCCACCCATATGTATCCTAAACTTGTGTTCTGAAAATCAGAACAGGTCCAGAAGTAGGGAAAATAACCCCCTCCACTCTCCAAAACTGTAACCACTCCCGCCATGTCCTGGGTAAACATTCATAACTCACTTGCCCTCTCATACTTTCCCCTCTCATTCCCATGTTTGGCTTTTAACAGTACTCTGTTTTATAAAGATAACTGGAAAAGTACACAAAATATAGAAAAGAACTCGAACATATATAAATCCTTATAGAAATATGATAGGCAAAAAGGGTACAATTGTGGCATTAATCTTCCGACCTCGAATGTAAGACTACAAATATCAGAATGCAATTCAGCAAAGGCAAACATTCGCCAGTGGATTTTGGAAATGTACTTTCAAGACTCACTACAAAACGTAATGTGTGAAAAGGTTACCTGTTTGTGTTTTAATATTTGACAAAGGCATGCTCCATATATAATGTGAGGAAAATGTTGCATTCTACCTAAAATGAACACTTTTGGATGTGCTAAATATGAAAATTCGAAAATAAGGCGGAAATTTTAAAATTGTTTTGTGTGATATATTTAATTGTCCTGGAAAAGGGCATAGATGTAGGCATCTAACTCGTGGTTTGCGTGTGCTTTCAAACTCCTAAACATTAAGAACGTCCCTTTTCCAAAACAATGGCCGCTTAAATCGACCATCACTTGTAAATCGCTCCCCATTTTAATGCTCTGCTTGAAGAAAGAAAGTGATAAGCAGTACTACATGGCCTGCAGCGTCTGATGGGCTGCTGAGAGATGGGCTATGGGGTATTTGTCTCAAGAGTGTTGCAGAAAGAGGTTCAGATGGAGGCAGCACAGGCCAGCCCCTCTTCAACACATTGTTAGTTTATATGCTGTGTGCAGCCTGCGGCCCCCTATAACCGTGGGGGCCTAGGAAACTGAACACACTGCCTATGCCTCAGGCGGCCCTGGTGTAAACAAACAGAGATCAGAGTGGAAAGGGTTATTGACCATACAGTAAAGAGCTATCATCCCTGAAGTAGGCAATTGGAAGAACTGGTGTTGGTTAAAACGCGGAGAGGGGTTTGTGCAAGATAGATAATGCTAAAGAGCGCAGGTCAAGGGCAATGAGTTTAGAGGTAAGGTAAAAGAAGGTACTCCTGAGAATGGTGTAGATGGTTTGAGGCAGGGGCGTTGCTAGGGGGGGCTAAGGGGGCTATAGCCCCTGATCTTTTGGTTATAGCCCCGGATAGAATCTTATGAGCTACAGCCAAAAGACTAACTAGCCCCCAGTCCCAACAGTTCCGACATCAGCGTAGCCCCTGGTCTTTTCCAGACCTAGCAACTCCCCTGGTTTGAGGGACGGCTGATGAACGTCTTCTTATCAGCAAGATGATGGGTTGGGTCCAGTTGATAAGGTATTTCTTAAATAGGAGTTTCTGAAATACTTTCCTGTAGTGAAGACCAGAGAGTGCTTGACAAGATCAGGTCTTAAGGAGTTCCACATCTTTGGGGCTAGATGTGAGAATGACTGATTAATTGATCAAGAGATGAAAAAGGTAGCTTAGAATGTCTGTGTGGGTTTTGTAAGAATAGTATGAGGGTGCCTGTATACTACATCACTTTGTGGCAAGTGAAGTGTCATCCATGAATTATCTAGCATCTCACATGGACAATACAGGAACATATGATTAGAGGTGGCTAATTCATATCAGGTGTTGCTGAAAGTTTAAACTGGTTTGATGGTGGTTTGTTATGTAAGTTGTAGGCATCTAAGGGAAACTAGACGTTTTTTTTAGTGGAATTTGGAAGAGATCCTTCCAATGCTCCAGCGACACTTCAGCAAACATGGCATACGCAAGATCACCATGTGCAGTGAGAGATCTTTTTGTGGTTCTTCATTTAAATATTATGGTTATAGTCCTTAGTTCAAGAGGTAAGTCTGATGAGTTTAGGTTGGCATGTAAGCTCTGGACAAATACTCCTTGGCTAACCACCCAGTTGCCAACTCTTATGTTTCTCTTTGAGATACCTACTTTGACTTCTGACTAAAAGGGTTACAATCTCAGACATTTATAGTTCATGTGGGTAGATCCATGGCTTCCAACTGGCACTGGCAGCAATGATGCAAAGGTATGGAATGGGCTCTGAACATCCTCAGTGGGTTCTGCATTTTACGGTGTTACTGGGAAAGATGTCTTATATATTAGATTTAAATTCTTTCCTTTGCCACCTCCTGATTTGCAAGGGGACCCTGTGCATCATCTGAGGGTCCTGTCTACAAACCTAAGCTCCCTGGGCCTACAATACCCAGGATACTGCCTGCAAGTGTGGAAGCCATCTCGAACACTGTGACTGGCACCCAGAAGGACATGTGACACACTGCCTCCCTTATTTATCCAGCTGGGTATCCGCAACCAAGGGCTAAAAGTACCAAAGGGCAGGTCCGTGTTTGGGCTGGAAAAGGCCTAGGGCCAGAACCCTTGATCAAGCCAGGAGTTTACCAGGCTCACCCTCTTCCTGACCTCTGCTTCCAGGCATACAGGTCCTTCCATCCATTGACTTTCCATTCGCTGCAGCGCTTCTGTCACCTCACAGGACCAAGAAACATTACTGTCTCGGGTATATGCACTGTCATTTGTTTAGCTGAAACACAATTTTAGCTCAACTCAGAACTTACATCTGCTTCCTCTCAGCCAGCCATCCACCCCTTTGCTTTCCGCTCACCCAACTACCCTCTGTTTTCCTTGGGATGCACACTTTCTTCATTGTCTTTGCTTGCCTAGTTCTTTTATCCTCCATCATGCATCTTGATTTCGCTCCATTGCTCTTTCTACCCACTCTTCTCCTTCCCTTCATTCATAGCCTTTATCCTGAACTTGGTGTAACTTCTGGATCCATCTGCAGCCTCCCTATCTTCCTTCCCTAGGAACCTGCACCCCTCAAATAAGATGCTTCTGTGCTGCCAGGATCTCCAATCTCACCTATCCCCTTTGCCTATCGCACAACCTCAGCTCTTCTCACCCACCTCCTATCATTTGGCTAGTGGAATGTATATTCCCTCTGCAACAAGTCTTCCCTCGCAGGACAAGGCCGCAGTGTTGAAGGACGCAGGTTCGCAGAAGATGCTGCCTGACGACACGTAGCACGTTTTTCTCTGTCCACGCTTCCGAGCCTATAAAATACGAGGTTCGTACCCTCTGTGGCAAAGCCCTCGCAGGAGAAGGCCACAGTGTTGAACGGCCTAGGTTCACAGGAGATGCTGCCTGCCAACATGCAGTACGTTTGTTACGTCCACGCTTCCGAGCCTATAAAATCTGAATTTCAGACCCTCTGCGGCAAAGCCTTCGCAGGACAAGGCCGCTGTGTTGAATGACGCAGGTTCACAGGAGATGTTGCCTGACGACACGTAGCACGTTTGCTACGTCCACGCTTCCCACCCTATAAAATCGAGGTGCGGACCATCTGTGGCAAAGCCCCCACAGGACAAGGCTGTGGTGTTGAACGACGCAGGTGTTTGGCGATGAAGGGGTCTGTGGTGCAGACAGTGAGTGTGATGACTCACCCTCCTGTCTGCTGCCGCCAGGTAAGAAGTTGTGGGGAGTTAGCATGCTCTGCGTTTCTTTGCCCTTGTACGCCCATTCCCTGTTGATTCCTACCTGTGCTGCCCTCTCCAAACCCTCCTTGAGTTCAACTCTCGGCCCTTCCATCCTTGTCTCCCCCATGCGTCCTCTTCCTGCGTGGTTCCCGCGCATCCCCAAATCGCATGCTCTCTGTGCCGCTTCTATCCTTGCCTATTTGCGCCACACATCCCCGACCTACATGGTCCCTCGCAATCCCTGATTGCGTGTACACCATGTCCATCCTTGCCTGATTGTGCTGCGCGTCCTCGGCCCATGTGGCCCCTCGCAATCCTTGATCCTGTGTGATTCCACGCCCCTTCCTTCCTTGTCTACGTTCATGCCTGCGTGCTCTCAGCCCACGTGGTCCCTTGCAATCCTTTGATCACGTGTGTTTCCCCACACCTTGTATCCTTGGCTACTCTCTTGCCTGCTCGTCCACAGCCTGCATTGTCCCTTGCAATTCTTGATTGCGTGTGTTTCCCCGCACCTTATATCCTTGGCTACGCTTGCACCTCTGTGTCATCAGCCCGCGTGGTTCCTCGCAATCCTTGATCGCTTGTGCTCCGCGCCCCTTCCACCCTCGGCTATGCTTGCACCTTCACAGCCTTCACCTGTGTGGTTCCCTCGCAATCCTTGATTGTGAGTGCATCGTGCCTTAACCTTTGGCTTTTTAGCACCCACGCGCCCCCTTCGCATCCTTGCTCCCGTGCATGTCCCCCCTGTCCTTCCTTCCCCTCCCAGTGCCTGTTGCTATGCCTTGTTGCTCTGTGTTTCCTCTTTGGGCCCCTTTTTGCTTATTTCACTGTTGGTGTATTTGCTTTCTTCGTCTACTGTTATTTGTACTGCCTACCTCCATTTGTTTTCCTATGATTTTTTGTTCACACTCTCCTTATGTTCCCTTGATTGATCGTTCTGTTCTAGCCCCTGCTCTGCCTGGTTGTTCCCTTGCTGTGTCAATTTTCTTTCAGGTTCCCTCGTCCATACTCTGTTACTGGTTTGTTTTCACGTCTACTTGACCTCTCCTCTTGTCCCTTGAGACTTACTTACGTGTTCTTGTCTCGTTCGGCCTCCTCTGCTTGCACCCCTCCACTTGTGCTGTAACGTAGTGTCCCCCTTTACCTTGTCACTTCCCCCTCCACCTCTTCCTCCACCTCTGCATCCTCTATGGTGCTCTCTGTTTTTCCTATCTTCTCTAACTACTTCTCTATTGACTATCCTGTCCTTCTCGCTAAATCTGGTAGGAAGAAGTTCAAAAAGGATATCCTGGTCTCCAACCCAGGCCTCCTGATCGCTGATACCTATAGCATCGCTTCCTCCAGACAGACCCTCACTGACATCCTCTTTGTCGTTCCTTCGCCAGACCTATGTACTCTAGATATGGTCTCTGAGCTCTCTCCTTTTTCTTCCTCTCCCATTAATGGTGGCATCCGTGGGAGGCCCTCCTGGTCCCCTTCCATTCCTCTAAGATCATTATTAATGTTTACCTAAATGGCAACGTCTTGGTCCAAGGCCCTCAGACCAACCTCCTCCTCTTTGATAGATGCTTTCCCACTCCTTATCAACTTCCTTTCCTCTCCTGCTGTCTCTTCTCTCCCTTCTCCAGCTCCCTTGCCTCCTTCCTATGACATTTCGCTGGTGCCTTATTCCTCCTCTTTGGCTACCTTGCTCTCTCCCCCTTCCTCTTCTGCCCTCCCTCAGGCTTCTGCTACACTTCTGCAGGGAGTGCCTCTGACTTGTACCCCTTCCCAGATGTCTTTGAAGGGTGGCAACCTTCTCCACATTGCCACTGCCAACTCTCGCTCAGCTGTCAAACACTCCTCTGACATCTGCTGCCTTCTGGAAGAACTTGACCTTGATGTTCTCGGTCTCACTGAGACATGGTTCACAGCCAGCTCTTTCATGAGTTTTGACACTCTCCTTCCTGATGGCTACAAGATCCTCTCCGCGGCCAGATCCAATTGTCCCGGGGGGTGTAGCCTTGATCTTCCCGGAGTGGATTCCTGCCTGTATCATTCCTATGCAGCCCTACCCCTCCTTTGAATGCCTGGTCTGCAGGCTCTCTCTCTCCCCTGGCCGCTCTCTCACTGTGGCCACTATCTACCGGCCACCTGGTCAGGTAACTTCCTTACTCTCTGAGTGGGTGGAACCTCTCCTCCTCTCTCCTGGCCTCGACCACTCAACTCCTCCTCCCTGGAGACCTCAACATCCACCTAGATGCTTCCTGTCCCCCCTCTGGACTCTCTCTATTCTTCCCTTGGGCCTGACTCACTCTGCAGGGCACACTCTGGATGTTCTGATCTCCTCAGACCTCCCCTCTCTAACCCTCTCAACACTCCTCTCTCCTGGAGTGACCACTTTCTCCTCTCCTCTCATCTCTCTCTCCACCCCTTAGGCTGAGCCTACCCCCACAATGCCACCCACATTCTTGGTTATCCAACCCATGAGGCGTGTGTCAGTTGAGGCTTTAGCCGCCACTTTCTCTCCCCCTCCTGCACCTATGGCTGACTCACTTCCTGACACAGTCCTTTCCGATCTCCACTCTTCTATCTCTGACACTCTTGATGTACTTGCCCCTGTCATGAGGATCCACTTGAAGCCCAAAGCCAAGTGCAACTCTTGGTATCACTCAGACCTCGTCACCCTTAAACGCAAGTGTAGGGTGGCTGAGATGAAATGGCTGGCATCTTGTACATCCTCTGACAAAAATGGCCTGCCGCCTACGCCAAAGGCAATACTGACTGTCCGCTCCCTCTACTTTCTCCTCTACCTCTGTGCTCCCTGCAACCACCTCTCCCCCTCCCTTCTCTGCCTTTCCTCTGTTCACCCCAGACAAGGTTTCTAGACAAGTCTGATCTATGAAAGATTCTTCAAAACAGGCTCTTCACTGTTCATCCAAAACCATCAATGACCACATTGACAACCTCGCTCCAGCCTTGGCTGACTTTTGCAATCACTCTTTCGCCACTGGAACCTTACCTTCCCCCCTGAAGCAAACGCCCGTGCACCCACTTCTTAAGAAACCCTCAGCCAACTCCTACTGTCTGGCTAACTATCGCCCGATCTCCATTACTCCTTTCCTGGGCAAACTCTTGGAAAAGCTGGCCATCTCCCAGCTTAATCTTCACACTGAATCTGTTGATTGTCTCCACGACCATCAGTCTAGCTTCAGAGCAGCCAGAAGCACAGAAGCTGCTCTCCTGAACATCCATGAAGACCTGTTCTCTTACCTCAATGGCAATCACCCCTCTGTCCTCATCTTACTCGATCTCTCCTCTGCTTTCGACATGTTCAAGCCATGCCATCCTGCTCAACCGTCTTGAACTGGGGGAATCGAGCCAGCCCTTTAAGACGAGGTAGCAATACTATGAGATGAATGGGGATGCAGAATTTATTCAAACATCAATAATCGAAACAACTCAGGTAGTTGGCAAAAAGGTTGACTGTTTTAATGTCAGTTATCTAAAACAGGGAGTACAGCGGACATCAACGGATGTCTCGCAGCATGATATCAACGTTTCTCATAAAAAACATCATACTTATAGTAAAAACCTGTCATTGATGACATTAACCTACGTATTTACTAACGTCATCCTACGTGGCAAACTACAGAAACCTACTGAAGAGAGTTATTGGGTCTAAGGGAACATCTAAGTATACATTCCATACTAGTCTAAGAAAATGATAGGCTCCTTCACATCAGGTGGGGCAACTAAGCCCTCCCCTCAAACAGGTGACTATGAACGTCACTAAATGCACAATGCCCCATTGGTTACACAAACTATAGGACCCTTTATTACGCGGCCCCCTACAATTGATTGGCCCTCTTACATCCGTCAGTACTTTTCCACCTAGGTTAGCAGCACACAGGCTAGACTTCCAGGTGCTGGTGAGCTGGTCATAACCATAGCTTCCCACCAATTAGCATATTATCCATCATTACCTCAGTGGTCTGCTGTCAATTAAGGCTTTGAACTTGTCCTTGGAAATGTTCTTTGCTCCTCAGAATTCAGGGGAGTGAAGGCACGCTCTGCCTCCATGCGTAGGTGTGGTTCGTCATGTTTGTTCAACTTCATCCTTCCACATGACTGAAGACCACAAATTTGAGCTCTGGTGTATTTAAAATACAATTTTTTAATAGACCTCTAACGTCTTCCTTGTTTTCGTCTATAACTTTTGAACAGGAGTTTCGTTCTTTCATACGATTGTAACTAATGTCTGTTCATCCCAGTACAATAAACCTTGGCTTCTTGGGAACATCCAGACTCGCCTTTCTGAGATCTGCTTCTGTAATTCAATTGCTTTTTCAACTGCGACACACAGGAAAGGCCTTCTGTTTCTGGTCTAGCACTGCTATAACACGTAGTGAAATCATCCATTCTTTACTTGCTCCTATATATGTATACATTGGCACATGCCTCAATCTATTCACTACTTAGCTAGCCTCAAGAATACTTTGTCTGCTTGCTTTTCTTTGCATATGTACACATGTAAAATGACTTGATATCTTCATAGTTTCTGTAGCATAAGCCTCTTCATCTTGATCCCAAGATGTCACTTATCCTTTGATACTTTTTTTTATGCCTTATAGAATATCTTCATTCTCTTGTCCCTGCATCTCTTCTATGTGCGTCAGTCCGGCTTTGTGTGTGTGACGTCACCATTCTTCTCTTCCAGACATTTGCACTGTTTCTTCTGGGATCTCATTCAAATGGCCATCATACTTTTGTGTATGCAGGTACGGCTTTCTCAATGGGAACCTTGCTTCCAGTAGTCGCCTCGGTATCTGTATTTTCAATGGTACTGCACGTGTCTCACACTCTGGTTCCCAACATAGAGGCAATATGGGCCAAATGGTTGACGTGGGGGTACTTGGCTCCTTCTCTACACTCCCCCCTCTCGGCGACATTGTTGACCACTCTCCCATCATCTTTCATATCTAGACATCCTCTTTTGAAGAAATGCTTCTTTGGTATCCAAATCTTTATGACTCCTTTATGTTTGAGATATTTCTTATCTGTGAAAGATAGTGAGCTAAAGACTCTGGGTAAGTCTCTCATATCCAGGACTAATGTCTGGCAGAGGGACTCCCAGGACCCCCCTTGTTAATTTGCATATTTAAGTAACTTTGGGTCTCACCCGAAATTACTAGGGGAATCCAGACGTGGACCCTTGCTCACTATTCTTAGAGAGGCACAGATCCACCCTACTGATGAGGTCCAACCAGACCGAAACACGTGTCTGGGGTTTCTGTTGGTACTCTTGGTCAGAGGGGAATTGCCTAGCAATTCGGTGCTGGACTGCCCCAGGACAAGACAAAGACTGATATGTTTGGGATATTTCTTCTCTGTGAAAGATAGTGAGCTAAAGACTCTGGGTAAGTCTCTCGTATCCAGGACTAATGTCTGTCAGGGGGACTCCCAGGACCCCACTTGTTAATTTCCTTTCAGGCATCCAGCTGATTTCACATGCTCATCTTTATTCCAAATCATGGGCATGCACTGTCCACTTGGACTGCAATAGATCAATTTTCCCACATACTTCTTATGGCTCTTTGGAAACAGGACCTTCGTTCCCTCAGGTGCATGGATGCTGGCCTTCACAAAGTCTCTGATTTCTTCATCTGTCAGATCTCTGGCCTTCCATCCTGATTCAACATCAATCATGATTTTCATCCCTATGGCTTTCTTTGCTGTCTTCTTGCATTGTGAGATTATTATCCTAATCAAACAGAATGCAAGTAACACCATCACGACCAGGGCTCCAAGGAACTTGAACATGTCTACCATCCACTGTGGAACCCAAGAAAAGATTGATCCAAACCAACTATCACCAGCAATGTCTTCCACTTCATCTATCATCTGGATGTGTAGCTTCGTCTTCATCTCTATAGCCTCTGTTAAGGTACCATTCTCGTTGTCATGAAAAGGTATGAATATACAACATGATTCCCAGATCTTGGCACAAACACCTCCATCCATAGCTGTAATCATGTCAAGAACATATCTATTCTGAAGAGTCATCAGTCGTATGGCTCTCATCTCTTCTCTGATAGCATTGAATCCCTTCATGGTAGCATTGATTGTCTGCAGCAACTCCCATCTGGTAATCTGCAGCCATTTAGTATTTGCTCCAACCTGGATTCCTGGCATGAAGATCATCTTAAATATCGACAGTCTGGCTGAACAATCTGCGCTCATATGCAATGGCATCAAAGGTTTCTATTGACTTGGCTGAGAAATAGTTCTCTCTCTTAATTCGATTAATTAGCTCCACAGATCTCTTCTTCCTCAGGTGGGTATCTGCTTTAGGAAAGCTGTCAAGGCTGAAATCAGTTTTAGGAATCACCAAAGCTGGAACATGGACATTTACTAGTGATCAGCGTACTCCCCAATCCTTGGGTAGCTTCATATAAGCTCTGGATCCACAAGCCCAATAGTGATCCATGATTACTGCTGTTCCAATTGTCATTCCTCGTACATCAAAGATTTGACCACAGTTCTGGTTCTCTCCGACTTTTCTTGTGCCATTGTTTCTGAAGCACAGCTTTGCTCTTTCCAGAGGCACTATCTGCAAAGGTCCTCCTTTATCTTTGACCCAGGTCAGTAGTTTAGCAAATCTTATCCATAGAGGCTTACATCCATTCTGCACTATGTCAATGGTTGGCTGATAAAAAACAATAACTACCTAGACTCTGCAGATGACCACTCCTTCTTCCCATCCATCTGGTGATAGCACTGACCCCCAAATCTGCACCTGTCCTCTATTCTTCCATCTATGAATTTCTTCTACAGGGTTGCCTGGACTTGCAAGTCTTCTGTTTACTTCCCATCTGATTTCAGCTCCTTTCGCTCCATGCTTTTGATATCGGATCACATGATTCTTAATATGCATCCTGTTTCTTGTCTATGTGTCTTGGACATAATCACCTTCATCTGGATGTGTCCATTCAGTTGCCCATTTGACATAGGCTCTTCGACCCATGAACTGGCCTCTTGTATGGCAGAGTGCTATGTGTGACAGACAATGGGCCTCATTATGAGTTTGGTAGTAGCCGTGCCCTTAATAAGGGCACAGCTACCGCCAAACTTGCTACCGGCACTGACATCCGTGAATGGGCCATTACTGGCCCATTATGAGTTGAATGGGTCGGTAATTGCCCATTCACAGGTGCCAGTATGGCCGGGCTCCTGATGGGGTGGGGAGCATGGTTGCAACAGCACCATTTATAACGGTGCCGGTGCAATCATGAGTTCTGCTCGTGGGTGCTGCTCTGCATGCCTGGTCTGACCAGGTGTGCAGAGTGGCACCCGCAAGCAGAACTCGTAATGTGGCGGTATGGTAACATTGTTGTTTTACCGCCACATTCGTAATGAGGCCCAATGTGCTGTCTGGACATCTATTTCAATAGCTATGAAGTTCTTAGACTTTCCCATGTTAAAAGAAGGAGTGCAAATACAAATCATTCCTCCTTCAAGATTCTTCTTCCCACTTCTTTTATATGCTGATACCCTTCTTCCCACTTCTTTTATATGCTGATACCATATGCTATTCCCCAAATGTGCTGTGCTATCCAGGTACTCATTTAGCTCATGATCATCCTTCCTATCACTTCTGTTAGGTCTCATTCTTTTCTTGTGAGCTTCTATAATCATCTCATGGAGTATGTCAGCATAATTCCTTCTTACTGGACCAATCACAGAACCATTTGTCAGTGGACTTGGTGTTTGTACGTGTGCTACCTGTGTAGGAGAAAGTTCCAAAAGCCTCTTCCTATCCTGATGCCTTCTCTTAGCAGCAGAGAATGAGGGCCATAGAGAGTCCACTATAACCTCCATACGTGCCCTCCCCCCAAAAGGAAGCCCTGCTTTATCTATTTCATTACTAGGTACTTTCACATATACTACCAAAGTAGGGACAATCACATAAGGTCTCAGCTGCCTTGAAGTTGCCACATCTGTACCCTCCTTCTGCATAGGAAGATACGTAGGCATCCTTGCTCTATTTGGATCAAAATAGTAAGCAGTGCGCATTGTAAGTGAAAGAAGTATCACTATAAACAAAATGCATGTGTAAATGTCGTACTGGTAAGCCCACTTACAACAATAGCTCCTTGCACATTGTGGATGTCTCTCGTTGACTGCCATTACATTATTGCTATTGACGCTGCCCATTCTTAATCTTTTTTAAGGATGGAAGAAAACAATTTTTTTAATCGGGCAACATCATGCAGTACTCTGGTAATATCTTAATCTTCTGAATAAATTCTTCAAGCAGCTGGCTGATCTCAGGATGATTAACAGGGTTCCTGATGTATAGAAAAGAGGCGTCCTTTCGCCAAACAAAATGTGGATGCCTCTCTGGCAAGAAGTAGAAGACTCCAGCAAGTAGGCTTTGGATCTCTTCCTCAAAAAGTCTCATTCAGGATGTCCTCAGTGTTCTCTCAGAATACAGGTTGACTTGTTCAATAATGTCTCATAACAATTCATAAGTGCCACATTATTCCTCGGATCTCTCAAGAAGGTGTGAACATCAGTTTGTCTTCCAACAAGATGCAGGCATTCCTCAATCAAATAGTAGAACACCATACTGACCAGTCTATGCGCATTGTCAGCCGATAGGGTCATTTGTGTTTTCTGCACTGTACTCAGGAAGCTGGAGAACTTGCTCTGTAATGGCTGTGAGTAATCTGCTCATGATTGGACCAGACTTAGGATCTTGCAGGAAATTATGAATGTCAAAAGTTCTCCCCACCAGCGCAGGGCAAGAAAGAAGAATGTAGGTAAAAACAGCAAGGATGATCCGATGAACGTTGTCATTGGGCACCACCATGGGCACCTCCGAAAAGAAACTCAGTGAGAAAGGAATCGGAATCGGGAAACTGTTCTCTCTTCCAGTCATCCAAAAGGAACTCCAAATCTGGCATGCTTTCCTTCTCGATCAAGACTTAAACATGTCTCGGTTCATTGTCAACATCCTCCTGTGGCTCAAGAACAAATAGCTTCTCTTAACTCCTTTTTTGGTAACTTAAAAGAGTGTCATGAAACAAGCCACAGTCCAATATACTCTTTATTTGTCTATTCCAGATTATGCATCCTTCTTCCTCATCATGGACCTAGTCTGCACGTGCTGAGGTTCTTCCCCAATGCTTGCTTCCGACTGGGGAGGGGGTGAAGGGGGTTGTCCAGCATAGACTTTATATCTCTGAGAAATATCCACACACGTCTGCCTTGCACCATCACTGCTGACGGCGTGACGTGTCATCTCTTAGTAAAATTCCTGATAAAGATTTGATGACAAGGAAAAAGTTTGGGAAGGCGTAGTTCTTCACATCCGGTTTTTGTATTATCTCCCTCTGTGTTTGGTGACCCACAGCCTTTTGCTTGAGCTGATCTCAAATGACAGAGATACTTGTAATCATACATGTTAAGTAATCACTCAACTCCTTTACTAACAATTCTGCTGTTGTCTGGGCATCACTTATAGTTCTAGATGGAGGTGTGAGGGATGTCCTCATTCACCTCCCTGTCACTATTTCATGGGGTGTAAGATGGTGGTCGGAAACGGGCCGTTTTCTCAACATATACAATGCCAGTGGTATGCAATGCAACCATTCTTTCTTCAGGGTAAGCTTCAATTTGGCTATTCTTTCTTTAAGCAGGCCATTGAGTCTCTCGCAGATACAGTTTGCTTGCAGGTGATAAGCCGATGAAAACTTGTGCTTTATATTGAGCAACAAGTTTATTTGTTCAAAGACTTCATTAACAAAATGAGGGTCATTATCTGATCTTAATACTTCACATATTCCCCATCTAGGAAACACTTTTAGTACTAGAAATTTAGCTGTGCAGGTGGAATCTGGATGTGTACATGGACCAGCCTCAATCCACCTTCAAAAGGGGCATACCACTACAATCATATATCTGTATCCATTACAGACTTGCAGCATGTTGACATAGTTGATATGTTAATGCTGTTTAGTGTTCAATCGCCTCTTCTTTGTCTCTGTACTAGAGTGGTGAACTAAGTTACTAATGTTCACCAATCCTAGTTGTTTCTTCCTCATCCAAGTATTGTCATAGGAACATTGTGGGACAAGGAGGGGAGACCTTTTACAATAGTCTGCAGAGTCTGGGGAAGGGTAAGGTTGGTTTTCAATAAGTACAGGAGTATGCCATGTCTTTTCCTTGACCCTGCTCTTCTTCCCATTCTTTCTGGTGCTTCTACAGTGGTAGTATCTCTAGACACCTCCCTGGTTAGTGGGATAGGAATATCAATACCCTATAACTGCCTCTGGGATGGAGGGTTCTTCTGGAAAGTGAAATATGCTCCCACTGTAAAAAGTGTATCGCTTGGCTCACCTCATTGCTCGTATCCTCCAGCACCCCCACTCTATGTTCAGCCACATGAACACAGCCGTTCTCCTTCTCAATATGGTCTTGCATGTGATCCATTTTATATTCCATGCCATCTAACTTGGTGTTAATGGATACAAAATGCTCTTCATCTCCGCCAGTGGTATACTAAGCTCCAGAGTAGGGCCCGCATGTCGTGCCGGCGAGCGCAAGGAGTGTGCCGACACAGGCACTTCCTCCGGCCCCGCTACATGGGGTGCCGTCCTTGCACAGTGCCAGACCCTCCTTCTACGTGAACTGTAAGTGCCCCTGCTTTTTGTTGCCTTGGGCCATTCAGCAGACACACCATCACTCCAGGAAAGGCACACCAAGGCAACTGAGTTTAAGGCACATCGTCATCCACCCTTCTGACCTCTGGCTCCACAGATATCCACACACTTGTCAGACCTCCAATGTCTAGGTCTAGCAACGAGGACCGGCTTATCAACCCCAACCACAACTGGAACAGGTAGGTCTGGAACTGCACAAGTGAAGTGGGGGAGGCACCCCTTGCACCCCACTACTTTGGGCCCACTCCTAGGGTGCGAGCCAGGACGCATCAGCCAGTTGCACCACAGGTCCATCTGAGTCCATCCCTCTGGCCAATCACACTGCCAGGCAGCTCAGGGGAACACCTGGCCAGAGGCTTTGCTCCAAGAAGAGCCTTCCAGTATGCAGGTTGAACTCCCCACTATGACTCCAGCTGGGGATGTGGCCCCTCTGCTCCCAGCATCCGACACCAAGCTGGCATGCAGAATGGGCTTGCACAAGCTGCTCACCCCCACTGTAGGCCACACAGCATGGACTCACCGCCCCCCCCCCACAGGCTGCCGCCCACTTCCAATCTGGGTCTGCTCACATATCTGGATAAGAGGGAGAGCCGTTCCCAACATGGCGGCAGCACCAGGAACTCATGTCGCTGCCCGCCCTTGCACCTCCACTTGATCACTGGCACCAAAGAGCACAACCTGCAACCCACTCTCTCTCCCGCTACGCTGCATCTTCAGTGGACAACACCACAACAGGACCACCAAGCAGGCTACAATGCAGACCCAGCTGCTGCATGTCCAAAGGCACCGAAATATGCAAATATTATGCCAGCACACCGGTAAGAAAACGCGAGAGGCCTCCTCTTTGCGTTACTGGTGTGCAGAGCTCACAAGGAAGCATCCATTACGATTGCGAGTTCAAGCTCACCCTCTCTCCCACCTTTTGCTATTCTGATACAATCTCTGTAAAGTGCAGCAGAAACACTGAAACATAATATTGATTGCTCATTATTGGAGATGGACGTCCTGGTTTCTTCTCATTGTTATGGTACCATCATATCCCCAGACCCATACCAGTGGATCCACCAACTTTGTGATAGCCATCCCTGCCGAGCACAACATTTCTTCGTCTCCAAATAATGCCCCGGAAATTGAATTGAGACACCTTTGCAGGGGATGTATTTTCAGAAGATGGAGCCAAAGAAAGCCAGATTTTTCAGTAGTGTAAATGGCTTACAAGCATCATTGACATTTATTTCCAACTTGGTGCACTAAGAAGACTATATCTCTGGGGTAATCGATAAATGTAAAATCCTGGACTTCATAGCAGGGAGATTTAAAATGGGTGTGTCTATTGCAATGTTTCACCTGCAGTAGACATCGATGAAGGTGTTTTAAAGACACAGGATCTGAAATGGAAGCGAATGAGCCATTTGTTTTCAATCTCCTTGAAGGGTTGTGTGGTACCATCTTGGGATCTCTCCCTTGTTTTACCTCACTTCAGTGTAACTTGTTAGCCAAAATAACCATCCGATTTATATTATGGAAAGTTCAATTTGTAGTGGCAAAAACATTTGCAAAATGCATTTGAGAACTGGGTGCCTTCATCTTCCCTGCCACTTCCCTCTGGTTCCATCCTGAGATAGTAATTCTGAGAACATGTCTGTGATTCTTAGCAGCAGTTTGTTCAGAGTTCACATCAACCATGAAGGGGATAACACAAAATGTCAGAAACTTGTAACCAAGAATGAACAAAATCTAAGAGTGCAGAAGGAAGGCTCGGACACAAAGGTAGCATATTTTGGCTACAATCTTTTGTTAACCAATAAAAGGGTTGGAAAAATGATATGATGGGTTATTTATTGATGGGAAAATGCCACGCTATCCCTTAATAATAGGAGGGGTTCCTGCCTCAGGGGAAACTAAGGAATACCTCACAATGTCAAAACAAAATGTCTGTTATCATTGCGTCCCAAAACCCTACTTCTGTCCCTAACACTAATAACCTTAATCATCTATGTAGGGTTAGTTTCTTCCAAAGTAAAGTGTTCATGAAAACACTTGCCAACAGAAAAGTTCCCAATGTCTTGATTGGTCCAAAAGACAAACACATTTTCTACCAGGTAAAAGTCCCAGGTCTCTAGGTGGTTTGCTCCGATCCCCTGGATTCCTTCCGGTTCTACTTTCATTGTCTTTGGATCCTAAAGACCCTGCATCTTCTCAGGTAAATGTGACTATATTTTGTATCTACAAAAGGGTGCGAGTCCCAGACTCATAATTCTTTATAATACCAGCTTGGTGTATTTCCCTGGCAAGCATGGGTTTTTCATCTAAACAGTCTATCTTGTCTTCAGGGTCCTCAACCCTCTTATTCTCAAACTCTCTGTTGGCTGTGAGTCCCAGGCTCGCAATGGATGAACATAATAGCTTGGTTCACACTGCTGTGAAGTATATGTCCAGCTTGATCCACTCTCCGACCAAACGTTTGTCATCTCATGGACTGTCTTTGTATCTCTCAGGGCCCCAAAGCCTCTTATTCTTTGGCTTTCCTATGGGTGTTGGTCCCAGACTCAGAATGTTCTGTTGCAATTACTTGGTTTACTCTCCTGTCAAGCATGTGCTCCTTTCTGTAGCATATCTGTTTTAGTCATGGTCCGGGACCCTCTATCTCTCATATTCTTATGTGGGTGTGGGTGTGGGTCCCAGACTCGCAGTGTGCTGTTGCAATAGCTTGGTTTACTCTCCTGCCAGGCATATGCTCTCTTCTGCACTTTCCCGTCTTCACTTAGGGTCCCAGACCCTCTCACTCTTGTCTTCATATGGGTGTCGGTCTCAGACTTGCAGTGTATGGGTGCAATAGCTTGGTTTACTCTCCTGCCAAGCATATGCCCCATTCTGCACTACCTCAGCTACTCCTGTGGTTCCAGAGCCTCTCACTCTCTTGTTGCTCCCCAACACCTCCCAGACCATCAGCACCGTCAGATATGCCTGCGTACCTGTATCTCTGGTGTGCGTCTTCCGTGCAGAGGTGCTTCCTTCTGGGGTTCGGCAGTATTTGGTTGCTTGCTTTGGTCAGTTGCTTCCCTGCCGATTAGTTACTCTTTGGTTTCTCATTGGTGGTCACTACGCCAGTCCCTTCTACCTTTGTGGGTCAGCGCCTTGCTTCCCGGCAGCTTTCCAGGCTTTGGAATGCCCAGAGGTTCATTAAGGCAGTGTACAATGGAGCTCTGTCTCCTCTGCCTGCTTTCTCACTCCCGCTCAGCTCATTGCAGAGTGTCTCCTACTTCAGTTCACATTATGCCAGGTCATTGTCAGCCCAGCTTCCTTACTCGAGGACTTCTCTCTCCATCTTGCTTTCCCTCTACCTTTCTGTATTTCTCTGGGACAATTGAATAAAGTGAAATACTAGACCATTCATTCCAGTTCTCTGGAGTGATCATCATACTCCTGATCCTCTTCTTCCTCTCAGTAGTCATGATAAAGCTACATGGGAAGCATTTGGTCTCTTTCCAAGGTTCTTAGTCAGTTCTATCATGTTAAGTGGTTTAGCTTTTCAATAACAGATATTAACTTAACACTGCCTTGCGAAAGTCAGGGAGAACTTGATTTGGGGAAGGAGGGAGGGTCTACTAAGGCAGTGGGATACCACGCTCTCTCTGGGAATGGTTGTCCCTAATCCTATAAGGGGATTCTTCTCCCATCTGATCCTCCCCCAATGCACCACCCCCATGGGGGCTATTGTACTGTGTATGCACCCCATGGGAAAAACCTCCCCCTGGGGGAGAAGGGACGACATCATCAGATTCGTCCCAAAAAGCTATTGTAGCCTGTTCTATGAGTTGTGACTCCCTTGGGAGTTGTCCAATCATAGTTTAGCCCCAAGTAACTTTTACAGGGGAGAATATCCATGTGTCTTTCAGTCTGGTCTCACCCAATAGAATAGTCCAGCAAATGTATTATGTCTGTTGCGCACCATCAGTGAAGTGCAGCTGACTATATAGGCAATGGCAAGCAGGAGGTCAACATCTGGATTTTCCCAACACACTTATGGTAAAACCCCAGGTGCTACTCATAAAAACACAAACTGTGACAAATTATCAACCAAGAATGGATAAAAGCTAATGTAGCCTACTCTCTGGGTAGTGGCCCACTTTAGAGACTCTCAGTCACGTTTTAGTTCTAAGTACCTTTCAAGATGTACTTTTGTTCAGAGGAGATTGCCTAGCATTTTGATACTGGACTGCCCTTATTGGTGGGACCAAACTGATATGAAAATGGTTATCCTCCTATGTGAAGAGTAATAAGAGCTAAGGCATGATGTAGACTGTCCATTGAGGGCAACAACCCACGAAGCAGCCTATTACAGCTTGTGTACATTCTTAGCTGATGATTCTTACATTTTGCGGAACCAAGGAGTGCTATTTGCAGAATTGTAGTCAAATCCTATCTCTGCTGACAAACCTGGTTTGTATTTTCTGGACTAAGCTAGAGCGCTACTAATCTACAAAAAATGCACATCAAGTGTCCCAAGAGTTGACTCCTTGTTCATCACTTTTAGTGGTGCTTTTAAGGGAAAGAGGTTGAAATCAGTTACTCTGAGACACTCAATTTGGTCTGTCATGTCTGCGGTGTATGTGCATGTGGGTATTACACTCTGAGGTTTCATTACGAAACATTCCACCAGAGAAATTACTGTATCCTGTTCAGAGTGTAAGGGTGCATCAGACAAGGAAATATGCAACACTGCCCCATGGGCTAGACCGCTGTTAGGAAGATTTTCCTACGGTCTATTTGTAGGGCTAAGAAAAAAGAAGGACCTTTGCCTAGGTTGCAGGGCTTATGATATGATTACTGACTCTCCCATAGGTAAGCGCGGCAGAGAGTTCAAGGCTACACCTTCAGTAGAGGAGTAGAATGGTAAAGAATTACAGTGTAACATACAATAACATACACCAAGGGAATGTACTCCCAGTATACAATAAAAATTAATGTTTACCTAGGCTTTATGCTGAAGGAAACATTAAGTGTGTAACAGGCAGATAACATTTTAGCTATCAGGTTTTTATGGTTCCATGTCATTTCATTGCGGGATGTTTTTTCGCGATTTTTTTTAACGAAAAACCATCAAATTTATTTTACATTATTTTTGGGGGGGTTCCCCCCACAACCCTCCCATTTTCTTTACTTTGTATTTATTCCCAAAGACCCACACCCCATATATATAATTTACTAACCCCTCCTAACAAATTCGATGGTTTTTTTCCCCAAAAGAATTCCAGTTAAAAAAACCTGTGAAAAAACATCCCGCGATGAAAGGACGTCATACCGTTTTTATAGAAGTGTCTGCGTCGGAAGTACCTCAATGCATGGCATTTGATTTTCAATCCAAAATCAAACCGAAAGTAAGAGATAGATTTTTTAGACCTGATACAAAACCCAATGTTAACTAATGATGTACAGTCAAGAAGAAGATTTGGCTGTTATAAAAGAGCAGAGCTGTAAAACTGGAGCCAGCACAAGTCACGGTAAAACACAGCTTGGACCCAATGTTAGTCTATGGGACAAGGTTTTCCTATGGGGCAAAGATGGCTGGAATGCTTCAAGGTTATGGAATAAAAACGTAGTCAAAGATTTAAGTGCTAGCAGAAGTTGTGGTTTAACTACAAAGGTGCAGGCAGTGCCTCCTGGCCAAGTGGGGAGACCCTGGGCAATATAACTGAAGGAAGGAAAGAAGGGTGAAACTGATGCTTGGGCAAGGGTCAGCTAACTCAGAAGCAGTGAGAGCAGTCTCATTGGACGGGTGTTGCAGCATGGTTCCAGTGATACATATACAGGTAATCTTGGGGTTCCACAGAGCCCAAGAGGATGATGCAGATGCCTTCAGCGGTTTTAGGTCACAGATCCCAATGATTCCTGTCAAGAAATGTGATGCTCCACTTACAACAGGAGCCAATGCAAGACCAGCAGTGGCTTTCCGATGCAACAAAGAGTACTAGAGGAAGTAACTCAGCTGGTCTCTCTAGGTCAAGGGAAGGGAGAACCTCTGTGTTCTCCCTTCCCTTGTTTCAGGGAAGTGGCCATGTGAACAGTCTGGATTGTTCAGAGCTCAGCAATCCTTTCGATCAGTTGCAGGGACCTGCATTTCTGTCCTCTTACTCTGGTAAGTACCTCTCTAGGGTGATTTCCTGAATGTTGTTATGCTAATAATGTTTTATACTGCACAAAATACCACCATATAGGCTCAGAGCACCTAGGCCTATGTAAGAATGGGCATGTTGCGCCCCTGCCAGGGGTATCCAAACCTTACTCCTGTTAGAGACTTTATATATTTTGCATATTTGTTACGCAGAGACATATCATCTGATCTTCCAACCCATACTATGGCAATCCCACACCACAATGCTGGGACAATAAACAGACTGTTTTCGATCTGAACATTATAATGTATTTAAAATAATAAATACAATTAAAGACGGTCCCCCAACTGTATGGTGGGAAAATCACCCACAATAATCCATAAAATGTAGGCAGATTGCCTACAGAAGAAACATACATTGTCTGCTATTTTCTCACTAACAACTAGATTCACAATATACACTCCAATCACACAAAGTTAAATCTAAATAACTATTCTAGACCAAATATATATTCACACCTGAGGAAGGGCGCTCAGCCAATTAGGTGGCTGGAAATGCGGGCGAGAACACACTACTGCCTGCATTTCCCAGCTACCCGAGTCCCTTCCCTGGGTGGCCCCATCTTGATCATGGGAAGGTAACGGGGAGCCTCTCCCTGTTGCTTTCCCAAGCTCCCACCCTCCCTCAACCCCTCTGAGACATCCCACACACTTTCCCCACCCCACCTCCATTCCCACTTACCTGCTGGATGGGAGCTTTGTGCTCGGGTCCCAGCGCTTGCTCCCATCCTCGGCGCCTGCCATGGAAATAGAAAAGGGATTATGTCCCTTTTCTGTTCACTATGGAGGGGTAGTCTTGCTTTTTTCACGAGAGATTGGGCTCACGGCACCTAGTTCTCTCATGAAATCAAAAACAAAACTCTATTCACACCACAGAAGCAGCCCTAAGGTACAAATAACAATCACCCCCTTGTTGGGGATGTAAATGGCCAGTAACGGCCCACAGCCCTCACCAAGGACCTCACTTCCCTCGGGTCTGCCTAGGCTTGGTCTGGCGGGCCATTACCGGCCATGCTGGCCCCCATAAGAGCATGATAGGTATATTACCATCTCTAGGATACACATTTAAGTTCTTACTGCTTGTTGGCCTCACTTTTCCATACTCTCATCAGAAAAGTACAATATATATCTCTCACTTTACTTTCTCTAACACAGTCAACGAGTGTTGGCATCATAGAAAGTAAAAATGCTAAATATATACTTCACAAGATTTTCTCTAACACCATCGAAAAGTGTTGGCATCAGAGAAAAACATGCATTGGATTCACATACAACTTTCTTATTCTAGGGATAATTCTACTCTACATGTATGGAACTGCTGATTTTAAATGTGGGCCTGCAAATATAATACAGAGTGCGGTACAGTCTACAGGCGTGGGTTTAGGATAGAAGCTTTTATTTTTTGAGAGCACAATATCTAGGAACATATAAAGAGTCATGCAAGCATGAGAGTAGAACAGACATCAATACTTCTTTCCTACTTGGAATTAGGAGTTTTCTTATGATGAGTCGTTTCTTTCTGCGCAATGTATTTTGGAAAAATGACTACCATAGGCTGAGTGCTTTATGTAAGCGAGTATTCCACATGTGAATGGTGCTGTACTATCGGACATCCAAGGCAATGACACGTAATGGAAACCAAGTCATGAGACACGTAAGAAGTATAAAACCGGTTAGGCAATATAAAGAAGACACCCATGGGCAATATGTTAATATAAGTGCTAGTGTGAGACTCCTTGATCCCTGAAACAGACTCATACTAATTGGGTCAATGGCTCTTCGCTGGAGAAATAGCCATTGGAATGTATTCCACTGTGCAATAGAAGAGGTCTAGAGGACAGCATGCATTTAACGATTTCATAATAAATAATTCAATCTATGCAATTTATGCCATTTATGCAATTTGCCTCTTTCGCCGACATGTGAAGCAGATATGGCTTGTGTTTTCAAACTCAGCTTCAAATTCACAATAAAAATATATTTTGTCTGACCCGTTGGGAGGAAGTTGATTATTTTTAATAAGTAGGCTGCCTCATTAATCATGGAAATTCAACTCATCACCAAATTACATGTTACGGTATCGTTCCTGTTCAGTATACTTTGTTTATAGTAAGTGACTATTGTTGGACTTCTAAAATTAATCTTGTAGAGTTGTATGTGCTAATTATGTTTTGTTTTGCTCTGTTACGTTACTCGCTTTTCATGCAAATTTTGAATTTCACAGAATCGCACTTTTAAGGATTCCTACCTCTTCATTATTTTTCACTGGTAGTCATGTTATGTGTGGTATGTTACATTATGCAGTTTTAACGTAAATGTTCAACTTCTCCAAATCACACTATACTTCGGTAATAGGGAGGGGCAATGTCTGGGAGTTTCAAAATGTCACCTTTATGCACTATTTATTTTGTGATGTCTAATATCATGTTGCTCAGCTTTTTTGTGACGTTGACAAAAGTATGGTGCAGGAACCCCATGTCTTTGTATGCAAATCCTTCTTGTAATCACAGTCGCTGCGCCATACAAACATTTGCTGGGCACCTAATCTCGGATGGCCGCCATATTCAACCATTCCCAGGTCTCTGTCTGGGCAAACAAACAGGATATGGAATCAGTAGTGACCCCCAGACACTCACTCATACAGCCAGCCAGATCCAGGCTTGAATACCCTCTACTCCCAACCTGAAGTCACAGGAGGGCACAACAAAATAAGAAATCATAAAATGCTAAAGTGATTGTATTGTTAAATACAAAAGTGTAGGCAATAGTCAAACAGAGGAAAACAGAAGACATGACCAATGCATTTCGGACAGATTCCCCATCTTTCTTCAGGGCTTCTCTTCTAACAAAATGAGTATAGTTTACAACAGAAAGGGGAAACAATAAAACAAAAGAAAACACATGTTACAACCAAATGAAGATACAAATTAGTGCACATAATTTCATTTAAATTCACAGAAATCCTAGTTAAATCCCAGCATTCTTTGTTGCAGAGTTGGCTTTAAGTCATACAAGAAGGTCCCTGTCTCTATTGTGTTTCATCCAAAACAAAATGAGACATTTGCTCACAGAAATTCCAATAAAAAGAGAATAACCAAGTGAAGTAATAACGCTGAACTAACACAAATCAGCATGAAAAAACGAATGAAAAGAGACAAAAACAATAAGCCAACCAGCTGAAAAAAGGAGCAAGAAACCGCTGTGCTCAACACAGGCAGACAAAGCTGAAAAAAGAAATGAAGAAAGGATGTTAACAGCAGCGTAGGAGCCCACATGCTCAACCAAGGTAAAAGAGCGAGGAGTAGAGAACATTTACTGGAGGAAAACAGCAAGCTGGTTTAGAGGTGTTCAGAATGAACTGATACATAGGGAACAGAGGCAAAAGCTAGAAATAGTGTCTATTGGTGTAACGGCATAGTGTCATCACTATGTGCAGACATGTGAAACGACTAGACCGTTAACCCAAGAAATAACATGTGTAGCTAAGTGTCGTACCACATCATCTGAAAAGGTGTGAGTGAGCAATGAAAGCCTAAAGAAATGTGGGTGCAAAAAAGAAGGAATAACGAAACTATATAATATGTACAGGGAAAGAACCACACCCAGAAAAATGAATGAAATAAAATAATATAAAAGATGTCTGGTCAGGTGAAACAACAAACACAAAATGACATCTAACAGAAGTGTAAAGAGGAGAAGGTAAAATAATTATCCTAGAGGAAAAAATGTATGCAGTATGGGTGGTGAAAACACCATAGACCAAAGAAAAAGTAGAACGAAAGGCCTTAGAACCATGCCTCATGATAAAACTATCAAATATTATGAAGATAAAAATATGAAATAATCGGAAAGAGTACAGACAGGGTACTGAAAATCACAATCTATTGTGACACAAAATCATGGTAAAAAACTGGAACACTCAATAATGGTACCAAGAAATCACCAACTGCCGAAAATGTGCTGTCCCAAGGTAACAGGACACTATTGACCTACCTAGTGCGTGATAATATCAGGCATTGGAACCTGTACATTGTGCATTGTCGAAAAAAAGTCTCTGTGTCAAAGCATCATTGTATTGAACTAGGAGTTCTGTGAATTCATATCTTCATTTGGCTCTCTAACATGCGTTTTCATTTATTAAATGTCCCCCCACCACTTTCTATTGTAAACTATACTCCTGTTTGTTGTACAGGTGCCCAGAAGAAGGACAGGGATTTATCCAAAATGCCTTTGCCAAGTCTTCTGTTTTCCTCTGACTATTGTCTACACTTTTGTATTCATCAATAGGATCACTTTTGCATTTTATGGTTTCTGAGTTTTTTGTGCATTGAAGCTTTATTGGAAATCAGCACTGTGCAGTTTTTGCACTTTTTCTGTGAGCACGTATCATTGATGCTAGTTTGCGTCAATGACAGGTTGTTGATACTTCCATGAAGTGCACTCATACAAAATGTCACAATTCTGCAGTTTTTCTGGGTCCTTGTGTGATTTATGGTCCATATATCAGCATATGCTATGAGGACACTGTTTGCTATATCTTCATTTGTAAAGAATGTGACGGGGCTAGAGTGTAGGGAGGGTAAAGTTAGTTTACAGATGATAATTGTCATTGTCCCAAGTACACCCGTCATGTCACAGTGCTTATGCCCCATGCTTCTCTCCCTATCTGGGTTAATTTGCTCCCTTGCTGAAAGGGGGGAAATAACATGAGGGGGACAAGGAGGATTACTCCAGTAAGTTAGTTCATAATGGGCCTCATTATGAGGCTGTCGGTAGCCGGGCGCCGGTATTTTTTTTTTTCGGGGCAATTACCGGGTCATTACAGCCTTGCCGGACCCGGTAATTGCCCATTCCTGGGGGCTGGAAAATATTCTTCCCCATTCCCATTTGCCAGATGCACCGGCACCGTTATCAACAGTACCGATGCATCCGACATGCTCTGCTCGCGGGTGCTGGTACATCCGACATGCTGTGCTCGCGGGTGCCGGTACATCCGACATGCTGTGCTCGCGGGTGCCGGTACAGCCGCCAGGGCAGGCCTGGTGGCCGCAATGGCACCTGCAAGCAGAACTCGTAGTTTGCCGGTCCAGGAACTACAGTAAAGGCATGCTTACCGGTACCGTAGGTCCTGGACCGGCAAACTTATAATGAGGCACAACGTTATGATTAGTCCCTTAAAAGAGTAGGACAAAATGATCGTTTTGAGACAAACATTCCTTTCAAGGTTCAACCCTGAAGGTGGATAGCCTTCATTAGTAAGAATTGTGACAACACAGGTGTAAGAATGATGCTAAGTACCTTCCATACTGCGCCATTTTCAATAAACGTAATGATATTACAGGGAAATCATTATGCTGACTTTCATTAAAAACATGTCTCCTCCTCCCTTCGACCGTATGTGTGCATGCAGCGAGTTCACTTTGAACGGAGTTTCCTATTCGTCGGAGAGGATTCACTGGTAAGAAGTTCTGGTGGCTAGCTTTAGCACACTCTTGTTTATGTTGCTAGGCGCCATGTGGCTTCATCGGCAAGAGTGCTCGGCTGTGGTAAACAAAGCTTTTATAAATCCTTCTGGCAGCTCTGACAGAAATCTCCTGCCAGTTTTCAAATCACAGGCACTGCTTTCTGCTTAGCGCTACGGGACCTGGCAGGAAAGAAAAATAGAAATTGAAAGCTCGTGCGTGGGCGACCGTGCCGCCTCGGTAGATGTTGGCTGGGGTTTCCTACAGAAGCCTTCTTTTCACTGAAGGATTTCCCCATCTCTTTGCAGCTGTGACAGTTCAGAAAACTGCACGCAAGGAAACATTTCTTTTGTCTTGAAAAATAGACCCTCGCGGCGGGAAGTGAAATGTCAGTTGGTTTGCTCATGGATTTTAGGTATTCTCTGTTTTTTTTAAAATGTCAGTTCCCCACAGTTTATATATTTCAACCACAGAATGTGCACTGCCTTTGTTTACATCTGCACTCCTTCCTTTTGAATTCTAAAGCATCGAAATAGGAGCCTGAACATTCATAGAATTTTTCATCGACAGCTGCAGGCGTACACTGTGTATCTCGCCACATCTCTAGTGGCCTTTTATTCAAGACCAGTTCAAACACATTTTAATATGCTGTTGGAGCCTGCGTTTTTTATAAATCACAAAGGTCCGAACGGATCATGAAGTTCTGATTAAATCCGAAACCAATCTTCGTAACTGAAAAGCAGTTTTTTTTTCTAGCCATCGCTTCAAAGCTGTCCGCAGGGTTCAAAATAATTGTACAAAATGATGTTATAGGTCCTTTCAATCCCGGTGGTCCTCCATACCCTGCTCTTCTGCCTTCATCTTTATTGCCCTCACATATAAAGTTTGGCAATCAGCAAAAAAACATATTTATCTCAGTGCGCCCAGGGCAGTTTCAAGGCCATATGGTGCCCGGGAAAAACATCTAAATTAGCTTTGCACACCTACGCAGCTCACTTCCTGCAAACTAGTCTGCCCCGAGCCACAACCACACTCCTAAAGCATGCATTCCAACCACTCTTCCCATTTCTCTCCCTTGATCTGTCTGTGTTTCTTCCTTTTGTTCTAAGCCACCCGTCAACCATCACTCACCCCAAATCACCTCGCTTTCCTTTACAGCACTACCATGTCCATGTCCACCTGGCTTGCTGTAGAATTTTCTTCCCTTAGCCCCCCACCCCGCACCCCCTGTTCTCTCTCTGCTGCCCTCTCTCGTGGTGCACTTCTAATGTGCTTTCTTACACTCTCGAGCAGCTTTGTTACAATTGTTTGCATTCCACTCTTCCTTCTTTTGGTTTTTCATCTCCTGCTTAGCTCTTATCCCCCTCTCTGGCTTGCTTTCTTTTATGACATTTGGTTCACTCGGTCTCTCATTCTTTTGGGTTTTTCTTTCCACCCCATTCTCTTTTTTCTTTACCCCTTTCTCTTCGTTCATCCTCATAATCTTCTCCACCTTCTTTCACTGTTCTTTGGCTTTCCTTCTGATCTTTATCCTCACCCTTTCTGTCTTTTGCTTCCTCTGACTCTTACCTCTCAACAAGCTGTCTATCTCCCCTCTCCTCTCCTCGCTTTGCTTTCTCTTTGGTCTTATTTGAATTTGCTGTGATTGTTTGCCTCACTGCGCTTTTTGGAACCTCGTCAGTCCTCCGCCCTTAGCCCTTGTAAGTCTCTCCCTGAGGGTGACACCTTGGTCAGCAATGTCACCACCTAGGTTAAGGTACATTAAGACTGAAGAAGAGGTGCTAATGTATAAGGTGGTATATGAACAGGGATGTGAGGGACATACAAAAAGACAAGCCCGAGCAGGCTTTCTCTGTCTGTGCTGCCGAGTTAGGATGTTAATTACGTAGAACAATCAGAGGGTGGGGGGAACTGGTCTAAGTGAGCCCTGGCAGAATAGAAGGCTGCATTGGGGGGAGAGGGGACGGACAGGGGTTGGCAGACAGGGAATCCTCTTGGACAGGGACGTCAGGTCACCAACTGCCAGGGGTAGCGAAAGTGACATCACACAACCCTTGACCTCTGATGACATAACAGGAAGTGATGTTATTTGACACCACCCGGAAGTTACATCACAGGAAGCGATGGCACACAACCTTTCACCCCTTGAAAAAACAGGAAATGGCATCACAGAGAATTGTTCCTAAGTACACCACAACAAATATGATTATGATATCCCATTAATGTGATTAAAAGAATGGATCACCATATCTATCATTAATATCAGTCTGCATGGGAAATTACTGTGAATGCAAGCAGACGTCCAAGGCCAAATGATAATGATGTACATGCAATATCACCCGACCTTTGTTGATACTCATATATCGACCTCGAACAGATGAAAGGCTGAGTTGACCTTGCTGGGATTTGAAGCTACAACCTGCAGATCACACACACATCACAGCAGTGAGCACTCAACGCACTGAGCTATTCTTACTGGCTATAGTGTAAAATTAACAATTACATGCCTGAATGTTCTCAAAGTCATAAAGCAAATTAGACTGTAGTGGATACAATTAAACTGGTAACTGCGAACAGCAGGCCAGTTCATCTACAGGTCTGGTGCAAATTTGGCCAATGTGGCCACATTGTGTGGATCTACTTTTCAGGCTTCAGAGGTTGGCAAAATACATACCATTGGGAGGGTTCATAACTGTGTATTATAGAATTTAGAGTAGAGCAGGGAAAGCAGCGCACTCACACGGCATCCCGTACTCTGGGCATTCATTACCTCATACATGCAAACAAACATCCTGAACAGCATGGCAAGGAGATAGGATAGAGAAATTACAATAAAGCATTAATTGTGTCATAATGAAATCAAGGGTCACTATGTGCTATGGTCAAGCATTTCTACACTATACGCAAGCTTTTAGGCATAAGGATTTTGTCAATTGACCGAGGACACTGAGATTGAATCTCTTGTTATGATCGTAATAGAGACAATGGCAGAAAAAAAAACATGCTATAACTGCGACCTGCGAAAAGCAAAATACATAGTCCGAAATGGATGCTTATTCTAATCTAAATGCTTTTTGGAAGCCATTGTCTGCATTGTGAATTTGAGATGTTTAAGAACAGACTAAATCCGTGTCTCAACCCCTGAGGTGTGCCTAAAATAGACCTTTAATGAGTCAATCAATTATTGTATATAATTCCAGAAAGACCAATGATTTACTATTCCTATTCTTTCTAATTGAAGGTCACTGTTACATGCGTGGAACCCCCTGTTTATTCTTTTAAGAGGCCTGAACAAGAAATCCAGCCACTCCAGAAAATAAGAGCCACATGGTGCTGGCCACAGCCCAGGAGCAAAAAAAAATAAATACTTTAAAAAAGATTTTTCTTGTGGGGATAGCAAAGCAGATCACAGGGGTAGCAAGGGTGACCCCCAAATAATGTCCCTGGCCGGGCAGCGTAATGTCATCAGATGCCACGCCTCGGCAGCAGAAGTAGTGATCAGGTCGTTTCGAGGGGTCGGGGATATTGAAGGAGTTGAGGGATTTAAAAGAGGTGAACGCTCTTCCTCTTTTGTCATTGTTGTGCCCTTCGAGCTTGTGGACTCTGCTGCATTGCATAGGGACAGGTAGTTGGGATCCCTGTTTGACAGGGCAAGCCAGGACTGCGGAAGGGCGGTGGAGGAAGAGCGGCTCGTTCAGGTATACCATGCATTGTGGCCAAGGTGAAAGAGGAGGTGGACGGCACAGTGAGCAGTGTGAGCATGGGGCAGAGCAGTAGCTGAGAAGATTGCGAGGCCCAACGCTCTGTTGTTGCCTGTGGAAGGAGCTGGTAACCAGTTTAAGCTTTTGTAAGGGAGGAAGTGTGCACTGTTCACAACACTTTGAATATTGAAAAGTGGAGCTTAATATTAATTATTTAATTTATTTGTAAATTGCTGAACGGGGACACTGAGAACAACAAACAACATATAACAGGCCGTGCTAATCCTTAAGGGTGAACACACACGTGTGTACAGTTATTCAAAAAGAACGGTTTTCAGGTTGCGTTTGAAACTGGCGAGACTAAGACACAGTCTCAACTCAGGTGACAGGGTATTCCAGAGACATGGAGTCGAGAATGGGAACCATCCTCTTTCTACAAGTGACAGTTTAGCTTTCGGTAGTTGCAGTAGACAGGTGTTATTAGACCTAAGACTTCATCTATCAGGTAGCCATTTAAGAAGAGCTGTCAGGTAGGTTGGACCTTTTCCATAGAGACAAGGGTGTGCAATGCACAGGGTACGAAACCTAGCCCTCTTGGCTATAGGAGGCCAATGTAGTGATCTCCTTGTTGCCGACACATGGTCGGTTTTTTTGCAGGCCTGTTACTACCCTGACTGCATTGTTCTGAACAACTTGTAAGCGGTTGATCTCCCCCTTACCCACACGGAGTACAATTCATGCACAGTAGTCCAGGCGGCTGCCTATAATTTACTTTACTTTACTTTATTATATTTATATAGCACAACTAAGAAGAACCCTTAATATTTTAATCCACTCGGATCAACTGACAAGCATTTAAACATTGAAGAACGCTTCTCAACAAGCGGGAAACTATGCTGCATTATTGTTGAGGCTACACCATACCAATATGGCGGCCATTATGTATGGCACGAAAGTGAGAAGGGACAACTTTTGATGTCATGACAACAGTATAGAAACAAGTGGGACCTGCGCGGCGGCATACTGTTTTGCACTGCCGACGGGAGGAACGTTACTGTCAGTATGAAGGTAAGATTTCACTGCGAGCACGGGGCGGGAACAAGGGGGGGCTGTTTAATATGTCCGCGCTCCCCTGCTAGAGCCAGACTTTGGGGATGATGTGCTGAATGAAGTGCGGTGCGCTGTAGATTGTAAATTCTACCCGTTAAAGGGACTCTTTGCTTAGGATGTAGGAAGTCATGGTAATTTTTGGAACAGATATGTGGAAAAATTGTTTACTTTAATAATTAGTAGAATTGTATAAGGGCTAAGAAATCATACGTGTCTTTTTTTAGAAAAATGCATTTTTTCTCTTTAGGGATTATCCCGGTACTCATTTTGAATGCGTATTGGGTAAGGAGCTTTACTTTGTTCTTATTGCGACTCTGGGATATATATACTAGAGATTACTCCGGTACTCAATTTAGCATATGCTTTCGTGAAGGCCTGATCTATTACGGACCATTGGCTACTGATCTTTTTCTCCTGTGTCATCTCTAATCTATTCAAGTTATAATTTCTGCCAGCTGCAACATGTTCTAGTTATAATCGTTGCTACTTTGGAAAGCACTTGAAATGTAATCAAAAGTATTTAGAATTAAGAATCTAGGCTATGCATTGGTTACCGATGAACTAAATTTACCAATGGGCATTTAATGACTAAGGTGTATGGAATGGAATGTCATTTATTTATATATTTTAACTTTACTTTTCTTTTTTCTGTGTCCTTTATGATTTGTTTGTCTTTTTGCTTTTTTTTGGGCTTTATATTGAAACCTTACTACTCCAACCCTTGCCCCCATCCTATTTCTCTGGTGTTTATTTTCAATTGACTAGCATTATTCCATTTGAATGCATAATTGACATAAGATTAGAACATGGATAAGAGTAATTTGCCCATCTGTTTTGTTTTGAAAAAGGCTCTTGAGTAGCCGAAACACGTGTTAACTAGAGGGCATTTCATTCATACA